>NC_060138.1:375165959-375790959 GCF_021461385.2 Schistocerca piceifrons
CTTTCAGTGTATTCTTTTCACCTATCTGCTCTGTCTCTATCTCTCTCCTCTGCACTCTACAGCGGAATTCCCGTTGCACCTTTAATGTCACCATCCTTGGGTTTAATGTCACCGAAGGTTATTTTCACTTTCCTGAATGCCGAGTCTGTCCTTCCAAATCTTCTTTTTCGATTTCTTCACATTTTTCCTGCAGCCGTTTCTTCTTAGCTTCCTTGCACTTCCCATTCGCTTCATTCCACAGCGACTTCTATTTCTGTACTCATGATTTTTCTGGACATTTTTTTGCTTCCTTCTTTCATCGATCAGCTGAAGTATTTCTCTGTTACTCAAGGTTTCTTCACAGTTGCCTTGTTTGTACCTATAATTATCTTTCCATCTTCTGTGATTGCCGATTTTAGAGATGTCCGTTCCTCTTCAACCATAGTGTCTACTGGGTCATTCCTGGGGCGCGACTCCTTACAATTGAAGGGCATCCGCAATTGAGTTAGCGTTTAGGGAGAATACCAAGTGGCCTGATGTGTGAATCGGAATTCGGAGTGAGGAGGGAGGTGTGCTAGGGTAGTCTGTGCAGTTGTGGAAAGCCACTGTGCCAGAGTGGCGCGGTGGTCCAGACGGCTGTAATGTATAATGCAAACTGAAGCGACAAATGAAAATTTGTACCAAATTTAGCGCGCCTGCCTAGATTGCAGGAGATGTCGGTTCGAATCTCAGCCATGCTAAAAATTTTCATTCCTCGCTTCAGTCTGCTTATATACATGATAGGTTTGAATCTTCGAAAAGTTGTTGGATCCATATGGTATCATTTGTTTAGTAAAGGATGCAAACACTGCATTCAGTGTTGTTCCTTTTCCACTCAATACAAGGTAATTTCAAGATAGAATATATGCAAAATAATGATAAGCACTGGAAATAAGATGGTAATAAATGACTGACAGTTTGTTGAAACAAAGTAACTTTTCATAACAATTTTTGTTAACACAAGTCTTGTTTTCCTTTATGTGAATAATGAAAAAAATTGTCTGGAGCTTGGCTTGTCAGAAGCACTGCTGGTGAGAATGACAAAAGACTCTACATCGTCTACATTTGAGCCGAATTCTCGAGGTAAATGTTGCAATTCTTGCAACACCATATTTTGGCCCTGGAAAGTCTTCCATCCATGGCCACACTTTACATTTTACGACTTATATTTTCAATGCTGGTAATTATTGCCTCCTTCTGCGCTACACCGAAGTTAGTACAAAATATACATCTTTCGATTTGCATCTCCTTGCATTGGCCGTGTTTGTAGTTAAAATCTTTGGGATTTGACGTCCGCCAGCTACGCAAAACACGGTTTTTCTCAGTACCCAAACGTGTTTCGGCACCACTGTGCCATCATCAGTTGGTTTTCGTTTTTATTTATTCTTTACATTTGGTGAGCATGAATTTTCTGGATCACTTTTGTTTTAATTATTACAGTTAGCTTGTCACGTTTTCGTGTGTCGAGCACTTCCATTCTCCGCATCATACTGAGATGTTGTAATGCATACGTAGCTACATTAAGTATTTTCCACATATAACATAGTAAAACGCTTTTCACTACACCAGAACACTGTCCAGAAAATTCACGCTCACCAAATGTAAAGAATAAATAAAAACGAAAACCCACTAATGATGGCACAGCGGCGCGCAAACATGTTTGGGTACTGAGAAAAACGGTGATTAGGGTAATTGGTGGTCGTCAAATCCCAAAAAATTAGCACAAAATATTTAATACCTTCATGAGCGCACCAATATATGACGTCACCGACCGCTACTAGCTGGCTATTTTTTACAGTTCGGTCTCTCTCCTGCCCATAAAAGACGTTCACAAGACGAAAATGACAAGGCAGACCTAGCGTCCTTATCTCGATGCTGAGCTCTGTGTCAGTCCACCGTGAATTTGCTCTCACTGAAACAGAACGACAAGAAACAAGGCCCAGCCATCATCTGGCCTAAAGGTTTCCACACTTCTTCGACCGAATACTATTTTCGTTAGAGTAAAGTATAGCATCCACATGAAGACATCAGACTTTAAAACTCTAAAACACTGTCACTGCTGTAGGCATGCTGTTTGCATTCCGTGCTGAGGCAGCTTTTGTTATGGCTGTACTGCTCCCTAAATGCTGATGCCTTTGTTGGGACGACGTTGCGGTCGATATGAAAAGATTGTCAACCAATTTCTCGATAGCTAATGGGTGAAATTATTAATTTTTGCACACCTTACAGTCTAATATCCTTATTCGATAAAAAACTGAATTTTTTTCGTTATCCTCCGTACTTACAGCATTGCATCAAATTACGTAAAACATTGTGCAAAACAGTAAAGATTTTGCAGAGGTAAGAACTATGCATGTGGTTCGTTTTAGCTCATATGTTGTACTGAACGAAATGTTGATAACGTATCAGAATTTAATTCAAAACCGAGAGTAGAAGAATATCTCGTCTCCTTCTCGAGTTATTGGATTTTACATCCAAAAGACGATTGCGTGCAACGCACCAAATACACGTCCTCACGCGTCGCGAATCATGTGGTCATCATAAAAGTCATGTCTCATAAACCAGATATCGAAAAGAGGTTCTTTGGAAATTAAATCACGCAACGAGGTACATATTTTGCATGATGAATACTCCAAACGTTTTGATTGACTGTGGAAGTAATTCGTCCGCAAGAGTGAGATGTCGGTGGCTCAGGACACTTTCATACGCCCACAGCACTTTGGGAAAACCTAAGCGGCGCGTGTGTCCACGTCCACAGCAGCTAGTGTACGACGTACCAGGAAGTATTCTTATATACTTGCCCACAGCAGCGAAAGGATTAAGTAAATAACAATGAAATAAATATGCACTTGCTAATTTCAATATACTTTTACAATGATTTGATAACATCTCTCATCCTGTAATTACATTTAACTTATCAGTAATAAATCGTATCAAACAGTGACAAGGACACTAGGTAAATGTAAAATACATCACATTTCTTGCTACGCTAGGTCAATGGTCGTCTCCACAAACTCCATCACTGAGATGAAGGGTGACTCGAATGCTGTAGCACGCCACGGACGCAGGCTAGTTAAAGCAGTATTATGCTATGGGAAACATCCTCCCGCACTTGCATGGGACCTGTGGTAGTAATCAGAGAAACGCTGACAGTTGCGGAGCACCTGCAGCCCTTCATGCTTGATGTCATTGCCGACAGCAATGTCATCTTTCAGCAGTATAATTATCCGTGTCTCGGATTCAGAACCATGCTACAGTGGTTTGAGGAGCATTATAGTGAGCTCACGTTGATGTCTCTGTGACAAAATTCACCGGATATAAATACTATAGAACACTTCTGGGTCGCTGTCGGGCGCCATCACAGCGTACACAAATCAGCGGCCCGTTATTTATACGAATTACATGGTATGTGTGTAGACACTTAAGGCCACACACCTCCAAATATTTACCAACATCCTGTCGGATCCCTGATACGCTGACTTTGTGGCGCGTTTCGTTCCAAAGACGGACAAACAAGCTATTAAGAAGATGGTCATAATGTTACGGCTCATCAGTGTATAGTTAGGATTGCTACCGGTTTCATTGTTAATATTCAGTTTCCATTTCAGTGTGAAAGTTATTTTCACCTATGACGCACTGACGTAGTACAATCATTCTCATAAATTAAGGATATTGCTGATACATGCTGAAACAACGCTCTGCTGGGCGGTTTGCAGGTTTAAATCACCGCGGGGTATGACCATGTGGTGCATTTGACCTGCGGTCGCCGCACGGTGGCGCTGGCAGCAGTCTACATACGCAGAGGTGTGTTGGTGCATGTCAGAGTACGGTGCAGCGAGTAAGTGTGCAGATATTTTCAGACGTGCTAAAGGTGAATGTGTGTTGAAATTGGCTCAAAGAACACATATTGATAACGTTATGAGGGGTAGAATACTAGGGCGACTGGAGGCTGGTCAAACACAGCTGGTCGTAGCACGGGCCTTCAGTGTGCCACAAAGTGTGATCTAAAGATTATGGCAATGATTCCAGCAGACAGAAAACGTGTCCAGGCCCTACAGTACGGGACGTCCACAGTGCACAACACCACAAGAAGGACGATATTTCACCATCAGTGTCCGCAGACGGCCACGGTGTACTGCAGGTAGCCTTGCTCGGGACCTTACTGCAACCACTGGAACAGTTGTCTCCAGACACACAGTCTACAGAGGACTAAACGGACATGGTTTATTCGCCCAGAGACCTGCAAGGTGCATTCTACTGACCGCTGATCACAGGAGAGCCCGTAAAGCCTGGTGTCAAGAGCACAGTACATGGTCATTGGAACTGTGGTCCCAGGTTATGTTCACGGACGAGTCCTGGTATAGTCTGAACAGTGATTCTCGCCGGGTTTTCGTCTGGCGTGAACCAGAAACCTGACACCCACCCCTTAATGTCCTTGAAAGGGACCTGTATGGAGGTCGTGGTTTGATGGTGTGGGGTGGGACTATGATTCATACATGTACACCTCTGCATGTCTTTTACAGAGGGACTGCAACAGGTCAGGTGTACCGGGACGTCATTTTGCACCAGTATGTCCGGCTTTTCAGGGGCGCAGTGGGTCCCACCTTCCTCCTGAAGGATGATAACTCACGGCCCCACCGAGCTGCCATCGTGGAGGAGTACCCTGAAACAGAAGACATCAGGCGAGTGCAGTAGCCTGCCTGTTCTTCAGACCTAAACCCCATCGAGCACGTTTGGGATGCTCTCGGTCGACGTATCGCTGCACGTCATCAAACCCCCAGGAGCTCCGACAGGCACTGGTGCAAGAATGTGAGGCTATGCCCAAGCAGCTGCTCGACCACCTGATCCAGAGTATGCCAACCCGTTGTGCGGCCTGTGTGCGTGTGCATGGTGATGCGTGTGCATGGTGATCATATCCCATATTGATGTAGGGGTATACGCGCAGGAAAGAGTGGCGTTTTGTAGCACGTGTTTCAGGACGGTTTTCTCAACTTATCACCAATACCGTGGATTTACAGATCTGTGTCGTGTGTGTTCCCTATATGCCTAAGGTATTAGCGCCAGTTTTGTGTAGTGCCACGTTGTGTGGCACCACATTCTGCAATTATCCTTAATTTATGAGCATGAGTGTACTTTTCGTTGCAGCTATAACTCTGGAAAGTGATAGTGTGCTCAATTGAAATCAAATTTTACCAGCTGTCAGCGGCGCAGAGGCGTTATCCATTCATCGTGTACGTCAGCGTGTCTGCTTTTAACGTATTAAATTATTTTAGTGTGTTATATTGTTTGCCAGTGTCCTATTTCTCTGTTTTCTCCACAATAAGGTACCAATATTTCTACATTGGAATATAAGTAATTTGTTCCACTGACTTGTTAATAGTGTGCACAACACTTTCAGTCGCTCAACCGTTTTTCCCGAACACTCAAGATAAGTGAACAACGACTTCATTCACCTTTCTGCACATTTCGAATTCAAAATAAGTCTTTCACAATGTACATAAAACGTACGAGCGTTTATTCCCTATTCCCATCTTCTAATAGCTTTGTGATTCACTTACAGGTCTATCTGGAGTTAATTTGATATGATTTATTGCTCATTTAGTGACCTGTTGCCTTACTTCTTATAAAAAGTCGTTGATTTTATACCTTTTCATATAGATTGCAAAATATATTCCATATTACAAATAGAAATTGTTGTTTTCAGCAACTACAATGGAAGTAATAATAAATTAAAAACACATTAGAAATTGAAAGAAAAAAAACACAAAAATAATTATATTTTAAGAAGAATGATGAAAGATGATAAGACTTGGATAGAAAGAGAGAGAGAAGTGTTATCCTATCTGAGCCAGCCTGGTCTGGATGCCTGGAACTACTTCTAGCATTGCAGACCTTGTTGGCTACAGTTTAATTTACAGATTTTCCAACCACTATTTACAAAAGCACTATCTATTACGTACATTGTGCAAAGCGCAGTGACGTGTGAGTGTAAAGTATGTCATTTCTTGGGGTTACTAGTATCTTCAGCTCCTGTATTATGTGTCTTGAATTTTAACTGTTAGGTTGCTTAATACTAGGAGTTCAGTTACAAGTGTTACATCCAGACAGCGGTATAATGACCGCGGGATAGACATGCCTGCTATTATCCTTAAGCTGGAACAGATTTACACGGTTGACTGCATTACACAGTTTATTATAATACAGTTTATTATTCTAGATGTTGTGTAAGGTTGTCCGCGGTACATGTTGAAGAAAGTGTTCACCGACTGAGTGAGTGTATGTTTTGGTACTGCTGTTGTACGATTTGCAGCTGCTGTTTAACGTGCTTCGTGTGTGTTGCAGTATTCTGTTATACGGCCGTGTCTGTTTGTAGTCGTCGTGTAATATCCTTGAGACATCATCAGTGATTCTATTAATCATATCCCACTCGACTTCGTCTCTTACTGCCCGTATCATGTTGCTGTCGTACTGCGTTAGCATCTGATGTGTTGCTCCGTATCGGTGATAGTGAAAAAGTATATTTTCCGGGGATACCAATTCCGACATGCACAGGTAGCACTATGGCTGCCCCTACGCGATGTGAGTGAGCAGGTTGAGGGCCGTGATATGCCAGAAAGTGAACGATACCTCGATTGGGACTGATATGGTTGAGTCTCAGATGTTGCCTGATGTCCAGGAAGAAATGATATTCGCTACGGCCGCTATCACTTAACTCATATTCCCTTTGCCGGGTATCCAACCACCATTTAACGACGTGGTGGTGAAAGCTCCTGGGAGTCTTACCAGGGCCCTTGTCTGCCTCGCCGCACGATGTTCCCATTCGTCACCTGTCGTATTCGGTGGGTACAGGCACGAGCTGCAAAACAGACCACAGCCACAAACAGGGCACAATAGAAAGTTCTCAGTGTTTGTAATGGTATTCTGAAGTGTGTCATGTTGAGTCTGGCCAGCTTGTGGATGATCTTACCAGCTCTGTCAGTCGTTGTTCTGATGTGATCGTCAAAAGACAATCGTTCGTCGAGCTGCACACCAAGATACTGTGTTTTACGTTGTCTGCGTATGCTAATGTAGTGTAGTTTTATGGCTTGATTACTTTTTTGTGTAAAGCCATCTCAAGTTTATTATGTTAGCACCACTCACTGATGCTTGTGAAGCCGGCCGCTGTGGCCGAGCGGTTCTAGGCGCTTCAGTCCGGAACCACGCGGCTGCTACGCTCGCAGGTTCGAATCCTGCCTCGGGCATGGATATGTGTGATGTTAGGTTAGTTAGCGTTAAGTAGTTCTACGTCTAGGGTACTGATGACGTCAGATGTTAAGTCCCATAGTGCTTAGAGCCATTTGAGCCATTTTTTCATGCTTGTGAGTAGTTGTATTGACCGGCATTCGAGTTGCGCTCTTGAGTTCGCGGAAACCACCACCAGGGGGTCATCAGCATATGGAACAGCAGCGTTCGCCCGATTATCCCCTGCTAGTTGATGTAGGAAGACGGAGCCACAGATTAATCCTTGCGGGATACCTTGTAAAAAAGGCATATATCATCAATATTAACATATTAGCGTATATTGGAAAGCCATTGGTTAAACAATCGTATTATCGCATCCTGTTTTCAAGATTCCAAACTTACTCATTCCTTTCTCAGAGTTCTCCTATCTTAAAATATTCATGCAGCACGTATACTATTGTAAGAGATCCTCATTTATACTGACAGATATAGAATAGTAATAGATAGATAGTAGCACTGAAAGCAGAAAATCGGAAACAAGGCTACTAACAGCTAGGGACCTGGGTTTCCCAGACCCATAACACCCACAGATCGGATATTCCCCTGAGTTTTGCATTAATTCAACACAGATCTTGCTTCTCTCAGGAGCGACTGTTTTCAATTTACACAAAAAAACCATAAACAGCATTTCACTCGTTCACAAGGAAACCTTTTATCTTCACATTTGAACCAACATAAATCCTAATTGAACAAGGAAAGAAAAAAACAACTGAAAACATCACTTCAATCAATCACATAGAAACATCTTTATCATTATTTTTACCAACATATTATTCATAATGCATATGTCACAAATGTAAATCAATCAATTAATTCTCCTCTCTATACACCCTATGTACTCATTTGCCATGTCACTCATTTGTTCCGATTGGGTGCCTTCTGCGCTGATCATTTGTCATTGCCGGTTTAGTTCATTTCCATTTGCTGGATTATGTCTAGGGTTGGCTGGCCGAATTTCAACATCATTTGGTGCTCCTCCTACAATCCTATTCCCACCGTGTTCATCGTAGTATCGATTCTGGTTGCCGTACCTGTAGCGTTCACGATCTTGTCCACGTCCTCGATCATTTCCGTTGTTCCACCTGTGCTCGCGAGTGTTACCCCAGTTTCTATATGGCCGGTCCCGATTATTGTTCCGTTCGCGTCGCGACGACCAGTCACGCCGTTGATTAGTACTACGGCCACGACTGCGGTCGCGCTGCTGTGCCCCGTAATAACTTTGTGCCTGATTAGGTGGGCATCTCCTGTATTATATTCCAACTCTTGCAGAAGTGTCTTAAACGTTTCCACGTCCTCTTTGCATCGTCCCGCAAGAATGACGTGGCGCAAGTGCATCGGCAATTTTGTGATGCACATCCTAATTAGTTCCGCAGGCCCGTATGGGTCGTATAGAAATTGATTTGCCTGCAGCATGCGGTCGAATAGGCGGGCTGGGCTGCCGAAACCTGACTGGTTCAAATTTGGCAGCATAATTATGCCATGCTTGACCCTATCTTGTGCCGCTTCCGACCAATAGGCGGACAGAAAGGCTTGTCGAAACTCCCGAGTGGAGTTTCAGTGACGCGCTGCCAACCACATGCGAATCGCCGGTTCACCTTCCAAATAGCCACACATATATTACATCTTATGTGAACTTGCCCAGTCGGAGGGAAGACAGAACTCAAATTGCTCGAGCCATGCTCGTGGATGTATTCCTATTTGCGAATTTCGAAATATCTCAAACTTTCTCACCGTAAGGAAATGTTTGAAATCAAATCCCCGCATTTCCTCCCGGCGAGGCCCTTGAATGTTTCTATTTTTCTCAAGTCTGCCCCTCAAAATACATTCTTCCCTGTCGTCAAAATCTCCCTCGTGGCTGGAGTCCCACTCTGCACTGTTCGTACAGCTATTTTTAGTGCTATTGGCGAGTTCGGAATCACACCCCATGCGGCTTTCCAGAAGCGCCACGCGTTCTTGTAATTCGCCTGTTACAGCTTTGTGCCGCCTGTTCACTTCGAACTGTGCCTTCTGAAATCTAAGAAGTGAACGCACTTCTTCGGACTCTACAACCGCTACCGGTGTAGTATTGTTATCGCTCTCCATCACCTTCATCGTGCCTACGATGTCCGCTAATGCCGCAATCTTATCATGTATCTGTCTGTTGTCCTCCGCCCCAGTCTGCTTCTATTGTTCTACTTGCTGTTCGAGTGCGTGAATCGCTTGACTGTTGTCCGCTACTGTGTTGCTAACGGACGCAGGACAATGCGTTTCCGCCTCTTGGACCCTGGAGAGTACCAGCTGGTATTCCCTTTGGCATTCTTCTCTCAGCACTTGGAAATTCCTAAGTAGCTGTTCCTCGCGCTCTTTCAATTCCGCATCGCGACTCCACTTGCCCTGTTCTAAGGCTTGCAGACGATCATCGATTTGTTCAAATGTACGGCCTAATTCTTTCATAATATCACTTTTCATTTCACTTGCCAGATTGTTTATTCTTTGTAAGATATCATCGGACACTCTCTGCATCGACTTGTCGACTTTGTTTGTCTGCTGGATTAGTTTTTCGTCTATTTGTTCGCCTAGCTCGCGGATCGATTTTTTCAGATTTCTGCGTCATTTGTTCGCCTAGCTCGCGGATCATTTTTTGGATGATTCTTTTTGTTCTCAGAACGATTTTTCTGATTTCTCTGCGTTTTCTTTATTTTGATGAAATAAGGCTTTTATGAGTTCTGCCAAATCAATTTGGTTAGTTGGAGGCAAATTAATTTCTGGCTCTGCTGTGAGCCCATTCATCCAGTTTTGCATTTCCTCTGATGCATTCCCCATTGCATTTTCGGAACCGTCCGACCTGTTAATATTCAAAATCAATCTATCCCCTTGGTCCATGTTGCTTAAGTTGTTGGACCGCCTACTTTTAGCTTGGTTACGTGTCTGCATCAGTTCAATTTATAACCGGTACGCAACATTCTAATCAGAATAAATGTATCCCCCGAAAATCACGACAATCACAAGAAAGGTACCCAACCTAGTACGCACTTTTTCACACGCAAAACAAATTTATATCTTTGATCAAAGTCAGGGCAATTTACAAGCGAAAAAAAACACATACATATAAAACACACAAATATAGAAAACAAAACAAGACAAACAACACAACGCCGCTCAACAACGCCGTGAGTCTTTTGAAAGTCTGCTCAGAAACAATGCAGAAGTTGCTGAGCGCTGCAGGGAAAAAAAATTAAGATTATACAACGCTCGCAATCTAACGTTTCAGAGATTCCAGAGTCTAGCGGAATCACAGAACAGGGTCACCATGTGTAATGTTGTTGCTTTAATTTGTTCTGAAAGCGGTGCTAATATTCAATACCATAAAAGTGGGTTAAAAGCTGTGAGCTAAGTGAGGAAGTTAACCTTGCATTACTGCGCAACTGTTTCACCAGGTATCCAATCTACCTTACCAAATTCCCAACCAGACTAACATTAATTATAATCTTTTAGTACTCATCTTACAATAACCGGTGATGTATATAAAAAGACAATTTAAATAAAAGAAATAAATCAGTTTATATTTAGACATTTATTTTAACATTGATCATTGTTCTGTTAAAATTTCAGCATATCAAACTTGATTCATAACTAAACTGGTGCCTTATTTAGGATTGTGAAAATGTGAGTTTGTAATCTTACGGAACACATCAAATATCGAGCCAAGATTGGGAGACTGCATGCAACACTGCATTCATAAAATAACACATGAAGAACGTTGAAACATATGCAAGAGGAAATTAACCACTACCAACCGATTCAATTTTCACCCAAAGAAGTTACATTCGTAGCGCAATCCTGTCCGTCATGTAATTACCACACACTGGTATACTAAATCCATACTAACTCTCTGTGAAATCATCCCGAAAAGAATAGCTGAGGGCTACTTTGATGATTACACCACATGCTTCACGTGGTCAACTTGGTTTACACAAAGAGTGTACCTTCACAATAATTATGTTAATTAAAATAAATTATATCGAAAAGCAATTTACAAAAGAAAAACCTTGAACTGGTTACTATCGTCTTACTATTAACCTGATGGGTCAAACAATTGTATAAGCACGTGGTACTGGTCTCACAAAGTACACCCCACGTGGGTTGAACATAAAGAAAAGTTGCTATAATGAAAAATATTGTCAAGACGAGACGTTATAGTCTCACACACATTCGCATTTAAGATTGATGATCTTAGAGTTACTGATCAACACGTGGTTCCACTTTACTCACAAAGTAGTGACAAAGCAACTACTGGAAGATATTCTGAACTTCACACTCGAAATACACTTTGTTGCAATTTAAGATAACATTAGATATTTTACATCCAAACCTGAAATAAAGGTGATTAAATTTTCAGTTAGGCTGAACTTATGAAATCCATTGTCCTACAGACTTAGCAGAGACGCGCTTAGCCGGAGATCTTACCACTTCAGACGCTCGCCGCGGACAGACTGACCTGGGCCCCTACCGAGCGTGTGTAACAGATACAACCGGAAGTGACCAGAGAGGCAGCTTCCTATACCAACATGACAAGGGACGGACAGGACCATACTAAGAATAGAAACCTCTCTGCTTTTAGAAAGCGTAGCTACGTGTTCCGACGTTGGTCCTACTGTTCTCTAGCAGGCAGGCTTGTCTGCTACCATCAAGCATGCAACTAGAAATACATTTGCTCATTCATACTCTCACACAGAAGGGAAGGGGGATGACAGTATCTTGTCATATACAGTATATAAAAGAAAGCGAATGTAGGTTCTGTATGAGACTGTGTGACATGAATTACATATAAACTGTGTTTTAAAGTGTAGTAGTGTGACATCGTTCTTTCTTATGTGTAAAAGTAACACGTTTCACTGCTCAGTCTCCTCCCAGATAGTCAGAAACACCACAGTAAATTTAGAAAAGGAATTTATTCCATAAATGACAACATATTTAAGAAATTAACATGAAAGGAATCCAACAGAGACCTTTCATAACCCCAACGCTCCGGGAAAAGACTGTGCAGGGAATTTTCAGGCCATGCTAGAACATTCCCAAGCAGGCTTCTCACACCCAACTTAAACCAAAAATGTAAAGAAAAGGCAAAAGATCACCAGCTACTTGCTAAAACACAATAATTTCAACACATCTTTAGAATCTACCAATTTCAAAGAGAAAAAAACAATCTGTGACACCTATTTAAAAGATAGTGTAGACCTAATTCGGTCAGCAAGTAAAAACAATGGTTCCTGTTTCATTAATATGAGAACAATTTCTGGTTGTTACCCTTATGGAGTTCACCAGTATTTGCTCATTGCAAGAGCCAACTGATCCCAGGAAAATTTATTACTGTTTATTAACAAGTAAAATTTATGAAAATAGCAAAGGAGCCACAGCAATTAAAAAGAACATGAAAATAACAACAGTATTATAAAGCAGAACATTAGAATGCAGAATCCGTCCTGTGTCAGTGGTCGGAATTGCAGCCCTTTGTGCTTTCTAAGTCAGTCAGAATGTGTGCTTTATAATCCACAGACCGCTCAACTGTGCTAAGGTGGAAGGCCTCAGTTATCTGTCTTAGTTTTGCCAAGTCCTGTGTGGGTACGTATATCTGTGTGTCTATGTTCACGCTGACAGCGTTGTGGTCGCTGTGAGTTACGCCATCCATGACGTCCCACCCCGTTGCAAGTTCAGTTGCATTTGCAGTTGTTAGTCAATCCTGCTGCTGGCTCCCGATGACACTATGTAGCTGTGTGGCTGATTCTGACTGTGGGCGATGTACCTAGAGGTCGTGTCCATTTAGTTCCTCATGGACTTGGTGCCCACAGTCGTTCGTTGTGTCGTAGTGCCACTTAGTGATCTAGCATTTGTCTACAGCTATTTGTAGTTTCTGTTATTGGCATATTCGACAACGTCTCTGATGTAACTGAGATATGGTTCATTGGCGTGCGAGTACTGCTCTTATAATGACGCAATAATCCCTCAGTGCACTATTTCCTCTGTTGCGAGGTGTTCGGTACACAGGTGAGTTATCTGTGTGATGAAAGTGTGTAGTGGTAAAAGAGTTCCAGATCTTAAACAGACCAATCCAAACTCACACCATTTCTGTGTCATTCAGGTTTCAATTTTCAGTGATGTTCCCGATTAAGAGGCGTAAACTCGGTAATTTAGCTCCTTCGTTTATTGATGATATCTCGTAACTTCTGTAGGAGACTTTCCTTGTCATTTTTTGTTTGTCAAACTTCATGCCGTTAATATACTATGTAGATTGAACATTACATATTCTGAGTTACAACATAGTCATTTTTTATGTTGTAAAAGCCACCTTCCTTCTTTAGTACACCATCTCTATCAAAAATGCGTACAGGCGGGAGATATATGACAGTGCTTGCTAACTTAAAGAGGTCATGAGAAGCTAAAACTAGCGCTCTTGAGCTCGGTAGCATTTTATTTCCCATCTGATCTTTCCTTACACTTTTTGCAGAACAAAGGACAAATTGCCGGGCTGTTCTAAAATATCATTAGGATTCATTACGTCAGTGGAGAAGCGTCTGGTATATGTATTGCAAGCAATTGATTACAAGTGCGCAGTGCGAAGGTTCTAAACTGACTTGAATGACAATCAAATGTAATGAGAGTAAAAGATCCATTATGTCTGAAATGTTTGGAACCTCAATTATAGAAAATAAAACAACATATTCTCTTTTATTGTACCTCTTTATGTCAAACAATCTGTATTTTTTTTCCACTATTTCTTATCTCTCACTCAGCCTAAATGACTTCATCGTTGAGCACATAGCTACTAATCGAAAAATTACACATCTGCACGTACATCAGGAAACCATAAGACTGCATCTATACATCAGCGAATTTGGCTACACCGCAAGCATGAGTTGGTAAAAATCTATAAATACTCCTAGCTTGACATACGAAACTCGTAAAATGGTTAAAATGGCTCTGAGCACTATGGAAATGAACATCTGTGGTCATCAGTCCCCTGGAACTTAGAACTACTTAAACCTAACTAACCTAAGGACCTCACACACATTCATGCAGCAAAGGAAACGTTTCATTCCTGTCGTTGACTCTTTGCTGCAAAGCTTCGGTTTTCATCTTTTTTTGTTTTTTTGTTTTTTGTTCTTTTTTGTTTTTTAACTTTTTTAATATACAAAAAAGTTTTTTTTAATTGTTTGTTTCCACTATCCTTTGCGTGAGATATCTCGGCTTATTGACGGAAAGCTCGTCTTCTCGAGGGTTGCTTATTATGGTATACCCCAAGCATGTGCTTGGTCTCGTTCCATTTTCCCCATTTGTATGTTATCTCCTATGTCAGCAGTTGTCTTCTCTTAGCACTGAGTGCCCAATTGCCGGATGCCACACACTGGTTGTGATGTGGAGTATATGGAAGTGAAGGAAAAAAAATACATAACACACTGCCATCAACGTTGTGAACAGTCGGAGGCAGTACCTACATCTACTTCGTCGTTCCTTGTTCTTTTTTTTTTCATCGTCTTTATCGTTCATAGTGTCGTTATTCTCAATGCTGGTATATAGTTCGCGAACTTTTGTCTGTATTTGTCATCCTTCGTCAGCAGTTGTGCTTGTGTGACTAGATATACTCTGTAGCCCCGGTAAGATGGCGCATCTTCGGCTTGAATTAGGTAATGCACAGTATGTCCTGTCAGCCATGTCCATGTATTATTCTTCGTGATGGGATAGTAACTACCATTAGGTTGCAACACCGATGTGATGGAGATTGTCTGTCTAGCTGCCCTGCAGATAGAGGCAAGGTTCATTCTGCACCATTCCCAGACCAATTTATTTTCTCCGCAGACACATCTGTGTTGTAAGTTGTCTATGAGGGTCCAATCCCCACATCTGTCAGTTGCCGACAATCGTATTCTGTGTAATTTTTCTTTCGTAGGTATGGTCTCATTAACTACTTTATACCACGTTGATCTGATATTTGTTCCGAGCACTTTGTTGTGGATGTTCTTCCAGATTTGATCCAAATCCCGCAGGGGATATTTCGTTTCCATGCGGTTTACTCTTGCACCAGTATTCATTATCCGATATACACTCCTGGAAATGGAAAAAAGAACACATTGACACCGGTGTGTCAGACCCACCATACTTGCTCCGGACACTGCGAGAGGGCTGTACAAGCAATGATCACACGCACGGCACAGCGGACACACCAGGAACCGCGGTGTTGGCCGTCGAATGGCGCTAGCTGCGCAGCATTTGTGCACCGCCGCCGTCAGTGTCAGCCAGTTTGCCGTAGCATACGGAGCTCCATCGCAGTCTTTAACACTGGTAGCATGCCGCGACAGCGTGGACGTGAACCGTATGTGCAGTTGACGGACTTTGAGCGAGGGCGTATAGTGGGCATGCGGGAGGCCGGGTGGACGTACCGCCGAATTGCTCAACACGTGGGGCGTGAGGTCTCCACAGTACATCGATGTTGTCGCCAGTGGTCGGCGGAAGGTGCACGTGCCCGTCGACCTGGGACCGGACCGCAGCGACGCACGGATGCACGCCAAGACCGTAGGATCCTACGCAGTGCTGTAGGGGACCACACCGCCACTTCCCAGCAAATTAGGGACACTGTTGCTCCTGGGGTATCGGCGAGGACCATTCGCAACCGTCTCCATGAAGCTGGGCTACGGTCCCGCACACCGTTAGGCCGTCTTCCGCTCACGCCCCAACATCGTGCAGCCCGCCTCCAGTGGTGTCGCGACAGGCGTGAATGGAGGAACGAATGGAGACGTGTCGTCTTCAGCGATGAGAGTCGCTTCTGCCTTGGTGCCAATGATGGTCGTATGCGTGTTTGGCGCCGTGCAGGTGAGCGCCACAATCAGGACTGCATACGACCGAGGCACACAGGGCCAACACCCGGCACCATGGTGTGGGGAGCGATCTCCTACACTGGCCGTACACCACTGGTGATCGTCGAGGGGACACTGAATAGTGCACGGTACATCCAAACCGTCATCGAACCCATCGTTCTACCATTCCTAGACCGGCAAGGGAACTTGCTGTTCCAACAGGACAATGCACGTCCGCATGTATCCCGTGCCACCCAACGTGCTCTAGAAGGTGTAAGTCAACTACCCTGGCCAGCAAGATCTCCGGATCTGTCCCCCATTGAGCATGTTTGGGACTGGATGAAGCGTCGTCTCACGCGGTCTGCACGTCCAGCACGAACGCTGGTCCAACTGAGGTGCCAGGTGGAAATGGCATGGCAAGCCGTTCCACAGGACTACATCCAGCATCTCTACGATCATCTCCATGGGAGAATAGCAGCCTGCATTGCTGCGAAAGGTGGATATACACTGTACTAGTGCCGACATTATGCATGCTCTGTTGCCTGTGTCTATGTGCCTGTGGTTCTGTCAGTGTGATCATGTGATGTATCTGACCCCAGGAATGTGTCAATAAAGTTTCCCCTTCCTGGGACAATGAATTCACGGTGTTCTTATTTCAATTTCCAGGAGTGTAGTTGGGCGGTTGTAAGGTCCTGTAGTGGTGCGCTCAGTTTCGCTCGGAGGTAACTAACTTCGTGCAGAAACATCCGGATGTGGTTGGCTTTGTAGTGGGTTTCCCCCAGGTTTATCGGTATACGTCCGTAGGGCCATATGGAACGCGCTGTCTAGGTAGTCTTGACACAGCTGAATAATTCTCCGTATAAGAAGAGCCTTGCATTGAATGTCAACATCTATTAGCCCTAGGCCCCCTTCCTCTGGTGGGAGAGTAATAACATTAATTCCCACTTTGAATATTTCGCCCCTCCAAATATACCAACCAATTGCCGTCATTATTTGCTTGGAAATGCTGTTGACCACAGGGATTGTCTGCCCTACATACCATATTTTCCAAAGTATCATTTTATTGATAAACTGTACTCTTTGTATGAGGTCCTGTTCCCTGCCTTTATTTTGCTGGAGACAACCTCTCGTCATAGTCAGAAGCTCCTGCCAGTTGTTCGTAGTAGTTTTCAGAGGCCAGCGACACATTCGTATTCCCAACAGCTTGATACTCTCGTGTACTACAATTGGGCAGTTGTCATCGATTCTAAACCCTCTGCCGATCGGTATTAGTTTAGTCTTTCTGTAGTTGAGCTTTGAGCATGAGGCTCGTTCATACTCCCGTACACTATAAGTGACTTCTTGTAGGTCTCGCTCCGAACGTACGATGACACTTACGTCATCCGCGTATGCCACACATTTTAGAGTCGTCGCATACAAGGTTAAGCCCTCAAGTGTACGGTTCAGCAAACGGACAAGTGGCTCAATGGCAATGACAATAAGAGGTATTGACATGGGGCACCCTTGTCGTACAGATCGCTCAATAGTTATTTTCCGGGAAAGTTGCCCATTGATGACGATCCTAGATTAAGCGGAGGTGTACATATTTTTGACCATGATAATAAAACCGTCACCATAACCTAAATGGTTCATAATTTGAAAAAGGTAGCTGTGCGAGATCCTGTCAAAGGCTTTGCATTGATCTAGAGCTAAAATTGCTGCTTCCGGTTGGGTAATAGCACTAAAGGAGATGATCTCCCTATAATCTGCGAGACTTTTAAAGATCGTTCGACCAGGGACGGCTGCTGTCTGGCTGTCAATGGCTCAATGGCAATGACAATAAGAGGTATTGACATGGGGCACCCTTGTCGTACAGATCGCTCAATAGTTATTTTCCGGGAGAGTTGCCCATTGATGACGATCCTAGATTAAGCAGAGGTGTACATATTTTTGACCATGATAATAAAACCGTCACCATAACCTAAATGGTTCATAATTTGAAAAAGGTAGCTGTGCGAGATCCTGTCAAAGGCTTTGCATTGATCTAGAGCTAAAATTGCTGCTTCCGGTTGGGTAATAGCACTAAAGGAGATGATCTCCCTATAATCTGCGAGACTTTTAAAGATCGTTCGACCAGGGACGGCTGCTGTCTGGCTGTCATGTATGATTTTCTGTATAACATGTTTAATTCTCGCTGCTAGAAAGCGGGCCACAATTTTACAATCGGAGTTGAGGAGGGAAATGGGACGAAATTTATTGACATCATCTGGTGGGTATGCTTTGCGGACGGGTACAATTAGACTATCACTGAAGCCTGCTGGTAGTGGTCGACCTGCTTTAATTTCATTACATATATTCAGAAACCAATGTTCGAGTAAGTACCAAAATTGTTTGTAGAATTCGATGGGTAGTCCATCTCCCCTGGGCGATTTTTTACCCTGAGCCTTCCTCAAAGCCTCCCGAAGTTCTTCCTCAGTGACATCACTCAATAATAGTTGTCTATCCGTCTCGTCGAGGGTCGCTGTAAGGTAGTTTTTCATGGTCGTAATTGCGTCGTCATTCGTGGGCTCTGACATGTATAGCCGTCGGTAATAGGCGGTTATATATTCCTTTATCTCATTCTGGGTTGTGGCGACACTGCCATCTTCTTTTTTTAATCTGTGAACCAATTTCTGTCTTGCGCGGCGTTTCTCTTCCGCAAGATGGAAGGAGGATGGGCTTTCCTCATAGGAGCTGTTACCATCGCGAGAACGTATTTTAATGCCTTCCAGTTGTCTTCGTTTCAATAGTGTTAGCTTCGCCTTAATCCTTTTGATCTGTACAAAGTTCTCCTGTGTGACATGAGTAGCAGAATACAGCTCACGGAGACATCGAAAATAAAATTCGAAAAGTTCTTTCTGCTGCCGGCTCCTTTCATAGCTGTAACCTTTCAGGCAATTAATAAGTTTGGGCTTTGCGCAGCGGCACCACCACAGCGTGACCGACGGCAAATTTTGTTGGCGCCGTGAACAGAGATCCCATACTTCCTGCACCCGTTCTGTTAGACCTTGATCATTGAGTATTGAAACATTCAGCTTCCAACCTGCTCTGCCACGGTACGTTCCCTGCCGTACCATTCGGATTGTACAGTGATGTGCCTCGTGGTCGGAGAAGTACAACGGCCACGTCTCCGTTGCAGAGATCTTGTCCCTCAGGTGTTTTCCTACATAAATTCTGTCTAATCGGCGGGCAGTTTGAGCGGTAAAATACGTAAAACACTGACGGTCCCCGTTCAAGATTTCCCAGGTGTCTTCTAGGTCCATCAGTCGGACAGTTTCGGCAAGTGTCGCACAATCGTTAAAATTCGGCCATTGGTCTTTAGGCTTTAAAACACAATTAAAATCCCCGCCGACGACCACGTCCTCCTCATTCCTCCGTAAAAGATACAATAAGTCAGTAGCGTAAAAATGTGCTCTCGTAGCTCTATTTCGATTCCCCGGGGGAGCATAGATATTTATCAATCGAACTCAATTAATAAGGCACGAGATTCCTCTGCCAGACTCTAGTCTTTCCACGTCCGAAACAATAGTACCCTCTTTGAATAACAGAGCTGTGCCTGAGGAGCTATCTGGGATTGTATTCGTCAGTACGTCATACCCAGGAAAGTCAGGTAGAAAATGGTGTGCCACCTCTTGCAGCATCGCGATGTCCGCATCACAGCTATACAAATAATCGCGGAGACTGTGTATCTTCTGCTCTGAAGTTATTTTGTTGATGTTTACAGTGACTATCTTGTAGTCCTGGAAAGGAGGCATGAAGTTCTCTATGTTAAAAGTCGCTGACCAGTTAGCACAAGCATGATGTCGGTGAGGAAATTAATACGTATCCGAATCATCATCTTTTCTCAGGTTCGTTGAAAGCTGTCGTGTCACAATTAATTCCGCTCTCCCGGCTGGCATAGCCTCCTTTGGTAGTTCAGACGTAGTCAGTCCTCGATCCACCGACATGTCCTCGATATCATCAGCCCAGCTGCCTGCATTGGACATGCCAATCTTCTGATCTGAGCCCTTTCCCGTTAGACACTGTTCTTTTCGCCCCTCTCTCATAAGCTGCTGAGAGACCCGATCCTCGTCTGCTGCAGCGTGATTTCCAATCCCAGAGTTCGGCGTGGTCACTGTTATCGCCTGGTCGTGGCCACTCCATTGCTTCGCATCTGTCTTCCCAAGAGTTGCGTCAGTTAATTCGCGGGCAATTTGTGCACCTTTTTCGCGCAGCAGTGGACCTGTTTTCTCGGCATCCTTGTAGCGATCCGTCGCTCTTTGTGTTTTTTAGGAGAAACGTCCGTCCTTTCATTTGCCACAGGCACTAAGGAAGAGCTGCAGACTGGTAATCCGGTGTTGTCGTCGCTTCCCATTAATTTAGAATCCGCTCCTTTGTCGGTGCGTGGATCATTCTCGACATCGTGGGTTTCCTCGCCAACCTGGGCGCTAACCAAACACGTAGCCTCCGCATCGTTCAGTTTCATCATCACGCCGGGGGTGGTGTCAGCGTTGCCCTCTGGGGTGGCAGTCTTCATTGGTGTCTGGTCAACTTCGGTGGTGTTGACAGTGGTGTCCATGTGAGTGACCTCCGTTGCTGCCATGGTCGAACGGACTGCCGCCACGTAAGTTAGAGGCATTGATGACATCTCGTTACTAGGAACACTTTCGCCTGGTCGCAACTGCGTCACTCGTCTTTGTACGCATTGTGCGCGAACATGATCAGTTGCAGCACACCCAGAGCAAGTGCGAGGATGACCATCGTATATAACAATGGCCCTATATCCACAGATCGTAATATATGATGGGATGTGTTTCTCCAGTTCTATTTTCACCTGTCGAACACCGTTCAAGACAGGAACTTTGAGGGACATCCACTTTCCCGCATTATTGCTGATAACCGTGCCATAATTTTTCAAGACTGCATTTATTTCGTCGGCAGGAACTTCAAAAGGTAGTTCGAAAATTCTAACTGTGCAGACACTAAATCCTGCACGAGGTACCTGAACTTCGCCAATATTACCATCGCTGTGAGTAAATTTAAGGCTACCACCGCATGATTGAACAATTTGATCGCATATTTCTGCAGTCTTAAACTTTATGTGCGCAGTACTGCTAACGATCGAAAGATGTATGCCAATTATTTCATCAAAAGATCGTTTCAAAACATTTTCAATCCATGCTATAAGTTCGTAAGCTTTAGGTCGCGCATATTTCGGATCGAAACGTAATTTCAAAGTATCTTTTCGGGGTAGTTCATTCATAGTCAATTCGTGTCATTTTTCACACAATAACACTTATCTGTGTACGCTACAAGAGCGTCAACTCACCGTAAACAGCGCTCAGCCGGCAGCAGCGGAGACGTAAACAACAGCGCGCGTCCTCTCGCCACGGCCGCCGCGGGCCGACTGACCACACCGGCCGGCACGAAACTAGTAAATAAAAATAAACAGCCTTTATTCCTCGTAATCAGTGATAGTACAAAATTTTAATTCTGTTTGTACTGTAAACTTGAAAGAAACTCACAAGCATAAACACACAGCGTTCCGAACTCTACTCAGTGACTTAGAAGGAACGTATAAACGATATTCCTCAATTACACACTTCTAAGAGTTTGCAGAAGAGACTTAGTATAGAAAGACTCACGTAGGAACATTTGCTTTGTTAGTTGTCATTTACATTACAAGGAAAATTAAATCTGTTCATGTTGAGTCTTACACCAATAACGCAATAACAAAGATTCTTATGCGGCTATCTCTGAAAACTGTTCGATACGGTGAACTGCATAGTTGTTGCACAAACTGAATCTCTACCAGTGGGTTCCGACACACTCGGTCAAAAATGCTTTCCATGACTTTTTGATGTGGCAGAGTCATTCACCATATGCAACCAGATATTCCGCTGACTTTGCAAGAACCCTGTAAAGAAAGCTCACAACAAGCATGACACGGAATTCAGAGGTGTGACAATGGCACCTAAGCGTTTCGTCCGCCTAGTCTTTAGTTTGAACCTGTTTGTGAAGCCAGAGCCGATTTTTTCTGTCTAGTAGAAGAGGGCTTTGTCCGGCATGGCGATCATGGATCCCACTTTCCGTTATCTGTCCAAGTAGCGTGACTCCAAGGCTAGGCATTCTTAAACGCCAGTGACTACCATGCAAGCATGATGGAGTTCACAAACCATGGGAACTGCTAGTCATCCCCACTACCGTCTCTGCTATGACACATCTACGGAGCACATAAACACTCGCTGTATTGCAGCACAGCTTGGCGCTGCAGCCACGAGGTTTGGTAGTAGAGGCTGATTGCTAACACGAGGTGCATTCAAGTTACACCATCTCCGAATTTCTTTTCCTCCAGACTTGAAATAAAGAAAAACATGAGTTTAAAAGAAATACACGTGCCCTTGTTGTGAATGTGTGACACAGATGGCAGCATTATTATTACTGTCCAGCTCCAGTTACAGTCGCACTCTGCTACCATTGTTACAATTGGAGTGTCGGTGGTTGGGAGTGGAATATGCTTGGTTTTTTACTGAATATACTTCCAAGTTTTCGTTTATTAATAAATATAATGTCACCATATAACCATTGGCGGAAAGAACGGTTTTACAAATATCAATCACGACCCAGTTCGAGAGGCATTTGCATTTGCTCAACTTGACCACGTTAAACAAATATTTGATCATGCCAATCGACAAAACATTTTCACCTTGGTTATCCATGCCATGCTTTACATAGACCAACTCCAACAAACATTTTCAACTTCAATGCAGTGGAACAGCCGGAAAACAGTCAGCTGGTGGCCTTCAAATTAAACTTTGAATCACGATAATTGTCCTATATTCATGGCACCATCTGTGCACTCTCTCAGCGCTACCAGCACACAAAACATTTTAAACCAAGCAACCGGGGTCTCCTTCCATAACTGAAGAAACATTAGAGTTACTTTCTTCATTTAGACACGTACACAATTAACAAAATGGAGACCGAAGTTAATATTAACTTAACAGGGAAAGGCTGAGGAAAAATCTTGGCCGGCCAGTGTGGTCGAGCAGTTCTAGGCCCTACAATCTGGAACCGCGCGCCGCTACGGTCGCAGGTTCGAATCCTGCCTCGGGCATGTATGTGTCTGATGTTCTTAGGTTAGTTAGGTTTAAGTAGTTCTAAGTTCTAGGGGACTGATGACCTCAGAAGTTAAGTCCCATAGTGCTCAGAGCCATTTGAACCATTTTTGAAAAATCTTGCTATCGTAAACCAACCCAACATTTGTCGTAAGTACAGTTACACTGAACTATATAGGACAAGGTAAGACTAAGATGTCGCAATTCTTGACTCTAACAGAAATATCGAGACGCCATTGATAAGAAAATGCAAACGAACGATACAGCCTGCCAAGCAATGTAACTCAAAACTGAACAACTCAATGACTGCCACACAGCCTCGTTTGAACACTGTTAACCCACACTTCAGGCATGCGTCACACTACCGACCAGCACGCAGCAGTGAAGAGAATAACAGACAAATAGCCTCAGCCAAAGAGTGAACCACAAGAAACAGACAACGATGTGGCTCCGGCAGTCACTGAAGTGATAGCTGTTGGTCCTTTTGCAACCACAGTTACAATTCATGAAATATATTCCCACCACTTCTGCATCCATCGCGATGTGACAAGCGTAGTACAGGAACTGTAATTTGAACACGGCAGCGAGAACATGGCAGGCAGAGATTCTGCACTCGTTGCCTGTAGTTCCGCAGAATCTGTTCAGGGATCGTACTCTGTACACAGCAGCAAAATGGGAAAGCCCACAGCCTGCAGTCGGGCCGCTAATTGTGCACCAACCATCTGGGCAACCATACCAGGTACACGGCAGCGGCGAAGTGACGACATACGGCCTCCACCTGCTGCCAAAGGTTCGTCTGCTGACGTGGCTCCGGGCATAGGCTGGATGCTTCCCTACGCAATCCAACCAACAGAGTGTTGTGTTTCTCATCAGGCAGATTGTCACCGAGACTCTTTGCTGCTCAAAACACCCTTCGGTGATATTAAAAGCAAGGGTGGTAACATCAATGCCAACGGCCTTGCCGCAGTGGTGACACCGGTACCCGTCAGATCACAGAAGTTTAAGCGCTGTCGGGCTGGACTAGCACTTTGATGGGTGACCATTTTGTCTGCCGAGAGCTGGTTGCAACCGGGATGCACTCAGCCCTTGTGAGGCAAACTGAGGAGCTACTTGATTGAAAAATAGCGGCTCCGGTCTCGGAAACTGACATACGGCCGAGAGAGCGGTGTGCTGACTACGTGCCCCTCCGTATCCGCATCCAGTGACGCCTATGATCTGAGGATGACACGGCAGCCGGTCAGTACCTTTGGACCTTCATACCCGTTCGGGAGGAGTTTAGTTTACTGGTAACATCAAGAGCGCAACGGGAATTCCACTGTTAAATGCAGAGCAGATAGGTGGAAAGAGTACACAGAAAGTCTCTATGAGGGGGAAGATTTGTCTCACATTACAGAAGAAGAAACAGGAGTTGGTTTAGAAGAGATGAGGCATCTAGTATTAGAACCAGAATTTAAGAGAGCTTAGGAGAACTTCAGATCAAATAACGCAGAACGGATATATAATATTCTGTCGGGCTTTATAAAATCATTGGCTGAAGTGGCAGCAAAACAACTGCTCACGTTGGTGAGTAGAATGTACGAGTCTGGTGACATACCATCTGACTTTCAGAATAATATCATCCACACGATTGCGAAGACTGCAACAGCTGACATCTGCGAGACTTATCGCACAGTCAGCTTAACAGCTCATGCATCAAACCTGCTGACAGAAGAATGGAAAAGAAAAACGAGGACGTGTTAGGTGACAATGAGTTTGGCTTTAGGGAAGGTAAAGGCACCAGAGTGGCAATTCTGACGTTGCGGTTGATAATGAAAGCAAGACTAAAGATAACTCATGACACGTTCATAGGATTTGTCGACCTGGAAAAAAAGTTCGACAATGTAAAATTGTGCAAGATGTTCGAAATTCTGAGAAAAATAGGTGTAAGCTACAGGGAGAGACCTGTAATATACGATACGCAGAAGAGCCAAGAGCAAATAACAAGAGTGGGCAACCAAGAACGAAGTGCTCGGATTAAAAAGGGTGTAAGACACGGATGTAGTCTTTCGGCCCTACTGTTCAATCTGTACATCGAAAAGCAACAATTGAAATAAAAGAAAGGTTCATGAGTGGTATTAAAATTCAAGGGGAAAGGATATTGGCAAGACGATTCGCTATGACATTCCTATCCTGAGTAAATCTGCTGAATGCAATGAAAAGTAGAAAAGAGTAGAAAAGAGTAGAAAATATGAACTGAGAGTAAATCGAAGAAACACTAAAGTAATGAAGAATAACGGAAATGATAACAGCGAGAAACTTGACTTTAAGATTGACGGTCCTGAAGTAGATGAAGTTATGGATTTCCACTAAATAGGCAGCAAAACAGCCAACGAAGGCCGGATTAAGGAGGATGTCAAAAGCAGACTAGCAATGGCAAAAAGGGCGTTCCTAGCCAAGAGAAGTCAACTAATATAAAAAGTACCCCTTAATGTGAAGAAGAAATTTCTGATAATGTACCGCGTTCCCAGGTTCGATTCCCGGCGGGGTCAGGGATTTTCTCTGCCTCGTGATGACTGGGTGTTGTGTGATGTCCTTACGTTAGTTAGGTTTAAGTAGTTCTAAGTCCTAGGGGACTGATGACCATAGATGTTAAGTCCCATAGTGCTCAGAGCCATTTCAACCATTTCTGATAATGTACGTTTGGAGTACAACATTGTACTGTAGTGAAACATGGACTTGGGGAAAACCGAAAGAGAAGAGAATCGAAGCATTTGATATGTGGGGGTACAGACGCATGTTGAGAACTAGCTGGACTGATAAGGTACGGAATGAGGAGGTTTTGTGCAGAATGGGAGAGGAGACGAATATGTGGAAAACACTGACAAGGAGAAGGGACATGATGATAGGGCATCTGCTACGACATGAGGAAACAGCCTCCGTGGTACTGGAGGAACCTATAAAGGGCAAAAAATGTAGAGGAAGACACAGATTGGAATATATGCCGCAATTAATTGAGAACATGGGTTACAAGTGCTCCTCTGATATGAAGAGGTTGGCACAGTAGGGGAATTCGTGGAGGGCCGCATCAGTAATGACACGTGGCCGTCTCAAACCCAGTCTTCTTGTGACCGTACTTTCTCGCTATCACCGCTGCAATCCATCATGGACAGTGCCTACATTCCTGCTAATCCTTTTTGTAATACCGCAGAAAGAACGTCTAGCTTTTGTCTATCTCTTTTTTTCATAATGTGGGGCCACAGTCATAATACACTACTGGCCATTAAAATTGCTACACCAACAAGAAATGCAGATGACAAACGGGTATTCATTGGACAAACATATTATACCACAACTGACATGTGATTCCATTTTCACACAATTTGGGTGCATAGATCCTGAGAAATCAGTACCCATAACAACCACCTGTGGCCGTAATAACGGCCTTGATACGCTTGGGCATTGAGTCAACCAGAGCTTGGATGGCGTGTAGAGGTACAGCTGTCCATGCAGCTTCAACACGATACCACAATTCATCAAGAGTAGTGACTGGCGTATTGTGACGAGCCAGTTGCTCGGCCACCATTGACCAGACGTTTTCAATTCATGAGAGATCTGGAGAATTTGCTGGCCAGGGCAGCAGTTGAACATATTCTGTATCCAGAAAGCCCGTACAGGACCTGCAACGTGCGGTCGTGCATTATCCTGCTGAAATGTAGGGTTTCGCAGGGATCGATTCAAGGGTAGAGCCGCGGGTCGTAACACATCTGACATGTAACGTCCACTGTTCAAAGTGACGTCAATGCGAACAAGAGGTGACCGAGACGTGTAACCAATGGCACCCCATACCATCACGTCGGGTGATACGCGAGTATGGCGATGACGAATACCCGCTTCCAATGTGCGTTCACCGCGATGTCGCCAAACACGGACGCGACCATCATGATGCTGTAAACAAAACCTGGATTCATGACGGTATATCATTCGTGCACCCAGATTCGTCGTTGAGTACACCATCGCAGGCGCTCCTGTCTGTGATGCAGCTTCGAGGGCAACAGCAGCCATGGTCTCGGAGCTGATAGTCCATGCTGCTGCAAAAGTTGTCGAACTGTTCGTGCTGATGGTTGTTGTCTTGCAAACGTCCCCATCTGTTGACTAATGGATCGAGACGTGGCTGCACGATCCCTTACAGCCATGCGGATAAGATTATACGAGGCCGTTGGGATCCAGCACGGCGTTCCGTATTACCCTCGTGAACCCATCGATTCCATAATCTTCTAACAGTCATTGGATCTCGACCAACGCGAGCAGCAATAATCCGCAATCGCAATAGGCTACAATCCGACCTTTATCAAAGCCGGAAACGTGATGGTACGCATTTCTCCACCTTACACGAGGCATCACAACAACGTTTCACCAGGCAACGCCGGTCAACTGCTGTTTGTGTATGAGAAATCACTTGGAAACTTTCCTCATGTCAGCACGTTGTAGGTGTCGCCACCGGCGCCAACCTTGTGTGAATGCTCTGAAAACCTAATCATTTGCATATCACAGCATCTTCTTCCCGTCGGTTGAATTTCGCGTCTGTAGTACGTCATCTTCGTGGTGTAGCAATTTTAATGGCCGGTAGTGTATATTTCTTTAAAGTGAGTACCGCCACTAGACTGTTTTTTGTTTGCAGTGTGCCATCTTAGGCACTGTATAACATTAAAACATTTCCAGAATGAGATTTTCACTCTGCAGCGGAGTGTGCGCTGATATGAAACTTCCTGGCAGATTAAAACTGTGTGCCCGACCGAGACTCGAACTCGGGACCTTTGCCTTTCGCGGGCAAGTGCTCTACCAACTGAGCTACCGAAGCACGACTCACGCCCGGTACTCACAGCTTTACTTCTGCCAGTATCTCGTCTCCTACCTTCCAAACTTTACAGAAGCTCTCCTGCGAACCTTGCAGAACTAGCACTCCTGAAAGAAAGGATATAGCGGAGACATGGCTTAGCCACAGCCTGGGGGATGTTTCCAGAATGAGATTTTCACTCTGCAGCGGAGTGTGCGCTGATATGAAACTTCCTGGCAGATTAAAACTGTGTGCCCGACCGAGACTCGAACTCGGGACCTTTGCCTTTCGCGGGCAAGTGCTCTACCAACTGAGCTACCGAAGCACGACTCACGCCCGGTACTCACAGCTTTACTTCTGCCAGTATCTCGTCTCCTACCTTCCAAACTTTACAGAAGCTCTCCTGCGAACCTTGCAGAACTAGCACTCCTGAAAGAAAGGATATAGCGGAGACATGGCTTAGCCACAGCCTGGGGGATGTTTCCAGAATGAGATTTTCACTCTGCAGCGGAGTGTGCGCTGATATGAAACTTCCTGGCAGATTAAAACTGTGTGCCCGACCGAGACTCGAACTCGGGACCTTTGCCTTTCGCGGGCAAGTGCTCTACCAACTGAGCTACCGAAGCACGACTCACGCCCGGTACTCACAGCTTTACTTCTGCCAGTATCTCGTCTCCTACCTTCCAAACTTTACAGAAGCTCTCCTGCGAACCTTGCAGAACTAGCACTCCTGAAAGAAAGGATATAGCGGAGACATGGCTTAGCCACAGCCTGGGGGATGTTTCCAGAATGAGATTTTCACTCTGCAGCGGAGTGTGCGCTGATATGAAACTTCCTGGCAGATTAAAACTGTGTGCCCGACCGAGACTCGAACTCGGGACCTTTGCCTTTCGCGGGCAAGTGCTCTACCAACTGAGCTACCGAAGCACGACTCACGCCCGGTACTCACAGCTTTACTTCTGCCAGTATCTCGTCTCCTACCTTCCAAACTTTACAGAAGCTCTCCTGCGAACCTTGCAGAACTAGCACTCCTGAAAGAAAGGATATAGCGGAGACATGGCTTAGCCACAGCCTGGGGGATGTTTCCAGAATGAGATTTTCACTCTGCAGCGGAGTGCTAGTTCTGCAAGGTTCGCAGGAGAGCTTCTGTAAAGTTTGGAAGGTAGGAGACGAGATACTGGCAGAAGTAAAGCTGTGAGTACCGGGCGTGAGTCGTGCTTCGGTAGCTCAGTTGGTAGAGCACTTGCCCGCGAAAGGCAAAGGTCCCGAGTTCGAGTCTCGGTCGGGCACACAGTTTTAATCTGCCAGGAAGTTTCATTAAAACATTTGATAATAGCACTTTAAAGCCGAAATCATGATCGTATGAATGTAACACTGCAAATAAAAAACAGTCTAATGGCGGTACTGACTTTAAAGAGCTAGCTTCTCGTAGAACTATTGCACGACCTCGTTAAAGCTTAGTGATGCTTTGATAATGACGTCATTGTCACCTTAATGGCATTCTTGACCAACATCAACTTGCAATGTCCTATCTCAAAGGTAACCAACGCTCGCAGTCGTTAGAGCGTATATTTAACTGGTTCAAATGGCTCTAAGCACTACGGGACTTTACATCTGAGGTCATCAGTCCCCCAGACTTAGAACTACTTAAACGTAACTAACCTGAGGACATCTCACACATCCATGCCCGAGGCAGGATTCGAACCTGCGACCGTAGCAGCAGCGCGGTTCCGGACTGAAGCCCCTAGAACCGCTCGGCCACAGAAGCCGGCTGTATTTAATTGAAACGTGAATTACATTCTCATAGTTGCGTTACTAACATTGCTCTTATCTCGCAGGCGTGAAATTGTAACAGACATCATATTACAGTTATAGATGCACGTCAACCACCTTTCGTTTATGACACACAATTCCTCTTTGGTATTGCTATTTCTTTACGTCAGTGTAGGTCTGTCGACGAATTTCCTTTCAAAATAACATCCTACATCCTCCCTACAAATAAATACTTAATAATGCCACCGACTTCGCTTGACACAGTTGACGAACCAATTTTCGACAATGAGTGCATTTGTGATAATGATTCATATGCTTTTTCGGAAGTTAAGATTGCCTTGTTTCAAGGATTTCAAAATGTCCTTGAGAAAAAAATCGCAAGTTGAGTTTTCCACCATCGATGTTCCCTGAATACACCTACATCTACGTCTACATCCACACTCCGCAAGGCCCCTGACGGTGTGTGGCGGAGGATACTTTGAGTACCTCCATCGGTTCTCCTTTCTATTCCAGTCTGGTATTGTTCGTGGAAAGAAAGATTATCGGTATGCCTCTGTATGGGCTCTAATCTCTCTGATTTTATGTTCATGATCGCTTCGCGAGGTATACGTAGGAGGGAGCAATATACTGCTGGATTCCTTGGTGAAGGTATGTCCTCGGAACTTGAAAAAAGCCCGTACCGAGCTACTGAACGTCTCTCCTGCAGAGTCTTCCACTGGAGTTTATCTATCATCTCCGTAACGCTTTCACGATTACTAAATGATCCTGTCACGAAGCGCGCTGCTCTCCGATGGATCTTCTCTATCCCGTCTAGAAACCCAATCTGGTACGGATCCCACACTGGTGAGCAATATTCAGGCAGTGGGCGAACAAGTTTACTGTAACCTACTTCCTTTGCTTTCGGATTGCACTTTCTTAGGATTCTTCCAATGAATCTCAATCTGATAACTGCTTTACCGACGATCAACTTAATATGATCGTTCCATTTTAAATCACTCCTAATGCCTACTCCCAGATAATTTATGGAATTAATTGCTTCCAGTTGTACCTAAATGATAAGTGATCTTTCTTTCTGTGTATTCGCAGCACATTACACTTGTCTACATTGAGATTCAATTGCCATTCCCTGCACCATGCGTCAATTCGTTGCAGAGCCTCCAGAACATGCCGGTTGACATGCAGGAGGTCAATCTGTTCGAGACTCCTTATCACATTTGAGCTCAGAATATGTTTACGTTTGTACAGCATCACTTACCAATTCTTATAAGGCGCTGTGCTCACCGTAGCATCTTTGCTGCGCCTCTCGCTCTGCAGAGGCCGCCACTACTGGCCCCTGCCATTATGGGTAGCCCCTGTTCTCTCCAACCTCCCTCGTCGGCCACCGCGGCGCAGCAGGTAATGTCGAACTGATCGGTGGGGGCAGCAGTCGCACACGGTAACGAATTAATTATTGGCTATTAGCCCCGCGTGGCAGCGCTCGATCCATTGCTGGTAATCCGGCGCGACAGGGCCGGCTGCCTGCAGGCGGACACAACCGGCAGTCACAGCCGCAGCTGCACCTGCTGTGCGTTGCAGCGTGCAGCCTGCGGCAAGCAGCGGGCGCACCGTAGTTCGTCACCGCAGGCTACTTGTAAGACTTTTTACCGGCAATTAAGTTTCTTACTGCCAAAAATCGGTATCACGCGGAACAAGTGTGCTAAATGGACAAAACGCGTCAGTGAAATACTGGTAGGTACACATACACTACTGGCCATTAAAATTGATACACCACGAAGATGACGTGCTACAGACGCTAAATTTAACCGAAAGGAAGAAGATGCTGTAATATGCAAATAATTAGCTTTTCAGAGCATTCACACAAGTTTGGCGTCGGTGGCGACACCTACAACGTGCTGACATGAGGAAAGTTTTCAACCGATTTCTCAAACACAAACGGCAGTTGACCGGCGTTGTCTGGTGAAACGTTGTTGTGATGCCTCGTGTACGGCGGAGAAATGCGTACCATCACGTTTCCGACTTCGATAAACGTCAAATTGTAGCCTATCGCGATTGCAGTTTATCGTATCGCTACATTGTTGCTGGCGTTGATCTGTTAGCAGAATTTGGAATCGGTGGATTCAGGAGGGTAATACGAAACGCCGTGCTGGATCCCAACGGCCTCGTATCACTAGCAGTCGAGATGACAGGCATCTTATCCGCATGGCTGTAGTTGATCTTGCAGCCACGTCTCAAAAAATGGTTCAAATGGCTCTGAGCACTATGGGACTCAACTGCTGAGGTCATTAGTCCCCTAGAACTTAGAACTAGTTAAACCTAACTAACCTAAGGACATCACACACATCCATGCCCGAGGCAGGATTCGAACCTGCGACCGTAGCGGTCTCGCGGTTCCAGACTGCAGCGCCAGAACCGCGCGGCCACTTCGGCCGGCCAGCCACGTCTCGATCCCTGAGTCAATAGACGGGGATGTTTGCAAAACAACAACCATCTGCACGAACAGTTCGACGACGGTTGCAGCAGCATGGATTATGAGGTCGGAGACTATGGCTGCGGTTACCTTTGTCGCTGATCACAGACAGGAGCGCCTGCGATGGTGTACTCAACGACGAACCTGGGTGCACGAATGGTAAAACGTCATTTTTTCGGATGAATCCAGGATCTGTTTACAACATCATGATGGTCGCATCCGTGTTTGGCGACAACGCGGTGAATGCACATTGGAAGCGTGTATTCGTCATCGCCATACTGGAGTATCACCTGGGGTGATGGTATGGGGGTGCCATTGGTTACACGTCTCTTTCACTTCTTGTTCGCAATGACGGCACTTTGAACAGTGGACGATACATTTCAGATGTGTTACGTCCCGTGGCTCTACCCTTCATTCGAGTCCTGCGAAACCCTACATTTCAGCAGGATAATGAACGACCGCATGTTGCAGGTCCTGTACGGGCCTTTCTGGATACAGAAAATGCTCGACTGCTGCCCACGCCAGCACATTCTCCAGATCTCTCACCAACTGAAGACGTCTGGTCAATGGTGGCCGAGCAACTGGCTCGTCACAATATGCCATTTACTACTCTTGATGAATTTTGGTATCGTACTGAAGCTGCATGGGCAGCTATACCTGTACACGCCATCCAAGCTCTGTTTGACACAATGCCCAGGCTTATCAAGGCCATTATTACGGCCAGATGTCGTTGTAAGCGGTCGCACGCAGGCCGCTGACGCGGCGCGTGTGAGAGCGGACAATGCTGTGTCATCACCCGACTTCACGGTAGCGTCCTCAGGCGGCGACGATATGAACTAAGTCAATTGGGCTCTGGATCCAGTGGTGAACAGACTGGGTGCAGCCATCTTGAATACGCTAGTTGCGTCGTTACCTGACGTCACGGTGGCGTCCTCTGGTTGCGACGATATGAACTAGCCAGTTGGAGTCCAGACCCAGTGGATAACACACCTGCTTGAAATCGGTTAAATAATAAAGACAAGTACTTTTGTCCCGCCATTTACCTTGCTTAGTAGACATAACCGGGGTGTGACGAATTATCCTGCCAGAATTTGAACTTCGCCACATTTTTCTGGGGGAGGGGGGGGGGGCATTTCCCTCCAAAATTCAAACTCCCCTCCAAAATCCACCTTCTTGATTGACGTCACAGCCGCCATATTGTATGACGTCATCGCCGCCATCTTGGATAACGGTACTTTGGAATGACGCCCGCCTTGTTCCAATACTAGCGATATTGATGAACCTCTGAGCCTCTGACTTTGATGGTCAAAATCCTTTTTATCGCTATTCTTGCGTGTGAATCGTGTACGATACGTGATCTTTTCCCATGCGCGCCGAAGATTTCTTTTTCAATTATCATCACAATGTACAACAGAACTCAATATAATAATAATATAAGTGACTTAACAAATTACATAACAAGCAACGACAGATCATAGTGTCGAATTGTCTTGTCAATTTTTAATACGATGTTTTCCTTTGGAAATGGAATTGCCGTGTGGCTAGGGCCTCCTGTCGGGTAGACCGTTCGCCTGGTGCAAATCTTTCGAGTTGACGCCACTTTGACGACTTGCGTGTAGATGGGGATGATATAATGATGAAAGACACACAACACCCAGTCATCACGAGGCAGAGAAAATCCCTGGCCCCGCTGGGAATCGAACCCGTGACCCCGTGCGCGGGAAGCGAGAACGCTACCGCAAGACCACGAGCTGCGTTTTCCTTTAATAATCTATGTTAAACAGTGATGACTGTTTCTCAGACAAACCCATCCCATTTTGTAAGTTTATTATTAATATATCTCACCTTGTGTTTCTTAAGCCAAAAGGTAGGCCTTTTATTTGCAGATTTTGTCTGATTATCTTATTTTTTCTGTTCAGGCTTAAGCTCCTACATGTCCTGAATTATTTGATCTAGCAGTTGTACTTAAATTGTTCCCAAATGTTCATTCCACATGTACATTCGATCTTTTTGTAACTATCAAGCGTTAGTTACGCTTATCAGTTGACTGATTAATTCAGATCTTCTATTAATTTTTTTCAATTTTAATTAAATTCGGTAGCGACCTAGAAAAATTTGTGGCCCGCGAAACTTACAGTAGACTGCACAGTGTCGCATTGGCTAACTTCCCGCAGTTTCTGTTTGCAAATCACTCTCCATATGACCATTTACCAAGGAATAACCATTCTCACCAACTGCGCCATGGTCAATGAGGAGGTTGTACGCAGACTCGGAGAGGAAAGGAATATGTGGAAAACACTGATAAGGATAAGGGACAGAATGATAGAACATCTGTTAACACATGAAGGAATAACTTCCATGGAACTAGAGGCAGTTGTAGAGGGTAAAATCTGTAGGGGAAGACAGAGATTGGAATATATCCAGCAAATAATACAGGACGTACGTTGCAAGCGCCACCCTGAGATGAAGAGGTTGGCACAGGAGAGGAATTCTTGGCGGGCCGCATCAGGCCAGTCAGAAGACTTGCCCCTGTCTAGGGGCCACAACCGTGCTGCAGTGGTTTCAGAAGCATTAAATTGAACTCAGGTTGATGTCTCGCCACCAAATTCGCCTGATGTAAATCTTATGGAACCTATCTGGGTGGCTATTGGGCTCCATCACCGGGTATGCAAATCAGCGGAACGTTATTTACAACAGGGAACAATTACTGAACTCCCTGAAATAAAATCGTCGCAGCTTCTGAACGGTTTGCGTTAGAACGTTCCAGCTGCACGGTTGGTCGCAGGCCATAATTGGAATTAGTGTGCGCGTTATTATTCGGTTTAGTGACGAAATCCACTTTCATTTGGACGGTTTCGTCAATAAGCAAAATTGGCTCGTCTGCGATACTGAAAATTCATTTCACAATCGAGAAGTTTCTTCATCCTCAGTGTGTGACTGTGTGGTGTGCAATGTGCAGTCACGAAATAATCGGTGTGTAATGTTCCTCTATGGCACGTGACTACCGAACGATACATGAAGGTTTTGGAAGATGATTTCATCCCCTTTATCCAAAGTGACACTAATTTCGACAACATGTGGTTCATACAAGACGGAGCTCTACCCCATCAAAGCAGGAGAGTGTTTGATGTCCTGGAGGTGCATTTTGGAGACCGCATCCTGTCTCCGCGGTGCCGAGAGGTAACTGGAATATGCCTCTATTGGTCGCCATGGTCTCTGGGCCTGAACACATGCGACTCCTTTTCGTGGCGCTGTATTAAGGACAAGGTGTACAGCAATAACTCCAAAACCATTGCTCAGCTGAAAACAGGCATTTAGGAGGTCATCGACAGCATCGGTTTTCTGACACGCATGCGGGTTATGCAGATATTTGCTACTCGTCTGCGCCAATGCTATCAAGCATAGGAAACATGTCATAACCTAAATCCGAATATATATAGCGACGTTTACATGTTCAAAATAGTATGTGCAAACCGTAGTTTGTAACTAATTTGTGTTTCTTTTCACATAGTTCAATAATTGTCACCCTGTAGATGGCCTGCGCTTAGACATCTAATGCCACACGCCTCCACAAATCCACCAACAAACTGTCGGATTCCTGATACGCAGAATCAGTGATGTATTCGTATTTCGTTGCAAAGAGGACAAATAAACTACTAAGCAGGTTGTCATAATGTTTCGGCTCATTATACCTAGAGAAAAAAATAACAATCGACATGAATTAGGACAACAACATAAAATCAGAGCAAATGGAAAATGAGATTTCTTATAAGGGTTTAAAAGAGTGACTGTATATTAGACGCTGGCACGTCCTTTCCGGGATTTTTTGCCACCTATTGCGAGTTCGTATGAAGCAAGCTTACCAGGAGAAACTGAACGAACTCAGAATCACACAGACAGGTTCACAATACTACGATATAGTCAATATGAAAGCCTAATACACTACTGGCCATTAAAATTGCTACACCAACAAAAAATGCAGACGGTAAACGGTATTCATTGGACAAATATATTATGCTAGAACTGACATATGATTACATTTTCACGCAATTTGGGTGCATAGATCCTGAGAAATCAGTGCCCAGAACAACCACCTCTGGCCATAATAACGGCCTTGATACGCCTGGGCATTGAGTCAAACATAGTTTGGATGACGTGTACAGGTACAGCTGCCCATGCAGCTTCAACACGATACCAAAGTTCATCAAGAGTAGTGACTGGTGTATTGTGACGAGCCAGTTGCTCGGCCACCATTGACCAGACGTTTTCAGTTGATGAGAGATATGGAGAATGTGCTCAACGCCCGTACAAGGCCTGCAACATGCAGTCTTGCATTATCCTGCTGAAATGTAGGGTTCGCGGGGAACGAATGAAGGGTAGAGCCGCGGGTCGTAACACACCTGAAATGTAACGTACACTGTTCAAAGTGCCGTCAATGCGAACAAGAGGTGACCGAGACGTGTAACCCATGGCACCCCATACCATCACGCCGGGTGATACGCCAGTATGGCGATGACGAATACACGCTTCCAATGTGCGTTCACCGCGATGTTGCCAAACACGGATGCGACCATTATGATGCTGTAAACAGAACCTGGATTCAACCGAAAAAAAAAGACGTTTTGCGATTCGTGCACCCAGGTTCGTCGTTGAGTAGACCATCGCAGACGCTCCTGTCTGTGATGCAGCGTCAAGGGTAACCGCAGCCATGGTCTCCGAGCTGGTAGTCCATGCTGCTGCAAACGTCGTCGAACTGTTCGTGCAGATGGCTGTTGACTCAGGGATCGAGACGTGGCTGCACGATCCGTTACAGCCATGCCATGAGGATAAGATGCCTGTCATCTCAACTGCTAGGGATACGAGGCCGTTGGGATCCAGCACGGCGTTCCGTATTACCCTCCTGAACGCACCGATTCCATATTCTGCTAACAGTCATTGGATATCAACCAACGCGAGCAGCAATGTCGCGATACGATAAACAGCAACCGCGATAGGCTACAATCCGACATTTATCAAAGTCGGAAACGTGATGGTACGCATTTCTCCTCCTTACACGAGGCATCGCAACAACGTTTCACCAGGCAACGCCGGTCAACTGCTGTTTGTGTATGCGGAATTGGTTGGAAACTTCCCTCAAGTCAGCATGATGTAGGTGTCACCACCGGCGCCCACCTTGTGTGAATGCTCTGAAAAACTAATCATTTGCATATCACAGCACCTTCTTCCAGTCGGTTAAATTTCGCGACTGTAGCACGCCATCTTCTTGGTTTAGCATTTTTAATGGCCAGTAGTGTAGAAGTTCTCTGAGAGCTTAAATGATAATCCTTGTTAGAAACTAGATTTTGAGAGCATTGCACTGTCATCGTCGTTACAGGTTTATACTTAAGTATCTCTGGTACTTCATAAAACGACCGCTGAAAACTGCAAGATATACCGAAAATAGATGTACGCCGACACTATAGGCGCTCAATTTGGACAATCTGTTCAAGGGGTTAACAATTAGTATGTGCGAATTAACTGGGTCCGGCAATACGAAATGGACGATTTATCTTCATGTTCTTACGTGTGTGCCCCATAGTACAACTACATCACGGCGCATGTTACGAATAGAAACTTAGAGAGCTGCTCTGCCACGTGATATGTGGGAGTTTTCTCTATGTCTTGTAATTTTCACGCAGTCACCTTCTTATAAGTAACCTTGTATTTCTCATGGGAATCGTGAACGAAGAGACATTTGGATACGTACAGAGGCGTGTAGGCGTTCTTCCCTCGCTCCATAACCGAGTGAAATAGGACAACAAATGTATAAAATTTTGTCGATGCACCCTCCGCCACTGACTGTGCAATGGTTGACGAAGCGTATATACTGCCGGGGAGAAATGCATCAGCTTCAAGGACAAGTGATGTGCCAGGTATTTAAGAGGAATACGCGATAAAATTAGGCGAAATGAATCATACATGTAACAGTAAAGGGTGCGCAGGCAGTCGCATAAACACACGACTACACCCCCCCCCCCCCCCCACACCTGGTGGCGACGCAGCAGTCCATTCTCGTATGCAAAGAGTCACGAAGATGTCGGTTGTCTATCTGCAACAGAATGTCCAAAACACCGTGTGTCTTTTGTTGCAATTCGGCAATAGTTTTTTTCAGGCTTGGAGAAACAGTAAGTTTCCGCTTCATTATGTCACATGCCTGTTCTGTTGGCTTTAGATCTGGTGAGCTTGCTGTTGTGGACCACAAAGCGCTCATTGCGTCGCAGCAGCCGTATGTTGATGTGTACTGTGCTGGTGAAGAAGCACACCACCTTCTGTCGAAGAAATGGCAGCCGCAGGTAACGGCCTTTGCAATGAAGCGGGCATTGTTTGCGTTACCCTGCAGAAATACCAGAAGTGGCCGCAAGTTTTAACTGATCGCCCCAATACCATGAATCCTGGGGTTGGACTTGTTTGTCATGGGCAGATTACATATGGATTAGGCAACTCACCAGGTCTAGCTACACTCCTGTACGTCCATTATTGAAGGCAAAAGAGCGCCATTCCCCTCTCCAGTCAACTTTTTCACGACACCAGAGCACCCATGCTCAGGTGTCCGTATACTTCTGATCACATAGTGTATGAGGAAACGGAAAAACGTCACCGTTGGTAATCTCGCTTATGTCTTTGACACTAGGTCCCTATTTTGTCCTAGTCTGCTCACCTAGGCCCTCTTAAAACACCTGAACAGACTTTCAGTACATTTCTTTAAAATATGACACAATCATTGCTAAGCTGCGTCCTCTACCAGCCGAGTAAATGCGTTCGATCCCCAATGACCTCAATATAGAGTGGACTTTAATTGATAATTTTAGTTGTTTTTTTGTTGTTGTCATTTCCGGCGTTTCAACATGAGGTTATTCGTACACAGGCGATCAATTACTACCAAATTAGTTGGACGGGACATTACATAACATCACTATATTTTGGTCTGCAGAGTTTATTACCAATTATTGATGCTCCTACTATAACTGTTATTGTTTTAGAGGAACTTGCATGCAGTTAACGTCATGGGACTATGGTAGACTTTTCACATAGCCTTCAAACGATCATTTTCAGTATGCACAAGAAAATTTAAGAGCAAAATTTTAAAGAAAACCCTTTGTTTTATAGCAGCTGTTGTTACGCCTCGTTTGGATGTATAAAACATTTCATTTCAAAAAATGAACGGCGCAGAAAAGCTCAGCCGGCACGCAATTTTCTTGAATACGCTTATTCACACTGTTTTATTTCTTCGGTTTAAAAATAACAAGCGGCGATAAAGGCGCTATAAAGATTTTACTGCTTACGTAAAACTGTCACTGCCGTGAAAAAGTATTTTACAGCTTCTGTTGCGTAAGTAGAGAGTTAATGGTGCAGTTCTGAGAGCAATGAAATCCGTCATTAGCAGGCCTTTCTGCCGGTCGTAAACATCTTATACAAGAAAGACAGGTGGCCGCCGATTCGGATTGGAGGACGTACCTTCTTCAACACAGTATCAAAATACAGTTTTTCATTGTCCAAACGGATTTTTAAAGAACCAGCGCTGTGGTGAACATTGTGTAACAACATATAGGCATCGTGTAGTACCGCACCGAAATGAAGTAGGTGCAATTATCGTATTTCTGTGGAAACGAAGCATTGGCTTAATTTCCGATATCTGTCATATTAATAACATTATTTAATTTATGCATTTTTGTAGGAGGTTTCAAAAACTTATTCGTCACCAGTATTTGGACCATTTTGATGTTGTCCTCCAATGATAATTATCATCTCTGCATTCCTACCACAACCAGAATTTTTCATAAACTTTTTTAACCACGTCTACGAATTATTTTGATTTCATTTGCTGTACTCTTCTTTGTTTTCATTTTAAGCAAGTCATTAGTCTCAACCTACGATCCTTGAACATTTCAATTATTTACTTATTTATCCTTACTCCACTTCTCTGCGGAGCAGGCTGATCAATCCTCGTCTAGCGAACAGAAGAGCCACATAGTCTCTTGACGCCCATCGGTTTTACTCTTGTCCACGAACTGTTCTCCGGATTCATTTCTTCTTCCACATACAGACTCACCAAGATTAGCTTCATACCTTCATGTTTTGCTAGTTTGATCCAAGGTAGAAATGTGAAGATTATTTTGGTCCGTTATAGCTTTTCCGGAGGCAAGATCTTCCTTTCAGATGCTTCGAAAAGCCGTTTCGACATGGTTTAACTTTTCTCAGTAAGGGCTTCACGACATTTGGATCTGCTTTTGTTGTAACATTCGAACAGTGTCAATGTATCATGGCGGATCTCTTGCACAATTCATTACCTAGCATGGAACATTCTTATGCCGGGCATTACAGCTATAAGTACAGATATTTTTATATGCCGTACCTTAATATGTACACACATCAGTGTGTTCGTTGTTTTTTCTCTGTTTCGAACAGTCTTGCCACAAATACATCACGAACTTTACGACCTGCATAGTCATAACTTCACCACAAAGTGGTCTACGCCTGTCAGTATAAACTAACCACTTTGTCTCCCTGTGTCCACACTTCAACACCTGACGTGCTGCCCGGTGCTAAATATGAATAAATGACTCACCCTTGCCACATGTACCAGAAGATACTAATCAACCTAAAAACGTACTACTCCTAATAGTTACAATTATTATTCCGAAACTAAAGTTAATAGTGATATATTGTTGTTCAGTACACCGTCCACAGTCAACAATAGAAATATCTTCACTTATACCCGTCACACCCTGTATAGTGCATAAAATAATCTGTCTTATACTTCAGAGGCCTGTTGTAACGTGCATTGTTCTTATGAAATACCATCCTTCTAGGTAATATTATTCCTCAGTTCCGCTGTACAACACGAGCCACAGCAGATGATCGAAGAGCTGACAAGCATCTTCAGCCAGCGGCTCACGTTATTAGAGTTCCCGTACAAAGGCACCTAGCCACAGGCTTCTTAAACCAGCTTCGAACTGTCGTCTTCAAAGGCGTCCACGAGAATATATCGCCACGTGCCTTAGCGGACGTAGAGAAAGCGTCCCGCGAACTGCTATAATCACGAGATCACAAAGAGACTTACAGGGTCGCAAGTTCAAAAATATCACAGTAGTAGCTTGTTTGAGGAGCCAGTCAGACTCTCTTGTCTTGTACGTTACGTGCTCCGTTCTTCACGTGTTCACTTTTTCTTGCCTCTCCTGTTAACGTAACTATTCGGAGAATTGTTAGAAGAGTTGACAATTTAATGGTGATGTACAAAGAAGAATTTCAAAACGGATAATTCATATTAAAGACGTACAACCACCATCACCTAAGTTCATGGATTAGCAACCCCATCGGGCTTCAGCGTTTTGGCTCCTTCGCTTCCAGGGCCGATCTACATCTCTTACCCCTTTGGGTATATATTGCAGAACTTTTTTAGGGTATCTGGCTAACTGCATTCTGTCTACATGTTCCTTCCACTTCTGCTTGTATGTGGCGATTTTTTCTGTTACTGCAAATATCTTAACCTCATTTCTAATATGCTTTCTTTCTTTCTTTCGCTTACGCCAAAATCCCGCAGGGATCGCATGGTCGGCGTGGTTACAACGGATTTGGCAATGTTAGTTTGAGGGATGGCACAGAATTTACGCAAACTGACGGTGTACGATTTGAGTATGGAAAGATGGGTATTAGTGAAAAACATGACGAAAAGGCGAAGAACTTTGCAAAATTGCAGCATTATGATATAACGGATGAATTCAAGTTTTTTTCTAACAAATATGCAGCAGTAAAAATTAATAAAGTAGTTACCTACGTTTATAGGATTAATGTTACAATAGAACGTTTGACTTTGGATGAAAGGACTAACAAAAAGATATTTGAGGATCAAGGTGCTCTTGAAAAATTTCGTATAGCATGTACTAATAAAATTGGTTCATTCGATCTTAATCCGGAGCGGTCAGCTGGTGTTCCATGTCGTAAATATAGTCGTAGGAATAAATTTAAGTTTGTAACGTATACGAAACCAGAAACAAGTGTTGATATATGGTTACGGCATGTGTTTCCTATACGCGTGCAACCATTCCGCCAGGACGGAATCAGTGTACCCCAGCTGTCTGCATCCAGTGTAAATCGTGAAATCCTCACAAAGATGTTGGGCACAGTATATATATATATATATATATATATATATATATATATATATATATATATATACACATATATATATATATATATTGACACCGGTGTGTCAGACCCACCATACTTGCTCCGGACACTGCGAGAGGGCTGTACAAGCAATGATCACACGCACGGCACAGCGGACACATCAGGAACCGCGGTGTTGGCCGTCGAATGGCGCTAGCTGCGCAGCATTTGTGCACCGCCGCCGTCAGTGTCAGCCAGTTTGCCGTGGCATACGGAGCTCCATCGCAGTCTTTAACACTGGTAGCATGCCGCGACAGCGTGGACGTGAACCGTATGTGCAGTTGACGGACTTTGAGCGAGGGCGTATAGTGGGCATGCGGGAGGCCGGGTGGACGTACCGCCGAATTGCTCAACACGTGGGGCGTGAGGTCTCCACAGTACATCGATGTTGTCGCCAGTGGTCGGCGGAAGGTGCACGTGCCGGTCGACCTGCGACCGGACCGCAGCGACGCACGGATGCACGCCAAGACCGTAGGATCCTACGCAGTGCCGTAGGGGACCGCACCGCCACTTCCCAGCAAATTAGGGACACTGTTGCTCCTGGGGTATCGGCGAGGACCATTCGCAACCGTCTCCATGAAGCTGGGCTTCGGTCCCGCACACCGTTAGGCCGTCTTCCGCTCACGCCCCAACATCGTGCAGCCCGCCTCCAGTGGTGTCGCGACAGGCGTGAATGGAGGGACTATTGGAGACGTGTCGTCTTCAGCGATGAGAGTCGCTTCTGCCTTGGTGCCAATGATGGTCATATGCGTGTTTGGCGCCGTGCAGGTGAGCGCCACAATCAGGACTGCATACGACCGAGGCACACAGGGCCAACACCCGGCATCATGGTGTGGGGAGCGATCTCCTACACTGGCCGTACACCACTGGTGATCGTCGAGGGGACACTGAATAGTGCACGGTACATCCAAACCGTCATCGAACCCATCGTTCTACCATTCCTAGACCGGCAAGGGAACTTGCTGTTCCAACAGGACAATGCATGTCCGCATGTATCCCGTGCCACACAACGTGCTCTAGAAGGTGTAAGTCAACTACCCTGGCCAGCAAGATCTCCGGATCTGTCCCCCATTGAGCATGTTTGGGACTGGATGAAGCGTCGTCTCACGCGGTCTGCACGTCCAGCACGAACGCTGGTCCAACTGAGGCGCCAGGTGGAAATGGCATGGCAAGCCGTTCCACAGGACTACATCCAGCATCTCTACGATCGTCTCCATGGGAGAATAGCAGCCTGCATTGCTGCGAAAGGTGGATATACACTGTACTAGTGCCGACATTGTGCATGCTCTGTTGCCTGTGTCTATGTGCCTGTGGTTCTGTCAGTGTGATCATGTGATGTATCTGACCACAGGAATGTGTCAATAAAGTTTCCCCTTCCTGGGACAATGAATTCACGGTGTTCTTATTTCAATTTCCAGGAGTGTATATATATATATTTTACGCTCTGAGTATAAGGCCCACTGGCATAAGTACCTTCCTCTAGCCAAGTCCACAAAAATCTATATGTTGGACAATGCCCTTATATTTTATCAAGAGGAATGTTGAGGACAATTTTGTGGTTTCGTCATAAAATTGGAATGTAAACATATATTGTACGTTAGTAGTCCTGTACCTGAAATTCTTCGCACATGTAATTCCTTATATCCCTATGAACATAATGTGTGTATTGTCCTATAAAGTCAGCAAATGTCATGACATCCCTCTGAAAATTACTGTAGTATCACATCTCGATAATCACACTGTTCAGTTGTTACCTAGACATCGAGTCACATCGTAGTCATCGATAAACAAAATTTAACAATTGAAAGTTATCTTCCATTATAGCCTTGCTCTAAATTTAAACTTATTATTACTGCATAGGAAAATGTATACGTGTGCACTCATTTTCAAATGCGTAACTGTCATAACTGTCAGCCTTAAATCAGTAACCTTGATCTTTGGTTACGGCATGTGCTTACTATACGCGTGCATCCAGTACTGTATGTACCAAGATGCTATCACATTTATGCTATGTTTTGTGCGTCGATGCTTACACTTCATGTAAACGAGTATTAAAGCGGCCCTATAAATGGAAATTTCATTGTTGTTGTTGTGGTCTTCAGTCGAAAGCAGCTCTCCCTGCTACTCTATCCTGTGCAAGCTCCTTCGTCTCCCAGTACCTACTGCACCCTACGTCCTCCTGAATCTGCTTAGTGTATTCATCTCTTGCTCTCCCTCAGCGATTTTTACCCTTAACGCATCCCTCTAGTACTAAATTGGTCATTCCTTGATGCCTCAGAACATGTGCTACTAACTGATCACCTCTTCTTGTCAAGTTGTGCCACAAATTTCTCTTCTCGCCAATTCTATTCAATACCTCCTCATTAGTTATGTGATCTACCCATCTAATGTTCAGCATTCTTCTGTAGCACCACATTTCGAAAGCTTCTATTCTCTTCTTGTCCAAACTATTTATCGTTCATGTTTCACTTCCATACATGGCTACACTCCATACAAATACTTCCAGAAAAGACTTCCTGACACTATACGCGATGTTAACAAATTTTTCTTCTTCAGAAACGCTTTCCTTGGCGTTGCCTGTCTACATTTTACATCCTCTCTACTTCGACCATCATCTGTTATTTTGTTCCCCAAATAGCATACCTATCTACTACTTTAAGTGTCTCATTTCCTAATCTAATTCCCTCAGCATCACCCGACTTCCTTCGACTAAATTCCATTATCCTCGTTTTGCTTATGTTGATGTTCATATTATATCCTCCTATCAAGACACTGTCCACTCCGCTGAACTGATCTTCCAGGTCCTTTGCTGACAGAATTACAATGTCATCGGCGAACCTCAAAGTTGTTATTTCCTCTCCGTGGATAATTCCTTCTCCGAATTTTTATTTTGTTTCCTTCACTGCTCAATGTACAGATTGAATAACTTCGGGGATAGGCTACAACCCTGTCTCACTCCCTTACGAACCACTGCTTCCCTTTCATGCCCCTCAACTCTTCTAACTGTCATCTGGTTTCTGTACAAATTGTAAATAGCCTTTCGCTCCCTGTATTTTACCCCTGCCACCTTCAGAATTTGAAAGAGAGTATTCCAGCCAAAACTGTGAAAAGCTTTCTCTAAGTCTACAAATACTAGAAACGTATGTTTGCCTTTCCTTAATCTATCTTCTAAGATAACTTGTAGGGTCTGTATTGCCTCACTTGGTCCAACATTTCTGCGGAATCCAAATTGATCTTCGCGAGGTCGGCTTCTACCAGTTTTTCCATTCGTCTCTAAAGAATTCGCATTAGTATTTTGCAGCCGCGACTTATTAAACTAATAGTTCGGTAATTTTCACATCTGTCAACGCCTGCTCCCTTTAGGTTCAAAAGGTTCAAATGGCTCTGAGCACCATGGGACTTAACAGTTGAGATTATCAGTCCCCTAGAACTTAGAACTACTTAAACCTAACTAACCTAAGGACATCACACACATCCATGCCCGGGGCAGGATTCGAACCTGCGACCGTAGCGGCTGTCTTTGGGAAATTTCAATATGACGTCTATTACGAGACTAAAAGTCTAGTGCGTGATAATACAGTTTGAAAAAGTAGGCATTCTCCCGTAGTCCTATAAAGTGAACGATTCTCATACCGTTATCTATATTTCGCTCCAATTGGCTTCGTTCATTCAGCTTTTAACAACCTTTTAATATTAACTGCCTTATTGTAAATATTCTGTCCGATCTTAAAAATTAACGAAATATTTTTATCTATTGTATTTTCCATTTTACATGCCCGACATTGTACTACTTTCCAGTTGAAATGATTCATACTGTATTCTCTCATATACGTGACATGTACGTATACATTGTTAAAAGAACCTAGAAACTATTTATTTTTATTCATGAGACAGCTGCCATCTCGTTGTACTGCTCTGTATTACTCTATTAGCCCAACTAGTATCTGGCAGTACGTAGCCAGCAGTTATCTGAGACACACGTGGCACATCTTGATGTGCCACCCCTGTATCGCCCTGTGTCGCCGTGAGGAAACAGTTATATTTTTTAACGTTTTACCCTCTTTTCAACGTGAGTTAATGTTATCTCAGGCATATTTTGTAGTTTGTATATTTACTGTAATAACTTATGTAAACGTAATTTATGTCAAATTCACAGTTCGTTACGACGGTACAGAAACAAGCGTGCAGTTTATCGAACACCATCATTTCATAACCTGTAAATCGACGGTGTTAAAAATATCGTTAATTTACAATTACAGCTACAACAGTGTAATGATTTTGAAATTTTTGTAACCTTACAGATCTGAATATGGCAGTTAGCCCTGCCGAAACTAGTAATCCAGCGCACCTACATGCGATAAAGGCAATGGAAACTTCAGAATTCCAAGTCTGGCTGCGAGATGCTTCCAACCACAGGGAAGTACCATCTAGGAGGCCAGGTTCCCTCGACTTAATACGCTATACACTGTGAGCCACGTTTGGCTGAATACCGTCCAGTGGCGTTGCGTTTGGTGGTAAGGAAAGTATAAAAGCGTGGTACAAATGCGATTTTACAGGTAGCAAATGGAGAATTCCGCTGACATACGTGACTTTGACAGAGCGCAAATCTACGGTCGCAGGTTCGAATCCTGCCTCGGGCATGGATGTGTGTGATGTCCTTAGGTTAGTTAGGTTTAAGTAGTTCTAAGTTCTAGGGGACTCATGAGCTCAGAAGTTAAGTTCCATAGTGCTTAGAGCCATTTGAACCATTTCGAAGAGCGCAGATTATTTTGGCCCGGAGCTTGGAAACGATCATCTCGGGAGCTGGTTGACTGTTCACATACTATTGTCCTCAGCACATATGGAAATTGGTTGAAATCATGAATAGGCGACAAGGTCTTGAATGTGACACCCCATCAAAGAACGTGGAGGCCGGGGGGCCTAACTGTGCTGACCCAGCTACATCAGCAGACACGATTACAGTGGGCACTACAGCTCAGATGGAACAATGGTGTACGTAGCTACTGTACCACAAGAAAAAAATAATTTCACTATTTCACATTAAGGGTATCTTTAACAAAAAAAAAAAGGGTGTACAACGCTTACAAAAAAAAATTTATTCACTTGCTGAATGGTATAAAATGACAGACACCAAAGTTAAATTTGTAGACAACCTGAAAAAGTTTATGTTTGCAAACTCCTTCTATTACGTAAAAAGAGTTTGTTTTTATAAGTATGCCACATTCACAGGGATGGCCTGTGTGCCCTCATTGTACCACTCTACTGCTAGACGTTGGAACCAACTCTTGAGGAATCACTTGGTTCAAATGGCTCTGAGCACTATGGGAATCAACTGCTGAAGTCATCAGTCCCCTAGAACTTAGAACTACTTAAACCTAACCAAGCTAAGGATATCACACACACCCATACCCGAGGCAGGATTCGACCCTGCGACCGTAGCAGCAGCGCGGCTCCGGACTGGAGCGCCCAGAACAGCACGGCCACCGCGGCTGCTGAGGCATCACTAACTTCCCCTTCACCCATAAGCTGTGTTGACGCTCGCGTTTGTGTCATTGCCTAATCCTCCGGTGCATCTCTTTCGGGACATCACCGAATTAGTTATACACCGACTCGAGCGAACTGAAAGGTTATTATGGTTGTTGGTTCACCTTGAGCAATACGCTGATGATTTTGGCATTTCGCTTCAAGTAGTTTTGTCGCTATTGTATCCGTTAGCTAGAGGCGAATTGAGGACCTTCGTATCCAGAGCCATGGCAGAGAGATTTTCCTTGCAGCGGTTGAGGGAGCTTGTAGTTAACGAAAGATTGACCATCGCAAACAGCTCGAGTGTTGCTATATTTGGCAGATGCAGCAAGATAAAGAGGAATCACATCAATATGTTGTCTGAGTCAAGACGGCCTGCTTGGCCTTGTTAGTCGACTTGCCAGAACAGGAGTTAGTTTCTATTGTCCTGAGGGGAATGCGAGCGGCGGATACGTCGCACTTTGTTTTCCGTGGTCGTCCCTCCATCTGGGGAGAAGCTCGTGCCGCCGTTGTAGCGATATTAGCGTTACGGCTTGCGGACAATCTATGCCGTGAAGTTAAGGTTAAGCCCCCGGGCGTCGTCAAGGAGAACTCCCCATTATCTACATCGGATGAGTCTGCTAAAAGGGAACCGCGTTGTAGCTTCAGGTGTGGTCGGACAGGTCATAGTTCGTTCTTGGGTTCAACCGCGCGCACCCAGAGCCAATAAATGACGCCGCGCTGGGCAGCGACCTCGGGATCAAGCCTTTAAGCTTTGGTGTGCTTTTGTAACTAATCGATCATCACCTCCCCTGCCTTATATTTGTTCTCGAGTAGGTGGCGAAATTTGTGCCCTGTTAGATTCTGGTAGCTCCTTTTCGTTGTTGAGCTTGGAATGGTTTCTTGAATTTGGTCATCTTACGAGACTTAGGTCGGTCCCTTCTTCGGTGCAGAGATGTCGGGTTGCCAATGGGCAGGTGTTGTGTCTGCATGGTTGGGTCCGAGGGAGTATCTCGGTTGGCGATTTCTCGTGACTCTTGTCTTTGGCCTTGGTTAAGAAGCTGCCGGTGAATTTTATTTTGGGGTGTGAATTTATCAGTAAAACTGGTCTTGTCTTGGATTATTCCGGGTACACTTTCTTCTTCAAGTTCGCTTATGCTCAGAAGTTTGGGTTCTGTGAATGTGCTAAGAGTAAAGTGCATCGAAATGCCGGCATGCTAGCTATTGATGCTAAGGTTAATGAGTTTGATCTCACCCATCTGTCTTCAGAGCAGGCCTCTGAACTTGAGGGTTTGTTGCAGAGGATCCCCGAGCTTCTCTGTGATAGACGGGGTGTTACCAATGTTCTTGACTGCAATATTCGTCTATCTGACCATATTCCCGTCAGGCAGTTCCCATATCGTCTCTCACCACCTAAGATGAAGATACTAAAATGCTCGAGCAAGGAGTTATTAGGCCTTCTACATCAGCTTATGCTTGCCCCATATTCCTTGTTTCTAAGGATCAGGGGCGGGATTTTCGGCCTGTTGTTGACTACCGGCGCCTGAACTCCAAGAGTGACCTCGAGTCAGTTCCTTTACCTGATTTTCATAACTCTTTTACTTGGTTTGACGTCGCTTATTGGTTCACTGTGCTCGATCTGAATCAAGCCTATTATCAGATTCCCTTAGCCGAAGAATGTAAACACGTAACAGCATTTTGTACTGATTGGAATCTGAGTTTAACAGGGTTCCCTTTGGTCTGGCTACTGGCGCAGCCGTTCTTACTCGTTTGCTGGATAATATTCTTGGAGACTTGAAATCAGTGATTTATAGCCGTTCGTGTCAGGAGCGTTTGGAACATATCTAGCAAGTTTTTGCTAGGTTGCAGAGGGCCGGTTTGACTGTTAAACCAAGTAAGGTGACATTAGGTAGGCAGCAGGTATTCTTCTTAGGTTACCTAGTATCAGGTGAGAGCATTCGCATTGACCAGGAGCGGACTAAGGCATTGAGAGCGTTCCCGCCGCCTGCTGATAAACGCGGGATTGCTAGGTTTATTGACATGGCGAATAATTTTAGGCGTTTTGTTTCTAATTTTACTCAGTTGGCGGTTCCTTTAAATAAACTGCACCGAAAAGGGATGCGTTTTGAATGGAGACCTGCCCAAGAGGCTGCCTTTGAGCACATTAAGGCAGCTACAGCCAACCCTCCTGTTCTCGTAGTGCCTGATTTTACTAAAACATTTATTGTACAAACCAACGCATCTAATGCTGGAATTTCGGCCGTCCTCCTCCAGGAGTTCGATGGTCAGAGGCAGCCATTAGCGTACACGTCTCGTCGGTTAACCAGTGCCGAACTTAAATATTCCTTTTACGAATGTGCAGCACTGGCCGTCTTGTTAGCGCTGCAGAAGTATCGCTTTTATCTCGAGCATAATTTCAGCTGGAAACCGACAAGTGCTAGCCAGGCCGCGTAAAACTGGCCGTATCGCCAGATGGGCAGTACGCATTTCAGCGTTTCAGTTCGAGGTTAAACACATTAAGGGGACTGAGAATGTGCTCGCGGACGTCCTCAGCCATATGTTCACTGAACATCCATCTAGTGCGCGCGCCCAAGAAACGGAGGAAGGCAATCTTAGTTGTGTCGTGTTAGGCGGTATTCCTCATTTGCTTAGTGACGTTGCCGACCTTCAGGATCAGGAGCCTACTTGGGGACCGGTTAAGGAACGGCTGCCGGCGGGCGAACCTTTGGATGGATCAAAGATCATCAGGAAAGGCATTTTGTGTGAAAGGGTGGGACGTACCAAGGAATTGAAGAACTGTCTACTAGCCACACTGGTACGCCCTTTTTTCCATTACTTTCTCAACTCGTTGATTGGCAGGCATTTAGGAACCTATGAGACCTTGCAGAAAATTAAGGAGCATTTGATTTGGCCGTCTATGGACCGAGACGTTAGAGAGACGGTTTCTCTGTGTAGGTTGTGTCGTGTGGCCAATCCTAAGAACGTTCCTCAGCAGGGCTCCTTGAGTCCTGAGCGCGAATCCTGCCCCAAAGGCAAACTGTATCGATTATGTGGAGGCCATTACCTCGCACCAAAAGAGGCCATCGGTGCATATCGATTATTACCGATGCGCTTTCGAGGTCTACCTGGCTTCTTCCGAGTCGTAATGTGACTGCTGCTGCTACTGTTGCGCATTTAACCAAAGTATTTAGTATTTTTGGACCCCCTATGCAAATCGTTAGTGGTAATGCGCCGCCCTTTCTTTCGGCTCCCTTCAAGGGTTTCTGTTTTCAAAGCGGCGTGAAGCACGTGGCTACCACAACGTATTACCCGCAGGGCTCTTTCACAGAGAGGGTCAATCGTAATCTCAAATCCGCACTGATTATCTTCCATCAGAAGTAGCCCAGTAAGTGGGATTCTAGTCTCCCTTGCCATAGTTTTGGCTTCAATACCGCCAGCCAAGAGTCTCTGAAAGCTTATCCAGTTTCCTTGATCTTTGCTTATCCTGTAAATTCCCGCCTTTCGAACTTGTGGGGAATTCAAGATCTCATCAGTACGGATATTACCCCTCATATTGTCAAAGAAATCTGGAATCGTGCCAGGTGCAATGTTCTCAGGGCCGACAACAAACAAGCTGACCGTTACAACCGTAATCGATGAGTCTCTAGGGGTATACCAGGAGAGCAGGTGTATGTCCTCAGTTTTTCCGTGAGGGAGGCGCGTGTTTGCTCCCCGTTTCCTGGGTCCCTTTACTATTATGTGTATTTTAGGTTCAGTTAATCTTCTGGTTAAGGGAAACCGCACTGGTAAGCAAACCTGGGTCATTCTTAACCAAATTAAGTTTGGTTAGACCACTTGTTGGGTTATCCCCGGCTTCGCGTTTGAGAGGGGGTGGGGGGCGGTTGAGCCATGTTGCGGCTCACGTTGGCGCCATTGGTTAGGCTGGCATTGTGTATTAGGGATAGTGGCCTCTCGTTTTCTTCTTGTGTTTACTGGCGCCACTACGTTTGCTAGCATTGTCTGTCCACGAGTGGCAGCAGCAACGGTTACCGATGTCTAGCACTGTGGTACTATCTTTGTAGGAACGTCAGGTGTTTTCCGGGTCGGAGTGTGTCAGGGAGTTCGGTTGATACGTAGCTGCACTAAGGTCCAGCAGCACAAGGACATGCCGGGACCACTGGCGGCACACAGGCACTGCCGGATCGAGGGGCTGTAGTTGCAAATGCCACAAACTCGTTGTCCACCGGACCCAGGACGTTTGAGCTGAGTGAACATTAACCCTGTAGTGAGATCACGCCGTTTGTTCGCGCGTTGCTGCTCGCACGGTCGCTAAGAGAAAGAGCAGTGAGTGGAGTGTTTGGAGTTGGCGACATTAATTGGCCGTCCTCCGACTCATATTATTAATCGTTAAATTCCTTGTGTTCAACCAGCGGTATTTTTGTGCCTAGTGGCCCCTAACACCCCAGTTACCTGCCCTGGAGGTTACTGTATTTTCGCGGCAGTGTACCTTTCCTCGCCTTGCTGCTGCTGTCCGGTAAGGCGTGTAGTTCGACAGCCTCCTTGATTGTGGTTCGGATATTTTGTTCTTTTGGACTACTTTAGTCGTAGTGGTTCCTTCTGCTTCTGTATGTTCTAAACACCGTATTCTGAAGACGCAGTGCTGTCCGCCGGTTCCGCCTTGCCAGTGTTATTCCATCGTTGTATTGGTTATCAGACGTTAGGTAGATTTTGCAAGAGTGTTGGTCTGCGTTTAAACTGTGACTAATTTGAGGTGCCACCCAGTTAAGTGAATACAACTCTTGGCTGCCTGTCTCTTCGTTTACGAAGTTGAGCGACTTTCCCAGGTCGATCCTTGGAGCGCTGTCTGAGGCCCACTTCTTTCCTGATTTGGTCATATTGTGATTGTGGTGTCACCGCCAGACACCACACTTGCTAGGTGGTAGCTTAAATCGGCCGCGGTCCATGTAGTACATGTCGGACCCGCGTGTCGCCACTGTGATCGCAGACCTAGCGCCACCACCAAGGCAGGTCTCGTGATACGAGAGTGGACTCGACCCCAGTTGTACGAGAACCAAGCTACCGCCCAGTTGTACGCGAACCTAGCTATCGCCCAGTTGTACGAAGCCTTTCTCTCTCATTAGCCGAGAGACAGAATAGCCATCAGAAGTTAATGGCTACGAACTGACAAGGAGCCATTTGTATCAGTGCCTATAGCTTACGAGTATTCAAGAGAGATGTATTCCAAGGAATCAATAAAAGTTAAGTAAAAAGCATCTACATACTTTTCTTCTTATTCATTCATAAGTTCTCATGTTCCAGACTTCACGCTCGTCTGCTGTATGCCGTGCGTGCACTATCGGCCACAGCTTTAGTCTAGCATTCCTTTTCAGCAATCCACATCACGGAGTCGGTCCAGCTACCGACACTACAATTATTGGCGACGAGATAAAGAGTTTGTATTAATTCATTTGCACCATTGGCCGATTTCAAGTGTTCTGATTGCTTACATTTAATTGTGTCATGGCTTCGCCACAATCTCCAGATGTACTGTCCGAATTTTATCGCTTGCAGAATCAGCAGACGCAGGCGTTACTGGATGCCCTTGGACAGCTCGTCCAGGGTCAACGTGCGCTGCACACCGATGCGGCCGCCGCCGCTTCTTCGCTACCGCTGCCACTGAACGCTGTTGCACCTCCCTTTCGACCATACGTGGCAGCCGATGAGACCTGGCAAGAGTGGTCTCGTCAGTTCGCCTTTCACATGGCTGCCTACAGAATTCAAGGTAATGAGCGGCAGCCGTTTTTGCTTTCTTGTGTCGGTGTGTCCACATACCGTGTGATAGTGAAATTGTTTCCCCGACGCGACGTAGCAACTCTGTCCTACGAGGAAATTTTGTCTGCTTTAGATGCCTATTTCAAAGAAACAGTTAATGTGGTTGCAAAACGGTATACGTTTTTTCGTACAAAACGTACGGCCGGTCAAACTAATAGGGAGTGGGTAGCAACATTGCAAGGACTTACTAGGGACTGTGCCTTTGAATGTGACTGTGGTCTTTCTTATTCAGATACAATGGTGCGTGATGCAATTGCACAGAACGTTTCTGATGTTCGCATACGGGAGCAAATTTTGAAACTGGTTAATCCCTCCCTTCAACAAGTGATAGACATATTGGATAGACAGGACACACTTGACTGTGCTCAGGAATCTTTTGAAACTTCGCCAGCTGTGTGTAACATTAACCGGCCCGCCGGGCGCGCTCGCGCAACGCGGCCCGGTCAACTGCCCTCGCGGCCGTCCGCACAGCTGCCGCCGCGTGCTAACCCAGGTGTGCCGCGCCAGCCCACAAATGCAGTGAAATCATGCCCGCGGTGTGCTACTAGACATTCGCGTGAACATTGCCCATCACGCCAAGCTATTTGCTTTTTCTGCAATAAGAAAGGACATGTTCAAAGTGTTTGCCAGAAAAAGCTCAGATCAGACAATCACAATCATTCCAGGCCCTTTGCTTCGCGCCGGAATCGAACCAAGGACACTCAGGCTCGTGGACCTTCGCCTATGGACATTCATGTCGTTAATTCCACTTCGTCCAGTGACACTTTCTCTAACAGTGACTGTGATCGTCCCACAAAAACTGTGCGTCGACGTCGCCGGAAATCACGTCAATTAGCAAGTGATTCTGTACCAGTGTCTGTTCCAATTGCACAAAACAGTCGCTCTTGTCGTCAGCAGGACAATAAACTTTTTGTGGACTTAGACTTTGAAGGCAAAGTGATACCATTCCAGCTCGATACCGGAGCTGCAGTTTCATTGCTCAATCACGACACGTACAAACAACTGGGCAAACCTCCGTTGCGTTCCGCAAATGTTACGCTAACTACATATTCCGGACAGAAAATTCCTGTGTTAGGACAGTGCAGCCTTCTTGCAACATACAAGGGACAAACAAAACTTGTGTCATTTTACGTTCTTCGTTCTTCTTCTGCAGTGAACTTGTTTGGTCTAGATTTATTTAAGTTGTTTAACATGTCTATTGTAAATCAGGTCCTATCATTGAATCAGACTGTGCCTACAGACAGTGTTTCTCGGCTGTGTGACGAATTTGCAGACTTTGTGCACCGGGCTTAGGTTGTGCTAAAAACTATGAAGCACATTTAGAACTGAAGGTAAACGCGCAACCGAAATTTTTCAGGGCGCGCAATGTTCCCCACGCATTGCGTGATGAGGTCGCAAGAACGTTACACGATCTCGAATCACAGGGTGTAATTGAACGTGTGCAAGCTTCTCTCTGGGCCTCACCCTTAGTCATTTTGCCAAAACCTTCCGGAAAATTGAGACTTTGCGTGGACTTCAAGGCCACAGTGAATCTACAGCTAGTGACTGCTACTTTTCCTTTGCCCCGCCCGGAAGATCTTTTTGCTAAACTGTGCCCGGGAAAATATTTTTCAAAGTTGGACCTAGCCGATGCGTACTTGCAAATACCGGTGGACGACGAATCCCAGCGCGTATTGGTGGTTAACACGCATCTTGGATTGTACCGCTTCAAAAGACTGCCATTCGGGTGTGCATCCGCCCCTGCCTTGTTTCAGCAATATTTACAAACTGTTTGTGCGTCGGTCCCTACTGCAGCAAACTATCTGGACGATATAGTGATCTCCGGACAGACAGAAGAAGATCATCTTGCGAATTTACGAACATTATTTCAGGTCTTGCGGCAAAATGGTCTTCGCTTGAGGAAGGACAAATGTGTGTTTTTTGCTCGTGACTTACCATACCTGGGACATGTCATTAATGCCCAAGGCATACATCCAAGTCCAGAGCACCTCCGTGCCATACACGATTTGCCTTCCCCTCACAATCTGAAACAGCTACAGAGTGTGTTGGGTAAAATTAACTATTATCATAAATATGTGCGCAATGCCTCTTCCATTTCAGCTCCGCTTCATAGCTTACGCCGTAAAGGTGTGCCGTTCGTCTGGACGACGGAATGTGAACGCGCCTTTCGCCAGTTGAAATCGGCGTTGCTTTCTAATACTTGCCTTACGCCATTCGATCCCCAGAAACCCCTTTTGTTGATGGTAGATGCATCGGATTTCGGGATCGGTGCTGTGCTTGCGCACAAAGTTGGCTCCCATGATCGCCCTATTGCCTTTGCGTCCAAATTGCTCTCGTCTGCGCAAAGAAATTATTCACAGATAGAGAAAGAAGCTTTGGCTCTCGTGTTTGGTGTTACAAAGTTCCATGATTTCTTGTATGGTCGTCACTTTACCATCATCACAGACCACAAACCTTTGACATCGCTTTTTCATCCGACCAAGCCTGTACCTCCACGTACAGCGCAGAAATTCATTCGCTGGTCTATTTTCCTCTCGCAGTACCGCTACGATATCGTGTATCGGTCCACTGCTAAGCACGGAAACGCCGATGCGTTGTCCCGTTTGCCTGTTGCTGAGGATAAAGCATTCGATTCTTCCGAACTTGCTTGCATGTTCATTGATTCGGAAACCGATGAAGTGGTCGAATCGTTTCCGATTGATTTTCGTCGTGTCGCTACAGCCACAGCTGCTGACCCTGTCCTTGCTACTGTTTTACGTTTTGTTGCTACGCAATGGCCTTTGTCAAAGTCTCGGATCGAGGATCCGTTGGTTCGCCGATTTTTTGCTCACAAGGAGAGACTTTTTGTTCGACGTGGTGTTTTGTTGTTGCGTTCTGATAATGATCAGTCCAGAGTCGTGGTCCCACATTCGTTACAGTCCTCTGTCTTACGGCTTCTTCACCAAGGACATTGGGGTATAGTGCGAACGAAACAACTTGCTCGTCAGCACTGTACTTGGTTCGGAATCGATGCTGCGATTACGAATATGTGTTCTTCGTGCCCGGCGTGTGCCGAACAACAGTCCGCACCGCCGCGGAAAGTCTTTGCGTGGCCAAAAGCCACTTCCCCTTGGCAACGCTTGCACCTTGATTTTGCTGGTCCATTCTGGAATGCTCGATGGTTGGTTCTGGTCGACGCCTTCAGTAATTTTCCTTTTGTTGTCCGGATGTCTTCCACGACGTCCTCCGCCACCATCCAAGCGTTGTCTGCTATCTTTTGCATTGAAGGTCTTCCGCAGACTATTGTTTCCGACAATGGCCCACAATTCATGTCCGCAGAATTCCAGTCTTTCTGCCAGGCCAATGGTATTCAACATCTGACATCCGCGCCGTTTTCGCCTCAGTCCAACGGTGCCGCTGAACGGTTGGTCCGGACTTTCAAGTCACAGATGTTGAAATTGAAAGAGTCGCATTCTCGGGAGGACGCATTGTTGCTCTTTTTGTCTTCGTATCGCTCTCAGCCCCGAGATGGTCGCTCGCCGGCTGAGTTGCTCCACGGTCGTCCTCATCGCACCTTGATGTCTTTGCTGCATCCGCCGCATCAGGTTCCTGCGCAGCGGCAGACTCCTGCTTTTGCTCCAGGCGACGTTGTATTTTATCGCAACTATCGAGGTTCACGGCGTTGGCTCGCAGGGCGCATTCTTCGCTGCCTCGGCCGCGCGATGTATTTGGTTTTGGGGGCCTCTGGTGAGGTGCGTCGGCATCTCAATCAGCTGCGCATCTGTCGTCGCTCGGGTTCTGCCGCTCCCCGTCTGCTTTCAGCGACGGTGCCGTCCGGTCAGCGCCCTGGGGACCCATCTACTGGCTCGCCTCATCCCCAGGTGTTACCGACGATGCCTTCCATTTTGCCCCATGGCGACGCGCCGCCGCCGCCGCAGCAGCAGCAGCCGCCGCCGCCGCCGCTTGTTCTCCCGCCGGCGCCGCCCGCATTCGACGCTTCGCTGCAGCCGCCAAGCGCCTCCCAGGGTCACGCGCCGCCGATCGCTTCCCGTGACCAGCTGTCCTCCGCCATGGAACTCCCGACCGCTCCGGACCACATGACGTCATCGCGCGTCGGCTACCCCGACGCAATGGAGGTCGACACTTTGGCCCCTCCTGTTTCTTTACGGGCGCATCCACCGCATGTTGACGTGCACCCTGGACTAGTTTTGCAGGCGTTTCCTAGCTCCCCTCGGACCGGATGGCCGGGTGCGGGTGGCACAGCCTCGCCTGTTGTTAGGCTCCCCACCTCATCGCATACGTCAACATGTGGTCCTCCCCACGGCGGGCGGAAGCCTTATCTCACGACCGTTCGCCGATTTGCGGGGGAGGAATGTGGTGTCACCGCCAGACACCACACTTGCTAGGTGGTAGCTTAAATCGGCCGCGGTCCATGTAGTACATGTCGGACCCGCGTGTCGCCACTGTGATCGCAGACCTAGCGCCACCACCAAGGCAGGTCTCGTGATACGAGAGTGGACTCGACCCCAGTTGTACGAGAACCAAGCTACCGCCCAGTTGTACGCGAACCTAGCTATCGCCCAGTTGTACGAAGCCTTTCTCTCTCATTAGCCGAGAGACAGAATAGCCATCAGAAGTTAATGGCTACGAACTAACAAGGAGCCATTTGTATCAGTGCCTATAGCTTACGAGTATTCAAGAGAGATGTATTCCAAGGAATCAATAAAAGTTAAGTAAAAAGCATCTACATACTTTTCTTCTTATTCATTCATAAGTTCTCATGTTCCAGACTTCACGCTCGTCTGCTGTATGCCGTGCGTGCACTATCGGCCACAGCTTTAGTCTAGCATTCCTTTTCAGCAATCCACATCACGGAGTCGGTCCAGCTACCGACACTACAGTGATGATTGTTTTTAAGAAAAAATTCATTTTGAATTATCACTGTTTGGGCCTTCAGTCGACAAAGAGCTTGAATTTCTTGTTAATAAGGCCTTCAGCCGTGAGTGTAACTTGTCTTAAGAAATTTTAAGTAGACAAAATATATTGACACTGAAATGTTGATGATTGTTCTTTAAATCTCTCTCGAAGAAGTTCAGTTGCTTCTCAAAAATTTGCTATCCAGGCCTTCAGCCGTGCAACTGCTTTTTTTTTTAGTTATTACTATTGGGGCCTTCAGCCGACAAATAATTCGAATTTCTTGTCAATAATGCCTTCAGCCGTGAACGCAATTGGTCTTAAGAACTTTTAATTAGATATTGTTTCTTAACAGTGAAATTTTCATTATTGTCTTTTTTTTTAAATATTTTAGAATGTCTTGGCGAAGTTTAACTTGTTCTTAAGAATTTGGTATCCAGGTCTTCAGCCGTCAAATTGTTTTTTGAGTTATTGCTACTGGCGCCTGCAGCCGACGAACAATTTAAATTTCTTGTCAATAATGCCTTCAGCCGTGAATGGAATTGGCCTTAAGAATTTTTAATTGGATATCGTCTGTTACTAGTGAAATTTTTATGATTGTCTTCTTTTTTAAATATTTTAGAATCTCTTGTAGAAGTTCAACTTGTTCTTAAGAATTTGGTATCCGGGTCTTCAGGAGTCAAATTGTTTTTTGAGTTATTACTATTCGAAGTTTAAGCTGACAAAAAATTTGAATTTCTGGTCAATAAGGCCTTCACCCGTGAGTGCAACTTGCTTAAGAATTTTTTTAATCAGACATTGTGTCTTAAGAGTCATATTTGATAATTGTTCCTTATCGTCAACTTTATTTGCAATTGTTTCCAAATAAAGTGAACGCGATTTAAAAAAAAAATGAACAACTAACGGTAGCTCATTGCGGCCCCGTCCACACCAAATCCTGCCTTTCCCTAAGTACCAGATCTCAACCCATTTACTGCACAGTACATCCTTCATTGGGCCGAACAGACGGATTTCACAAGGTGCGAGATCCGGTCTGTGCGGTGGATGTGGAAGGACTGTCCAACGAAGTTTTGTGAGCTGCTTTCTTCTCAGCAGACTTGTATAAAGCTTTTTGCTATCACGTAGAAAGGGAAAATCGTTTGCATTTTTGTGGCGACAAATATGCTGAATTCGTTTCTACAGTTTCCTGAGGGTAGCACAATGCGCTTCAGAATTGATCGTTGCACCATGAGGTAGGGTATCAAACAGAACAGTCCCTTTACAGTCCCAGAAGTCCGTCGACTTGAGTTCCCGGCTGAGGGTGGGGCTATGAACTTCTTCGGAGACTGAATGGTGTGGCAGTAGTACACTAACTGTCGTTTTGTTTCCGATTCGATGTGGTGAACCTATGTTTCATCGCCTGTGACAGCAAAACGTCACGCTGAGCCTCGTAACGCGCAAGCAATTACGCACAGACGGTCCTTCGTTGCTCTTTATAGTTTTCTGTTAGGTGGCGAGGAATCCAGCGGGCACTAACCTCTGAGTACCCCAACTGGTGGACGAATGTGTCATTACTACCAACAGAGACGTCCAGTTGAGCAGCGACGTGTTGGATTGCGATTCATCGATCATCTCGAATGAGAATGTCCGCACGTTCCAATATTATAGGAGTCACAGCTATACGCTGCCGGCTGGCATGCGTATCAGGTTTGCGCGGTCTTGTTGCGATGATGGATCACAGACGCCTAGCCCAACGACTCACCATGCTTTTGTTCACTTATAGGTCTCCATAGACATTCTGCAAGCTCCAATGAGTATCTGCGATTGAATTATATTGTACTTTATTGTTTATTAACCGGGGGCCTAGAAACGACGGAGAGGCTCCGTCTCCGCCGCAGCCGCAGTGGCCCACAACCCCACGACGACTACCACAGTCAACTTCACCCCTCCGCCGCCCCACACCGAGCCACTCTTTCAGGGGTATCTGCGATACTCTTTCTCCAAAGAATGTCAGTGACAGCTCTCTGTATGGCGCTCCTCCGTTACTGGTGCCATGTTGAAGGCTATGTATAGCGCCGCCGCCTATCGGAACTTCATGAAACTATAGCAGCTGAAGCGGAAATATTCCACGATGTCCCACAACAAATTCCACATTTTTTCAACCGAAACTGGCTGAGGAAAAATATGTTGCTTTACTTACTGAACGCCTCTCGCCTATGCGAATGTAAAAAGACTCGTTCCACATTATTAAGGTATTTTTTTTTATTTATGAATTTAGCCAGCTATGGACTCCATACAACTTAAGACTTATGGTGTTTCTTTTTTTTCCGTTCTTCCCAGTACTTCTTCATTTTATCGCCAACTGCTCGTCTCTGCTCATCTGTGGACACTCTTTTGGGTGAGGTTTTGGCTCATCTTCTTCATAGTTTGCGTTTTCTATCGGCAGCCTGAAGTGATTCCTGTCACGTATTATTTCCGTAATACCTATTTTGTTGGCGTTTTTCTTTACTGCTTCTATCCATCCTAGAATTTTTTTCAGCTTACTAACGTAATTAAAATTTTCTTTGTAATCCGTGTTTCTTCCATTCTTTTTAAATGTCGATAAAATTTTAGCCGCCTTGTCCTCATTGTATCTGTGGTCTTTTCTGTATTTTTGTATAAGTCTTCATTTCTCCTTTTAATCCACCTATTTTCCTTGTTTTTCTCAGGACCTAGAATTTTTCTTAGTATTTCTCTCTCTCTTTTTCCTAGTTCTCTTAATTCGCCTTCCTTATTCAATGAGAGGCACTCTGATCCATACGTTGCTTGTGTCCTAATAACTGAATTATAATGTCTAATCTTCGCTTGTATGGATACTGATTTCTTAATGCAGTAGTTTTGTGTTAATTTACATGCAAATTCTAACTTTTTACTCTTTCTTTATTTGTTGTGTTATCCATTCCATTGGCTTGGATCCATTCCCCCAGGTACTGAATCTATCAACTCTTTTAATTTTTCCATTCTTTGTTTACATAAACTTGTCTGTATTATGTTTGTGTTCTATATACACGGTTGTTTTCATAGGATATTATTAGCAAAGTCTTTTCAGCAATCTCGTGTAACAGATGAAGCATAACTGTTGCGCCTGTTCGGTTCTCAGTTATCAGTGCCATATCATCCACAAAGGCTAAACATTTCACTTCAATTTTGTTTTTTCCTTGGCCATGCTTATACCCTTTGTGCCTCTGTTTTCTAATGTGCTTTCCCATGTTTTTACAATTTTATCTAAAACCAAGTTAAAGATAACTTATTATTAAGATTAATTATACAGACTATCCATACAACAGAACAAAAATTATAAATTAGGAACAACAGTCGACAATTTGAAATATATTCCCTTCAAAAAGGTGTCAAACGTTTTAAACACTAGGTCATCTTCCCACATGCTTTAGAGTAAGACCTGGATGCAATTGAAATGACAGGCAACTCATCTTCTTCGCTTGAGTGAATATGTATGGTTAATGTTTGTTAACTGTCCTTGTTACTTACAGAGTAGTGGAATTGGAGGATAGCCATACTCAACGAGGAATGGGAGTCTGGATCTTCTCTACAGACACACAGTTTTCCTTAGATAATTTCAAACACAAAAAATTAATATCATTTTAAGATAGCGATAATAGTTGAAATTTACATCAAATGTAAAGACTATGGTCCCTTGGCACGCTTAAAAAATTTGAGCTTCAAGTCAATGCTATAAAAAATGTTTATGTTACATATTTTGTGAACTGTTGTTGTTGTTGTTGTGGTCTTCAGTCCTGAGACTGGTTTGATGCAGCTCTCCATGCTACTCTATCCTGTGCAAGTTTCTTCATACCCCATACAAATACTTTCAGAAACGACTTCCTGACACTTAAATCTATACTCATGTTAACAAATTTCTCTTCTTCAGAAACGCTTTCCTTGCCATTGCGAATATACATTTTATATCCTCTCTACTTCGACCATCACTCATATACACATAATTAAATTTGTACAGAACCCACAGAGAGTGATTCGTACTCGCACTTGTCTGATTTTCACTTGTCTGATTTTTTCCCCTTACCAATCTTGTCATTTGTATAGTGTCTCAAAATCCTCATAAATAATCTGCATGTAGTACTTTTCATACTTTATAATTTTGTCTTTGGGTTCCAATTCAGTAGTTAAATGTGAAAGACAAACAGTTAATAACGTTCTTAACAGTTTGAATTGTAATATAGCTGATACACTGAAGGTATCATAGGTAGAATACAGGGAAGGAAAAAATATTTACAACTTCCATAGAAACCAGACGGCAGTTATAAGAGTCGAGGGACACGAAAGGGACGCAGTGGTTGAGAAGGACAAGAGACAGGATTGTAAACTATCGGTGAAGCTACTAACTCTACACATTGAGCAAGCAGCAAATGAAACCAAAGAAAAATTTGGTGTAGGAATTAAAGTATAGGGAGAAGAAATAAGAACTTTGAGGTTTTCCGATGACATTGTAATTATGTCAGAGACAGCAGAGGCCTTGAAAGACGAGTTGAATGGATTAGACTGAGCCTTGAAAGGAAATGTATAAGATGAATAAGAGGTGACATACAATATGCATGCATTTTCTGGTATCGGCTTCTGTGGCCGAGCAGTTCTAGGCGCTTCAGTCCGGAACTGCGCTGCTGCTACGGTCGCAGATTCAAATCCTGCCTAGGGCATGGATGTGAGTGACGTCCTTAGGTGAGTTAGGTTTAAGTAGTTCTAAGTTCTAGGGGACTGATGACTTCAGATGTTAAGTCCCATAGTGCTTAGATCCATTTGAACCATTTTGAACCTTTTATGGTATGTTCCCTCTGATTTTTGCCATCTTCATCATCATTTTCATTATGTCTCTACAGGAGAAGGCCTAATAAGTTTATTCTTGATAATGCAATGAGTATTGAGAACTCTGATCATCCTTGGTGTGGGACTCTGCATGTTTTCTTTGTGTTGCTATTAGCCTTCATTTGAGTGGTCTACGTCAGGGCCAGGGTACTATCGGGGATCGGTGAAGGTAAAGGAGGAATGACTCCTGATAGTAGGAGCTGACCCGTCCCTACGCATGTGTGACCAGAGCTGCTTTCTGGCCTATTATACGCTCTGTGAAGTGACTGGAAAGGCAACGGCCCAGCGAGGACGCAATGGCTTTACGAGTGTCTAGCATCTCGGCCTAACTTGGCCGACGCAACCGGCGAGTAATGTATTCTGACGAAGTTAAAATCTTCTGGGTTATTAGGCCGCGTCGTGTTTCCTCTAAAATAATCAACGTGTCGACCCCTCTGCTGGGATCTTTCTCAGGATCTTCCGGTGCCCACTACTGCTAGAACACATTGATTCTGATCTTCCCTGGAGCGGATGCTAGACAACCCGCTGGATGCGATTCTCTCGCGTCTGCAGTTCGACTAACTTTAGATCTTATGTGTGTAGCAGGGCATGATACAATTTTTTCGTGGCAGTGTGGATGTAGGAAATCGTTTGGGCAGCTCATGATAACGCTCTGTGACGTCGGAGAGCCTTTTTCTGAAATTGATGGGGCAAGACGCTATTGGGTGGGTATATGCCGCTCGCGAGTTTAGTGGAATTTCAGACTGCACTTTGAATATTACGATTCGTTCATGACCCTGTGGCCGCTTTCGACTGGAAACTTTCAACAGTGATGAGGGTCGCAGATGCTTCAACTTGAAAAATGTAAGTGCAGTATGCGTTAGAAACGGTACTAGGGGTCTAGCGCTGGTACCGTTTGGGTGTAAGATTTTTTGGTAGCCGTTCTTCCCTTTCCACTCATGGAGGTAATTTATTGTGACCTACGAAGTGCACAGTCTTGGTCACATGGGCAGAGTTTTCTCGTGAAGGGAAAGATCCCAACGACTGCACCAGCTGTTTGCTGTCCGCCGATTTCATACTGCAGAAGGCGGTTGTGTGAAACTACACTGGTGTCCAAACTTAAAGCAACAAACCGCTGTTTCCCTGCTCTGCGTCTAACTCACGAGATGATCATACAAACTGTCAACCAGACGTCCGTATGATCGTCTTCTGCACGGAAGATGGCATTCCGGTAAACAGACAATCATGCCAACGATGAGGTCAGGGAACCTATGAAACTAGGTAGTGTTTGCCGTGTAGCCCCGCATACACAATCGCTGTGTGCACAGCCACTGACGGTGCAAATTGGCACAGTGAAGATACCTAGCAGACTCTTTGAAGTGGAGGGCCATAGGAAGGAAGCAGGGCAGCCGCAAACTGATTTGGCCTGATGGCTTAATGTGAATCGTTCTGTTATTTCTCGGATGTGGCGACAGTTTATAGAAATCGAAAATGTACGAGTATACCGAAGACTAGGGCAGAGCCGACTATGTGTGACTACGGAAGAGAGGACCGTTATTTGGCTGTAAGAGGATGACAGTGCCGCCTTTGTATTGCACGCCAGCTGTAATGTGAGCTCGCAGCATCCACTGGAAGTGCTGTATCGAGACAAACTGTGTGCAGAAGGCTTCGGCAGAGTGGCCTCTGTCAGAGACCCGCTGTATATCTACTGTTGTGGCGTAACAGCTACGCCACACTGAAGTAGCCGAAAGGCACGCGTAATCTCACTTAGGCTAGAGAGAGATCTGAAACAGGATACATAATGAATGGTAGCAAGAAAAGTACGTAGCTGCTATTACTTAACTTTTAATCCTTGTTGTATACATCGTTCTTGATGAGACATTTCATACGATAACTATCAAACTATGTAAGGCTAATGGCGCCTTGCTAGGTCGTAGCCATTGACTTAGCTGAAGGTTATTCTAACTGTCTCTTGGCAAATGAGAGAAAGGCTTCGTCAGTGTAGTCGCTAGCAATGTCGTCGTACAACTGGGGCGAGTGCTATTCCGTTTCTCGAGACCTGCCTTGTGGTGGCGCTCGGTCTGCGATCACACAGTGGCGACACGCGGGTCCGACATGTACTAAATGGACCGCGGCCGATTTAAGCTACCACCTAGCAAGTGTGGTGTCTGGCGGTGACACCAAATCTACCTCTGACAAGTCTTCGCAGAAGGGAACGTCTAGAGTAGATTCAACAACATGCCACCTCGACGGTCGAGCAATTGGCAAATGTTGTTTTGACAGATGAGTGATTCCCGACAGATTCGTATCTGGAGGGAACGTTTAACACGATTTCCAGACCTAAACATAGTAGAGAGAGAGGCCGACATCGAAGAGGATCTCTAATGGTGTGGGCAGGGATTATGTTTAGCACTCAAAGCTCTCTTCATGAAATTGTGTGGATGAATTGGCAAGGTTTCGCTGCTGTCAGGTACCGTGATAAGATATTAGGACTTCATGTGCGGTAGTTGGGAGGTGCTGTGGGTCCAGACCTCGTACTGACGGACAATAATGCTCGACCTCATAGAGCACGGGTGGTTGACGTTTTCTTGGAAACGGAAGATATTGCACGCATCGCGTGGCCTCCTCGCTCTCCCGTTTTGATTCCCACAGAAAATGGTTCAAATGGCTGTGAGCACTATGCGACTTCTGAGGTCATCAGTCGACTAGAACTTAGAACTAATTAAACATAACTAACCTAACTAACACACATCCATGCCCGAGACAGGATTCGAACGTGCGACCGTAGCGGTCACGCGGATCCAGACTGAAGCGCCTAGAACCGCACGGCCACACCGGCAGGCGATTCCCACAGAGCATGTCTGGGATGCACTAGGGGGACGGCTTGCATCACGTCAGCATCCACCAATCACTATCCAAGATCGAGAGCAGCTCTGCAGGAAGAATGGGAGTTATTGCCGCAGTATGAGACTGATGACCTCATTAACAGCATGCCCCGTCGTTATCAGGTTCGCATTGCTGCCAGAGGAGCACATTAACCAGTCGCCGGAACGTGTGTGCAAATCCGGTAACACGGAAAAAACGGAGAATATTTTTGCCTACCGTTATGTATGCTGCAGTTGCTTACTTTCTGTATTCTTTACATTGCTTCTTCTGTCCATTATAATAATCCGGGCTGTTATGCCGTGGTCGGTTGATGAATTCTTTGTCGATTCCCAACGTTTCGTCTCCGACTGCGGCGAGCCAGTGGGTGTGTTGGACTTTCCATTGAGCTACGGACCCCCTTGAAGATGTCTCCCGCAGACGAAACGTTGGGAATCGACACAGAATTCGTCAACCGACCACGGCATAACAGCCCGGATAATTATAATGGACATGACATTTCCGGCCGTGAAAGTCTGCATTTTAGTATTGCTTCTTCTTTATTATAACTTGTTTATATTGTCGAAATGAACGCAACCCTCCAAAATTTCCATATCTTGCATTAATTTAGGACACCAGTGTATCTTTGCAGCTTTGGAATTGTAGGGACTTCATAAAACTTTTTTCGCTGAAGCCCTGCGCAACACGTGTTCTCGGTGTCGTCAATGCCACACAATTTTTTTTTATTTTCTCTAATTAAAGTTCTCACCACTAATCGCCTTACTGTAAGATAGGTGTATCATGTAATGTGCCGACTTAAGTGGCTGATCATATCAGTTATTGTTATTATTTGGGAGTGGAAGCCCCTTCTAGTACATGGCCTACCTCTCATTCAATGTTCCAGTCGTTGTGCCTTACTATTAGAATCTACTGTAATGTATAGTATTTGTATATTTAGCACAATAAATCACATTGTTACACTTACACTATTTGTCAGTAAGTTGTCAATCAATAGATACCATTTGCTCCCATACTGAATAATGACTACTGAGGAAACTGATTACTTAAAACAGTAATTAAATTGTGATGTGAGTGCAACTCCTTGTAACTGTCATTTACAGGATCACTTCACTAATTGTTTCCACCTGTATTTGTTCTTGTGCTTCAGTTACTGTAATAAAAGGGGGGAGGTTGAATGCATGTTCAAGCCACATGCACATTCATTAGAATTAAAGTATCCCCAAAACACTTCTTAACCCCGGCACCTCAAATAATACGGCGACTCCTGCTAGGTTCGTGCTTGAGAATTCTGAGAGGCTGACAGCAAACAAATAACAATTTTCTCATTAGAATTAAATATTCATAATTTCAGTAATCTCAGTTTTTTATATTCCGTGTTGGTTGTAGAGAACTGAGCGACTATTTCAATTATTGTATTTGTTGTGGTGTCTGTTTACATATTTCACTGTTTTAGTTCATGTGTCTGGTTTACTTACCACATCACACATCAGTGGTTAATGTGCGTGGTTCCTGCACTACACCACATTCTTTCTTTTTGTGATGATTTACAGCGTTACAACTGCGTGATAAATATTTTGTTAGGGATGAATGTACAGCTTATGTGGTGGTCAGTTATCAACAGGTTAGGAAGAGGTAAAAATTTTTTTTCTCTCGATTATGTGTTAGATGTTTGACAGAAGAATTACCTCTTCTTTTATTTGACGAATGTTGACGCAAAGCAAAGCAAGACTGGCAGTGAGTGAGTGTAGGACACTCAGATCTAGCAAAATGGGACACCTCCATCTGATGATGAGCCTGCAGTGGCTCGAAAACATAAATCGTAAATAAGCGACTGGTTGCATATTTATTACCAGATAAATCACCAAACATCGTCACTTTTCTATTCCATTCATCTGTATACTATTCTTGTAAGCTGTTTCGACAGGAGCTGTAAGCTGAATATGCGATAATTCTCGCACTTCTCATCTCTTGCAGTCTTCGGAATTGTGTGGATAATATTTTTCCTAAAGTTAGATGGTATGTCACCAATCTCATAAATTCTACACATCAATGAGAATAGTCGTTTTGTGGCTACTTCCACCGATCATTTTTAACTTCTGATGGAATGTTATCTGCCTTACGTGATCTTAAGTCCTCTAAAACCCTCTTAAATCGGATTTTAATACTGGATACCCTATCTCTTCTACATCGAAACCTGCTTCTTCTTCTATAACAATCAGCCAAATCTTCCCCTTCATGGAGGCCTTCAGTGTACTTCAATGTACTACCCACTCTCTCCTCTGCATTTAACAGTGTAATTCCCGTTGTACTTTTAATGTTACCACCCTTACTTCTAACTTTCCTTAGGTTATTTTGACTTTCCTATAAAGTGAGTCAGTCCTTCGGACAATCATTTCTTTTTGGATTTCTTCATATTTTTGTTGTAGACATTTCTAACTGGCTTCCCTGCACTTTCTATTTATTTCATTCCTCAGAGAATTGTATTTCTGTATTCCGGAATTTCACTGAACAATTTTGTACTTTCTTCTTTCATCCATTATCTGAAGTATTTCTTCTGTTATCCATGGTTTCTTCGCTTTTACCTTTTTTATACCTATTTTGTCTTCCCAAATTTCTGTGATGGCCCTTTTTAAGGATGTACATTCCTCTTAAACGGCACTGCCTACTGAGGTACTCCTTACTGCTGTATTCATAGCCTTAGAGAACTTCCAGCGTACCTCGTCATTCCTTAGTACTTCTGTATCCCACTTCTTTGCGTATTGACTCTTCCTGACTAATCTCTTAAACTTCAGCCTACTTTTCATCACTACTGCATTGTGATCTGAGTCTATATCTGCTCCTGGGTACGTCTTACAATTCAGTACCTGATTCTGGAAACTGTAATATACGAGGGCGAGCCAAATAAAAACCATAAATTTGTAATAACAAATCGAAATTTCGCGCCGTTATCATTTAAGTTGGTAAGCGCGCTACAAACAGCGTGCAGAATGGCCTGTAGGTGGTAGCACAGTCCAGATGCACACATACCGTCGCAGTATCAGTATAAAGATGGCCGCCCCACTGTTATTCAGTTTTTGCATAGTGAAGGTGTGAAACCTATTGAAATTCATCGATGAATGAAGGTTCAGTACGGTGATGCATGTTTGTCACAGCAGCAAGTCTACGAATGGAGTAGGAAGTTCCCAAATGGTGTGACTTCAGTGGAAGATGCTATGTGTCCAGGTCAGGCACAACGAGTTGTGACTCCACAGAACATTGTAGCAGTTGAAGCCATAGTGAAGGAAAACCGCCGAGTGACACTGACTGACATTGCAGCATGTTTACAGATGGGTCAGCACACCACGTTGTGCATGATGTGCTCCAGTTTCACAAAGTGTCTGCAAGATGGGTGCCACGGCAGCTGACTCCGGAAATGAGAGAACGACGTATTGACGCTTGTGAAGAACTTCTTCGGCGCTTTGAACGAGAAGGTGATGGCTTCCTTGCAAGAATCGTTACTGGGGACTAAACCTAGGTTCACTTCCACCAACCGCTAACGGAGAGAGCGAAGTTTCCAACAGAACCATAAGCAGGGAAGGTTATGCTGACTCTCCTTTAGGACGAGAAAGGCGTCATTTTGGAGCATTACATGCCCAGGGGGACCACTGTCACCAGTGAATCATACACAGATATCCTAAAAAATCATCTGCGGCCTGCAATCAAATCGAAGCGACATGGATTGCTGTGAGCAGGTGTCCTTTTGCAACATGACAATGCAAGGCCCCACACTGTCCGTACAACAGTTGCAACAATCACAGACCTGCATTTTGAGTGTCTTCCTCATCCACCATACTCACCAGATCTTGCGTTCCGTTCTGATGATGAAGCACGCCACGCGGTGAATGAGTGGTTGCGCGGACTACCAAAAGAATTTTTTTCTAAACGAATTTATGCACTTTGTAAGCGCTGGAGGACTTTCATTGAGCGTGGGGGAGATTATGTTGAAAAATGATACAGCTTTGTACCACTTCTGCACAATAAATAATATTTTAAAAAATATTTAAGGTTTTCATTTGACTCACCCTCGTAACTGTAATCTCTCGGTATCACCCGGCGTTTTCCAAGTATACTTCCTCTTCTTGTGATTCTTGTACAGGGTATTCGCTATTACGAGCTGAAATTTATTACAGAACTCAATTAGTCTTTCTGCTCTCTCATTCCTTGTTCCAAGCCGATATTCTCTTTCAACTGTTTCTTCTACTCATTCCCCTATAATTGCATTCCGTCCCACATGACTAAAAGATTTTCATCTCCCTTTACATACTGTATTACCCTTTCAGTTTCCTTTCTCTATCTCTTCATCTTCAGTTTGTGACATCAGCATGTATATCTGAATTGTCGTTGTTGGTTTGCAGTTGACGCTGATAAGAACAACCCTACCACTGAACTGGTCACAATAACTCACTCTTTGCCCTCCCTTCCTATTCATATTGAATTGACTCCTACTCCCGTTATACCACTTTCTGCTGTTGTTGATATTACCGTATACTAATCTGACCAGAAGTCCTTGTCTTCTTTCCGTTTCACTTCACTGACCCCTACTATATCTAGATTGAGCCTTTGCATTTCCCTTTTGAGATTTTCTAACTTCCCTACCACGTTCAAGCCTCTGGCATTCCAAGCCCCGACTCACAGAACATTATGCTACCATTGGTTATTAAGTCTTTTTCTTACGGTCACCTCCTTCTTGGCAGTCCCCTCCGGAGTATCTGAATGGGATATTACTCCGAAATATTTTGCCAGTGGAGAGATCATCACGACACAACTTCACTTACAGGGCACACGTCCTTTGGATACACGTAGTGTGTCTAATGCAGTGGTTTCCATTGCCTTCTGCATCCTTGTGCCGTTGATCATTGCTGATTCTTCCACCTTTAGGGCAGTTTCCCACCCCAAGGACAAGAGAGCGCCCTGAACCTCCGTCTGCTCTTCTGCCCTCTTTGGTAGAATGAGAGTGTCTTCTTACACCAGAAGTACTGATTATTAATTAAAGTTTAAGTGCCAGAGGGTTTCGAACCTGTGACCGAGGACGCTTGGGTTACTAATCAAGGACTTTATCCCTAGACCATGTGTCGTATCGTTTACGAGTATCAAAATATGTGATATATGTGCCCTTTCTGTTGATGGCATTGACTTAGAAGCTTAAATCTATTACACAGACAGAGGACCATAGATCTCAGTATTTGACACAGATTTCAACTTGATGCCTCTACTCGTTCCTGGGAAAAGGGTTCTTAACAGTCAGTCAGACAGACAGACAACAAAGTGATCCTGTAGAGCTCAATTTTTACAGACTAAACTACGCAAACATAAAGAGAATTGAAAGGAATGCTTAACAGTTGCTTCAGGAACCGTAAACGATACGTCATATAGGAACGTTAGTGGTGGACGAACAGGGAGCGAGTCATCGTTGGCGGGGTGTGGCGGCGGAGAATGGAACAGCTGCAGAGGTGGGCGGAGGAAAGTTTCCGTGGCTTTCGCAACTTCCTACACTGCTGCCGCCGTCCGAAATATTTCGCAACTTGGTGGTGGGCGGTGTTGCCGGAATTTACGCAGCTCAGCGAAAATAATTCGAAAGATTACGGCTGTTATTAGAGTTCCCTTTTCTCTTTGGCTGGGAGAAGAATGGACTTTTTTGTTCCGCTGAAGCGCCAGATGAATGGCGCACTGGTAGGTTCTGTACGTCGATATCCGTGTCGCTACTTGCTGAAGCTCTCCGCACCGCGTTCTCAGTCTCGGTGCAAAGTTTACGAGAATCTTGAGCAAAGAAACTTTACTGCACAGCAGGTAAAGAGACAAAGCTTGTCCAAAAACAAAAGAAAAGTAGTCGTCGCTGATAATGTGATGGAATGCGAGCCCCACAGTAGAAGCGCGAATTAAACCATAATGGCTTAATCTATGTCAGTCAAATACTTTGGGAGCAGCAAAGTCGTTATCAGGTGATTTCTATATTTTGCTCTGATTTTTTAAAAGTATTTATCTGTATACCGGCTGGTACTGATAATTTTAACATCATTTTCTTGCAGAACGCCGTTTCTTTATCACTTGAAAAGTACAGGTTTTGTATGCACACATAACTTTTCTCAATATCAACTTGTTGTGACTTTTTACTCTTATCCCTTAGTGCTCATGACAAACTAATGGGATTTAAGATGCGCCTGTTAAGCAAACAACTGTTCTTTATAAACGCCCAAAATTATTTCAGCACCTTTGTGCCAAGCTCAGTGGATGCTTTTACTCAGTTCTGTAAAATGCAAACGTGCTGATTATACCAACTTACTTGATGTCCATGTCAGTCAGTAGACACAGGGCAAACGGGCAGAAATTATAATACATTCCAAATCCTGAATAAATACTGAACTGCAGTTGTATCTGCAGACACATGCCTTACGTTTCGATGTTTACTCAAACAACTATGCTCGGAAACTTGTCCTCATAGTATAATCGTTAGTTTCGAGAAAAAACAAAAACTAATCAAAATTCTAAAATCACTTTTCCGGTGTTTATCCAGCAGTAGTGAGGTCTAACGTTTCTATGATTTGGCGAATTTATATAATTAAATTTGTTACCGGATGCTCTCCCTGTCAGCACAGACGTCTGTTAACTAAAGGGATGTAATCCACGTGCGTCGTGTGCCTGAGAATCTTGTGAACTTTGTTATCTGTGTTTTATCGTATTGCGTTAACTGTTGGTGTATCGTATTTTATGAGGCGTAAATTTGAGAATCAGCCCAGCGTTAGCGTTAAGGAGCCTTGCAAACAGATTTTAAGAGAAAGTCAGGCTCGCAGGTTTATGAGACAAATCGTTCCTCTCCGCCTCGCGAATTTGATCCAGGGCTGCCTCTCCTCCCTGTGTCTGAGCTTTGGGTAAAACGACATCCTCCAAGTTATTTGGGATGCCTCACGTTTTAATATCTTAAGGCGTAATTTTCCAGGGTAAGTCATCACATAGAGACCAAGACCTGATTGTAAAAAAGTAAGCAGTCACAATAATAAGTTTGTTCACTCATAATCAACTCGTAGATCCCTCTTCAACGAATCTGGCATTCCAACAGTTCCGTCACTGCGTGTATATTCCTAGTGAAATTCATCCTAAATAATGTTACACAAATTGAGAAGCACAGAGAAATCTAGAGCTACAACACTGGAAGAAAAAGCCGCCTTCAATAGGCATTAGTAAAACTGTCAGTGGCTCAGAAAGTATTTCGGTATGCTGCCACAGAGAGCACTGGCAGGCTAGAAACAAGACCCCCGTAGTGAATGACATTCCGTCAGAACTACTGATAGCCTTGGGAGAGTCAGAGTTGATACAACTCTTCCACTTCGATTGCAAAATGCATGAGAGAGGCGAACAGACTTCAAGAAGAATATAATAACTCCAATTCCAAGGAATGCTGGTATTGACGTGTGTGAATTTTTCCGAATTATCAGTTTAATAAGTCATAGTAACAAAATACCAACAGGAATTCCTGTACATAAGAAAGGAAAACCTGGCGAAAACATACCAACAGGAATTCTTGTACATAAGAAAGGAAAAACTGGCGAAAGCAACGTTATGGAAGATCAGTTCTGATTCCGTAGATATGTAGGAACACGCGAGGCAATACTGACCATACGACTTATCTTCGAAGATAGTTTAAGGACAGGGCGCTTGCTTTTACAGCATTCGTACACTTATGGAAAGCTTTTGACAACGTTAACTGGAATACTCTCCTTCAAATTCTGAAGATAGCAGGAGTAAAATACAGGGAGCAAACGACTACTTATAGCTTTTACGGAAACCAGATGGCAGTCAAAAAATGGTTCAAATGGCTCTGAGCACTATGGGACTCAACTGCTGAGGTCATTAGTCCCCTAGAACTTAGAACTAGTTAAACCTAACTAACCTAAGGACATCACAAACATCCATGCCCGAGGCAGGATTCGAACCTGCGACCGTAGCGGTCTTGCGGTTCCAGACTGCAACGCCTTTAACCGCACGGCCACTTCCGCCGGCCGGCAGTCAAAGAGTCGAGGTGTGTGAGTAAGCAGTAAAGGAAACCAAAAAAAAATTTATTAAAATTCTTCACCACGGTTTCGATATGTATAAATATACTTTGAAGAATTTCAACAGTTGCTGTTTCAGCCATTTTTAAAATCTTGAAAAATTGGGTTTTGGGGGTTAGGTTCAGGGAGAGGATACAAAAATTTTAAGGTTTGCCGACGACATTGTAATTCTGTCAGAGACAGCAAACGACTGGAACAGATGTTGAGTGGAATGGACAATGTCTTGAAAGGAGGATATGACGTGAATGTCAGCTAAAGCAAAACAAGGATGACGGAATGTAGTAGAATTCAGTCGGATGATTCTGAGGGAATTGCACTACGAAACGAGACTTATAAAGTAGTAGATGAAATTTGCTATTCAAGCTGTAAAATAATGGTCAAAATAGAGAGAAATGAGAACTGACGACGACAAGAAAAGCATTTCTATAAAAGAAAAATTTGCTAACAACTAATATAGATTCAAGTGTTAGGAAACCTTTTCTGAATGTATTTGTATGGGGTGCAGCCATGTGTGGAGTAAACATGGACGATAAACAGTTCAGACAAAAAGAGAACAGAAGCTCTTGAAATGTGGTGTTACAGAAGAATGCTGAAGAATAAATTGGTAGATCACGTACTAATGAGGAAACATTGAACAGAATTGAGGCGAAAGGATTTTGCGACACTAACTGAATAGAATAAGGGCTTGACTGATAGAATACATTCTGAAACTTCAAGGTATCACCAACATAGTGTTGGAGGCCAGTGTGGAAGAGGGGAGGGGTAAAAATTGTAGAGGGAGACCAAGAGATGAATGTAGTGAGCAGATTCAGGCGGATATAGGTTGCATTAGTTACTCGGAGATGAAAAGATTTCCACAGGGTAGAGTAGCGTGGAGAACTGCATCAGACCAGACTTCGGCCAGAACACTACAGCAACACATGCTGCCACAAAAGTCTTTGATCACTCACCCATTACCATATCGAAGCAAATTTAAAATGGAGTAAAAAATTATTTCTTCTGCAGTATTCAGTCTATTCCATACACGTATTTTTTTTACAGATGAGTGGCATGTTTAGCTTATATGAGTAGCATGGGAGACTGACATGTAAGTTCATCATCATTTTAATCCAGTGCGTTATTTAGTAATCTTTAAATGGCCAACCTGCAGTAAAAAAGTAAAGTAGTATGGTGTTCTGTGCGGCACCGTGTTTGCGATGTATGGTTAGGAGAGGAGGGAGAGGTTTAAACTGCCAGAACAAAGTCTACTCCTGTCAAATAGTACTAAGGGGTCCGCCAAATTTAACGTCACTATTCGATGGACAGATCGCCGTTCAAATGGCTCTGAGCACTATGGGGCTTAACATCTGAGGTCATCAGTCCCCTAGACTTAGAACTACTGAAACCTAACTAACCTAAGGACATCACACACATCCATGCCCGAGGCACGATTCGAACCTGAAACCGTAACTGCAGCACGAGTCCGGAGTGAAGCGCCTAGAACCGTTCGGTCACAACGGCCGGCGACCGATCGCCGTCAACAGCGTCAGATTCCCTCATTGCATGAGACACTGCAGAGTGATTTTTAATTTAATCCAGGATTTTGTCGCAAGTCTGGTCATCAGGAACTTTTCGCCACCATCTCCCCTCTGCCGCAAAGGGAGAGTGCCAACAGCGCGTGGCGAACACGGGCGGTGACTCATCCAAGTACCGGCCACGATTGTTGTTGCTTAACTTAGGTGGTGTGACGCTAACCGTCATATTCAAAGAGGCAAACCGTTTCTGCCAGCCTGTAGTGATACATATACGTGCTCTCTAAATTGAGTCTCCTTTTTCACGACTCAGTTCAAGAAAGCACAACGAGAGAATTTCATACAGAAATTGTATAGGAGAGTCCTAAAATATGGTGTCCGAAGAGTGAAATGACATAGTGAAGCTGATACCATACGACGGAAGCACAAGTTAAAGACAGTCACTGCCAGACGCAGCCATGAACCAGAAACGTCGACGAAGAGCCGACCTCAAGACGTTCCGTACTCCGCTGGTACTGGAAACCTACTTACGCCAGAGCGCAATGCTACTCACCCACTCTTTGATAAGCCAGTCTGATAGCAGTTTCGTCATAGCCCAGATGCCGGAGCGAGCTACAGATATTGGTCGGAACTGTATACTAAAGCCTGTAGTTAATTGCAGTGTGATATTTGTCTTTCAGTACTAGTCAAAATAATAAGCAGTTAGCACTGTGTTCTACGACAGTACAGGTTTTCAGTACGACACAATGTTCGGTGCTGTTTGACTGTTTGAGACCCGTATCGGATATGATTAAAGGACGTGAGAAGCAATTCAGAGACGGGCTGCTTGGTTTGTTACCGGCAGATTCGAACGCATGTATTACGGGGATGCTTCGGGAACTCAAACGGGAATCACTGGCGGAAAGGCACTGTTCTTTTCGAGAAGCACTATTCGGAAAATTTAGGGAACCGCCAGTTGAGACGGAATGCAGAGTGATTCTACTGCCGCTAAAGTACATTTCGCTTAAGGACCGCGAAGATACGATTGTGGAGATTAGGGCTCGTAAGGACGCATATAGACTATCTTTTTGAACTTGCTCTAGTAGCGAGTGGAACAGAAAAGGAATTGACTAATAGTGGTGCATTGTACCTCCATCACATAAAATACGGTGGCTTGTGGAGTGTGTATGTAGACGTAGATGTAGACGTAGGCATTAAGTGTACTACTGTGATATAACTTTATTAAACAATTCCTAGGTTTCATCTCTCAATCTGTTTCAAATCGACTGCTTCAGTTCAAAACTCCTTTGCACACTGTTACCTAAAACTCTGCGTAGTAATAGGTGGTTCTGGTACAGTATAAGAGACAATTTCAACCACCACATAAAACTACTTGAAACTCGTTTTTTGTGTTTGGTTCCGATTTCAGAAATTGTCCATAGCTTGACTGACACATGCTGGAAGTCAGAACCACCTCTTATTCTCGGTGATACAATTGATTTTGTGGATGATGCTTTCCATGTTTTAGTTCCCAAAATGACTGTCGTGACATCACTGCTTATTATAATTGTTGCATCTTTCCTCAATGCCTTTTTCAAGCAATTAAGGTGTGTCAATCGAAGAAAGAAGTCAGAATGCCTCGACTCTGACTACTAGTTTTACTTAAAACACGATGTTTCAGTTCTATAAGTAATGCAACACTTATTTTGCTTGGAAAAGTGCGGAGTTTGTTGTGGGGCAGCTAGGAATATTGCCGCTTCTGCCCCTATAGTTTCATGAGGTTCCGTTAGATGGCTGTTTTATACATAGCGTTCAAAATGGCGCTTATAACGGAAGTTTGCTCCCCCAGCACAGAATTGTCACTGAGTTTCTTTTGGTGGAAAGCCAGAGCATCGCACATATTCGTAGGTGCTGCGAAATGCCTACAGAGACCTGGCAGTGATCAAAAGCACGGTGAGTCGTCGGACGAGGTGTCAGTCGTCATCGCAACGAGGCCGCGCTCACCCGTCCAACATCTAGCGTGTTGACCGGCCGCCTCTGTTGTGACTCCCGCGATGTTCGAATGTCTCATTCGATGTGATCGACGAATCACAATCGAACATCTCCTTGCACAACTGGACGTCTCTGGTGGTAGTGCTGACACACTCGTCCACAAGTTGTGTCACTCACCGATCTGTGCCGCCAAACACAACACTACCAAATGCAACGAATGACCATTTCTGCTGATATGATTGCGCGTTATGAGGCTGGACGGGACAATTTTTTGTCGAACATCGCCACAGGCCATGAAACATGTTTTGATCACTTCGAAACGGAAACCAAAAGACAATACATAGAACGGAGCCGCAGCACCTCTCCTCTGAAGAAAAGTTCATAGCCGCATCCGCAGCTGGTAAAGTCATGGCGATGATCTTCTGGGACTCTGAAGGTGTTGTTCTCTTTGACATCCTTCCTCATGATGCAACGACCAACTGTGAAGTGTTCTGCGCTACCCCCCCCCCCCCCCCCCCTCCCAGAAAACTGAAGAAACGACTTCACCCTGTCCGTCGTCGCCACAAAAATACAAATTAACTTTTCCATCTCCATGAATGCTACAAATTCGTCGGGCAATAGAACGCGCCGTTCGAACTATCTACACAACTCGCACTGCTAAGAGTGTCCTAAGACTTCCACATCGCTGGCAATGGTCTATGCACAATGCTGGTGACTACTCTGAAAGTCAGTAAAACTTTGAAACACGTATCTATTTTGTATGAGCTGTAATAAATAGTTGCCACTATTTAAATTCCAACCCTTGTATATTTATCGGTGTTGTAATTAATTAATACGAGGGGCATGTACAGTGCAAGCTGTTACTGATTTGTTTGACTGATGGGGCTGCTAAGTGCTATACAACATACTGCACTCCCCTGACTTAAGCTCTCGTAAGTTCAACTCGATTTCTTAACTGAAGGAAACACTTCACAACATTCGCTCCAGAACTGCTACAAATTCGTCGGGCAACAGACAGCGCCGCTCGAACTGTCAACACAACTGGCACTGCTAAGAGTATCCTACGACTTCCACATCGCTGGTGACTGTTTATACACAGTGCTGGTGAGTACTCTGAAGGTCAGTAAAATTTAGAAACACGTCTCCATTTTGTACGAACTGTAAATAAATAGTTCAAATGGTTCAAATGGCTCTGAGCACTATGCGACTTAACTTCTGAGGTCATCACTCGCCTAGAACTTAGGACTAATTAAACCCAACTAACCTAAGGACGTCACACACATCCATGCCCGTAAATAAATAGTTACCACTACGAAAGTTGCACCACTCGTAGAACGATAACTCTCGTAATAATTTGCCCATATAAAATCCAATTTCACTTTCGTAATCTTTTCACCAAATAGAATCGTTTAATTTGCATAACAATTGCAGTCTAGCTAATTTTTCTTTTGGCACTTTTATTGTAATTATAATTCCTGTATATTGTCAACACCTCAGCCTCCTTTCAACAGGATTCTATCAATATACTGTAAACACGATTTTAATACGAACATAACCGTAAATTTCTGAGGGAGTCCGAATTTCCTTTAAGTAGATTGAATTATCCATATAACTGGCAAGCATCATAGCTTAAATTATAGAAAACTTAATTCGCTTTCTGAGACATATCGTAGTTCTGACTTAGGACATGCCTGATTTTATTGGAATCACGTCACAGACTACCAGACTGAAAGAAGCAGCGTCATTTGAACGGAGGCACTGGTGGCAGTTGCGGTGAGAGCCTTGAACGCTGTCGATGCATGTAGTAGCCAGACACTGCGACATCTACAGATGTGTGTGTTTTTCAAGATGCCACTATACAACTTTTTGCCTAGCATGTATGTGACAACACTGATGCTGCGAAGTAGTTGAGTGCGAATATTATGCAGTGTTTTGTTCCTTATTTACAAAGGGGAAAAACACTGTAGACTATTGATATTGGTGGAACGGCAAGAAATAAATGAGATGAGCTCTGCCTGTCATTGTTTCACCTACCATCAGATCACATCGGGTTCATCTGATAACCTTCTGCTTCCCGGACCATGGAGGCTGCGGATCTCTTGTCTTCGTGTAGGATTTCAGTTGTAGAGACAAATAAATAAATGGGTTAATGAAGGAGACAAGAGCAGACTACAGACCATTCAATGCCTCACCCAAAAGTGTGCTTCTTAAATTAACTGCTCTCGGCAGGCTTTAATACCACATCTACCAACACACATGTCTAATTATTTGGGTCGCCAACCTTACTGTAAATGGATCACCCCGTGGGATTTGTTCTAAACAGAAATCAATGGTTCATCTCACATTCACGAAGACCCATTGTCCGTTCATAACGGTTTTCGAGCAGTAGGGGAAGCCACTGCAAATATACAGACAACTTTACTGTCCAGCTGCATTATTGTGATCACCTATCAAAAGCCTGAATAACCATCTTTCTCAGAGCGGACCGCTTCGAGAAGTGAAGGGTGTCAGTGAGGATCTGGGAAGTGGCGATTACAGTACTGTGGGCAGCTGTGCTAGGTTCCTTGGCTGAGGATCCTTGGCGCGAACAGCCCGATCGAGGTGGTCACAAGCATTCTGGACTGGGTTTGAATCCGGGGAATTCGTTAGCCATGGGCGTGCGTTAAACTCATCCTGGTGCTCTCCGAACGATGCAAGTTCAGTACATTCTCCTGCTGGAGATGCCATCGTGCTGACGAAAACCAAACGACAATGATAGACATGCTCCTTAAGGACAGCCTGCCGGAGTGGCCGAGCGGTTCTAGGCGCTATAGTCTGGAACCGAGCGACCGCTACGGTCGCAGGTTCGAATCCTGCCTCGGGCATGGATCTATATGATGTCCTTAGGTTAGTTAGCTTTAATTAGTTCTAAGTTCTAGGCGTCTGATGACTTCAGAAGTTAAGTCGCATAGTGCTCAGAGCCATTTTCCTCAAGGACAGCTGTTTACTGATGTTGAGGCAATATCCCTTCAGAAATGAAGAGATCACCCAGGGAATGCCCTCCAGCCTCGATCCGTCCGTCGATTATTGCAGGACATTTGCTTTTAGACGTTTCTCGTCGTAAATGCCGAAGGCCATTTGTTCCATGGAGCATGAAATTTGATTCACGTGAAGAGCATAATTCTAAGAAGATTACTGCTGACATCTGGTAAAAAATGTTGTTTTATTGATACACAGCCTGTTCCGTTTCTCGGCCTAAAGCTGAACCTACATGGTAAAGAGTATAACATAATGACTCGACTGTGTGGGTTATTAAAATTAATAAAGGTAATATCTAAAATATAAAAGGTCAAAGTCCTACCTATCGCTCCTAGTCAAGATACAGATTCAGAGTATATTATCTACATTACGTTGGCGAACGAAGTGTGACAAATGCGTAATCGCATAATTTTGGTAAAATTGCTGATGGATGGATCATATACACTCTTGTTTTAAGATGTACCTGCGTGTAAAAGAAGAAAGTATATTTTGTATCGAGAGGACTCTAAAAATGCTTTAAAAAGCCAGAATGGCTGTAAAATAGTCACAACTAACGTGAGTCGGGGCACAATGCAGATTGTTGTGTGGAGTGGTATAGCGTGGCGCTTTCTTACTGGTGTGACGTCATGGTGACCCGGTGTTGGGAAGAGTAGAACCGATCCTCACAGGCGACTAAAGCGGACTAACGAGCTGGCGGAACAAAAGCTATCTTGTGGACGGTGAAATGTTATGTGCTCACAAGAGGAGCCCTGGACTGCTCCCCTTACAAGTCAGTTTCATAATGAATTTTGTTAGGTGCTAACACTTAATCGTATAAACAGCTGGAATTAGCCAGAATGTTATCGGGCTTTAAATATAATTGATAACTCAAGTGAACTGTGCGTTTCCTTTTTTGTTTATAAAAAAGTCTGATTTGTCTAACAAACTCAAAACCGGCTTTTTCCTTTTTTACGAAATATTTTTTCATTTTCTGAAGGATTTTTGATGCTGTACCTCGCTCCACGGGAGCATACTGGTTTGTCCTATATACATACTACAGCCAGTGCTAGTCTGCTTTTCACGTCCTCCTTGCTTCGTCCATCATGGGCTATTTTGCTGTCCAGGCGGCAGAATTCTTTAACTTCATTTACTTTGTGTTCGTCAGTTACGACGTTAAGTTTCTCGCTGTTATTCTCGTCTTTTTTCGATTTGCTCCCTATCCATATTCTGTAAACAGTTCCGTCTGAGGAACATCCGCGACTGAGCGTTATAGCAGAGCTTCAAAATACCGCTTCTGCTGTAAGGTTGTTTTAATTTAGAACACGACCTGTTTTGGCCGCTTATATGCCCATCACCAGGTGTTATAATTTTATGCTGTAGCCCGAACGCCGCGGTGGGCAGATACACGACGCGGTGTATCACCGCTGCGCTAGGGGTCACACCACAAAGTTGTAACACCTGATGATGGGCATATAAGAGCCCGAAACCTGTGGTGTTCTAAATTAAAAGGACCCTACAACTCAAGTGCTATTTTCATCGTCTGCCATTTTTTGTACTTACTAGACTGCTCAAACCATTCAACAGATTCTATAATTCTTCTTCACTTTCACTAAAGACAGCAACGTCATCAGCGAATCTTCGCGTTCATTTCCTTTCGCCTTGAATTTTAATCCCACTCTTGGACCTTTCTTTTATTTCCGTGAATTTTTCTTTGATCTGTAGACTGAGCAACAAGGGAGAAACACCACATACCTGTCATACACAATTTTCAATTCGTGCACTTTGTTCTTGGTCGTCTACTCTTATTGTTCCCTCTAGGGTCCTGTACATACTGCATATTACCCGTTATTCCCTACATCTTACCCCTACTTTTTGCAGGCTGCGGTGGCCGACGGTTCTAGGTGCTTCAGTCCGGAACCGCGCGACTGCTACGGTCGCAGGTTCGAATCCTGCCTCAGGCATGGATGTGTGTGATGTCCTTAGGTTAATTAGGTTTAAGTAGTTCTAAGTTCTAGGGGACTGATGACCTCCGATGTTAAGTCCCATAGTGCTCAGTGCCATCTGAACTCTATTTTCTCTTAATTTCGGACATTTTGCAGCATTCAACACTGTTGAACGCTTTTTCCAGATCGACAGATACTATGGACGTGTCTTGATTTTTCTTCAGTCTTGCTTGCATTATCAGCTGTAACTTCAGAACTGCCTCTCTAGTGTGTTTACCTTTCCTAAAGCCAAACTGATCGTCATGTAAGAGATCCTCAGTTTTATTTTCCATTCTTCTGAACATTATTCTTGTCAGAAACTTGGATGCATGAGCCGTGTAGCTGATTGTACGATATTTCTCATACTTGCCCGCTCTTGCAGTCTAGAAAATTGTGTGGATGTCGTATTCCCGGAAGTCTGTTGTTATATCGCCAGACTCATACGCTCTATACATGAACGAGAATAAACATTTCGTTGTCAATCTGCCACTTCCCCCGATGAATTTAGAAATTCCGCTGAAATGTTATCTATCCCGTCCACCTTATTTGATTTTAAGTCTTCCAAAACTTCTATAAATTCTATTTGTAATACTGGATCCCCTATCTTTTCCCTATCGACCCCCGTTTCTTCTTCTATCGAGTCATCGCATAATCCCTCATTCTCATACAGCCCTTCAAAGCTCTCTTTTCCATCTATGGGCCCTCTCCTCTGGATGTAAAGCGGAATTCCCATGACACCCTTAATGTTTGCGCCCTTGCTTAAATTTAACTGGAGGTTGTTTTGACTTTTCCGAGTGCTAGTCAGTCCTTGCGACAATAATTTCCTTTTCGATTTATTCACATATTTCGTAAAGTCATTTCGCCTTAGCTTCCCTGTATTTCCTATGTATTTCATTCCTATGTGACTCGCATTTCTGTTTTCCTGAATTTCCCTGAACATCTTTGTACTTTCTTCACACCTCGATCAACTGAAGTATTTCTCCTGTTACCGGTGGTATCTTCGCAGTTACTTTTCTTGTACCATGGTTTTCTCTCCAACTTCTGTTACTTTTCTGTCTAGAGACGTCCATTCCCGTTCATCTGAACCGCCTAGTGAGTTATTCAGTATCAGTATCTACAGCCTTAGAGAACTTCATGCATGTCTGATTCTTCCTGACTAGTCTCTTAATCTTCGGCCTGTTCTTCATCATTAGCATATTATGATGTGAGCCTGCATCTGCCCCTGGGTACGCCTTACAATCCAGTATCTGATTTCGGAATTTCTACCTGATCATTGTGTACTCTTACTGAAACCTTCCTAGTTCTTCCAGTCTTTCCCAAGTATTCCTCCTCGTCTTGTGATTCTTAGACATTCATTGTTATCATCAGGAATTTGTTGCAGAACTCAATTAATCTTTCCCCTCTCTCTTTTACCAAGCCCATCTTCTTACGTAACCTTTTCTTCTACTGCTTCCACTACATCTGCATTTCAATCACCCCAGACCATTACGTACTGAATTACCCGTTCAATATACTTAAATAATTTCTCTATCTCTTCATCTCCTGCTTGCGATGTCGGCATGTGTACCTGAACTATTTTTGCTGTCGATTCTGGTGAGAACAACTCTGTCACTGTGCTATAGTAGGCTTTCCTGGCGTAATAAGTCTTGAAAGTCTCTTCGGGTTTGCTGCCGGATCCTAAAATCAACTGATTTTAGGATCTGGGCGCAAATCCGAAGAGACTTTCAAGACAGTGTCACTTCTCTAAATACAAACTAATTTGAGAGACCACTTATCACCAGTCAATGGACATACAACTGCGGTAATGGCGTGCAGATTCCATACGACGTTACCGACGAACAGCAGTTAGCATGATTGCATAAAAGGCCGCCTGCTATGGAGGCCCATACGAAACAACGTCCGCTCAATGGTAGTTCAGGAGACACTGCTGGTACCCCCTCAGTTCATTTGGGAAGCCAGATGCGCATGTATTCGTCAGTGTACGTCTCCGTAATCGTCGTTCATCCCTGTCAACAATGGCCCATGGTGTACCACAGATACCTCGGCATCTAATAGTGCCATTATACATGCAAAGTAAACTTTAACCGTCGTACCATGCGAACAGTTTACCTGATTAGGCTTTTCTGAAATTCATCCACCCTTGGCCCACAAGCCAATAATCATGCCCTTTCGGACGTCATATGAAACGCTCATTTTCCGTGTTGCACTATTGACTACAGTGTTCACCGCGTCCACCGCAACCCCGCAACACGTTTTATATCTTCTCCACTGTTAGCGCCCCAACCTGCTGTCGGTTATTGCACGTTAACGTTGAACATAGGCGAAGGTCACGTTTTTGGGGGGTAAATGACGCTACATAGGACCTATAACACTTATAGGTTAAGAGACTAATACACTACTGCTACACAAAGAAGAAATACAGATGATTAACGGGTATTCATTGGACAAATATATCCTACTAGAAGTATAAAGCCTGGGCATTGAGTCAAACAGAGCTTGGATGGCGTGTACAGGTACAGCTGCCCTTGCAGCTTCAACACGATACCACAGTTCATCAACAGTAGTGACTGGCGTATTGTGACGAGCCAGTTGCTCAGCCACCATTGACCAGACGTTTTCAATTGGTGAGAGATCTGGAGAATGCGCTGGCCAGGGCGGTAGTCGAACATTTTCTGTATCCAGAAAGGCCCGTACAGGACCTGTAACATGAAGTAGTGCATCATCCTGTTGAAATGTAGGGTTTCGCAGGGATCGAATGAAGGGTAAAGCCACGGGTCGTAGCACATCTACAATGTAACGTCCACTGTTCAAAGTGCCGTCAATGCGAACTTTTTAAGAGGTGACCGAGACGTGTAACCAATGGCACCCCATACCATCACACCGGGTGATACGCCAGTATGGCGATGAAGAATACACGCTTGCAATGTGCGCTCACCGCGATGTCGCCAAACACGGATGCGACCATCATGATGCTGTAAAAAGAACCTGGATTCTTCCGGAAAAACGACGTTTTGCCATTCGTGCACCAAGGTTCGTCGTTGAGTACACCATCGCAGGCGCTCCTGTCTGTGATGCAGCGTCAAGGGTAACCGCAGCCATGGTCTCCGAGCTGATAGTGCATGCTGCTGCAAACGTCGTCGAACTGTTCGTGCAGATGATTGTTGTGTTGCAAACGTCCCCATCTGTTGACTCAGGGATCGAGACGTGGCTGCACGATCCGTTACAGCCGTGCGGATAAGATGCCTGTCGTTTCGACTGCTAGTGGTACGAGGCCGTTGGGATCCAGCACGACGTTCCGTATTACCCTCCTGAACCCACCGATTCCATATTCTGCTAACAGTCACGATCTCGACCAACGCGAGCAGCAATGTCGCGATACGATAAACCGCAATCGCGTTAGGCTACAATCCTACCTTTATCAAAGTCGGAAACATTATGGTACGCATTTCTCCCTCTTACACGAGACATCACAACAACGTTTCACCAGGCAACGCCGACCAACTGCTGTTTGTGTATGAGAAATAGGTTGGAAACTTTCCTCATGTCAGCACGTTGTAGGTGTCGCCACAGGCGCCAACCTTGTGTGAATGCTCTGAAAAGCTAATTATCTGCGTATCACAGCATCTTCTTCCTGTCGGTGAAATTTCACGTCTGTAGCACGTCATTTTCGAGGTGTATCAATTTTAATGGGCAGTAGTGTATTAAACGGACATGTCAGTATAAGTTAAAAGTGAAAAGGGTTTTATTCACATTCTTTTATAAACATTTCCATCCCTTTACACATTAAGATATAAGGTTTCATTTATTCTCTGTATTTATACAGGGTGAACGTTAATAAAACCGGCAGGGATGGGTTCCTGATTGGAACTGGGGGGAAAAAGATTCTACGAACATGTGTCAAGAAATGGACGGTGTGCGCGCAACGACAAGAAATCGCCTCGGAACACAGTGCACAGCCGCAGCGCATCCACGTCACAACAGATGTTCAAAGAGACCTCCATGGGATTTCAGGTGATAGGGATAGCAGCGGTTATCATGCAGGATACACATAATCGCACTTTGCCTCACAACATGTTGGCAGACAACTTGCCTGGAGCTTGCATTAGGGTTTGTCTCAATATCCTGTCGTACACGGTTCTCCAAATCTGGTGTACGCACAGTCCACCGCCTCCCGGCACGTTCGCCTGTCTGAAAGGACCTACGATCACACAAACGCCGAAAAAGGGCTTGAAATGTTATGTGGTGTGTTTGGTGTCTGTGAGGGTACTTGTTTCGTTACAGTCTCTCGACCGTCTTCTTCTGGTTGGTCGTACACAAACACTATATCGGCTTGTTCCCGAAATGAATTCCGGGCCATTCTGCTGCTTGTACGCCGCGTCAATCACACATCCTACAACACACAAGGAACAGACGGCACGTGGTCAGAGGAACTGTGTAAGTAGGCTGTTTAGGTTCTTATATTGGTAACGCCACATAGCGCTCTGAAAATCACTGGCTGTGCTGTGTGCAGTCTGTGGCTGGTTTGCATTGTTGTCTGCCATTGTAGTGTTGGGCAGCGGCAGCTGGATGCGAACAGCGCGTAGCGTTGCGCAGTTGGAGGTGAGCCGCCAGCAGTGATGGATGTGGGGAGAGAGATGGCGGAGTTTTGAAATTTGTCATGAACTGCTATATTTATAAATGATAATATCAAGGTAAATACATTGTTTGTTCTGTATTAAAATCTTTCATTTGCTAACTATTCCTATCAGTAGTTAGTGCCTTCCGTAGTTTGAATCTTTTACTTAGCTGGCAGTAGTGGCGCTTGCTGTATTGCAGTAGTGGGAGTAACGAAGATTTTTGTGAGGTAAGTGATTTGTGAAAGGTATAGGTTAATGTTAGTCAGGGCCATTCTTTTGCAGGGATCTTTGATAGTCAGATTGCGTTGCGCTAAAAATATTTTATGTCAGTTTAAGCACAGTCTCGTGTATAAATTTTTCAAAGGGGACGTTTCAATTGTTATTCGTCAGTGCCATCTATCGTGGCAATGATGCATTTCCCGACACATATTCATAGTGCCTTTTTCCTTCCATTCTGAATCAGGAATCCGTTCTTTCAGTTTGTCGCTTCTATTAATGTGTACCCCATACTGTCTAATAAACACTCCTTCTTTATGCTGTAACAAGTAAGATTTAGTCTGGCCTCTGTAACACCCTTAGACACTTTCTGTGCTACCTGAAAGCTGGTAAAACCCGCAATCTACCTGTCCTCTAGTCTTCGACCGATTACCGGTTCTCAGCCGTAGATGAAACTACAGAAAGTACACCACGAGCTTTTACTTTGACACTGAGTGCTGCACCTATCCATTTTCCACCGGCCCAGTGCCAAAGCGAACCCTCTGCCTTCGGGATGTTTTCTACTCTGCACGCCACTGTCGCCACTTCCACTCCCGGTCCCGCCTCCAGTCCAACATCTTATGCCTTCACTGCTCTTTCCGCTCCCCCAATACAGAAGTATAGGCCATTCTCCTCTTTTGATATGCTTACTCATAAACAATCACTGTGGTCTCTCAGTTCCCTGCTACCCCACTACCTCTCTTGTTCCTCCCACGTGAATTTCGCGGTTCAACTGTGGCCTGCACACCGAAGCACTGTCAGTGGGATAGTAGCATTTGGCATCGGCCGCCACATTCGAGTTTGCGAAAACAGCGTCGGTGTTTACAGAGCCGCTATGGTTCCTCTTCAACTCAAGCGTCCTTAAGGTGTCGCGACAAACATTTCCGAGAATGGCTTAACTTGACTGTGTCAGGCGTTTCGCAGCTACCGAGAATCTTCCGTTTTGCGTCTGCAAAACAGCCTTGGAGTCCCCGCAGCCGCTCTGGTTCCATTACGATTCCAGGAGCCGGAAGGCGTCTTTACAAACGAGTTGAATTGCTCTGAACAGTCTTCCGGGTGCACTCGCTCCTTAGCGTGCAGCAGCCACGCTCTACATCACCGGAAACCTTTACAGAGCAAGCTGTGCTCTTCGTGAATAAGCAGCACGTTTCCCACTTATTCCCTTTAACTAAAGCGTGAGCATTACAAAGATCGGCTACTACTTACAAGAGTCACTTTTTCGTTTATCTCCATCAGTCGCAAATAATACACGTAAGAAGAGAAAATTCAGTAGAAACAGACCATTGTGTGGCCAAGAATTAGCATAGGGAAAAAATCGCTACACCAAAAAATAATTACCGTACGCTAATGAAAATTCGGGAATACATTTATCTAGGTAACATAAGTAATTGATTGACATTGCAAGACCGCAGGTTAATTTTTGAGCGAGATAAGCCATTGCAAATGTGGAAAGCTGGTACATTATTAATTGTTGTAACCACCACAATGTTGCGTGCAAGCATGCAAACGTGCATGCGTTGTATTGATCTGGTGCCGGACGTCAGTTTGTGGGATGAGTTCCATGCCTCTAGCACTTGGTCGGTCAATGCAGGGACAGGTAATGCTGATTGTAAATGACGCTGGAGCTGTCGTCCTTTTATGTCCGATATGTGCTCGACTGGAGACAGATCTGGTGGTCGAGCAGGCCAGCGCTACATGTGAACACTCTGTAGAGCATGGTGGGTTACAACAGCCGTATGTGGGACAGTATTATTCTGTTGGAAAACACCCCTAGGAATGCTGTTCATGAATGGCCGCACAACAGATCGAATTACCATATTGACGTATAACCTTGCAGTCGGGGTGCGAGGAGTAACCACGAGAGTGCTACTGCTATCGTACGAAATCCCGCACCAGACCATAACTCCAAGTGAATAAAATGATAATTAAATTAAGATCCTAATCTGGCAACAGGCGTTGATATACATCAACGGGGACAGTTGATAATGTGTGCTCCGACTGGGACTCGAACAAGGGATCTCCTGCTTACATGGCAGACACTCTATCCATCTGAGCCACCGAGGGCACAGAGGATAGTGTGACTGCAGGGATTTGTCCCTTGCACGCTCCCTGTGAGATCCACATTCCCAACTTAATGTCGACACACTACGTTCGTAGTGCCCCTGCCCACTACCCTCATTACTCGCGGCAGACAATCTTACCGAGTCCCGTAAGAGCTCGGACGATGCATGTGCATCCGCACAGAAGAAGAAGACCAATGGCCGGTTAGCCTTCACTATATGGAGATGGTGTCTGTTCTTTCGGACATGTCCGAAAGAACAAATACGATCTCCGTATAACTCTAAGTGTTGGTCCAGTGCGTCTAGCACGCACACAAGTTGGTCTCAGGCCTTCACTGCCACTGCCACCGAGGAAGAACCAGCTTCCATCAAAAAACACAACAGACCTCAACTGTGTCCTCCAGTGAGCTCTCGCTCTACACCAATGAAGTCGATAAGGGCGGTGGTTTGTGGTCAGAGAAGTGCACGCCACACGGCGTCTGGCTCGCAGCTGCCCTTGAAGTAAGCGATTTGTAACAGTTCGTTGCGTTACTGCGGTGCCATCTGCTGCTCAGATTGCTGCTGCAGACGCAATTCGGCGCAGGAGATCCAAACGCCGAACATGACGGTTTTCCCTCTCGGTAGTGCCACTCGGATGTCTGGAGCCCGGTCTTCTTGCTACCATGCATTCTCTGTCTCATGGCTCCTAGTAATCATGTACAGTGGCTACATTCCTGCCAAGTCTTTCCCAAGTAACGTGGAAGGAACATCTACACTCTCGTAACCCTGTTACACGACCTCGTTCAAACTTAGTGCACGACCTCGTTCAAAGTCAGTGTATCGGCTGCGTCGCCTTAAATGCATTCTCGACTAACAATAGCTCACTATGTCCAGTCTCAAAGATAACTGACGCTTGCAACCGTTACAACGTGTTTTTAAAGCAAACCTAATTTTCAACCTCATAGTGCAGCTAAGAGCGCCATTCTCATGCGACTGTAGTGAAATCTGGACATCATCTGTCAGATGTAGAAACACACCTACCAACTTTCGTTTATGTTGCACAACTCCTTCTCAGTGTTGCGATTTTTTTCCATCATTGTAGTTACAGTAAAAGAATTTACTCGTGCATGTCATCCTTCGCATTTGTCTTTTCTTGAACGAATGTCGTTTGTTTCATTACTTATTCTGTATTCTTCTTTCTCTTGACGCTTGACTGTTCAGATGTGTATGTCGTGTAACGAATTTTATGTTAGTAATAACGGCATTTTATTCAAATGTGTCTAAGGAAATTCGTTGAAAAAGATATTTGATTAAAGATATCGTTTCAATGTATCTGAAATTATCGGCCGTATAAAAAGTTGGGACTATGTTGTTTAGTTGTAAAAAAAACTATCGTGCGCCAGTCGCGCATTGTCGTTAAACATTTTCTTAATTGTCACAAATAACCTGCTTCCATACAAAACGAATCCTGATTATATTTCAATTAGCGTTTCATTGCATCAGAATTTTAATAACTTATGCAGTCAGATGGCTGTAAACAATGATGGGGGGCCAAGTTGCATAGTGGCCAGATCCAATCAACAGTGTGCGATGCAACCTTTTCTCAGAGAGGTCATTTTAAAGTAACTTCCACTCGATGCGACAACTTAAAGGCACGATAACTTTACGTATTTGTATTACTCCTTGCCATCGCATGCTGCAGATATCAGTTGCTGTAACATATGGGCAAGAAGGTACGCTTCAGTCAACAGACTAAAGTCTCACTAAGTAAGACGTCACAGCCAGTAACGAACAACTGTAATTAAATCTGATGTAGTTATGACGGAACATTGGAACGCAAAGAGCCTCGTTACTTAAAATATGAGTTACTAACCTACAAGTATGAACTGTACGGCGATCCGCAGCTTCTGTGCAGTGGGCCGAGCCAAATATACACTTGACAGCAAAAAAATTGGGTCACTGCCGAATACTCCAACACAACGTAGCTGTGTTGCAGGTCCTTTAAACACCAAAACCCCGTGGGATACAGTCGTTTGACTGCACACAATGGGTACCGCAAGAGACTACTAGAGACCAAAGGTCTTTATGGCAGTCAGTGTAAGCGTCAACTAATATCGTCATAATAAAACATATTAGATAACACGTTCTTAGCGATGAGACACTCCATAACACTCATAAACTAACCCTAATTACAACAAGTGACATTCCAAAATTTCTGAGAAAACGAATTATTTTACATATATCGACAACATTAAATACTTGAGACAAAATATGGAGTTACAAAGCTGTACGGAAATTGGAAAAACGTTTTTCGCTCTCTAAAAGGTTTTCCATCCACGTGCTGAACGTCGCTCAACGGCGAGCTGCTCTGAAAACTGGATATTGGACGAACAAGTAAAAAAACGCGATTAACGGCAACAAGCACTCTACGGAAATCTCAAAATTAACAGCGAATCACCAGTAATATCTTTGTTCTCGTAACACATCAACAACTACGTGTACACAATTTGAACTTTAAATGACATGACCAACGTCGTCGTTCTGTACCTGGATTAAAACCCAGCACCTATAGCCATTTCTAACTAAACTAAGCTTTCGTTGTGCCTTATTGAGACCCGATCACTAGGCATAAAGATACCTGAAGTATAGACGTTTGCACCAGTACCAGTTATCAATTCAGATCCTGAAAATTCATGACGAAAATGTTTGTACTGAAGTGGGAATCCTGTCATAACAATTACCTTCCTGGGAACTACCACCAACGACGTTTAATATGGTGTCATTCACAAGAAACAAGGTATGCTCATGTTTAAAATTGAAATGCCATCATGTAAAGCTTGTGACAAGGATGCGAACCCAGCACCTAATCCGATTGTTAACGACGTACATAAAATCAGAAGTTAGATATCAAATGGTTTCACCAATAGCGAGATGTTGGAACCTTAAATGACGATAGAATTGTTTTTCCCTGACTGGGGTTCGAACCCAGCATCTAGCGCCGTCGTTTTCTAGCCAGGAATAGACGAGCTATTGTTGGTTCACCAGTAGCGAGATGTGCGCACGTTTAACTAGAAATAAGGCGACGAAAACGTCTATGCTGACTGAGAGTCGAACGCTGCACACATGGTTATGAAGACACGTTAATAATCAAATTCTTATTCAGTAGTAGCTAGGTGTAGCATGTTTAGTTGCAAACCTTAAGGCCTTTCTCATCCCTAGTAACATGTTGCCTAATATCTGCGATATCACAGTGTTAATTTACAAGTGGACTGACTGCCGTAAAGACCAATGTTCTCTAGTAGTCGTGTATCATTGAGATATAATTGAAGTGCCTCAGCAGAAAGTAATTTCCGTCGTGCAGCACATATTGTTTCAGAGGCACTGAGAACATGTTATAAGTGCACAAAAAGTGTATTATATACTAAGTATATACTATTATTTGGAGAAGCTGCCGCCAAACCTGTTTACTTTTACATTCCGCTTAGTTGTCGTGATTGAGTACACGTTTCCTTAAGGCTACATCTAACGCAGAGAGCTTACAATAAAGAATAGACATCAGGCGACGAAAATTTCTGTGCTGAATGGAATTCAAACCCCGCACACATGGTCATGAAGACAATTCAACTATCAAATTATTTTCCAATAATAGCTAGGAGTGGCATGTTTGTACTTTCAGTGATGTGATGGAAAATACTCTGCTGGCTAGAAGTTGAATCCACAACATATCGTCTTTGGTGATCACAACGAACACAACGTCAAACCCAAATCCGTTTTCGCCAGTAGGATGGAGAGGAATGTTTGAACTTGAAAAGATGTAAGGAAACGTTTGATCTTGTAATGTTGTGATAAAAAGCTCATCATGTGGCTGTGAGATGAAACGAAGAGACGTTGAAATTGCAACTATTTTTCACTTGTAGTTCGGAGTGCACATGCTAGGGCTTGAAAAGAAATAACGAATATTTTGTGCTGATCAGGATTCGAAACCAGATAGGTGCCTTTCGAGGAGGCCTAGAAGAGTATGCAAACTTGGGGAACACAGTGAAATCGAATTCGAATCCTAGTCCAGCAACACAATTTTCAACGTCTCAGTTTCAAATAAAGTAACAGCCTTGTGAACTTACATGGCCATTGGGTCATTAAATGAAATACGTTTTCTAGTTCACGATGGCTTGCTGGTGACAAGAGTCTCTGCCTTCCGGGGTTTCTCCATCTGTCACACCTCAAACGAATGTCGCTCTGCTCCAGTCGGCAGCGAAGGGATGTTATCTTTACTGCGGATACTGAACTACGGAGCTTACTGGCTTTCTGCACTTGGCGTTACTAGGGGTGAAGGAGAGTTACTTATGTGTGTTAAAAATCTACACCTGACGTGAGATGTGAATCTACACGTTTTACACATCAATACAAGATTAATCCACCAGACCACAGAACCGCCTGCCAAGAACATAATTATGAATTGCAGAGTATTCATTTAGATGTAGATTTCAAGGGACGGGTAACAGGAAGGAGGGCGGGATCTGGGAATGGATAGAAGTGCAGAAGTGCAAAATATAAGCGTGAAATGCTTTCAAAGTATTGCTTGCTTAGATGTGTGCCACAGTTCGTTTTATCTTAGGACCGAGAGATATGGAAGACGGTTTTCAGAACGAAGAATGGGTTATAGGGAAGGGGAGATAAAAGAATACGGTTTCATAGGTGTTGAGAGGAATGATAGAGAGTAAAGACAGCACCAATTAAAAGTGAAAATGTAGCGTCAGTGGAAACGGCTAAATTTGTTTATAAAGTTTTGGGGGAATGGAATAGATGGGCACTTGCGGCAATAGTGTCAGAGAGAGAGAGAGAGTGTGTGTGAGAGAGGAGATATTAACAACGAGTAAACATAATATGAAATCGTTTGCGTATTGTGTGGAGGACGGAGGGTGTATTCATGGAGGGGAAGTGAGAGATGTATTTGAAATAACAGAAACTACTGTGACAGAGTCCATCTACGCTGATTAGTTTGTAAGTATCTAGATAGGGTATAAATGAAATCAAAGTGGAATATTTAACAAACTTTACATTCAAAAGAAATCAACTTGAATTAAAAAGGCAACTCAAAGGAAAACTAACCCATATTGTATCTTTTCTGTTGCCACGCGATCTTCCACTAGTTCCCAAAGAGGAAAAATGACGAAAAAGAAAACACAACAAAACATTTTAAGGGCTCTAATATTTTATCCAGGATCCTTCATTCTATTGTACTTCTATCATGCGTCTTGGCACAGAATGTATAAGCCGTCGGACGTTACAGCCTGAAGAAGAAACTTCCTCCCAGGCTTCCAGGACGCAGTCCCAAAGAGCGTCCGCAGTAGTTGGTTGGTTTCGTGGCCAGTTCACTGTTAATGTTCTGGCGACCTCAGCTCACATGTTTTCCATGGGGTTCATATCAGCCGCCCGTGGCGGCCAGTCCATGACGTTGACGCCAATCGTGGAGAGCGGCTGCTGAACAAATGCAGACTTGTGAGTGGGAGAATGGTCCTCTTGCAACGTGACGTCCCCTTCTGCGTACAGCATTCGCACTGACGGAAGCATCACATTTTCCAATATGTGGGCATACTGCACGCTGCCCAGAGTTCCTTCTATCCTGTGACGAATTCCCGCCCCGCTCGCAGAAATCCAACTCCAGCAGGTAACAGATAGCCGGCCACTTCTTCTCGTCGTGGTTACATATTCGCGTCGATGGCGAGACCCTTGCAGCCTGTAAACGATTCGTGGATCGTCGTTACTGGTGGAAAACACCTTCTCATCAGTGAAAACGACGTCCCACGACGCCCTCAGATGGAGCTCCGCAAATGCTAGCCGGTATAAAACGTTGTCGTCGCTGAGCTCTTGTTTCACGGCGGATCGTCGTGCATGCAGTCCAGCGTCCCTCAACCTTCGGCGATTCGTGTCACTGGAGCCGGGGAAGTTGGTCTCCCGCCGCACCTGCTTCGCGTTCAGAGAGGGGGTTTTTCTCTGCTCCTAGACACTAGGTCCCTGTCTTCCTGCTGTGAGCTCACTCTCTCCCTGCCTGAGCTAGGAGCCCTGTTGGAGGTGCCTCTTTCAAGGCAGATCCTCCACATCTCGGTGCAGTGGTATGTGGTACGTATAAAGGCACATTTGCATGCCGAGCGTGAGTTTCCTCGGAAACGCGAAATATTAATTAAATAAATAATCAGTGACAAATAAATAAAGCCTATGGCACACAACTGCAGCGCTGTGTCGCTGATAAAACAAAAGCACAATTACGTTACGCTTATGTTTGATTAAGAAAGGAGAGCTCTGGTTGAAGTGGTGCGAGAAGCACGTATTTTATTTTATTGTCTGGCACACCGCCATATTTCATGTTATAGAAGAATACTGCGAGTTGCAACCACACTAGGCACTCGATTCTGTAAAGAATTTATATTTATAAAAGTAAGTAGGATTATGAACTGTAGGCTTATTCATTGAATATATCTGATTTAACTAACTGTGTAACTTTTTTATGTTTAGTAGACAATCACCTCTGTACGACGTATTGGCATGGCTGGCAAATTATTGTAATATTGAGATTTAGATTATGAGTCCGCACCTACCGCAGCAGTCTTTGGAAACGATTTAATTACGAAGTCCGATTATTCAGTTTTATTTCATGGTCAACTACGAGTAACATTGCCTTTACGAAAAAGCCATTGTCAAGCGTCTGATACCGAATAATTAAACGTCCACGTTCCAGATAAGCAAATACAATTGCAATCACAATCACCATCATACAGATAGAATAATTAACATATTTAAAATAACATTTTTTATTAATTTTATTTATTTTATATTGGCGACTGCGTGTCGGACTTGTTATTTTGTCATTTGTTACATTGTTCTCTTTGTTTCATGTAAAAAATCAACTTTCTGGACCTGGACGTCAATGTATGAGAGATAACAAAATCTGAAGATATTTTCCAATTCTGAAATTTTGCGGGAAGACGCAATGAAACTTCCAGCAAAATAAGGTGAGACGCAGCATCTTTGCATTGGTAGGCTTGACCAGACGTATAATTCAGTGTATTAGCTTTTCAGTAAATTCTGTAGTGTTTCTTTTCTGCATAACAGTTTCAGTGATAAATTTCATTCTCAGTACTTTTCCCTAAACAATAACGTATGCAACAATACCAATACACGAGTGTACAATATGGCCGACTTCTGTACGATATCATGTAACATGGCCAGCAGCCATTACCAATAATCTCAAATTCAGTTTATATTTTTAAATTAACAGACAGCCATTGTTGCTACGAGCGATTCATGCTCAACTACATTTTATTTTAAAGTCAGTGTCAAAAATTTTCTTGAAACATATATCACGTGTGGCATGGTAATAACTAGAAAACAATACGCAAAAATGGAACAGCAAGGACGTACTATTCAGACGCAATCCGACTCGGACGTGAGACAAGTGTTAGAAAATGACTTTACGACAGCAACCGGTAGTGACGATTCATCAAACATTGACGCAAGTGTTGACGAAAATTTTGACGATAGGCCGTCCACTACAAAAATTTCAAAATCTCAATCAGAGCCCATGTTAATGCATGACGTCACGTCTAATGACGCGGCAGGGGCAGAGACCTTGCAAACGGTAAACATTGCCGACATGTTACAAATGCTAATGAAACAAAACGCCGAAAACATGGCAACCTTAAAGGCACAATTAGAGACACAAAATGAACAGTTAAAAACACAAAATGACGAAATCAAATCTGATCTCATAGCAATCAAGATAGGTAATGACACTTTATGTAAGCGTGTGGAACTTACAGACGCCACACTGACCAAACAGATGACCGAACACAGTACTAAATTTTCCCAGTTCAATACGAGACAAGAAAAGACTACAACTGACGTAGCACTTTTACAGACACAAGTAAAAAACCTTAATGTCACGTGTGAAGTTCTTACTGAACAAATTCAAACATATCCTTCAGTACATGACAACCTTGAAAAACGAATTACTGACGTACAGAATAAATTTGACAATGTTGAACAACACCTGACTGACATCTTACAATCAGATGCCACAGCTCATTTTCAAAATATTAATAAAGAATTTCATGATTGGGTTGAGAACAAAGACAAACATTTTGATAGATGCTTACGTGAAAATTTACCAACAATTGTGCACGACTCCGTAGCGCAATACATTACTAATAACAAACAGCTGATCAGTGACGCAGTACAATCCGTCACTGCACCCATGAGACAATTCACCGATCAACTACAGTCTGAATGTAACGAAAATATCAGTCAAAATGTACAGTTCAGAAACCAATATACATTCGAGTATGATACACACATTCCGCACACGACAAATACACAAGAACAAAACACACCACGACTACAACACATACCACGATGTGGAAACACAAACACAAGCTATTATCATGGTAAACCACAGCAACATTATCGTAATTACTCGCCAGCTGAACATACCAGTAATTACAGTGGAATAAATCCATATCACAATGCGAAGGAAGATGAAAGCTTAATGAAACACAGGCAATTTCAGATTTTTATCCCAGAAAAACGAACCATTCATCCGGTGATTTTTCTTAAATCTTTAATAATCGGACTTCGTAATTAAATCGTTTCCAAAGACTGCTGCGGTAGGTGCGGACTCATAATCTAAATCTCAATATTACAATAATTTGCCAGCCATGCCAATACGTCGTACAGAGGTGATTGTCTACTAAACATAAAAAAGTTACACAGTTAGTTAAATCAGATATATTCAATGAATAAGCCTACAGTTCATAATCCTACTTACTTTTATAAATATAAATTCTTTACAGAATCGAGTGCCTAGTGTGGTTGCAACTCGCAGTAATCTTCTATCACATAAAATATGGCGGTGTGCCATACAATAAAATAAAATACGTGCTTCTCGCACCACTTCTACCGGATCTCTCCCTTTCTTAATCAAACATAAGAGTAACGTAATTGTGTTTTTGTTTTATCAGCGACACAGCGCTGCAGTTGTGTGCCATAGGCTTTATTTATTTGTCACTGATTATTTATTTAGTTAATATTTCGCGTTTCCGAGGAAACTCACGCTCGGCATGCAAATGTGCCTTTATATTGCCCCCTGAATTGCGAGGCGAAAGGACACATCTGCAGGCGAGCAATTCACCTAAAGGCACAAGAAATTCTAAGTTATCTACAACTATTTACATGACTTACATTACACATTATACACATTATATACAAAATTTGAATGACGCGGGTGCGCCGTAAAAGTTCTAATGTTGGCAGATACAGTGCGCGCATGCGCAGAAGCGTCTGTGTAACTGCGGCACTGCCATTATATCGTACAGTTAGATCATGCGGCACAGTATTGCAGATCATATTGTTTGTGTGCGCGCGTTTTTCAGTCGTTGCACAAAGAAAATATTCAACCAAGATTACATATGAAGACTACATTCTATGACAGGTAACTTAGTTTTAAATTTACAATATTTGTTATAACACAATACAACTTAGATTGTTGATTGTTCTTAGTTACATAGTATTGTTTTGAAATACTTCAAAGAAAAATGTCCGTATTTTTCAGGTGCATTGACCTATACACATCGTGTCGTTATTACAGTTCATATTCATCCGCTGCACAATAATTTTTTACAGGTTAGTATCGTCGTGGTAAAGTTTCTTGATCACAGTAACATCGTTGTATAACAACATGATTAATACATAAGCGTGTCCATTTCTCATTTCCATTATAGTCGTAGTGATGCAGTTCGTTGTGACTAAAAGCATTGCTTATTACAGATCAGACGTAACCCGTCGAGTAATTAGTCCACGTGCAGTTCGTTTTTTACATTCCGTGGAAGCTTGGTTGCAGAACCTCGGACGGCACATAGCTGGCGTCGATCCTTGGACAGTCCAGGTAAGAGTGTCCGTCACATTTCGAGAACATTTCATTCCCTGAAATTCCAACCAAAATTCTTCCACCCGTCGTGTTGTTTTCTGGACAGGCACTTTGTGTCCATTTAATCCAGTTAACATCTTGAAGTTGGGTACTGTAGTAATATCACTAGACGATGCACGAATTATGCACTTCACATTTTCAGTTTTTTGCTGAATATAGCTCACCTAAATGTTCGTAGTTATTAATGAAGGAAATCGTTCATCGCGTTTACATAGATACGCTGCATAATGAATGGCATTAACAGTTTCTTTCACATAGGTTTCCGCGTAGTTGCAGAGTTAGTAATGTTCGTTAATGTCCGTGAACAGTGGTTCACTATGCAATGTCTTTTTGGCACTCGTTTTGTTCAAATTTTTACATAGTAACAGTTACACTATACATCAGTTAAAAAAATAAGTAATTATACATACACACGTCACATATTTTCTTAGCATAAACATAATATAGTTGCACATAAACATGTTTACATCATCATTACATCGCAATAGGTTATTACATTGTGTCACATTTGATTACATGAATTGCAGATATTTACATCCTCTTTAGCGGTTTTGCTGGGATATTATCGATGTTTTTTGTGATGTCATCTGAAATTAAGATAGGTTAGACACAACATTCATTACATCAGTAGGCAAGACCAGGCGTTTTCACTACTCAATAAATATTCAAAATAGTAAGAGAGAGAAAATGTTCGATTCCTCGCGTTTTGTGCGTGTGTGTAGAGTGTCTGTGTGGCCTTGACTACTGATAGATGCTTTTCGTGTTGAGAGATGTGCGTCTAATCTATTTCTCAAAGTAAAAGATCGCTTCACAGATGACGTCTGTCAGTTCGTCAGGTGTCACACCAAGTCAGTGGTACCTTCAGGAACAAATGTTCCGTGAAAAATTAATATGTCATCCACTGCTACGTAATCATAAATTTTACTTTAATATTCCGTCTTTCAGGTGGAGGCGCGCGCTGAAAGAAGAGTTCTTCTGTCTTCAACTGCGTCACTGGAACCGCTGAAATGAAAATTTCTATACTACTTATTATCTGTGTTGTAACAACAGAGTTTTTCGAGTTGCTTAGCAATATTTTGATGGGTATGACTTTGACATTATTCAGCATGAAATGCTCTAAGATCTCGGTGTGCGTATAGCCCAATAATTTTGTTAGTTCTAGGATGTTGTAACAGATACGCACCAGGATGCGGTATGTTAACAATTATATAAGGTCCTTCATATAGCAGACGCCACTTAGCGTTGCGTCGTTTGAGTGCTACAGATTTATGATGAGTACGAAGTAGTACAAGCATTCCTACCTCGAATTTTTGTTTTCTTTTTATTATGTTTCGGTGATGTTTGTTTCGTATTTGTGCGTGATGTGTCAATGTAGTCAATACTTCTTTTATTTTCTGTTCAGGTGCGATTTCCTTGTCTGACAACTTAGGTAATGGTTCTATCCACTGATCGTTCTGTTTGCAATTGAACATGATCTCGTTAGGTGTGTAATTCGTATCGTAAATATTTAAGTTATTGTGTACGTCTTCGAAAAGACTTAGGTAGGACACCCAATTAGTATGTTTTGATGAAATATAGGTCCTCATGAATCGATTTAATTCTCGGAAAAGTCTCTCAGTCGCGTTACATTGTGGACTAAACCTCGAAATAAATATACTTTTAATGTTATTGTCCTTCAAGAAATTTCTCCATTTGTACCCAGAGTAGTATGCTGCATTATCTGATAGAATTGCTTTAGGTTTTCCCACGTGCGTCAGGTAATCACTTGAGAATCTTCGTACTATAGCATTTGCAGTGGCGGATTTTAAAGCATAAGGTTTTACATGTTTAGAAAATATATTGTAAAAAGCTAAGATATATTTGACGCCTCCAGAGCTTGCTGGATGCGGTCCACTGATGTCAGTACACAGAATTTCCAGGGGTTTACTAGGTAAAATAGAATGTAAATCTGTTTTTGTGGATAAATTCTGAGGTTTTGATTTTTGACATATGACACATGTTTTTAGTTCCCTGTAAATTTTTCTTCTCATATTGCTAAAATAACAGTATGTACTGAGCTTTGCCAAACACTTTTTCGTCCCATAATGACCCCAAACTAAGTGTGCGTGCCAAATTAGATTACGTTCAGACTCTATGGGAATGCATACACACCAGTTAGTAGCATTTGGATGTTGGCGGTAAAATAACACATCATTGTGTAACTTGTAATACTTAGTCAAAGGATGATTGTGTTTTTCTACCAGTAATGTTATTATCTTATACCAGTGAGGATCAGATTTTTGTAATTCAGCTATGTTTCTGCACATATCAATATAATATTGGTGATACTGCTTGTCTTGCATTAAGAGAATCCTGTAGTCATTTATATTTTCTAAGTCACTGTTGGTATCATTCATACCTTGTGGAAGTCTAGACAAAGTGTCTGCAATGGTGTTGTCCTTACCTCTTATGTACTTAATTTCAAAAGAGTAGTTCTGAAGTGTAACTGCCCATCGTGATAGTCTAGGATGTACAAGTTTACAAGTTAACAAAAATGTCAGGGCCTGGTGATCGGTGTAAATTACCGTATGTTTTCCAAATAAATAATAATTGAATTTCTTGAATGCCCATACTATGGAAAGTGTTTCTAACTCAGTAGTGGAGCATGTACGCTCACATTCAGTTAGAGTGCGACTCGCAAACCCAATAATTCTTATCTGTTCCTCCTCTTTATTCTTTACAACTCGAAATAAGCAACAGCCCAAGCCAGTACGTGAAGCGTCACAAGTCATACAAAAATCTAAATTGAAATCTGGATGGCTCAATATGTTAGCATTCACTAAAGCATGTTTAATTGTATTAAAGTCGTTCTGGCACAGTTCCGACCAGATCCAAACTTGATTGTTTCTGAGTGGATTTAGCAGATGTTTACTGTTCAAAAGTGGTTGTGGCAAAAAACGTCTGAAAAATGAACATAGCCCAAGGAATGATTTTAACTGCTTTTTAGTTCGAGGGCTAGGAAAGTTTCTGATAGCATCTAATTTACTGGGATCCGGACGTATGCCCTGTGAATTAATGATATGTCCTAAATACTTTATCTCACTGCAACCAAACTTTGATTTTCTTAGGTTGGCTGTGACTCCAGCTTGTGCAAATTTTTCTAAAATTCTTTGAAGTGTGTCAATGTGTTCATTCCAAGATTGTGTAGCTATCAGTATATCATCTACATAGTGTGTGACTGTCTCAACTAAATCGTCGCCAAGCACGGTATCCAGGGCTGTAATGAATACCCCAGAGCTGACATTCAGTCCGAAGTGTAGAACACAAAACTGATAGGTTCGCCACCCGAACATAAATGCAGTATATTTCCGAGAATCAGGAGTGATACCCACCTGCCAAAACGAATTAGCGGGATCTGTTGTGGAAAAATATTTTGCATCTAGAAATTTCTGTAATTGCTCTTCTAAATTTTCAGGTTTTGTGTGAACCGGTAAAATTATTTCATTAATAGCTCGTGCGTCTAACACTAACCTAATGCTTCCATTTGATTTTTTGACAACAAGTAGAGGACTACAATAAGGTGAGGTGGATGGTTCAATGACCTTCCAGTCTAACATTTGTTTTAATTCTTGCCACACAGCAGGTCGTTGAGATAACGGTACGTTATATGTCTTATGGTAGAAGATCTTGTGAGGCTTAACTTCAATCTTGTACACATACGTGTTGATAACACCTAATCATTTGGTAAAAACTTGTAAATATTTGGATAACACTTCCTGTAGTTTTATACGTTCATGTACACTGAGAGCTGTAGCTTCACTCATCTTATGATCAAGCAATGTTTTCAAGTCCATTATCTCTGTGTCAGATGAGTGTGTTTGCATGTCTTGAATGTCATTGTCAAGTACTAACTGAACCTTGTACCCTGTACAGTGTTTGTCATGCTTTAGAGTTCTCCTGTCCAAATCAATAATAATTACCCTGCTTTTATCATTTAAAATACATTTACCCTTGGAGAAGTCTATAATGCAGTCCTTCTCGCTCATAATATCTATTCCTAATATGCAATTTGTCACAAGGTTTTGTACAACCAGGAATGGCCATTGTACGGTTCCATTACCTATTTTAACGTTTACAAAAAACTTGCTTCGTAACCATACATGACTTATTACCTAGTGCAGTAGTTATTTTACAGTTTTGGGCAGGAAACTCAGGCACAGGTTCCAATTCACACATCTTTTTATAGAAATTAAAAGACAAAACGCTCACAGCTGCACCTGTATCTAGGATAATAGTAGTTGGAATCCCACCTACTACACCAGTAGTAGATGCTAAAACAATTTCATTTGTGTTTAAACGACATTGTGTACTGTCTTGTAAAAGTTCATCTGATATATTGTTATTGTGGTTGTATCTTATAAATAAAACAGGTAGTTTTTGTTTAGAATTACTCGGCATATCATTATTCTGTTGTTCAAGTGTGGTGTCAAATAACTGATTAACATTGAAGTCGCCCCCCAAGAATTCTTCAGCCACGACCTGGGGCAAGGTAGTGACTGTTTCTAGTTTGTTGGATTAGCATTTGTACTAGGTACTGACACAGATTGAGGTTGTGCATCAGGTGTCATTTCTATTATATTCACATTCGGATATTGCCTATTATGATCTCCAAACTTTTGCGGTTGTTGTTGCTGTTGCGCATTATAACTTACCTGTCGGTCGTAAGGTATGCTCCAATTTTGTCCTGGTGGCTGCTGTGGTAAAGCAGAGTTTGAATAAAAGTACTGATCGTTACGAGTCCAACCTTGATGCTGTCTTGGCTCGTAGTTATTATCATTTCTATTTCTGTTTGTGTTTTAGTTATTACCTTTGTATCCGTTGTTACCGTTGTAGTTATTACCGCGGTGCCTTTTGTATGGATTGCGGCATGAAATGTTATTACTGTTGTAACTATTGTTTGTATTGGAATACGCGTGTTGATTTTCATTTCCGTACTGAGACGGCATGTGAGTTTGCTGTTTTTGTTGTACCGCGTATCCAACTGTGGGCGCGCCAGAATTGTGTTGGCAAGCCTGCATGTTTTGCATACCACTAGTGCAAACATTGTGGCTGCTGTTTTGCCGCGCGAAGCGCTGATCTTCAAGTAACATGTCAACCGAATCTAAAGCTGTTAAAAAATAATCTGAATCGTCATCCGGGATATGTAGGAGTTTTTCTTTAATGTTGAAAGGCAATTTGGCCTTCAACGCACGGAGTATATCTCGCGTTGCGACTGGTTCGTCTAAAAAGTGTCCCATGTTCAAGTATTTTTCAAAATATCTGCGTAAGTTACAATTTTTACTGTTAAAAGTTTCAGGTTCTAAAATTTGTCTTCTGAGTCGCTCCTGAACGGATTGCGACCAGAATTTGTTCAGAAAAGCACGCTCAAACTCACTGTACGTGGTACATACGTCAGCTTGACTGTATGCCCAGACAGCTGCATCGCCTTGGATGTAACCGACAATATATGAAATCTTTTTCCGGTCACTCCAAGTGCGTGGAAATGCGTTACTAAAAGATTTAAGAAAAATCACCGGATGAATGGTTCGTTTTTCTGGGATAAAAATCTGAAATTGCCTGTGTTTCATTAAGCTTTCATCTTCCTTCGCATTGTGATATGGATTTATTCCACTGTAATTACTGGTATGTTCAGCTGGCGAGTAATTACGATAATGTTGCTGTGGTTTACCATGATAATAGCTTGTGTTTGTGTTTCCACATCGTGGTATGTGTTGTAGTCGTGGTGTGTTTTGTTCTTGTGTATTTGTCGTGTGCGGAATGTGTGTATCATACTCGAATGTATATTGGTTTCTGAACTGTACATTTTGACTGATATTTTCGTTACATTCAGACTGTAGTTGATCGGTGAATTGTCTCATGGGTGCAGTGACGGATTGTACTGCGTCACTGATCAGCTGTTTGTTATTAGTAATGTATTGCGCTACGGAGTCGTGCACAATTGTTGGTAAATTTTCACGTAAGCATCTATCAAAATGTTTGTCTTTGTTCTCAACCCAATCATGAAATTCTTTATTAAAAATTTGAAAATGTGCTGTGGCATTTGATTGTAAGATGTCAGTCAGGTGTTGTTCAACATTGTCAAATTTATTCTGTACGTCAGTAATTCGTTTTTCAAGGTTGTCATGTACTGAAGGATATGTTTGAATTTGTTCAGTAAGAACTTCACACGTGACATTAAGGTTTTTTACTTGTGTCTGTAAACGTGCTACGTCAGTTGTAGTCTTTTCTTGTCTCGTATTGAGCTGGGAAAATTTAGTACTGAGTTCGGTCATCTGTTTGGTCAGTGTGGCGTCTATAAGTTCCACACGTTTACACAAAGTGTCATTACCTATATTGATTGCTATGAGATCAGATTTGATTTCGTCATTTTGTGTTTTTAACTGTTCATTTTGGGTCTCTAATTGTGCCTTTAAAATTGCCATGTTTTCGGCGTTCTGTTTCCTTATGGTTGCCATATTTTCTGCGTTTTGTTTCATTAGCATTTGTAACATGTCGGCAATGTTTACCGTTTGCAAGGTCTCTGCCCCCGCCACGTCATTAGACGTGACGTCATGCATTAACATGGGCTCTGATTGAGATTTTGAAATTTTTGTAGTGGACGGCCTGTTGTCAAAATTTTCGTCAACACTTGCGTCAATGTTTGATGAATCGTCACTACCGGTTGCTGTCGTAAAGTCATTTTCTAACACTTGTCTCACGTCCGAGTCGGATTGCGTCTGAATAGTACGTCCTTGCTGTTCAATTTTTGCGTATTGTTTTCTAGTTATTACCATGCCACACGTGATATATGTTTCAAGAAAATATTTGACACTGATTTTAAAATAAAATGTAGTTGAGCATGAATCGCTCGTAGCAACAATGGCTGTCTGTTAATTTAAAAATATAAACTGAATTTGAGATTATTGGTAATGGCTGCTGGCCATGTTACATGATATCGTACAGAAGTCAGCCACATTGTTCACTCGTGTATTGGTATTGTTGCATACGTTATTGTTTAGGGAAAAGTACTGAGAATGAAATTTATCGCTGAAACTGTTATGCGGAAAAGAAACACTACAGAATTTACTGAAAAGCTAATACACTGAATTATACGTCTGGTCAAGCCTACCAATGCAAAGATGCTGCGTCTTACCTTATTTTGCTGGAAGTTTCATTGCGTCTTCCCGCAAAATTTCAGAATTGGAAAATATCTTCAGATTTTGTTATCTCTCATACATTGACGTCCAGGTCCAGAAAGTTGATTTTTTACATGAAACAAAGAGAACAATGTAACAAATGACAAAATAACAAGTCCTGTCATGGTCGCCAATATAAAATAAATAAAATAAATAAAAAATAAATAAAATATTGATATTTAAATAGTAATTATTCTATCTGTATGATGGTGATTGTAATTGTAATTGATATTTGCTTATCTGGAACGTGGACGTTTAATTATTCGGTATCAGACGTTTGACAATGGCTTTTTCATAAAGGCAATGTTACTCGTAGTTGACCGTGAAATAAAACTGAAATAATCGGACTTCGTAATTAAATCGTTTCCAAAGACTGCTGCGGTAGGTGCGGACTCATAATCTAAATCTCAATATTACAATAATTTGCCAGCCATGCCAATACATCGTACAGAGGTGATTGTCAACTAAACATAAAAAAGTTACACAGTTAGTTAAATCAGATATATTCAATGAATAAGCCTACAGTTCATAATCCTACTTACTTTTATAAATATAAATTCTTTACAGAATCGAGTGCCTAGTGTGGTTGCAACTCGCAGTATTCTTCTATCACATAAAATATGGCGGTGTGCCAGACAATAAAATAAAATACGTGCTTCTCGCACCACTTCTACCAGAGCTCTCCCTTTCTTAATCAAACATAAGAGTAACGTAATTGTGCTTTTGTTTTATCAGCGACACAGCGCTGCAGTTGTGTGCCATAGGCTTTATTTATTTGTCACTGATTATTTATTTAATTAATATTTCGTGTTTCTGAGGAAACTCACGCTCGGCATGCAAATGTGCCTTTATAGTATGTACCACGTACAGTGAGTTTGAGCGTGCTTTTCTGAACAAATTCTGGTCGCAATCCGTCCAGGAGCGACTCAGAAGACAAATTTTAGAACCTGAAACTTTTAACAGTAAAAATGGTAACTTACGCAGATATTTTGAAAAATACTTGAACATGGGACATTTTTTAGACGAACCAGTCGCAACGCGTGATATACTCCAAGCGTTGAAGGCCAAATTGCCTTTCAACATTAAGGAAAAACATATCCCGGATGACGATTCAGATTATTTTTTAACAGCTTTAGATTCGGTTGACATGTTACTTGAAGATCAGCGCTTCGCGCGGCAAAACAGCAGCCACAATGTTTGCACTAGTGGTATGCAAAACATGCAGGCTTGCCAACACAATTCTGGCGCGCCCACAGTTGGATACGCAGTACAACAAAAACAGCAAACTCACATGCCGTCTCACTACGGAAATCAAAATCAACACGCGTATTCCAATGCAAACAATAGTTACAACAGTAATAACATTTCATGCCGCAATCCATACAAAAGGCACCGCGGTAATAACTACAATGGTAACAACGGATACAAAGGTAATAACAAAAACACAAACAGAAATAGAAATAATAATAACTATGAGCCAAGACAGCATCAAGGTTGGACTCGTAACGATCAGTACTTTCATTCAAACTCTGCTTTACCACAGCAGCCACCAGGACAAAATTGGAGCATACCTTACGACCGACAGGTAAGTTATAATGCGCAACAGCAACAACAACCGCAAAAGTTTGGAGATCATAATAGGCAATATCCGAATGTGAATATAATAGAAATGACACCTGATGCACAACCTCAATCTGTGTCAGTACCTAGTACAAATGATAATCCAACAAACAAGAAACAGTCACTACTTTGCCCCAGGTCGTGGCTGAAGAATTCTTGGGGGGCGACTTCAATGTTAATCAGTTATTTGACACCACACTTGAACAACAGAATAATGATATGCCAAGTAATTCTAAACAAAAACTACCTGTTTTATTTATAAGATACAACCACAATAACAATATATCAGATGAACTTTTACAAGACAGTACACAATGTCGTTTAAACACAAATGAAATTGTTTTAGCATCTACTACTGGTGTAGTAGGTGGGATTCCAACTACTATTATCCTAGATACAGGTGCAGCTGTGAGCGTTTTGTCTTTTAATTTCTATAAAAAGATGTGTGAATTGGAACCTGTGCCTGAGTTTCCTGCCCAAAACTGTAAAATAACTACTGCACTAGGTAATAAGTCATGTATGGTTACGAAGCAAGTTTTTGTAAACGTTAAAATAGGTAATGGAACCGTACAATGGCCATTCCTGGTTGTACAAAACCTTGTGACAAATTGCATATTAGGAATAGATATTATGAGCGAGAAGGACTGCCTTATAGACTTCTCCAAGGGTAAATGTATTTTAAATGATAAAAGCAGGGTAATTATTATTGATTTGGACAGGAGAACTCTAAAGCATGACAAACACTGTACAGGGTACAAGGTTCAGTTAGTACTTGACAATGACATTCAAGACATGCAAACACACTCATCTGACACAGAGATAATGGACTTGAAAACATTGCTTGATCATAAGATGAGTGAAGCTACAGCTCTCAGTGTACATGAACGTATAAAACTACAGGAAGTGTTATCCAAATATTTACAAGTTTTTACCAAATGATTAGGTGTTATCAACACGTATGTGTACAAGATTGAAGTTAAGCCTCACAAGATCTTCTACCATAAGACATATAACGTACCGTTATCTCAACGACCTGCTGTGTGGCAAGAATTAAAACAAATGTTAGACTGGAAGGTCATTGAACCATCCACCTCACCTTATTGTAGTCCTCTACTTGTTGTCAAAAAATCAAATGGAAGCATTAGGTTAGTGTTAGACGCACGAGCTATTAATGAAATAATTTTACCGGTTCACACAAAACCTGAAAATTTAGAAGAGCAATTACAGAAATTTCTAGATGCAAAATATTTTTCCACAACAGATCCCGCTAATTCGTTTTGGCAGGTGGGTATCACTCCTGATTCTCGGAAATATACTGCATTTATGTTCGGGTGGCGAACCTATCAGTTTTGTGTTCTACACTTCGGACTGAATGTCAGCTCTGGGGTATTCATTACAGCCCTGGATACCGTGCTTGGCGACGATTTAGTTGAGACAGTCACACACTATGTAGATGATATACTGATAGCTACACAATCTTGGAATGAACACATTGACACACTTCAAAGAATTTTAGAAAAATTTGCACAAGCTGGAGTCACAGCCAACCTAAGAAAATCAAAGTTTGGTTGCAGTGAGATAAAGTATTTAGGACATATCATTAATTCACAGGGCATACGTCCGGATCCCAGTAAATTAGATGCTATCAGAAACTTTCCTAGCCCTCGAACTAAAAAGCAGTTAAAATCATTCCTTGGGCTATGTTCATTTTTCAGACGTTTTTTGCCACAACCACTTTTGAACAGTAAACATCTGCTAAATCCACTCAGAAACAATCAAGTTTGGATCTGGTCGGAACTGTGCCAGAACGACTTTAATACAATTAAACATGCTTTAGTGAATGCTAACATATTGAGCCATCCAGATTTCAATTTAGATTTTTGTATGACTTGTGACGCTTCACGTACTGGCTTGGGCTGTTGCTTATTTCGAGTTGTAAAGAATAAAGAGGAGGAACAGATAAGAATTATTGGGTTTGCGAGTCGCACTCTAACTGAATGTGAGCGTACATGCTCCACTACTGAGTTAGAAACACTTTCCATAGTATGGGCATTCAAGAAATTCAATTATTATTTATTTGGAAAACATACGGTAATTTACACCGATCACCAGGCCCTGACATTTTTGTTAACTTGTAAACTTGTACATCCTAGACTATCACGATGGGCAGTTACACTTCAGAACTACTCTTTTGAAATTAAGTACATAAGAGGTAAGGACAACACCATTGCAGACACTTTGTCTAGACTTCCACAAGGTATGAATGATACCAACAGTGACTTAGAAAATATAAATGACTACAGGATTCTCTTAATGCAAGACAAGCAGTATCACCAATATTATATTGATATGTGCAGAAACATAGCTGAATTACAAAAATCTGATCCTCACTGGTATAAGATAATAACATTACTGGTAGAAAAACACAATCATCCTTTGACTAAGTATTACAAGTTACACAATGATGTGTTATTTTACCGCCAACATCCAAATGCTACTAACTGGTGTGTATGCATTCCCATAGAGTCTGAACGTAATCTAATTTGGCACGCACACTTAGTTTGGGGTCATTATGGGACGAAAAAGTGTTTGGCAAAGCTCAGTACATACTGTTATTTTAGCAATATGAGAAGAAAAATTTACAGGGAACTAAAAACATGTGTCATATGTCAAAAATCAAAACCTCAGAATTTATCCACAAAAACAGATTTACATTCTATTTTACCTAGTAAACCCCTGGAAATTCTGTGTACTGACATCAGTGGACCGCATCCAGCAAGCTCTGGAGGCGTCAAATATATCTTAGCTTTTTACAATATATTTTCTAAACATGTAAAACCTTATGCTTTAAAATCCGCCACTGCAAATGCTATAGTACGAAGATTCTCAAGTGATTACCTGACGCACGTGGGAAAACCTAAAGCAATTCTATCAGATAATGCAGCATACTACTCTGGGTACAAATGGAGAAATTTCTTGAAGGACAATAACATTAAAAGTATATTTATTTCGAGGTTTAGTCCACAATGTAACGCGACTGAGAGACTTTTCCGAGAATTAAATCGATTCATGAGGACCTATATTTCATCAAAACATACTAATTGGGTGTCCTACCTAAGTCTTTTCGAAGACGTACACAATAACTTAAATATTTACGATACGAATTACACACCTAACGAGATCATGTTCAATTGCAAACAGAACGATCAGTGGATAGAACCATTACCTAAGTTGTCAGACAAGGAAATCGCACCTGAACAGAAAATAAAAGAAGTATTGACTACATTGACACATCACGCACAAATACGAAACAAACATCACCGAAACATAATAAAAAGAAAACAAAAATTCGAGGTAGGAATGCTTGTACTACTTCGTACTCATCATAAATCTGTAGCACTCAAACGACGCAACGCTAAGTGGCGTCTGCTATATGAAGGACCTTATATAATTGTTAACATACCGCATCCTGGTGCGTATCTGTTACAACATCCTAGAACTAACAAAATTATTGGGCTATACGCACACCGAGATCTTAGAGCATTTCATGCTGAATAATGTCAAAGTCATACCCATCAAAATATTGCTAAGCAACTCGAAAAACTCTGTTGTTACAACACAGATAATAAGTAGTATAGAAATTTTCATTTCAGCGGTTCCAGTGACGCAGTTGAAGACAGAAGAACTCTTCTTTCAGCGCGCGCCTCCACCTGAAAGACGGAATATTAAAGTAAAATTTATGATTACGTAGCAGTGGATGACATATTAATTTTTCACGGAACATTTGTTCCTGAAGGTACCACTGACTTGGTGTGACACCTGACGAACTGACAGACGTCATCTGTGAAGCGATCTTTTACTTTGAGAAATAGATTAGACGCACATCTCTCAACACGAAAAGCATCTATCAGTAGTCAAGGCCACACAGACACTCTACACACACGCACAAAACGCGAGGAATCGAACATTTTCTCTCTCTTACTATTTTGAATATTTATTGAGTAGTGAAAACGCCTGGTCTTGCCTACTGATGTAATGAATGTTGTGTCTAACCTATCTTAATTTCAGATGACATCACAAAAAACATCGATAATATCCCAGCAAAACCGCTAAAGAGGATGTAAATATCTGCAATTCATGTAATCAAATGTGACACAATGTAATAACCTATTGCGATGTAATGATGATGTAAACATGTTTATGTGCAACTATATTATGTTTATGCTAAGAAAATATGTGACATGTGTATGTATAATTACTTATTTTTTTAACTGATGTATAGTGTAACTGTTACTATGTAAAAATTTGAACAAAACGAGTGCCAAAAAGACATTGCATAGTGAACCACTGTTCACGGACATTAACGAACATTACTAACTCTGCAACTACGCGGAAACCTATGTGAAAGAAACTGTTAATGCCATTCATTATGCAGCGTATCTATGTGAACGCGATGAACGATTTCCTTCATTAATAACTACGAACATTTAGGTGAGCTATATTCAGCAAAAAAACTGAAAATGTGAAGTGCATAATTCGTGCATCGTCTAGTGATATTACTACAGTACCCAACTTCAAGATGTTAACTGGATTAAATGGACACAAAGTGCCTGTCCAGAAAACAACACGACGGGTGGAAGAATTTTGGTTGGAACTTCAGGGAATGAAATGTTCTCGAAATGTGACGGACACTCTTACCTGGACTGTCCAAGGTTCGACGCCAGCTATGTGCCGTCCGAGGTTCTGCAACCAAGCTTCCACGGAATGTAAAAAACGAACTGCACGTGGACCAATTACTCGGCTGGTCACGTCTGATCTGTAATAAGCAATGCTTTTAGTCACAACGAACTGCATCACTACGACTATAATGGAAATGAGAAATGGACACGCTTATGTATTAATCACGTTGTTATACAACGATGTTACTGTGATCAAAAAAACTTTACCACGACGATACTAACCTGTAAAAAATTATTGTGCAGCGGATGAATATGAACTGTAATAACGACACGATGTGTATAGGTCAACGCACCTGAAAAATACGGACATTTTTCTTTGAAGTATTTCAAAACAATACTATGTAACTAAGAACATTCAACAATCTAAGTTGTATTGTGTTATAACAAATATTGTAAATTTAAAACTAAGTTACCTGTCATAGAATGTAGTCTTCATATGTAATCTTGGTTGAATATTTTCTTTGTACAACGACTGAAAAACGCGCGCACACGAACAATATGATCTGCAATACTGTGCCGCGTGATCTAACTGTACGATATAACGGCAGTGCCGCAGTTACACAGACGCTTCTGCACATGCGCGCACTCTATCTGCCAACATTAGAACTTTTACGGCGCACCCGCGTCATTCAAATTTTGTATATAATGTGTATAATGTGTAATGTAAGTCATGTAAATAGTTGTAGATAACTTAGATTTTCTTGTGCCTTTAGGTGAATTGCTCACCTGCAGGTGTGTCCTTTCGCCTCGCAATTCAGGGGGCAATATAAAGGCACATTTGCATGCCGAGCGTGAGTTTCCTCGGAAACGTGAAATATTAATTAAATAAATAATCAGTGACAAATAAATAAAGCCTATGGCACACAACTGCAGCGCTGTGTCGCTGATAAAACAAAAGCACAATTACGTTACTCTTATGTTTGATTAAGAAAGGAGAGCTCTGGTTGAAGTGGTGCGAGAAGCACGTATTTTATTTTATTGTCTGGCACACCGCCATATTTCATGTTATAGAAGAATACTGCGAGTTGCAACCACACTAGGCACTCGATTCTGTAAAGAATTTATATTTATAAAAGTAAGTAGGATTATGAACTGTAGGCTTATTCATTGAATATATCTGATTTAACTAACTGTGTAACTTTTTTATGTTTAGTAGACAATCACCTCTGTACGACGTATTGGCATGGCTGGCAAATTATTGTAATATTGAGATTTAGATTATGAGTCCGCACCTACCGCAGCAGTCTTTGGAAACGATTTAATTACGAAGTCCGATTATTCAGTTTTATTTCACGGTCAACTACGAGTAACATTGCCTTTACGAAAAAGCCATTGTCAAGCGTCTGATACCGAATAATTAAACGTCCACGTTCCAGATACGCAAATACAATTGCAATCACAATCACCATCATACAGATAGAATAATTAACATATTTAAAATAACATTTTTTATTAATTTTATTTATTTTATATACGCCATACCATCTGCCAGCTTCTGTGATGGAACATCCTCCTTCTTCAATGAGAGCGACTACTCAATCTCGAATAGACCTCTCCCAGTGAGCCATTACGGCAGACAGCCTGACGTGTATTTCTGCTTGCCGCTCTTATACTGATGCCAGGAGAGCAGGTAAACATATTTACGTCAAACGGAGTGGCAGAGGCAGAGGCAGAGGCATGCGGCGCAGCCGTGCTGGCTTTTCCACTGTTGGCCTACCAACGCCACCGCCAGCTCGCTCACTTGCGTCTTGCCTCGCCCAGCCTGGCTGGCCCGTAGCTCGCGAGCCGCGTCTAGTACAGACCTGGGCCGCAAGGCCACGATCAATCCTTGAACGATCAAAAGTTACACCTAACCTACCCAAGTCTGTGGTATAAACTAATGCAGCTACAGCTATTATGCTATAATATGTGCACGCACACCTACAGTTGACGATTCATTCAAATATTTGACGAACAATACGTTCAAAAATACATTGATTTTAAACGTAGCTATCACAAAATATTTCACCTAGTTAGCAATAGCATCACGCAGGAAATATTCTTTCTTGTAAGCCCTTTGCGTTAGATGTAGCCTTAAGAAAACGTTTATTCAACCACGACAACTAAGCGGAATGTGAAAGTAAACAGGTTTGGCGGCAGCTTCCCCAAATAATAGTATATACGTAGTATATAATACACGTTTTGTGCACTTATAACATGTGCTCAGTGTCTCTGAAACAATATGTGCTGCAAGACGGAAATTACTTTCTGCTGATGCACTTCATTTACATCTCAATGATACACGACTACTAGAGAACGTTGGTCTTTACGGTAGTCAATCCACTTGTAAATTAACACAACGATATCGCAGATATTAGGCAACACGTTACTAGGGATGAGAAAGGCCTTAAGGTTTGCAACTAAACATGCTACTCCTAGCTACTACTGAATAAGAATTTGATTATTAACGTGTCTTCATAACCATGTGTGCAGCGTTCGGCTCTCAGTCAGCATAGACGTTTTCGTCGCCTTATTTCTAGTTAAACGTGCGCACATCTCGCTACTGGTGAACCAACAATAGCTCGTCTGTTCCTGGCTAGAAAACGACGGCGCTAGATGCTGGGTTCGAACCCCAGTCAGGGAAAAACAATTCTATCGTCATTTAAGGTTCCAACATCTCGCTATTGGTAAAACCATTTGATATTTAACTTCTGATTTTACGTACTTCGTTAACAATCGGATTAAGTGCTGGGTTCGCATCCTTGTCACAAGCTTTACATAATGGCATTTCAATTTTAAACATGTGCATCCTTTGTTCCTTGACAATTCAACAATATACAACGTCTTTCGAGGGTAATTACCAAGAAGGTAATTGTCATGTTAGGGTTCCTGGTTTCGTACAAACATTATCGTCATTTCCGTTCAAGTTAAGAATTGATATCTGATACTGGTGCAAACGTCAATATTTGACGTCTCTTTATGCCTAGTGATCGAGTCTCGATAAGGCACAAAGCTTTGCTTGGTTAACAAGGCTTTACCTTCTGGGTTTGCATCCGGATCCAGAACGAAGACATTGGTCATGTCATTTAAAGTATAATTTTGTGTACAAGTAACTGTTAATGAGTAATGTGAACAATGATATGACTTGAGATTCGCTGTTAACGTCGGGATTTCCGTAGAGTGCTTGCCACCGTTAATCACGTTTTCTTTTAACTGCTTAGTATTACATAAGTTTGATGCGAAACCACTCCCCGTTGAACGTTGAATGACGTTCAGCATGTGTTGGGTAAACCTTTTAGACAGCAAAGAACTTGTTTCCAATTGCCATACAACTTTATAAATCCAAATACTGTCTCAAATATTTAATTGTGCCTAAGGATTACTGAACGATTTATGTGACAGAATCAGTTGTCCCATACGTTTGAAATGTCACTTATTGTAATTAAGTTTAGTTTACAAACGTTAAGGACTGTCTGATCTCTTCTGTACTATCGTGGTGTTACTTTACATGTGGACGGACTGTTCATAAAGACTGGTGTTCTCTACTAGTCTCTAGCGGTACTCATTGTGTATCTTACGACGACTGTACTGTGGAGGGTTGCGACGATGTGCAACACAGATATGCTATGTTGGCTGCATACGTTCAGGTGCAGCCTACACGTTGGAATTCAGGCGTGACCCACTTTTTTTGCTGTCGAGTGTACGTGTCGATAGAGAGAAAGTTGATCAGAAATTCAGAGAAAAACTTTGAGAATTTTGAATCAGGAACGAAAGTAACGAGTCATTACTAATCTTGAACGAGGTGTTCATGGATAGTGGCATCGAGACAAAGTTTACTGCTCTAGCATTGTAGCTGTGCCGAATTTAATTTCTCATGGCACAAATCGTGTATGTGCAGCTTAATCACGGATGTGCTATGAGACATTCTACCGCGAAAGTCTTAACTATAGCTAAACGCGACTATGCACGTTTCCTTCCAAAAAATGATTCCAATGGTTCTGAGCACTATGGGACTTAACAGCTGAGGTCATTAGTCCCCTAGAACTTAAAACTACTTAAACCTAACTAAGGACATCACACACATCCATGTCCAAGGCAGTATTCGAACCTGCGACCGTAGCGGTCTCGCGGTTCCAGACTGAAGCGCCTAGAACCACTCGGCCACACCGGCCGGCACGTTTGCTTCCAAAGTACTGGAAACTAACACGTGCATCGTGGAAAAGGCGACAACAACCACACTATCGTTAGTCATGAAGTAATGCTTACCAATAAAAGCAACGATTTCTGACCGAAATGGCGTCTCTCAGTAGTTTTGTTACGTCGGTTGCCGCACAAATGCGTGGTTCCTGAGAGGGAAAAAGGTTCCTGTAGCCAACTGAACTGGGGCCCGGACATGCGCACCACTGCTTAACCTTTCGACTGAGGAGCGATTCGACCCTTCCACTCGCAAGTTGGTGGTTCTGGGGTGGCACAAACTGTCTCACCGTGGGATCGATTAGTGACTGTTGTCTTAACTAACAGCCGCTGGAACTTCTACAGATTTACGTCACCTTGAGTGTTATGTGTATTAAATGTAAGTTGATCACGAAAACTGCTGCACTGTCAGCATTCGGTGATCCTCTCGTTAGGCAAGCTATAGGTGGTTTCAGAAAGCTTAGCACAGGCCAGTCACTTTAATGTGACAACCGCCTATGTTCGAAGTCAGCTTCCGAAACACTCAGTAGCACTAGCACTGGAGGGTATATAAAGCATGTCGGGGAACAGTGTAGTCATTGTCCAAATGCGGAAGCGGAGTGATTTATCTGACGTCAAAAAGGGCACGATTACCGGCTCCCGAGGCAAGGATGGAAGAATTTCCGAAGTGGCGAGGTACATAAACTGTTTGCATGCCTCTGTGGTTGAAGTGTACAGTATATTGCAGGATGGTACACCATGGGCCATAGACGACGGGGGTGATAATGGCTGCGGGGATGTGTAAGGGGTTGTAGGCGCGCAACTGTTGAGCAACTATTCGCGCAGATGAAGAAAAGCGCTACTAACAGTGTCTCATCAGGTACCTTACAGCGAATGCTGCTGCCTATGGGCCTCTGCAGCACGCGCCTGATTCATGCACCTATGCTGACCGTTGTTCATCTTCGACGGAGGATGCATGTGCACGCCAGAAAGACAACTGGACGTCTACCTAGTGGCGACACCAGGCCTTTTCGAGTTTTATGCTCCATTGGACAAATGGCCCTTGCCGTATAGTGCGTGAAGCGCATCGAAGGAAACACCCTGCATGCCTTACTGTCAGCGGAATTTTCGTGCCACCCTCATTCTGGAAGGCACAACAGATGAACACAAGTATGCGTCTGTCCTTGACGACCCCTACATGCGGGTTGTTCTTCTTCGGCACGATGACGTCTGCTAGCAGGACAATGAGCCTTTTCGCACAGCTCACAGTGTACGTGCGTGGTTCTAAGAGCACCGGGATGAGTCTACCATATTCCCCGGGCCACCAAACTTCCAGCATTTAAAGCCAATCCAAAATCTGTGGGACGACCTGGATCGGGTTGCTCGTGCCATTGATCCACAACCGAAAATCTCAGTGCAGCTGGCCACAGCAATGCAATCGGCAAGGCTCTCTTCCTGCACGTCTTGCAATGGTCTGTGCTGTAAAACTTGGTTATTCAGGCTGTTGACATGGGGTCAGGTTGCTGTGACTGGGCAGTGTATAAATAAGCAGATTAAATTCGATGGCTATTTAAATAATTAGCGAACAGCCTGCTACCTCCTGTCATGTAGCTCGTAACTGCATAATCAGTGCGAACCTCTAGTTGTAAATGTAATTTTAATTTTATTTTACTCTCTCTCTGTAATGGGACTGGACAGGTCACTTGCTGAGATTTTGCCGCTTGTTATGAACGACTTCAAAAAGTCTCTAGGTTACAACACCCCAGCCAAAGACGAAGCCGTGGACTTGTAACCTTTGATTATCAACGACCACAAGTATATCCATGGAATTTGTAGGTTTGAGAATCTGTTCGTGTCGGCTCACCTTTTGTAAAGAACTAAACAATTAATTACAGACAGACCTCACTACATGCTCAGTATAAGGTTGTTGTTGTTGTTGTTGTGGTCTTCAGTCCTGAGACTGGTTTGATGCAGCTCTCCATGCTACTCTATCCTGTGCAAGCTTTTTCATCTCCCAGTACCTACTGCAACCTACATCCTTCTGAATCTGCTTAGTGTATTCATCTCTTGGTCTCCCTCTACGATTTTTACCCTCCACGCTGCCCTCCAATACTAAATTGGTGATCCCTTGATGCCTCAGAACATGTCCTACCAACCGATCCCTTCTTCTGGTCAAGTTGTGCTACAAACTTCTCTTCTCCCCAATCCTATTCAATACTTCCTCATTAGTTATGTGATCTACCAATCTAATCTTCAGCATTCTTCTGTAGCACCACATTTCGAAAGCTTCTATTCTCTTCTTGTCCAAACTATTTATCGTCCATGTTTCACTTCCATACATGGCTACACTCCATACGAATACTTTCAGAAGTGACTTCCTGACACTTAAATCAATACTGGATGTTAACAAATTTCTCTTCTTCAGAAACGCTTGCCTTGCCATTGCCAGCCTACATTTTATATCCTCTCTACTTCGACCATCATCAGTTATTTTGCTCCCCAAATAGCAAAACTCCTTTACTACTTTAAGTGCCTCATTTCCTAATCTAATTCCCTCAGCATCACCCGATTTAATTTGACTACATTCCATTATCCTCGTTTTGCTTTTGTTGATGTTCATCTTATATCCTCCTTTCAAGACACTGTCCATTCCATTCAACTGCTCTTCCAAGTCCTTTGCAGTCTCTGACAGAATTACAATGTCATCAGCGAACCTCAAAGTTTTTATTTCTTCTCCATGAATTTTAATACCTACTCCGAATTTTTCTTTTGTTTCCTTTACTGCTTGCTCAATATACAGATTGAACAACATCGGGGAGAGGCTACAACCCTGTCTTACTCCCTTCCCAACCACTGCTTCCCTTTCATGTCCCTCGACTCTTATAACTGCCATCTGGTTTCTGTACAAATTGTAAATAGCCTTTCGCTAAGGTAGGGGGCAGTAACGTGATCTATATTCTATACATAAGAAAAAGTTATGCAGCGTGTTTCTCATTCAGAAATCAAGTTTGGATATTGATTGTTCATTCCTTGTGTAAGAAGGAGAAGTGTCGGAATTCTCCAGTGGCAGGGTCATGCCAAATTGAGACTAAAAATTATTGTTACGCAGTATCACTGCTTATGTTGGATGGAGACCACCACCGTCATACGAATATGAAAAGGATGCAATCAGCTGCGTCATACGCAACGTCATGCATGATCTCAATGGTCCCGCGTGGCTATCACCTGGTAGGCCAGACATATTGTTCGCTCCGCCTAGTAGGATCATACAGACTCTTAAGAGTCGAGAAATGGTTTGCAGCAAGTATTCATACGGGCAGTGTGTGGCGACGTCAGGAGCAACACGGACTGTCAACAGGGCGACGACCGACGCGGCAGGGAGAGGCCCGTCGATAGATTTAGGCCCAGCTACAGCACTGGACACATGGGTGACGGAACATCGTCTTTTGATGCATTTCCCGATTCTGCGTACAGTATCTCCATTGGACGTGATCACCTTGCATACTGGTTCAGAACCCGCCCTGGCAGTACAGTACGCCATAGGTTCACAACATAACTACATCTTGTTCTCACAGCAGGTGATGTGGACAGCAAGCGTTACCTTTCTGGCGTGTTAAGGCCGCTGGCTGATCCATGTCGTCGGGGTCTCACTAATGAAACAGTGCACGTTGCACGTGCTGTCCTGATCCAACTGATACAGAGCGTGTTCGACTGGTGCTCCACGCTTGATGTTCTGCAGGTACCATTGAGAACATTTGATTGCAACTTGCCTAGAAACCGGCCTGCCACTACTAGTCACCAAGTGCGGCTGACAAACACTGCCATATTTTTGATGCAGAAGGGGAATGACATGCCCGTATTTGTCAGACGAGCTCGGTCGCTGTCCAAACGGATTTGTGCCATTGTCTCCATCGGTGGCAGCTCTGTTTACTAAATTTCACACCCAGTATACCAGCAAGTAACCTACAAGTCAAATAACGTCTTATTCCTACTACATGGTACACGCACAAAAAGTCAGATTTCGTTATTTGTTACCCATCCCTGTGATGCAATTTTAACGAACAGCGGGGTAGTTCAGTACAAAGACTGAGTTCTAAAAGACAGTTAGTGTGCATATACACGTGCATTTTGGAAGCCATGACAAAAGAGCTGATGAATGACACTTAGCATCCGACACATCACGATGAGAACCTGACGATAGTTGCGTCCAATCCATCATAATGAGATTGAAGACTAATGTTAACAGGGTAACGCGTAAAAGGTAAAGTTTGTTGGCAAACGTGGTGACAGAGGTTGACTTTTGTTGACGTTTTAGTGTTTCGAAGTAATCACTAACCATAGCGACAACTTGCACCCAGAAGTTTCAAGAGATGGCGCTGAAAAAATCGATGTTATTTCTAAAATTTGTGTTTCTAGAACTGTTGAATAGCATCAACATTATCAATATAATTACAAATTTTTGGATCTGCAGGTACAGTCCAAAGAGATCGGCTGAGAAGCAGAACAGATTATGGATGGCACCTCCTGGAGCTGTCATTTACAATATGGCCGAGAGGCATTGTAAGCTGCAGGTGTGGTGTGAGACTGCAGTGGACTAGTTTAATTGAGACTTTAATTGAATATTTTAATATGGCCTCGTATATGTGACATAAACTAATGCTACCCAACAAAAGAATGATGAAGGAATTCATATGGCTGACAAATTACGGTAGGATATCAATTGACTCAGTTTGTTACACTTAAAATAAAAAGAAATCGTTTAACAATCATTGAAAGTAATACGTTAATGCTTTGGCAAACCTGTAAAATGGATCTGGAATGTGATTCAAGTGAACACACACCTGAATGAAACATTTACTTTCGTGGAAGTCGTTCTACGAGTGCCGAATATTAGTGCATAGAGACAGGAAGCACTACAGAAGTATATGAGCGTGCATCTACTTTCGGAGTTGAAAGCTTCTTCAGTATCTCGCTGCAAACGATTGTTCATAATGAGTATTGAAATTACTGTACATCACTAAAAATGATTCACTTTTCTATAATTTGCTTCACGGTTGCAGCTGGATCTCGCCATACTCATAATCTGCAAGTGGTAGCAGAAGTGACTGCAAAATCAGTCACTTGCCTCTAAGTTGAGATCAGACTGTCTCCCATCACAGACAAGTCTGGAAAAGTCATCTAGAAGTGAAATCTGCCTAGAATGTCATCTGTCTATCGTTTCTGCTCGAAGAGTCGCCTGTCTGGGAAGTAACTGTGCAGTTTGCTCCCGACAAGGTAGAAATCGCAATATTTTTGTTGGCTGAATGATAAATACTGTGAATGCTGACCAGAAAGAAGTTGCCTGAGAAGACGCTAGTCACCATCTCTTACTCTCATTTCAGGTGGTTAACTGCTCACAAAATTCATTTCACTTGACACTCCATAACTGTTTCCTACACACTCCCTCGATTTATCTACGCTCGGATGCCTGCCAATAAAGGTGAAACTCTATACGCACAGCCATATTCCTTAGCCATACTTATAGATTATCTACATTAACTGATGGTAGACATCTATCTGTACCTTTTGCTATTTCATCTTGTGGCTCCTGGGAACGTTGTCGACATCCCGCGATCTTCATGACAGTTCTAATCTTTCTGTTCCCATCCAGTCTTCTAAAATGTTATCTTAACAGTCAATGTTTTTCAGCGAATACTGCTTGACTGCAGGTATTTCCACAGCAGCAGCTCTTTAGAAACTTGGCCACAAATGGAACTCATCCCTCATCCACACACGGTTTGGTAAAAACACTCTTGATTGTCCCTCGACATCCTGGTAATATAATCTGCACTGTGACTATGCTGAACGAAAATCCAGTCCAAGCTGCAAATTATTACTTTTTATTCATTCAGTACTAGTTTCAGGCCAAGACAGATTTTCACATCATCGCAAAAAAGTCGGAAACGGCATTTCGGAAGATGTCAAAACTGTGCAGTAAACATTTACAGTGCCTACAGATAACGACTTTGTTATTATGACTTGAAAATGGGTCTCGGCCCGAAACTAGTCATCGAATGAATAAAAAGTAATAATTTAAAACTTGGGATGGTTTTTCGTTATACTGATTAATAGAAGTTGCTGACCCAAGCTACTCCAGCACGCTGGAAATTTCGTAAATTGTGACTTTGGTTGGCCGGCGCGAAGGCGGCTTTCCTTCAAAGGACTGTTCGGCCCAACTGCCTGGTGAGAACCTTCGCACATGCGTGAGTGGGACTTACTAAATTCTGCTGGGGGCTGGCTCCCTGCTGGTTTTATGACCCCTATATAGCGTCTTCTAATCCACAGCCTAGGGCTACCTGCTTTCATTGTGGCTGCACTGCAGCATACGAAATTGTAATTTAAGTAATCAGGTATTCACAAGCACTATTACTGATTCTTATTTCACTTTCCGGTGTAGAGGTATTTATTCCGTTCTACGTTCTACGTTTTACGTAAATTACTGGACAGTTTGGAGAAACTGCCGTGTTAAAACCATGTCATCATCACTGTAATGAAACGTGGAGATGCCAAATCGAAACATAATGTGACAACAAAAAAACATCACCAGTCATGCACACAGCTGTTTTCGTTTCAAGACTCCAAAAGACGCTTTCCCCGACAACCTCCAGCAGATTCACAAATTTTGCGAAACTGTATAGCAGATAAACGACATTACGTTGAATATTAGTCAAGGTAAGGAATGAGGTTGTTCTTCTCAGAATCGGAGAGGAAAGGGATATGTGGAAAACTCTGATAAGGAGAAGGGACAGGATGATAGGACATCTGTTAAGACATGAAGGAATGGGGAATGACTTGCCTGCTACTAGAGTGCAAAAACTGTAGAGGAAGACAGAGATTGGAATACATCCAGCAAATAATTGAGGACTTAGGTTGCAAGTGCTACTCTGAGATGAAGAGGTTGGCACAGGAGAGGAATTCGTGGCGGGCCTCATCAAACCAGTCAGAAGACTGACAACCAAAAAGAATTAGTCAATGTATTACTCATATCCTTTCCATTTCCTTTGATTTGTTGTACCGCTCACCAAAGGCTTAGGCACGCCCCACAGTAAAATGATCTCATAAACAGACTGACGTATTCCTGATGCTCACGTGATCACAGAAGGAAAAAGGCACCTGCACATTATACTATCATTATCGGAAATGACTCATCAGGTGCAAACGTAATAGTGGTTTAATGACTGAGAGGATATTAATGGTCTGACGAGTCACTGCCTTCACTGTTTCATCGACAAACATGTGACTGCAATTTCAGTCCCTTGATATGTCGAGTCACTATATTGCGCAACATGACAAACACAATCACAACTGGTACTTCACGGGAACAAGATGAAAGCACTGCTTCTTCACAGTATCGTGATCTTCATGTGGTTCGGGTGCATTAAATAACCAAGCACTTTATCCCAAACCGCCCTTCTATCTTATGGGCGAAATGCATCACACCCATGCTTTCTATATCGTGATTCGAATAACATTGTGCTCAAAATTTTTTAATGTTGAGTAGCTCCCGCCTTCATAAAATTTCAGTCTTACTTGATACCTGTGAAAGTTTTTCTAGTGTTTATCTGGTATCTCATTGTGGAGCGCAGAGATGAATTTTCGTTTGTGGCGATAGATGCAACAGGATTAACTTAACTATAGACAAGAGGGCAATCAACTCGGATTTAACTGATGTACTATAGCAAACGAAATTGCTACCCGCTCCGTTTCAATCTATTCGTTGATTAATATTTTCTTTCTGGGATCCAAAAGCTCTTTCCAGCGTACTTTTCTTTATTTCTAACTGCACTTCATTAATCTGTATATCAGTAAACGAGAGTTCTGTGTAGTACTAGTTCTCGTGTTTTATAATATTATTGTATCACAGTCATTTCAGGAGATTTATTGAAACATCGTAGAATTTCATAAAATTTCCCAAGCTGTTCCTTCATCTCAAAACGCTTTCAGTAACGATTAATTAATTAAAGTAAAACAAGAAACGCAATTACTGAAGGACAGCGAAAGAGAATGCTCTGAAACTCTCAAATATGGTTATGTAAATCATGGTGGAATTACAATTAAGTTGTATTATAATATTGTACCAATCCTATTTTGGGATAGAGACAGAATTTATAAGGGGTTACTTTCATTTGACAATAATCTACTTTATTAGATGACTTAAATTATTGCTACGTCTATAGTGCAAAAAATAATGAAAATGGAACATCAAAACAATTACGTAAACGAAAAATAGTAATGTCCACGACAGTCTTATTGTTTATGCTAATACTGACATCTTGAATATGTAGTAAGATAGATATCACACTTTGTGATTCCTACAACACACAGGCAGATATAGATAGAACTCGAACCTTATCTACAAGCGAGCTGCCGCAATGTTTCAGATACTGGACTCGGATGCCGAAGTAGCGGCTTTAAATCGCCTTCCGGCCACCCCGGCTTTACTTTTCCTTTATTATCCAACCACGAAATTCCCAATTATACTTCTGACGATGCCGCAGTCCATTTCTTGCATTTCCAACGACTTAGATGACAACGGTAACTAAACAATAAACTTCTTCCCTCTCTTCCTTCCTTTCTCCAAACTATAGGTAATTTTCTTCAAGTAGTGCAGCACAAATGTTAATTTATTTAATATTGGAGTCATCGTTGCCACTTGAGCTGCTCGTTACTTTGCACATTTTTAGCCATCCATACAGACTACGTGTTAATTTTGGCCTAGTAGGCAATTTTTAGATATACCAATCCACAGAAACTGGCCAGCCGTGAGTTTACACTCAATAAAACTTTACAGGTACAATAACTGTAGCACATAATAAATAGTTCAGTTCAAGTGAAACACGATAGTATTAAAGCCCACTGTGTTATCGGGTTTCCAACGCTTCATTTATTTTTGCTTACAGTTGTATACCATAATTTACTTTTTGTGCAGTGTAGAATTAAAAAAAATTTCTCGTGACACAGTAAATTTATAGTACATCCTAGAGAGTCAAAGTTTGTGAGTTTGTAAAATGAACAACTTTTGACGTGAAACTTTGCTAAAACGCATTAATATGGAATTAAATATAAAAATTATAAACTTGTACTTGAATTTCTTCTTCTGATATCTCGGAAAGTATAGAAGACATAGTAGTTTCTTAAATTATAGACTTTCTTCTCCTCTGGTCTCTGTTTATCCTCATTACCAAAAAAAGATTCATAGTTGCGCTTACAAAAAGTGATATCATTCTGTGTTGGGTTGTTTGGGTGAGGAGACCAAACAGTGAGGTCATTGGTCTCATCGGATTAGGGAAGGATGGCGAAGGAAGTCGGCATTTGCCTGGAGCGATTTAGGGAAATCACGGGAAATCTAAATCAGGATGGCCGGACACGGCATTGAACCGTTGTCCTCCCGAATGCGAGTCCAGTGTGCTAACCACTGCGCCATCTCGGTCGGTGATACCATTCTGTGAAACAATGTATTACGGTTGGTTAATCCCACAACTCCTACCCAAACTCGACTCAAAAAGTCATAAATATATTATTTTTCATTAAATGTCTGATTTATTGCATTTCTTATTATAATTTATTTCCCTATTGGGTCTAGATCACTTCCATTGCTTGCAATAATTACTCATTTGTATCTACAGTTCATTTTCAGATCTACAAAAAATGGATGACCGAAGTCTGTATAAATGTGAAACAAGATTAACAGCGAAATATTGTTATATCCTAATAACGTCTCTACATTCATCAGGCTTTCAACACTTTGTATCCATGCCATTAGTTTAGTGCTATTAATTTAACTGTTGGAATAATACATTTAAAACTATAACTTACTCGTTAATACATTATGTATTGCTGATGAACACAAGTTCTGATAGCTGTAACTATTTATTTCAGAAAAGTTTAAATTCCGCTGTTTCAGCAGATTCATTGAATAAATAATTTTCTCATACATATACGTCACTTCATATTTAGAATACATTGCCCCACACACAATTTATTTTGTTGTTTACGAGACTGCGCGCATACACTGTACCATGTGTTGTAATTCGGAGCTGACTTTAATTTTAAAAAAGCTTTTTAATTAACATTTTTACTGTGTTTACCCCCTCCATAATTTCCGCGTTGCACGTACCAGGTTATGAGGGCGCTGCAGCTCACCAAGAGCATTACGTGAATGTTTCCTCATTAACATAACGTGGCACGGCATAGAATGCTGGTAGTCTGTGTTGAACTACACTACAGAAACTGGGTCGACTTAGGATAACGTAATTTACTTTGTTCTTCAGTCTGTAACAAATGTTACCTTTGTTCGTAAGTCTAAAGGCTTTTCAGAGTGTAACATTTCTGAATACCTATTTTCTGAAGATCTGAAAATGATGTGTTGTACAGATCGAAGTTAGGAACCAACCTAAACACTTGCAGAGACTTGGACGGATATAGATCAAAAACAGGTATGGGGGTTACGATTCCTGCGTAGCATAATACCTTATTTTTCATTAAAAGTTCGTCATATTTGTGTGAAAGATCATCATGATGTAATGTATTTGTGACCACCTACTCAAAACACACGATTCTGAGCATTTTACTGCCGAAGTGGTTGTCATGCTGATTCACTGTACGAATAAATGTTATTAATGGTGCTTAGCGTATTAAACCACATGTGAGGCTAACATATTCTATCCCACATATGGAGTCCAAAGAAATGTAATATCTAAATTGTACCCTCACTGAGAATAGGTCTCGTGTAGGACCGCATCGGCTTGCATGAAGAAGGGATGACATATTCTAACTACGAGTGTTCTGTGAATACGTATGACAAAAGAAGCTCCACGTGGTTCACACGAGCGATAAAATGGCGTTTCTACTTTTACCATGATTCTGAATAAGAGATTCGATACCTCTTGACATTTAGACAAGAAATTATCTAATGCTTATGCAGATGATTTCTCTTTTATCTGACACCACAGCCTCGATAAATGGAAAGGGAATCATAATCATTTACAAAAAGGGGGTTTGGTTAAAACAAATACTTTAATTATTTAGAAATATTGCTCAGTATCGATGTACTGTCATTAAGAAAGGAAGAACGTGTAGGCACACCCTCATAACAGAAACTCAACAAAAAAGACACGCTGTACAAGTTAAACATGGGGTGGCTATAAGGTAGACTAACCTTCGGAACAAATACGAGAACACCATTTTCTTATAGTTTAGTCACATGTGTTTCTCACTGGCGAACACCATTCCCTTACTCTTCGCTGCCGGCAGTTTCTTCCGTAATAGAAGTCCCAGCGTCATGGTTCCGTCATCCTTATCATCTCCACCACTTCTTTCACTTCTAGTACACTTCCTAGTACATTATGTGTAACTCTCTTAGTGCACTTCATTTTTAACATTTTTGTCTACAACAACATTTGAAAACTATTAATTTTTCTTCCATATTTTTGAATTGCTTTGATTTGCTGCCATGTAATACACCACTCCAGACATACGCTTGGTGAGTCCCTATTTTAGATCTAACAGACACCTTTATGCAGGCGACAAACGTCTCTCCAAAACCTCTTTTAGCCATGAATATTCTACTTCTTATTTCCTCCATACAGCTTCTATTTGGTGTTATCAAACTTCCTGAGTATATAAAAGGTTTTACTGATTACAGCATCTCGCTTTCCAATGATTTTATGACTGACCTTCATGTTTGTTGATTCTCTTCACTTTGGCCTTTCCTACATAATTCTTCATTCCATGTTCTTTTTCCACATTTAATTTACCCTCCAGCAGAAATTATACTTCTCTCTCTAATTAAGATCACATACGCACTTGGTTGTCTTATTATTTGTCCTCTGCTACTGTGCCTCTTGCTTTTCCTCTTAGTTTCTGAGAAACAACACTTTTATTTAACTACTCTTTGCCAGCACATCTCTGGGTCTAAAAGAATACATTGTTTGTTGTCGGCTGTACTGTGCTTTATCAAAATCGTTTTATTAGCTAATGTCAGCCATGAGCCATTATCAAGCACCTAAAATAAACCAACATGTAAGGGCGTCACATGCCTCCATTGATCGTCATGTAAAATAAAGAAACCTATAATTCACTTTTACGTAACCAGATTCACAGTGCAATAACATTACTTTCATTTATTATTAAATCATGTATTCGATATATCGCTCTCATCTGCCTTTATAACACCAAGATGGGCAGGAAGTGGTAATAGAATAGTTCTTTGAGTACACTTACCCATCTTGGTATAATAAAAGGCAGACCTATAGTCACAGATTTGTTCGTCATGAGTTTCACCTGGTCCCACTGATCTATCAATGATTCTATGAACTTAATATGTTTTGAAATTTGTATTTTTATGAATAACGCATCTGTACAACAGTCGTATGTTAATGAGGTGTTCTCCGTGTACCTGTATGTAACCTCATGACTACGTTAAAATATTCTCGCTAAGTTTGGCACACCACTTATAAGTAGATTCCTTCTCTTGCAATATTTCATGATATTCATACTTTCACGTATAATTTTAATTTGCTGTAAAGTCTCTAGGTGACCTTTTGTCACCGATTACCGGGTACGTAATACTTCAACTAAGTCTGGCACGCTGGCAGAACATGTAATGTAATTGCACATAGCTATCGATAGGCTGACAATATTTGGAAGTAAGTACATCTTTGATAACACCGTACCAACTGTTTTAGGTGTCAGGCTTGCGGCACTTAGAGTATGTTATCATGGTCAGACAGAGATTCCGAAATCAGGTACTGCATTGTAAAGCGTACGCAGGAGAAGACATAACTCAGATCACAATATAGTACTGATGAAGAGCAGGCTAAAATTTAAGACATTAGTCAGGAAGAATCAAAACGCAAAGAAGTGGGATACGAAAATACTAAGAAATAATGAGATACGCTTAAAGTTCTCTAAGGCTATAGATACAGCAATAAGCAATAGCTCAGTAGGCAGTACAGTTGAAGAGCAATGGTCATCTCTAAAAAGGGACATCACAGAAGTTGGGAAGGAAAACATAGCTGCAAAGAAGGTAACTGCGAAGAAACCACAGGTATCCGAAGAAATACTTCAATTGATCGATGAAAGGAGGAAGTATAAAAATGTTCCGGCAAACTCATGAAAACAGAAATACTAGAAATTTGAAGATATCGAAAAAGAAATGACTGGCAGAAGGACAGGCTCAGCATGCAGGAAAGTCAAAACAACCTTTAGTGACATTAAAGGCAAGGATGGTAACATTAAGAGTGCAACGGGAATTCCAGTATTAAATGCAGAGGAGAGACTGGATACGTGAAAAGAATCCATTCAAAGCCTTTGTGAGGGGGAAGATTTGTCTGATGTGATAGGAGAACAAACAGGAGTCGATTCAGAAGGATAGGGGATCCAGTATTAGAATCAGAATATAACAGAGTTTTGGAGGACTTAAGATCAAATAAAGCGGTAGGGATAGATAACATTTCACCACGATTTCTAAAATCGTTGTGGCAAGTGGCAACAAAACGACTATTCACGTTGATGTGTAGAATTTATGACTCTGGCGACATACCATCTGACTTTCGAAAAGGATCACCCACACAATTCCGAAGCGGCAAGAGCTGGAAAGTGCGAGAATTACCGCACAATCAGCTTAACAGCTCATGCATCCAAGTTACTGACAAGAATAATATACCAAAGAATGGAAACGCAAACTGGGGATGGGCTAGATGACGATCGGTTTGGCTTTAGGCAAGAGAGAGGCAATTCTGACGTTGCGTTTAAGAATGGAAGCAAGACTACAGAAAAATCAATACACGTTCATAGGATTTGTCGACTTGGAAAAAGCGTTCGGCAATGTAAAATGGTGCAACACGTTCGAAATTCTGAGAAAAATAGAAGTAAGCTATAGGGAGAGACGGATCATTTACAATATGTACAACAGCCAAGTGGGAATAATAAGAGTGGACAACCATGAACGAAGTGCTCTTATTAAAAAGGGCGCAACATAAGGATTAGTCTTTCGCCCCTACTGCTCAATCTGTACATCAAGGAAGCAATGACGGAAATAAAACAAAGCTTCGGGAGTGGAATTAAAATTCAAGGTGAAAGGATATCAATGATAGCATTCGCTGATGATATTGCTATCCTGAGTGAAAGTGAAGAAGAATTACGTGATCTGCTGAACAGAATGAACAGTCTAATGTGTACAGAGTATGGACTGATAGTAAATGGAAGAAAGACGAAGGTTAGTAAAAATGAGAACAGAGAGAAACTTACATTTTGATTGATAGTCAAGAAGTAGATGAAGTAAAGGAATCTGCTACCTTGTTAGTAAAATAATCAATGACGGACGGAGCAAAGAGAACATCGAAAACAGAACAGAAATGTCAACAAGGGCATTCCTGGCCAAGAGAATTCTACTAACATCAAATATCAGCCTTAATTTGAGGAACAAATTTTTGAGAATGTACGTCTGGAGTACAGCATTGTATGGTGGTGAAATATGGACTGTGGGAAAACCCGAACAGAAGAGAATAGAAGAATTTGAGATATGATGCTGAAGATGAATGTTGAAAAGTAAGTGGACGGATAATGTAAGGAATGAGGAGGTTCTGCCCAGAATCGGAGAGGAAAGGAATATGTGTAAAACACTGAGAAGGAGAAGGAACAGGAAGATAGGACATCTTTCAAGACACGATGGAATGACTTCCATGCTACTAGAGGAAGTTGTAGAGGGCAATATTCATAGAGAAAAACAGAGATGGGAATACATCCAGCAATTAATTGAGGCGTAGTTTGCAAGTGATCCTCTGAGATGGAGAGGCTAGCACAAGAGAGGAAGTTGTGGCGGGCCGCACCAAACCAGTCAGAAGACTAACGAAAAAAAATGGCTGATGTGGGCTCAGTACAGTATGAAGTACCACGAGGAAAATGGCCTGTTAACAGATAAACAGCACGGATAGAGAAAATGTCGTTCTTGCGAAATAATACTGGTTCTTTATGTACACGAAATAATGAGTGCCATCGACAGGGCATCTCAAATTGATTCCACATTTCTAAGTATCCGAAAGGCTTGTGACAGTGTTCCTCACATGTGGCTTCAGATAAAATTGTGCACCTTTGGAGAATCGCCTCAGCTGTGCGTCTAGATTCAGGATCTCCTGACAGAGAGTTCACAAGTCGTAGTGATTAACGGGCTATCATCTATGAATCCGAAGTGATATCTTGGTACCCCAAGAACATGCTATAGGCCCTCTGCTATTCCTAATCTATACAAACGATTTAGTAGACGCTCTGAGCAACAAAACATGGTTCAAATTGCTCTGAGCACTATGGGACTTAACATCTGAAATCATCAGTCCCCTCGACGTAGAACTACTTAAACCCTACTAACCTAAGGACATCACACACATTTATGCTCGAGGCAGGATTCGGGCTTGCAACCGTAGCAGCAGCGCGGTTCCGGACTGAAGTGCCTAGAACCGCTCGGCCACAGCGTCCTGCTCTGAGCAACATTCTTACATGGTTTTAAGAAGATGGTTTTGTTTGTCTTCTGTTAAAGTCATCGGAAGATTGAAACAAATATGTAATCAGAAGATTGAAACGAATTACTAAGTGATTTAGAGACTCTACCTGCATGGTGCGAAAAGTGGCTACTCAGTGTGAAAAATAAAAATTTTGAAGTCCTGCAAAGAGTACCAAAGTAATTCAACAGCTCTCTAGGAATTTCATTTGCGAAAATTAAAACTGATAACATTACTTAGAAAATATAGGTGAGGCGAGCCAAAGACTGCGCTATGTTGGCAGAACGGAAGATGCAACAAATCTACTAGAGAAACTGCCGACACAGCGCTTCCCCGTCCTCTTCTGCAGTATAGTTGCGTGGTGTCGGGTCCTTGGCAGACAGGAGTGATGAAGGTCATCGAAAACATTCATAGAAGGGAAGCACATTTTGTATTATCGCAAAATAGGGACGAGAGTGTCGCCGATATAATAAGCGAATTGTGGACGGAATCATAAAAAAGGTGTCTCATTGCAGCGCTATATTTCCAAGAAATTACGATCACCAACTTTATCCTCCAAAAGCTACAGGATTTTGTTTCTAGCTGTCAAACTTCCGGCTAGTGGTGGTGGCGGTTGGCCACAGTTACATACAAGTGATTTATTTAACTCAAGGGATTTTGTAATGCAAGGTGGTGGGTGCCCTGACACTTACATATACACCAAGCAAGAGCTCGTTAATCTTATTTAGATTAATCTAGGAAACTGCCTGTGGTCTGCCTATCCATTTCCTACAGTTATCCTGCGGATAATCAGTTATTCAGGTTAAGCAGAGAAGTTGACCGCCCCTTCAAACCGACTCAAAAGTTATACTACATCAAATAAATCAAACACAAATCAATTAAATGATCAGGATAAGTTACTACTAACGAAAGAAAGGGTGTGGTTATCTTCGCCACATTTATTGAAGAATGAACCCATAGATTGTGAAATCTCTGACACGATTAATGTACTCAGAAATAATATGGAGTACAGATCTTCCCTGTATTGGTATTTGCTCTTCACGGCTTAGCTCTGATCAGTTTAAAGCACGCCATCTGCTAATGCACACGGCATGTCTGACATCACCGTTGTTCGAAATATGAGAAGAAATTACTACTCTGATAACCAATATGAAATCTCAATGCAGAAAGAATACTACTTGTGATCTCAGCAATTCATCCATACAATGCCACAGCGTATGCAGTATGGCTGTAATCGTGGAAATGCGGCAGTACAGACTGCTGCTTCTCGAAGAGGTCGTTGCCAAAGACACTGCTGGAACCTCGCAGATCTCTGGAATATGTTTCAAAATCCTTGGATGGCTGACTTCAGTCCGAGTACTGCTAAACAAAAACTACCTTATAGCTAAACTGTACCACAGATGAAATGCTCTCTATCACTATTTGCTAGACACGATCTCCCAGCCGTTGGGCGAAGTTCAGATAACGTCTAAGTACAGCAGCAAATACAGTTTCCTAACAGCAGCTATCTAATGGGAAACAGCACAAGATAACCATATTTCTCTGCTGCGTTTCCTGCTTCCTGCAGCAAGTCTCTGTTCCCCTTCCGTTTAAACTTGGGTGGCGATTTTTTTTTTTTAATCGCTTTCTTCTGCGTGGCAACCAATCTCCGACTTGGATTTTCATTTTGGAATCGAAGCTTCTGGTATATCTCTCTGTTTCATCGACGAAATGTGAATCTACCAATCCGCGTCAAGTCGGTTGCACTTTCTGGGGGAACACGCCGTCCCTACGTGCTCCAAGTTAATGGCTAGCGGCGCCGTGGTGGCGCGTCTCAAGCCGTACGGAATCCTCTGCATGGTCTACGGTGGCGACTGCCAGGCGCCGGATACCACCGCGTATCGGGGTTCGCGATTCTTAAGCAGCTGCCACTATTCACCGCCACGGACCGCTGGTCCTTCACACAGCTACGCGACTAAAGAGGAAGGGAAACGGCTTGGTTCCAGCGTATGCTTCCACTCTTTCTTACACTAAACTGGTTCAGCATTTCTTCCACCCGACCACACAACATTCACAAGCAATATAAACTATGTATATTTGACGATGTCAGATACACAGACTATCCAATAACGAATTAGAACCTAGTTCATGTCTGCTTATAGCCGCTCGCTCAAGTAATGTTGGAAGGAAAGGCTCTGTGTAAGGGGAAAAATACTGCCACCTCACAAGTTGACTCACACCTACGTAGAGGAGAATGATCGTCGTAATAAAATGAGACAAATCAGAGTTCACATGGGAAGTGTTCATTTTTCGCTTTTGCTGTTCAAGACTGGAACGGTGGAGAAATTCGATGAACCATCTGCCTATTACTCCGGTCAGAACTGTAGAGTAATCCCGCATATGTAGACGCAGATGTAAATACACACCGAAACCCCAAAGAAGCCAGTACAGGCATGCGCATACAAATACAGAGATATGTAGACAGGCAGAATACTGCGCTGCGGTCGGCAACGCCTATGTGACAACAAGTGCCTGGCGCAGTTTTTTGATCGGTTACTGCTGCTACAATGGCAGCTTATCAGGATTTAAGTGAATTTGAACGTGATGTGACAGTCGGCGCACGAGTGATGGGACACAGCATCTCAGGGGTAGCCATGAGGTGGGAATTTTCCCGTGCGACTATTTCACGAGTGTACCGTGAATGTCAGGAATCCGGTAAAACATCAAATCTCCAAGATCGCTGCAGCTGGAAAAGTATCCTGCAAGAACGGGACCAACGACGACTGAAGAGAGTCTTTTAGAGTGACAGATGTGCAACCCTACCACTAACCGCTGCAGATTCAAAGTTGGTCCATCAACAAGTGTCAGCATGCGAACCATTTAACGAAACATCATCGATATGGGCTTTCTGAGCCGAAGGCCCATTCGTGTATCCTTGGTGACTGCACGACGCAAAGCTTTACGCCTCGCCTGGGCCCGTCAACAGCGACGCTGGACTGTTGATGACTGGAAACATGTTGTGTGGTAGGACGAGCCTCGTTTCAAAATGTATCGAGCGGATGGACATGTACAGGTATGAGACAATTTCCTGAATCCATGGACCCAACATCTCAACAGGAGACTGTTCAAGCTGGGGGAGGGTCTGTAGTGGTGTGAGGCATGTGTAGTTGGAGTCACATGGGACCCCTGATGCGTCTAGATACGACTCCGACATGTGACACCTACGTAAGCATCCGGTTTGATCACCTGCATCCATTCATGTCCATTGTGCATTCCGACGGACTTTGGCAATTCCAACAGAGCAATGCGGCACCCCACAAGTCCAGAATTGTTACAGAGTGGCTCCAGGAACTGTCTTCTGAGTTTAAACACTTCCGATGGCCACCAAACTCCCCATACATGTACGTTATTTAGCATATGTGGAATGCCTTGCAACGTGCTGTTCACAAAAGATCTCCACATTCTCGTATTCATACGGATTTATGGACAGGCCTTCAAGATTCATGGTGTTAGTCTCCTCCAGCACTGCTTCAGATATTAATCTGTGCCATGTCGCGTTACGGCACTTTTGCGTGCTAGCGGGGACCCTACACGATATTCGGAAGGTGTATCTGTTTCTTTGGCCAACACAATGTCACATCCAGGGTATCAGTGCGGGTTTGTCACACTGGCTACGGCGCTCATTGTTAGTGGGAGTGACAATGTAGGAGATGATGACAAATAGCTGGCACAAAATTGACAATGGGATACACCCGTTTCTAGGAACTGCTACTGCCCCTTCTACGCGCGTGTGTGCAGCCCGCTATGGACTGACAGGCGGGCCGGTCCCAACAGGATGCGCTCTTCCCACAACACGGCGCCTGCCTGCCGGTCTGATCTCGCCATTTCCCCCGTCGGGCGCTGTTTTAAAAAGCGCTCGTAAACGAGTTTCCACCCGTAATTTGGCAAACGGCAGCAGCTCACAGATGAGTTAATTAACGTGCTATCCATTGTATCTGCAATAATTTCAATAAACGACACAAACAAATGGTTTTTACGCGATAATCGGAATACAAATACAGTTAGCGAAACGAACGGGCGACAGCGGGACAGTCGTTCGCAGAAAAAAGGCTAGCGCAGCAGCGCTGTCGGCTGGGCGCAGCGTAGGTGTGTGTGTGCATGTGTGTGTGTATGTGTGGGAGTCGTGTTTTTTCTGTACCGTCCCCCGCTGTTTGAGCCCGTTAAAGGGGAGCGACCGCCGGCGTCGGAGCTCGCTGGGAAAGTCTGAACTCCAGCAGGTACGCACGAGGGAAGGTCGGAAAGACACGCACAATAATTTTTCAACGAAAAGTTTAACAGGCAACAAAACAAAAAAATGCATATGAACTTAAATCTTTTACCTGCTTTTCTACATACTCACCAACGTTCTCAGCCAATCTCCTGGTACCAGTGTCAATACGACCTGTTCGTATAAGTCCGTTTGGTCGGAGTATAGCAGACTGCCAATTGCTGATTTCAATTCCGCATCTGTCGCAAGCGTTTCTCATGAAAGTCCGACGGCGCAAAGTCTGGAGTGTATGGTGGATGCTGGAGCACATCCCACCCAAATGTGGCGATTTTCTCACGAACAGGAGCAACAACATGGAGGAGAGCACTGTCATGAGGAAGTTTGACATGGTCAGCGTTAAATTTGTGACTTTTGTTACGAAGAACACGAAGCAACTTAACCCAATTTTTGATGTCGACTGCAGCATTCACAGTGGTCCCGTGTGCAGCTAAGTCCACCTATAAAGGACCCCATCGTGTGTTCGAGTCCTCCCTTATGCATGGGAGTGTGTGTTGTCCTTAGCGTAAGTTAATTTACGTTAGATTAAGTATCTGTAAGACTAGCGACCGATGACCTCAGCTGTTTAGTCCCATAGAACTTACCACAAATTTCCTAATTCCTCAACATTTTCAAGTAGATTGAGACACTAGGAACGCTTTTCACTTGGAATACCTTTCGTATTGGGGAACCAGCATATTTTCACTCCGTAGAGAATTCTTTGGTTTTGGATGTGTAGCTGTACGCCCACGACTCATCGCCAGTGACGATTCCTTTGAGGAAGTCGTGCATTTCTGGGGCGCAACGCATTAAGTCCTCCAACCTTGTCATTACTTAATGTCCTTTGTGGTTTTCTGTCAGATGCCAGGACAGCCTGGTACTACATACTTTACGGAATTTCAACTTGTCATGAACAGTGTCGTACATTGCACCAAAGGAAACGTTGAACTCCTGCGATAAGGGTCGCAGCAGCACACGCCCGTCGTTAGCAATTTCTGCCTCAGTGATTTCAACGTCCTTCGGGGTTGCAGCTGTTACCGGCCACCCAGAGCGTGGCGAATCACTAAGGTTCACACCGCCCTCTTGGAAGAGTGCAGACCATCTGGAGACATTGCTATGGTACATTCAGTCGTGCCCATACATTCGACGCTTGTACCTGTGAATTTCACTCCGTTTACGCCCTTTGACCCACATATATCGAACTACACTTCACAAGATGACGACAGTAACATGTGCGCCATGTTTGTGTTCAGGCTTCTCTCGCTTCTGCTGCACGTGGAAACAAATTACCCTCTGTACCGAAAACTTCAAACTACATCATTATTAAATTTCAGCATTCCAGTCGCAGTTCCAGTGGATAAAAAAAGTTATTGTGCATTACTATCCGATCTTATGTACTTGGAGGAGCGAAGTAAGGTATATCGTGGATTCCGAACTTTCCACGCCTATTCGAAACGAAGGGCTTCAACATAATGATGTGACTGAAAAAAAAAATTATCTTGAGTCCACGTGAAATTAATTATCGTAAAGAATTTGGTTGCTAAGAAATGAAAATAGCTAGAGAAAATTATAATTTGGTGGCTGCAGAACGATCAATGAATTCAGTGTAAAGAGAGCTTCAGATGTGAAGACTTTATTGCCTTGATCGCGTAGAGCTACACTGGATTACTAGTTTCGACATGACTAAACTGCATCTTCAGATCCACAATGTACAGGTTATGAAATCATGCTGCATGATAAACCTCATGTTTGTTTCATACCATCGCAAAGCATTCATAATAAAATTTTAATGTTCTTCTCTCTTTTTATTACGATTCCGTTTCGATGGCACGAAAACAAGCGTGCGGTTTATCTCGCAGCATACTTTCATAAACAGTATGCTGTGGATCTGAAGATGGCAGCTTAGTTCTCTCGAAACTACGAGGGATATTCGGAAAGTAAGAAAGTCGCGAAATTGCAATCAAAAGTATTTGATTTTCAGCAGTTAACTACACCGTCTAGCTACTTCTATACATAGTTGCCGCTTCGGCTTTGACATTGCTCTTAGCTTTGTACCAACTCTCGAAAACCGTCATCAGAGATGGGAGAGCCCCCTGAGCTTTCCGCCTATTCTCTGCACTGGTCTACAGCTCGTTGTATATGCCAACTTCTTGTCTTCATAACCAGCAGTTCATGAGAGCAAGGATAAAACTCAGGGGGAGCCAATTACGGGCTCTACTGTGGGCAATCACAAACTTCCTATTGAAAACGCTGCAGGAGCATCTTCATTACCCCTGCAGAATGCGGCCAGGAATTATCATGAAAAAGGAAACTCATGACAATTGTGATATCTGTGCTGCATGACATCAGGCGAAATCTCTCACTAGGCCCTCATACTTGGTTGGAGACACTAAGCTATAGGGGCCTTAACGTGTTCACTGCGTTCTCAGCAATGAAAAGAGTGACGTGACGTGATCGACGAGAATACTACGGACACTACCCAACACATCTGCGCAAAGCTTCATCGGATTTTCACTGCGGTTTCCATTTCAGGCCCGATCGGACATTACTTTCCAAATAGCCCTCTTAATAATCCGACGTACCTATACATGATAGAGGTAATGATAACTTCATATCTGAAGATTTCTTAACATTTGCTAGAGGAAACATTCAAAGTCTAGAAGCTTAAATGACTATGGTAAATTAATATGCACCCTATAGGAAAATCAAAGAATTCATTGGAACAAAGTGAACCAACTGTATGAATATCAGGAGCTAAGATAACAAGTCAGTATGAAGCATTGTATTTAACAGCTTGCTACGTGCTAGACGGTATCTAACACAAAGTCTCAAGCAACTCGAAAAAAAGTGCAGGTGACTGCAGTACGTAAGAAAGTTAAAGGAAGAGACCCACAACTTTATAGACCAATCTCCTGAAGATAGGTTTGCTGCAGAATTCTCGAACATATTTTGATTTAAAATATAATACATCTCCTTGGGAGGGGAAAACTTCTGTCCACAAATTAACACGGATTTAGAAAACATCGCACGTGCGAAACTCAGCTTGCCCATTCCTCTCATACCCTGCTAATAATAGGTGATGGCCAACAGGGAGGTTCCACAACCCTAAATTTCCGGAAAGCGCCTTGACACATATTGATGAGTATCTCAGTAAACATCAAATATTTAGTGCTCTGGAAGAAGATGTAGAGCACAAACAGGAAAAAATTCCTAAACGTGGTTCAATATGCCTTATTGTTCTGAGCAAGGTCTTAAAGGGTGGGAAAAACTTATGGTGGCTTAATGGCCGTGTTAAAAATTGCTACGTAAACAGAGCTTCATCACACATTCAAGAGGAATAAAAAGTTAGCTGAGAAACGAAAGCTCAATAATATGGTAATGACCGTAAGTTGAGCAATGAGACAAGTGTTCGACGACTATGAACGTGAAGTTTTGTAAGCCGATCTAATTAAAAAACCCAAGAAGTTTTGGTCTTCTGTAGAATCAGTAAGCGCATCGAAATAGTCTAGTCACTCACTGACTATCCGGGCAGCGAAACGGAAGGTAATAGACAGAAGGCTGCAATACTGAATTCGGTCCCCCGAAAATGTTTCACTTCGGAAGATCGCAACAGAGTCCCTCCTTTCAACCATCGTACGGACGTCGAAACGGCAGATACTGAGACAACCGATCGATCAGGGTTAGGTGGGATACCTGTACGATTCTTCAAAGATTATGCAAAAGAACTTGTATCCCTTCTAGAAGCAGTTTATCGTAGTTCGGTGGGGCAACGAAGGGTACCTACTGACTGGAAAAAATCACAAGTCATTTGCATTTTGAATGACGATCGTAGGACAGATACACATAATATTAGGCCTGAATCATTGACGTCAGTTGGTTGTATTATCATGGAACATGTTTTATGCTCAAGAATTATGTTTTTGGAGAATTAAAATCTCCTCTATAAGACTCAATATGGATTCCGCAAGCAAACAACCTTTTGAGCCTCAGCTCTCTCTGTTTCTTCATGAGAACCAAAACGCTGCAGAAAATGGTGATCGCGTTGACGTCGTGTTCCTTGTCTTCAGGAAGGCATTTTACACTGTCTCGCGTTGCCGTTTAGGCAAAAAAAAAAACTAAAGAAAGAAAAAAACTAGCCTCCCAAGTATCGGACCAGGTTTGCGACTGCATTCATGACTTTCTTGTGGATAGAACCCATCACATCCCTCTTTACGGAACAAAATCGTATACAAATGATCTAATAGAAAGCGTCGGAAGCTCTGTGAGACTACTCGCAGATGATGTTGGTATCAATAAGAAAGTAGCAATGACAGAAAACACTGTCGAATTGCAGAATGACCTACAGCGGATTGATGAAGGCTACAGACTTCGGAAGAATGATGCAGACTTGGCAGTTGATCCTGAACGTCAATGAACGTATCATATTGTGCATACACAGGAACAGATATCCTCTGCTGTACAACTTCACTATTGATTACGAATTGCTGGAAAAAGTATCTATCGTAAAATATCTAGGACTAACTATTCAGAGCTACCTTAAACAGTACGACCACATAAAACAAATTGCGGGAAAAGCAGATACCAGACTGAGATTCACAGGAAGAATCTTCAGGAACTGTATCCCTCTCAAGAAGGAAGTTGCTTACAAGGCGCTTGTTCCACAGATTCTGGAGTATTATTCACCAGACTGGGACCCTTACAAGCTAGGACTGACAGAAGAGAAGATTCTTCGAAGAGCGGCGCGTTTCGTAACGCGATTGCTTGCTTGTCGCAAGTGTTATAGAGATGCTGAACATTATCCAGTGGCAAACGCTGCTAGAGAGGCATTGTGCCTCATGAGAGATTTTCTATTGAAATTTCGCAAGAGTACTTTCTGAGATGACTCGGACAACATATCATTCCCTCTCACGTACCTCTCGCGAAATGAAAACGACGAGAAAATTCGAGAAATTGGAGCTAATACAGGGGCTTATCGTAGTCATTCCTCCCACACGCCATTCGCGAATTGAAGAGACGAAGGGGATCAGTTAGTGGTACCAGAAGTACCCTTCGCCACATATCGTCAGGTGGCTTGCGAAGTATTAATATAAATATGGAAGGTTATGAAGGACCCGACTGCAAACTGATAACGAAGGTGTGAGGTTACTGTCTGGCTTTCCAGATATGTGAGTGGCTGTTACTTCTTACGTAACAGAACCCAGTCGGTTGTCGTCGACAGCGTGTGTTCATAAGAAACAAGGGTATCCTCAGGGCTGTCCAGTGAAGTGACTTAAGACCCCTTTTATTTTCTATCTACATAAATGATCTGACAGTGATAAGCAATCTGCGGCTGTTTGCTGATGATGTTGTCGTGTGCGGGAAGGCAGTAGGGAAGGAGAAAGATCGACTTGTTTTGCTGGGAGAGTTTTAGGGAAGTGTAGCTCATCTGTAACGGAGCCCGTGTGGTCCATTCCTGAGTGCTGCTCGAATGTTTGGGAACCCTACCAGGTTGGGTTAAAGGAAGACGATGCAATTCAGATGTGAGCCGCCAGATTTGTTACCGACAGGTTCGATCAATACCCGAGTATCATAGAGATGCTTCGTAAATTCAAATAAGAATCCCTGGAACGAAAACGACGGTCTTTTCGCGAGACACTACAGAGAGAATTTACAAGAACGGATCTGTTACCACCAACGTAAGTTTCGCCTAAGTGACGTGATAAGAAATATTACGGTTCATACAGAGGCTTATAGACCGTAGATTTTTTCTCGCTCCATTTGCGAGTGGATCAGGAAAGGAAATGACCAGTAATGGTGCGAGGTACCCTCCACCGCGCACAATTCGGTGGCCTAGATCCAAAAGTCGCTGAATGACTGGATAAACACCACTCAAACAGCTGAGTATTCTCATACCCGTCCTCTCTCCAGTTCCACGTCCAACTGAACTTCCGTGCAACGGTCTTCCTCATGACATACACCATGCGCTTTGTCTAGAGCTACAAATGATAATCATTCACGCATTTACAATTGCAGCAAGCCCTGCAGAGCATTGATGGTTGGTGAAGGCCTGGTAGTTGATACTGAACGTAAATAAATGCAACGTATGGCACATAAATAGGACACGGAACCTACTACTGTACGATTACACTGTTGGCAACAAAACATCCTAGGAGTAACTATCCGGAGAAACCTAAACTGGAATCTATACGGATTATAAAATGAAGTCTCCCATCATTTTTTTCAGTCTGCATGTGAAATCTCAGGATATACTGTAGTGATTCTGATAAGCCCTCGTCATAACAGACATGCTTACACACGAGGAAACGTTTTTGTTCATTACTTATAATTATAGTAATGACGAGTGTGTAGTGCACGAGGGTGGGTCAAAAAATAATGCCTCCTATGTCACAAAAATTTAGTAATGAACATACACTGAATCCGCAAAGAAACTGATTTAGGCATGCGTATTCAAATACAGAGTCTGGAACCGCGCGACCGCTACGGTCGCAGGTTCGAATCCTGCCTCGGGCATGGTTGTGTGTGATGTCCTTAGGTTAGTTAGGTTTAAGTAGTTCTAAGTTCTAGGTTACTCAAGACCTCATATGTTAAGTCCCATAGTGCTCAGAGCCATTTGAACCATTTCCAAATACTGAGATATGTAAACAAGCAGAATACGGCACCGCTGTCGCAACGCCTACGTAAGACAACAAGTGTCTTGCGCAGTTGTTAGATCGGTTATTGCTGCTACAACGGCAGGTTATCAAGATTTAAGTGAGTTTTAACATGGTCTTATAGTCGGCGCACAAGCGATGGAACACAGCATCTCCAAGGTGACGATGGGGGTTTTCCCGTTTCACGAGTGTACCATGAATATCATGAATCCGGTAAAACATCGAATCTCCGCCATCTGTACAGCCGGGACAAGATCCTGCAGAACAGGACCAACGACTACTGAAGAGAATCGTTCAACGTAACACAAGTACACCTCTTCCACAAATTACTGCAGATTTCAGTGGTGGGTCATCAACAAATGTCAAACATCATCGATATGGGTTTTCGGAGCCGAAGGCCCACTCGTGTACCCTTGATGACTGCACTATACAAAGCTTTACGCCGATGTCGGTCAATACCGATATTCGACTGTTGATGACTGGAAGTACGTTACCTGGTCGGACGAGTCTCGTTTCAAACTGAATCGAGCGGATGGACGTGTACGATTATGGAGACAACCTCATGAACCCATGGACCCTGCAAGTCAGCAGTGGACTATTCAAGTTGGTGGAGGATCTATAATGGTATGGGGTGCGTGCAGTTGGAGTGACATAGGACCCCTGATACGTCTAAATACAATTCTGCCAGGTGACTCATATGTAAGCATCCTGTCTGATCATTGAGACGCCCTGCTAAACCCGTAGGACAGGACAGGTGGTTTAAGTTGTGGAAAGGAGCCAAAATAAGCGACTGTCAGTTACACTCGAACAAACAATCTTTCATTTCATCAAACATTATTAGAGCCAAGAATTTTTTTTAAAAAAAAGAAAAAACACAGCTTTAGTTTTGGACCTTAATTCGCAGCTGAATGCGCAGTACAATCTCATACCTTAAGGGCGAGAACACTTTCATTTAAAAACGGCTGAAAGCCAATAAATTAAAGCTCCACCAAAATCATAAATTTTAAAGACAAAGCCCTGTCTTAAAACATTTCCTTAATTAGGCTGACGGCCCAAAGAATCTGACCCCTGAAGAGTAAACAAATTCAAGATCGGCTGAAGGCCCAACACTTAAGACTCAATAACAATAATTTTAAAAATGTGAAAGGCTTTACATATTCAGTTCTTAAATTAGGCCGAAGGTCGAAACCATCTGACGCCGCAAGGGCAAAACAACCTTAATCTACAAATCGGTTAGAAGCCATGTAAGAACAAACAATAAGCTCAAACAAGAAAGGCAGTTCACCCAAGGGCGCTCAGAAGTTCCGAGGGTTGGCCTGGAATTCAAAGACAAACGCGGGCTTAGGTGAGACAGGCAGTCGATCCAACCAATGTCGATCCGACGAAAACCCAACTGACAGTCAACGGACCCTCCGATAAGGTAACCTCCGCTTCACCCGACCAGGACACAACAGGGACAACGTAGAAGGTATTGACGCCCACAACCAATTATACATTCAGCTGTCAAACTACACACCATGCTGGGCAGCGACAACAAGATGAGGAAAATACACTCCCTGAATTTACGTCATCGGGCGGGGCAGGTAACCGGAACGTTAACGGCTAGAATGCAGAAGATTCCGCTGTACAGTTAACCTCCACCAGAGGGTGGCTAAAATTTGCCAACTTGACAACACACGTTGTTGCTCGCGTGGATATCCCAACAGCCGAAAACGACCTCCAAACGACACAATGTGAACAGTCTTGACCTGCTGGTACATTAAGTCAAAACTCGACTTTCATGTGCAGGATCGGTGAGCCATGAACCTCGTGGGAATGGGAACAACACCACACACTCCGACATGGCTTAGAGGCCACCAGCAGGCCCAGCCAAACTACATGCCACGGAGATTTCCTCGCTGCCCCACAACAACCGACCATCTCCCAGGCCTGGAAACGATGCAGCGTCTCACCGGCGATCTGTCCCGACTTCACTGCTGCTGCGTCCTGACTACACTGCTGGTCCATCTCCATCTTACTGCCAGACACACAACGACCAGGAAATGCTATCAGTAGCTCCAGAGATGGTATGTCAGTGCATCTATCGATACGCGCTGCTGCTGCCACTCACGGGCAAGTAAGGCAGGAAGTTAGTGACACCAGCAAATGAAATAAGAAAATGAGGCGGCAGTACCGTAATTGAAGATGACACACAATAAATGGCTTATACGTAATCCGCGCATGGCTAAATCACCTGCACCTATTCATGTCCATTGTGCTTTCCGACTGACCTGGACGATACTGGCAGAACACTGCGACAGTCCACACATCCAGAATTTGAACAACTCTTCTGAGATAAAACACTTCCGTTGACCACCAAGCTGCTTAGATGTGAACATTATTGAACATATCTGGTATACCCTGCAACGTGCTGTTCAGAAGAGATCTCCACCCCCCTCGTACTCTCACGGATCTATGGACAATCCTGCAGGATTCATCGTGTCACATCCCTCCAGCACTACTTCAGTGTACTCGTGGGAGCCTAAACGATATTAGGTAGATGTACCAGTTTTTTTGGCTCTTCAGTATATAACAAATGGAATAGTACTGACCATAGCCTCTACACAACACTATCGTTCAACAGTCACCACCCATCTGTACCCATTTGCGCTATCGTCGAATCCAGGCACAACACTAGTCTGGAAAAATTCAGGGATCTGTTTCATGCTCCACTATTTTAAAGCTGTTATAACTTCTTCCATGAAGAAAGTGTAAGGGGACGCTGTAATGGTCATAAGGAAGGTGTGCCATTCATTGAAGAAGTTTGGTAACAGAGAAACTGACACTGCAGATTACCAGCGCAGCAAGAGACCGACGACATATGTCGCAGATACCGATCAAGGATGCGCCGATGAAATGATTCGAGGCATAGACGTGTAAGAGATCACAATCAACAGTGATACCTATGTAACCAAACTTTAAAAATTTGGGAGGCAATAATGAACTCCCCTATATGTCATTTGTCACAACCCAAGCAATTGCGAGCAAGAGCTGCTCAGTCCTCATTTGGTCCCATCTAACTATGTGTGTGGACCTATTAAAGACAACATATGTGCTTACAGATTCAGTGACTTGAATGAGATTAAAATAGCTTTAAAATCATGCATTAAGAAACCGAATTCTGTATTTAGCCAGTTCATCGATGGTGCAACTGTGTACAAATGCATGGCAACTACGTTGAACGGCAGTGTTGTGTAGAGGACAGTTCAGGCTATTATATGTACTAATTCCACCGTTATACGGTCATTACTGATTTATTTTATGACACAGGAGGCATTACTTTTTAATCCATCCTCGTATGTATTGTTATCTCTTCCATATCTGATCGACATTTTGAGTAATATCTTGTACCAGAGATAGGAAGTACAAGCTAGTCAGCTACAGAGGAGGCAGTATCATGTGGGAAATGCCACAAAGTAAACGGGCGGTGCTACAACAAAGATTTGCGAATATTGACCAGAATCTATGTATCTACACAAATCTCCTACATGCAGGCTTGTCGCAAACAGTTTGGAAAGTTTATAGGCTGTTGCAGGGCTGGTTGTGCTGACAAATAGCTGTTAAGGAAACGTATGGTACACTGCGCCATTTCTGAGTTAACTAGCATTGAAGTTAGCCAATCAGGGCGTTTCGTGCTCTAGTTCAAGTGCCCTGCCAGAGACAGTGTCACCAAACGTGTTCTTCGTTTAATTTCGTAAAACCGAATGTGAGAGCAATACAAAAATGGGACATCAGACACTAGTGGTGACTGATCCCGAGTGAAGGGTTGAGCAGTCTCGTGCGCTACATCTGCTCTATGAGAAAAACTGGCATTAATTGTATCCGGTAGGTCGCTTGAACTTGCGAGCCCAGCGGACTGATTGGCTAATATCAGTGCTAATTAACTCGGACACGGTGCAATGTAGAGAATTTTTTTCTTAAGAGTTATTTCACAGGACATGCTACCCTGCAACATCGTTACACACTTTTCAGAATATTTCTGCCCCCCCCCCCCCCCTCTCTGCACAGTATGAATTAAAGTCCCCACCTGCTTTCCTTTTCTGTGTGTGATGGCTAATCTCAGGAAACTATGAGACACTGATGTGGTTTCACTAATAGACAGAGTGATTCACGAGCAATTTCGTACATATAATGTACACAAGTTATGTCGTCTGGCTGCAGTACTTCATGCATGCAACCCGTGCGAGAACGCAACAACTTGTAGATAAATCAGATGCTAGTCTATGATTCATTGGACGAATCTTTCAAAAATGTAATTCAACCACAAAAGAAACGGCTTAGAAATTACTTCTTCAGCCAGTTTTTTAGTACAGCTCATAAATATAGGACCCTTGAGAGGTTCCAGGCCCTCTTTTTCATGTCGCCTCTCATTTTCATCAATTTTATTAATGTTCTATGTCATTCCACGGTGGTAACACAAGTTTTTGTAATGAGAGTATTTGTACTGAGAGCTCAAAAATACCTTTCACTTGATTCCTATGCATGTTGGGTTACTTCCCTGTGTGGCCTGTGCGAGGCGAGCATCGGAGGACGCGGCACACTGTATTTCCTGTTGGGGGCTGCACTTCCCCGAATTCTGAGGGATTCGTACAATGGGCTTAAGCGCCTGGTGCAAAAACTGACGTCGGTCGGGTTTCACCTATTGTACTCGGGGGGAAACGACCTGCTAGACGTCTTAGTGTCGCCGCAGTTTATGTTTTTACCATTTGATTCTAAGAATACTTGTGGAACGTGCCCTGATGGGTGTGACTGACTGGCGCCGGTTGGCGGTGGTCTAGGCAGGTTGTTTTCGTAACCGGACAAACAGCAAGTTCAGTGCCCTCAGCTGAATAGCAGAGGCATGATTGGTCAACTTAAACTGAGGCTAGTTGACGTCATAAAGCCCTGCTCGAAATTGGAGGGAACGGTCGCTACTGGCGCGAATGATGTTCTGAGACAGTGCGGGGGAATCTTGGAATCAGCACTGAATGCTGATTCGCGGTTTTCGAGGAGAGTGGGGAATTGAGCAATGTTGGCTTCGCTCTTGCTTCGCATCACAGAGAAGATTGGGGATCTGATCTTCGTGGTAGTCGGACGGTCTTGCGACTTAGTCGCACGTTTTCGGCAGAACTTAGAATTCTCAGACGGCCTTTGAGTTGGGGTTGAAACAGAGTTGCTGCTCAGCAGAAGCCGGCTCCTACATCATCAGAACGCTGCCGACCGACGACCTGAGACAGATTTCAGAATTGGTAAAGTATTTTGCGGCTCCGGAATTGTAGGACCTATCATTTGTATACTGAAGCCCTCAGCAGCACGTGCGCTTGCTTTTTTTTTCTACAGCTCCACCTTGCTTGTTTCTCCATGTGATCCCATCTGAGCTCTCACTAATAATCTCGATACTGCAATATAGTCGCGAGGGTAATATTTGATTCATTAGGACCTCCAATCATTATCGTCAAGCTATTGCAACACAGGGAGTAGGAGCCCTTGTTCTCGAGCCAACTCTTATTCACGTAATAGTTCAGAATACCATATTCCTTAACCTACTATTTGCGTCGATAATCAGGTGCCTTTATGCTCTGATGTATAATAAAACTCATTGTAATATTTAAGCTACATATCATTTCGTAGATATATGCAGAATCCCATTTCCTGTTGTTTATTATGATAAAGTTCTCCTTTTTTTTTCTCTCTTAGTAGATTACGATTTTTATTAAATTATTGTGAGTGTGCACTCCTTATTTTACCAACTAGCAGAGCCCACCGTCATTTCCCTTCGTTAACGTTGTGCGCATAATTAATTAGGTGGTAGGTAAGGAGGGGGTTGAGTACATGTCTCGTTCTCATGCAAAATTCGTCAGAATTAAAGAGGTACACACTCTTCTCCACCCCTGTACCTCGCACCCTTACCAGGTTGGATTAACAGAAAAGCTAGGCAAGGGCCAACCATGAGCGGTGCGTTTCGTCATTGTATTATTTAGTAGGCGCGAGAGCATTACGTAGATGCGTACCGAACTCCAGTAGGCGACGCAAAAAGAAAGGTGTTGTGCGTCATGGAAAGGTTTATTATTGAAATTTCGAGAGAATTCGATCCGGTAGGATCCTCCCACTACGTCTCGCGAAGTGGCCACAAGGAACAAATCAGAGAAATCTGAGGTAAAATAGAGGTTTACCGACAGTCGTTCTTTCCATGCGCCATTCGCGAGTGGAACGGAGGCATCCTATGCCATATACCGAAGGTGACTTCCAGTGAATAAATGAAGTTTGTCAACCAAGAGATATGCGATCTGTTGTAACTTTTATATTTATAACAAAACGAGTCAGCATTGATCGTAGAATTAGAAACCTTGATATCTGGCGCAAATCGATTTTAGTCACTTCGTGACCATCATCAGTGCTAGAAATGAAAGATTTTGTGGAGCCATAATGTCACCAACACTAATCAAAAATTTATCCGTAATGGCACCAATACTAATCAAGAATGTTTTACTATCTGAAGATGGCTACATTGTTAGCCGAAACTAGTAAGCAAGCCAAATAATGAAGCTTCTAACCATCTTCAGATCATAAAACACTAGTGATTAGTGTTGATGCATTTACGGCTTCACACGTCTTTAAAATATTTCTTAAACTGAAAGATTTTAACGATTCGTAAAGTCATATTGGAACCAACACTAATCAAGAATTTTTTATGATCTTAAGATGTGTAGATTGCTAACCAAAACTAATAATCAATCCAAATAAAGATGATTTACTGTGTGTTGTTGATTTCATTGGTTTTCAATACATAACACAAATAAAAAAAAGGAGTAGGTGAAGTTTTATAACAGTATTTTGTTCGGAAACAGGCACTTCATTGACCATTGCATGAAACGAACAGTTTTTGAAAATCTACCGACGGCAAGCGAAATACACTCTCTAAAAAAAATAAAACAAGTCCATCAGGCAAAATGAAGCGCGCAGGTATTACCTCAACGTAAAAATGACATCATTCATCGCGCACACGTAGCCCCGCCCTCCGGGATAAATACAAAGAGGCCGTGTGGGAGCTCAGAACGCGGACGGAGCAGTGGAACTTTGCACATAAACGGGGAGAGCTGGACGCTTTGGTGTCCCGACCAGCGGCCGTCAATAAATGCTCTCTGAAAATAAACGGAGCGAAAAATTTAGCGTTCCATGTACTGTGAAATGCGCATACGGCACTTCATGTTATATTCAGCGCTGCCTTTTACCCATTGCAGCCGCTTCTGCTGTTCTGCGGCGCTGTTTAACCTCTCGGCCGGGCCGGCGACAGTGTATTATGAAAGAACACACTGCACAATGGGGCGCGCACAAAAGGTTTCCTGCTTTCGCACATTGTAAAACGCTTTCTGCGCCACTTCGTTACCGCCGCTTGTCCGACTGGAAACCGGTAACGATAACAGCGTACCGAGAACAATGCCGCGCCGTTCACTAGCGAGATAGATGCGCATTGTTCCGATACTTAAAAGTGACGTACATAATTGCGCATAGATAGCGAGCGGTATAATGCTCTATCGTAAAATTAGGTGTCTAACGTAGAGTCCGTATTATCGCAACAGCTACGTTACGTGTAAACTTCATAGGCGTATGACCACGTGTTCCGGCACTGAATGTTTGCCCATGGCGACTTGTGATTTAAGGCCAGTCAGTACCGGATTGAAAGCAGTATATCAAGAAAAATTTCTCCGACTTCGTTTCCTACCTTCCTCTGGCAAAGCGCCGGATTCTTCTGCTTATGAGGTTTCCTTGTGATTCATTGCCGGTCTGATTTAGGGATCTATTTTTGCGCAGTATACTCACTTATGCATAGGATTTGTCGACTCAGAAAAACTGGAATGAAATCACATTATTCTGTACTTTTTTATTTACATTAGTGACAGCTAACTGCTAATACCATCGAGAAAGTGAAAGTACCATTTGTACTGAAGTTTACAAAATGTGCTGAAACTGGCGACCATCAACCTCAATGCTAGCATGATATCGGCGAACAAGATTCTGACGCACCCTAACAAATAATCTGGGGTGTTTCAAATCACATCGCAGGCAGCTACAATCCTGGTAGCTAAATCCATCTCCTTATACGCTGGGGCCTCATACACGAATGAATTTAGACCCCCATACGAAATAATTAAGGGGAGTCAGGTCAGTTGACCTATCTGTCCATGGAATAGGACATCCTCTTCCAATCCAGCGACCAGGAAATACAGCACTGAGGTGGCTGCGGACATCCATATTGAGGTGATGCAATACACCGTCATGTTGTATCCACATTCACTCACAGACAGCCAAGGGTACGTTCTCCAACAACTCAGGAGGAACTCTTTGCACGAACCTCAAGTACGAGTGGCCATTCAGACGGTCAGGTAGAAGATATGACCCAATGAGATTGTCGCAGGCAATACCGGCCCAGATATTCGCAGCGCAACGAACTTAATCGTGTTACTCTGCTACAGTGTGCCAGTTTAGCTCATCCGAAACATGACTATTCCTGATGTTAGAAATACTATTACGATCAAATGAGATCTCATCAGTAAATAGCACGATTTGGAGGAAATCTGGTCGATCAATCCAGTGTTGGAACAACCACTGACAAAATGCGACCCTTTGTGCAAAGTCCACCACAAGCATTGTTTGCACTCGTTGTGGGTGTGATTGTTGTTCGTGCACTCGCCACACGTTAATATATGCAGCGCTCATTTAACGTGCAATACGACGAGTACTAGTAAGGTGGTCAGCAGAAACACGTTCCAGCACCTACTCCTCGGAATCGGGTGTGCGAGTGGTCCTCATGTTGCCAGGTCCCTCGTTTCTTCTTTGCAATGAACCCGTCTCCCGCATTTGTCGACTGATGGAAATAAACACTCGTCATGACGGATAATGCCTCTTATGATACCGTTCCTGAATAGCCTTTCTAACAACCCTACCACAACAAAGGTCAAAATTTAATAATGATTGTGGTGTTGCTCACGCTGCTAAATACTGCATTTTCGGGGTTATTATGTGGTATGTGTCATCAGAGCACAGATATTAAAGTCATTTCATGTAATAATGAATAAGCTAGGCACTCATCTTTTCGTATTTCCCACGTTGGTCTCGTTGTAAAATCATGGCTCAATCGTCGAAAATCTAGGTGGTAATGATTCCAAACTCGCATGCAAAAAGGCCTAGGTTTTATTCTGCTATATTCAAAAGTTTTATAGAGGTGTTTCACAAACCATTCTTGAAGATTAAGCCTTTCAAAGTTAGCACAATAGTTATGTAAAAAAAAGTAATCAGCACTCCGAATTTAAGTTACATTTCTTTTTTATTGCTTTTGTTGCGATAGCACGTAACACACGAAACACCACTTCACAAAACAAAACATACTTGAAAACATCTTCCTCACTGCTAAAGTTCACATTTTATAAGCTGTCTACGTTATGCATCTTTCCAACATGACGTCCAAGACTTGACTTTTTTAAGTTCCGACCCTAACTAACTAACAATCGCTTACGCGCCCAAAAATCAGAGTTACAAGTACGTCAAAGATCATAGTGACAAAAGAAAAAATACGCATAAGAATAATATCATTGCAATATAAACATATCGATGTATCACAAAAGAAATCAAATCTGAATGTTATCTCAGAAATATGTTAAGTAGTTAACAGAAACACAGTAGAATATCGCTGGTATCGAGAGGTTGAGTTGAGGTGCCGTAATGGTTACGTAATTCAAGTACCATTACACCTTGCAGCAACGAGAGCATTGCAACGTACTTCCCAGTATACAATTGCGTGAGTTCTGCGAAACTGTACCGGTGCTGCTCCATCGTATTGTAATGTACGTCTCGCGTCCCTGAATAGCACTGAGTACTGAATGGTTCTGTCGTTAATTCACAGCACGTTCTGCCATGGGACAATTTAAATACGATACAACGGAGCAACCTTATGGACAAGTAAAGTAAACACAACCTGTATCATAACTTCCTAGGAACCAGTCTTGTTCCTTGCAGGTTATAAGGAATGTGCATCTAAATAAACAGCACAGTACGTGTGAACTTGTACGCATGTTAGTTGTAAATAAGCTGGAAAACAGTAATGCTAGACAAAGCGGTAGAGAAGTTTACTTCCATATCTCCTGAAGCTAGCTTCTCCGACCCCAGGTTCCCTACCTCTGTTGTTCAGTGGAGCATTCTGTATGTCCGATTACTCTTTTGCAATCTCTAAGGGAGACACCCTGTATAATCCTCATGTCTGTTTTCGTTGTTAATCATGATACACCCATTGTGCTAAATACAACGTCAATAGTTTAGCTTCTGTTCACAATATGTGACATTGTGTAGAGATTATAGGTGCAACCTAGGCCCTCGATTCATACTCTTGTGGTTTTTACACCAGCAACTTTCTCCTCTACCTGGTCGAATTCAGATGGTCAAAATTAATTCCACCAGTTGGATAAAAACTTGTTACCTCTGGAACAGTGCGATCTAATGACCAAGGCTGCCAAAATATGCAATTTTCGCTAAAGGATTATAAGAGAATTTAACAAGTACAAATGAAACTGATCTTGTCATATAGTAGAATCGGGTGTACTGCCGCGGTCCGCGTCTTCCCATCACGATATTTCGGCGGTTTAACTCGGCGTTTTCATCACCTGTTTCCCAATATTAGTCGCCTTGCAGACATGATCCCATCTTCACTCTTGAGCGGTGCCTGGTCTTCACGTGAGAAAGACGCAGCTGTCTCGAAGAGCGTAAGGAGCGCCAACAGTGTCACGATAGTGCTAGGAACGCGCCTGGCAGGCGAGGATCTGATATGAAGCGTCGTGGGACGACCGCCACCGCGGAACGGGCGCTGAGGAACGGGGAACGCCCGGAGACGGATGCCACCAATAGCAACTGTCACAGCCAGCTCAGACGGCCTAGTGAACACCAGGTACCACGTAGGCGTAAATATGGGCCCAGGTCAGACAAAAATAGAAGAAAATAAAACAACCTAAAATAAAAACAAAGTGATGCCGTCGACCACAATTGGATTCTCGAGCGAACCAAACAGGCACACACCTCTTCGTCTCATCACCCTCTCAAATGGAGGGCCACCTTCATCACAGAGAGATGCTATCAACACCAGAGGCCGCGAGGACATCCAGCTACGTCAACTGTAGGAGCCCACAAGATTTGGAGGAGATCAACAGGGAAGCCGAGTATTATCGCCAGAAACAAGAGATGTTTAACAGAAGACAAGCTCGGGAAAATACGTAAAGTATGAACAACAGCACCTGTAGCTAGATGTTTCCCCAAATGCTCTCTGTAAGATTCCAAATTAGGATAAATGCCCTCCGAGACCAATCCCCCATCTCAGAGTAAGAAAAATGACGCACCATGGCATAATGAAAACAAATACATCAGCTGAATAGTGCAGTCAGATACTCGAACAGTCAAGATGCTCTCTTGTGGGCTCATCAGGATGTTGAACCTGTTGAGGACGTCGAACGCCTGGACTGCTACAGTTGACATCGCTGGACGTTCCTCTCGGGCGTCAGGTGCTGTCTGCGTCTTTCCGTGACGGAGATGGCGTTCCGTTTGAAAGAACGAAGAGACGAAGTAACATGCGTCAGTTTTGCACGCTCGCAGTTTCGTTGGTGGTCGACGGCGTCACTTTGATTTTATTTCTAGTTATTTTATTTTATTTTATGACGCTGACGCTCCGTTGGCAAGCCTTCCTTGCTCGGCGTGTCGAACAGTGTAAGCACAAAAATTCTTTTCCTGCTGTTCCTGTGGGGAAGAAAAGAGAAACCTTATCTATACGAATTACCGTGGGTGATATGGTGACCGTATGCTGTGTCTTCTGGGAGAAAATTGTTCTCGGAACAGGTCAGGCCAACGTGTGGTTTGCCTGTGGTATGGTTGGTGGCCCAGTTCGTGGATGAGCCAACTGCGGAATTGTTCCGCCTTCTTGTGGAAAGATCTCGCAGTGATCCTGGATCTGTTCTGCAGGAGCGGTAGGCCAGTGTCCTCGTTCAGTAGACACTCTCTTGGAAGATGCAGAGCAGTCTCCAGAGCTCGGTTCTGGATCCTTTGCAGCGTTGCGATGAGCGAATCTGTGGCCTTTCCCCTCACGTCACTTGCGTAGTCCAACACTGTTCGGACCAATGTTAGGTATAACGTGACGCCGTGTTGCGGCGGCAGTGTCGAGTGCGCGTTCAGCAGCGGGTAGGGACTGGGGAGGTGCCCTATGGCTCTGCTTCTGACGTCTTGGACATGAGACGTAAAGGAGAGTCTTGGTCTAGGATGACACCTTGGTACTTCGCCGTTTTGCTCCATGGAATAGGTGCTCCCAGGATATCGACAGGCGGGAGATCTGAAGGGTGAATATCTCCGTCTGGCTCTTCGCTGCGTTGAATTTCAGATGCCATTTCGTTACCACAAACACAGAGTTGCACCCGACTTGGCGTTGCATCATATGAGTGTTCATCCTGCGGATATACAGTTCTGTATCATCTGCGTAGAGTGCGAATTCGACAAGCGCCACTCACCGTATATCGGGAGTGTACAGTGAGTAAAGCAAAGGGGGAGAGCATGGATCCCTGTGGCACCCCAGTATGTGTCTATCGCTTCGTGGACGTACCATCGTCTTCTATAACGTGGAAGGTTCGCTCGCTTGCTAGGATCTGAAGAGGACTGCGTATGGCGTCGGTAACCCAAGTACAGAGAGTCTGTACACGAGAATGTTAAGCCAGACGCAATCGAAGGCTGGGGACATATCGAGAAAATCTGCTTCGAGGTATTCTCTTGTTTCCATTGCTCTCAAATGGTTCATATGACTCTGAACACTATGGGACTTAACATTTGAGATCATCAGTCCCCTACAACTTAGAACTACTTAAACCTAACTAACCTAAGGACATCACACACATCCATGCCCGAGGCAGGATTCGAACCTGCGACCGTAGCAGTCGCGCGGTTCCACACTGAAGCGCCTAGAACCGCTCGGTCACACCGGCCGGCCATTGCTCTCATCGCCGGCTGTATCAGTCTCAGAAGCTGGTAGAGGTTGAATGGCTTCTAAGAAAACTGAATTGCTCGTCTGGAATAACACCGTCCTGTGTAGCGTGTTCCATCACTCTTTTCACGTACAGCTTCTCGAAAACTTTAGAGAGGGATGAGATCAGGCCAGTGGTTGACGACCTGATGTGTATCTTTGTCGGTCTTCAGTATGGCCACAACTCGCCGTGCTTTCACGTTGCAGGGTAGCTGTCTGTGCGGACTATATCGTCGAACAAGTCAGCTAAATGCTGATGTACTGCTGGTGGAATGTTCTTCAGGAGCTAGTTGTTTATTCCGTCGCTGCCTCTTGCTTTCTTGGTGTGCAGGGAATAAAGTTGCTCCACAACTTCTTCCACTGTAATCGGCTCTATAACGTCTTCTTCATTCCCAGCTCCTCGTAGGATCTGCGGTTGCTCGTCGACCCGACGGCTCTGTGCCTCGTCCACGACGTCGGACTGGCGTCAAGTTTGAGGCGAATGCGTCGGCCAGCTCGCTGACATTTGCATCTGGCTCACTGAAGTACTCGTTGCCGATTTGGAGTGGGGGTACACGCTGTCGGCGCCGCAGGAGGTTCTTCACAACTTTCCAGGCGCTGCCGTTATCTGGGTTGAGCGTGGACACTAAGTTCGCCGATTATCTGTTCCTATGTTCCCCGATTGCTGCCTTTATCTCACTACTGACTCGGCATTTGCCGCTTCGTTGCCGAGTGAACTGCCACTCACGAGACAGTCGATTTCTCTCGGTGATAGTTGTCAGGGTGTGTGGCGGTTACTGCCGCGAGAAGTCTGGTGGTCGCTACAGTCGTCTCCGGATGGCTGCGTTTGGTGCCCGTACTATCCTTCGGTTGAGGAAGGCTGTGGCTGCGTCCGTCCAGACTACTTCGGGGTTAGCTGTGTCTTCCGAGAGACTTCAGTATTTCTGCTCGCATCCCAAATTTGTTAATTTGGGCGCTGGTCTGGAAGGGAGGAGCCGGTTAGTCATAGATGAGTGGGACATGGTCGGATGATAGGACGTTCCGCTTTTCGGCATAAGTGAATTGTCTGATACCATTCAGGAGTGCGAAGTCGATCACGTCTGATCGACCTCGGATGGGGAAGTGCATAGGACCAACGGCCCCAGGCAGACTGCGACGTTTCCATGAACAACGAGAGAGATTCGGGGCCTACTGGTGTTGGTGAGGTGAGAGTTCCATTCCGGTTTTTTTTTTTTTTTTTTGCATTGAAGTCCCCCGCAATGAAAGGTCGTCTCTCCAGTGACAGCAGAGCATGGTAATTTGCCTTGTGTATCGGTCTATTGCGCTGCGGATATACCATCGTGAAAAGAATCTCCACGGCAGCGGTGTTGATGGCCACCCTCATGGCCTCCAACATGGCGAGTTCTCGCAGGTGGAATCTATGATTTCACAGCGGGCTCTTGACGTAGACTGCAGTGCCGGTCTTGTGGTTGGCGCTGTCATCTCAGAAGCAGTAGTAGTTCACAGCTTGCATGTTCTCCATGGGTTTGAGGAATGTTTCCTGCACATGACAGATGTCAACACTCTCGGCCCAAAGTAACTGGCGAAATTCTCCCCGCTGGGGACACAGTCTGTTCGCATGGAACGTACATATCGTCAGGTCATGGATATGGGCATTATTCATGATGTCGCTGTATTTTGACGGCATTGACCTGGAGGGTTGCCGTTGCTGCTTCGAGGAGTGCCACAATTAGACGCATAAGCTGGCACAATGACCGCAGGAGGGAGCATACTAAGTTCGCTGGCGTCGGTCGGCATCTGTGACGTTCTCCGTCGCTAGGGTGCTGTCGACTGGCTACTGTGTGTGATCTGCACGCTGCGAGGTGGCGTATTACTCCGTCTGATATGTGGCGCAGTCGATGGATCTGGCCTGTTGCTGGCAGGTGACGCTTTCACCATGGCGGCATCAGCGGAGCTGCATCTCACCTGGACCCGTCTTGTGGCTGTCTTGCGGCAGAAGGTATTACAGCCCCTGCAGCTTACCACATGTGGCTCGCCACAGTTGCAGCAAGTCGGCGGGTGTTCTTTCTTCTTGTTGCATTCCCTGGTCTGGTGCAGTCTGGCGCACTTGGCGCAATAAGCTGGCATGTGACAGTAGCGCGCCAGTTGGTCCATGCCTTTGCGAGAGTAGCACTGGGCTATCTTAACTTTAGCAAAAAGGTGCCCAACCTTCATCGAAAAGTCCACAACCTTTTCCACCTTGAATATTTTTCGAGTTTCAATGTTGTCGACCAGATAACTAGGAACAGAGGCATGTTCCTGTGTGTCCTAGGCGACTTCATCAGCACGACGGACTTGACTGCGAGCTCTGAGCTGCGATCTGCTGCTTCGAGAACTCTTTCACCACCTTGACTGGAAGGAGGCAGAGGACCGTCTACTTACGCGTTTCTGCGCTGTGGTCAAACAATGCCATTATTCCTCTTCTATAAGCTTCATAAGCTTCCAGCAATCACCAATCCTCTCCAGTCCGATCTTGCACAGGTCAGAGCCTCTCTTGCAGACGCCACTCGGTTTGGCGACGGAGTGTATCTTCTTGTGGAGGGTCCTGCAGCCTCCAGCCCGCGAGACGGTGATCGCTGGTCTGCGAGACGGTTTCTTTAGCTGTGGCAGCGCCATCCTGTCCTCTTTGGCTGCTTCCAGCATGTCACCATAACTGTTTCGAGTCTCTGCTTCAGCCAGTCGCACTTGCTGGAGCTCAACGGCTCTGGTCGAGAGCTATGAAGCAATATTCATCGAGTTTACGTGGAGATGGGCCCCCCTCTCCATTTTGCCCTCTTCTTCTGCTGCTTCATGGCGCCTCCGTGAGGTTTGGGATACCTCAATGTCTTCACCCTGATTATGAGGGTTCAACCGATCTTCCTTCGGTGCGTTTGGTCTTGCCCCATCGATCACGGTTGCGGCCGATGCGGCTTTCGCACCCAGGTCAGGCGATTACAGCCGGTGTCGCAGTTGTCAGATAGGGCACGGTTGTGGCTGATGTCGCTGCTGCTGTCTCATAGGGAGCGGTTGCGGCCACTGCGGCTTCCTCGTTGCCAATCATTCCACGGGCAGTAATTCTCGCCCGAGCGGCGGTGGTAGTTAGCGCAGGTGTCACTGCTTGAAGTGTACCTGGCCTTCGCTATGATGAGATCCTCATCCCCTCTGAATCGGAGCAGGCTACCTCCTGCGATGAGACGATGCACTGCATCTTGGCAATGTTCGGCAGTGGCAGCCGTTTCATTGCTGCGAGCAGTCCTCGCCAACTTGGCGGAATTCAAAGGCAGGCAGCGGGGCGGGGGCGCTGGTAGGAAAGTTTCCGTTAAGCGCCGATCCTCCACCCTTCTGGCATCTCGCCATGAGCTATGCTCGTCCCTTGAATAGGACACTTTGGTTTCCATGAAAGCGCAACACTTCTGTTCTTTTGTGAAAGGAGAAGACAGTCCCACATCAATCTAGACGTTGTGAGTCCCTAACCTTCCTGAACTGGTAGCCAGATCGAGGTATCTTCTTCCTGTAAGAGAGGAAATGCAGCAGATGCCTGAAGTTCCGGTAGTGCGTCCAGGTGTTAACCCTTCCGTGGCGCAGCGCCGTGAGAATCACAGCTTATTCGTGACTGTTGCAGTGATACCACCATGTGGTCTGCAGCGCTAATATACGACTGTGTTTTCCTGACCTGGTCCCATATTTATGTCTGGATGGTGCCTGGTATTCACTAGGCCGCCCGCGCTCGCTGTGACTATTTCTATCCGTCTGCGCGCGTTCCCACCTCCGTCCGCGCCCGTTGCAGCTGTCTTCCGCGGTGACGGCCATCTCACGGCGCTCCGTATTAGGTCGGCGCTCAACACGCCAGTCCATTCTTGGAACGTTATTGTTGACAAACACTTTCCTCATATATACTGCTCTAAGACAGGGTGCATTGTCATCCTGAAACAAGCAGTCATGGTCTCCGAGCTGTTCCTGTACTGTAAGCAGTAGATAATGCTCCAAAATCTGTTACTATCCTTCCACATTTAGCGTTTTTTAAACACAATAAGGGGCCACACCCTCTCCATGGAAAACACCCCCATACAGTAGCACTAACCCCTTCCGTACTTTCTTGTTCGCACTAGACACGATAACATTCTCCGGGTACTCTCCAATCCCAAACACTTCCATCGGACTGCTAAAGGGTACAGTGCAGGTCACTCCAAATCACTCGTTTTCAGCCGTTCATTGTCCGGTGACGTCACTCTTTGCGCAACCTCAAGTGTAGCGTAGCTTTGACAACAACAATATGCTCGACTTTTGTAAGACATTCTTTTGAATTACCAACGCACACTGTGCCACCTGGACTGCTGGTAGTACTTGGGAACTCATTAGTAATTGCTTGGCTAGCTTCATGTGAATTTTATAACCACATTCCACAATGCTCGAAGCCTCTGTCCGTCAGAACATGTGGTCTGACTGGTCTTGGTTTAGCTGTGGTTGCTCCTTCGTGTTTCCACTTTATAATCGCATCACCAGAAGTCGACTTGTGCACTTTCGAAATTTTTAATATTTCCTAACTGATCTGTTACTCAGATTACATCCAATCACTAGTCCCAGTTCCAAGTCACTGTGCTCTCCTGGCCGACACATTATTGCTTCTGTTGTAGGTAACTCGTGGTCTAGGGGTAGCGTCTTTGATTAGTAACCAAAACGTCTCCGGTCCCGGGTTCTAACCCCGCACTGTCTTAAATTTAGAATAAAAATCATCATAAAAGGCGGCCGATGACTTCCTCATTCAGCCAAAAGCCTTGTCAAAGAGGGCGGAGGAGTAGACAGAGGCACTCTCTTGCCCTTGAGGTGGGAAACTGGCCTAGGACGCTACAGAATCAACCATTTCAGCGGCATGAAGATGCAGAAGGCAGTGGAAACCACTTCATTAAAGACACATAACGTGTATCCACAGAACAAAAATGTCATGGTGATCTCTCCACTGGCAACAGATTGCGGACTATTCCCCATTCGGTTCTCTGGCAGGGGCAGCCTGAGGGGAGGGGGGACTGAGAAAAATATTGAATAACAAACGACAGGGTAAAGTTCTACGAGTGAGGGCGTGGAATGTTGGAATGTCAGAAGTTTTAACGTGGTAGGGAAGCTGTAAGTCTAGATACAGAGAGGCCAGTGAAGTGAAATGGAAGGAAGACAACCATTTCTGATCTCATGGGTATAGGATAATATCAACAGCAGCAGAAAATTACATAACCGGAATAGGATTCGTTATGATTAGAAAGGTAGTGGATAGAGTGAGTTATTGTGAACAATACCGTTGCTCTCAACAGTACTGATTGGAAACCAGCACCTACAGCATTAGTACACCTACACATGCCGACGTCGCAAGTAGAAGAGGCAGAGATAGACAAAATATATGAGGATGTATGCAGGTTGTAAAGAGAGATGAATACTTAACAGACATGCGGGATGAAACGCGGTTGTAGAAGAAAGGGTTAAGGGAGAATTTAGGTATAAGGAAGATAACTGAGAGTAAAAATATGTTCAGGGAAATTCAGGAATATGGAAATATAAATCACTTAGAAATGAAACAAATTTCAAGTGGAGGAATCGAAACAGAAATGATCGTCAGATGACCAGACTTAGGATATAGAAAAGTCAAAATATCCTTCGGTGAAATTAAAAGCAAGGATGCTAACATCAAGAGCGCAACGGGAATTACACTATAAGCGCAGAAGAGAGAGAGGGTAGAAGGAAGGAGTGCACTAAAAGCTTCTATGAGGAGGAATACTTGTCTGATGATGTGATAGATGAAGAAACAGATAGCGAAATAGAAGAAACAGGGGAAACAGTATGAAAATCAGAATTTAGAAGAGCTTTGGATGAATTGAGATCGAATAAGGCAGAAAGGATAGATAACATTCCATCAGTATTTTTAAAATAATTGGGGAAAGTGGCAACAAAACGACTGTGCACGGAAAAATTTAGAATGTATGAGTCTGGCAACATACCATCTGACTTGCGGAAAAATGACCACACAATTTCGAAGACTGCAAGAGCTGACAGGTGAGAGAATTATCTCACAGTCAGCTTAACTGCTCATGCATTCAAGTTGCTGAGGAGAATAATACATAGACAAATGGAAAAAACAAATTGCGGATGTGTTACATGGCGATCATTTTGGCCTTAGGAATGGTAAAGGAACCAGAGAGATATTTCTCAAGTTGACGTTGATAATGGAGCAAGAGTAAAGAAAAATCAAGAGACGTTCACATGATTTGTCGGCCTCGAAAAAGCGTATAACAATACAGTGATGCCAGACGTTCGAAATTCTGATAAAACAGGGGTAACCTATAGAGAAAACGGTTAGTATACAATATGTACATGAGTCAAGAGGGAAGAATGAGAGTGAAAGACCAAGAACGAAGTGCTCAGATTAAAAAAAAAAAAACAGTGTAAGACAGGGGCATAGTCTTTTGGACATTGTCTTTCACCCCTGTTGTGTAAGCCATACAGCGATGAGGAAACGACGGAAGTAAAAGAAAGGTTCAATAGTGTAATCAAAATTAAAGGTAAAAGAATTTGAATGATAAGATTCGTTGATGAGGTTGCTATCCTCAGTGTAGAAGAATTTCAGAATCTGTTGAATGGAGTGAACACACTATGGATTGAGAGTAAATCCAAGAAATACGAAAGTAATGAGAAGTAGGAGAAACGAGAAGAGCGGGAAAGTTAACATCAGGATTGGTGATCACGAAGTAGCTGAAGTTACGGATTTCTGCTACCTAAGCAGCAAAGTAATCCACGACGGATGGAGCAAGGAGGACTTAAAAAAGCAAACTGTCACTGGCAAAACTGGCATTCCTGTCCAAGAGAAGTCTACTAGTATCAGACACAGGCCTTAACGTGAGGAAGAAATTTCTGAGAATGTGCCTTTGGAGTGCAGCACTCTATGGTAGTGAAACACAGGAAGCGCCAAAATCAGAACAGAAGAGAATCGAAGCTTTTGACATGAAGTGCTAGAAAAGAATATTGAAAACTGGGTGGACTGATGAGGTAAAGAATGAGAAGGTTCTCCGGAGGATCGACGAGGAAATGAATATATGGAAAACACTGAGAGAAAAAAGGGACAGAATGATAGGATATCCGTTAAGACGTTAGAGAATAGCTGCCAGGATACTAGAGGGAACTGCAGAGGGCAAAAACAATAGAGAAAAACAGAGACTGGAACACATCCAGCAAATAGTTGAGGTCGTAGGTTGCAAGTGGTTCTCTGGGACGTAGAGGCAGGCACATGAGATGAATTCTTGGCGGATCGCAACCAGTTTTTTTTTCTTTTTTTTTTCTAAGCAGGTTGCTTTTATTCAAGATTACGATACGTTGTATTACGACCTATTCTTTTGGCTACAAAACCGATAGAGAATTTTTTTAACACAATCCCCGTATAAAGCGATGTCCTTACGCCATCTAGATCTACATCTACATAGCTACGCTGAAAAACACACTCAAGTGCCTAGCAGAGGGTTCATCTAACCACCTTCACACTAATTCTCTATTATTCCACTCTCGAACAGCGCACAGAAGAAAATGAACACCTATACCTTTTGTTGTGAGCTTTGATATCCCTTATTTTATTATGATGATAGTTTCTCCTCATGTAGGTCGGCGTCAAAAAATATTTTACTTACTGGGAGGACCTGTATGCCTGTATATTACGATTTTGCTGATCGGCGTCGGAGCCCATGTCTTGCAGCATCAGTAACCTCCCCGGCATCTGCGCACTTCTTCCCACGGAGTGCATCCTTCATTGGGCCTAAGACGTAGAAGCAGGAAGGTGCGAGAGCTGGGCTCTAAGGTGGAGGGCGAGGAACTCACAAGGGAACCTCCCAATCGCAGCCCCCTCAGATTTAGTTGTGATTTGGCACAGTGGATAGGCCTTGAAAAACTGGACACAGATCAATCGAGAAAACAGGAAGAAGTTGTGTGGAACTATGAAAAAATAAGCAAAATATACAAACTGAGTAGTTCATGGGCAACATGGGCAACATCAAGGATGATCTGAGCATGGCATCGCCGTGGTCCCGTGGTTAGCGTGAGCAGCTGCGGAGTTAGAGGTCCTTGGTTCACGTCTCCCATCGAGCGAAAATTTTACCAACTTTATTTTTGCAAAGTTTTGATCTGTCAGTTTGTTCAATGACGTCTCTGTTCACTATAATAAGTTTAGTGTCTGCGTTTTGCGACCGCACCGCAAAACGGTGCGATTAGTGGACGAAAGGACGTGCCTCTCCAATGGGAACCGAAAACATTTGATCCAGGAAAACATGTCTGATATATTCTATACGACACTGGTGACGGCATGTGCGTCACATGACAGGAATATGTTGTCGACCCACCTAACTTGCACACTTGGCGAATGAGTAAAAAGATTCTTCTACTTTGCCCGATTTAGGTTTTCTTGTGGCTGTGATAATCACTCCCAAAAAAGTGATGAAAACATAAGAGTGTGTCACATAATCTGCAACAGATGAATGCAACAGTTTCACAGTCGCACAGTTTTCTGTGTGCTCTGACAAAACATATGTTTTTAAAGTTTTCAAATTTTTACGTGTGTAGACCGTCAATTCCGGCATATGTCCAAGCAAATCTGAACATGTCCTGGAATTTTGGAGAGCGAAATTCATTATGTGTGAACGCCTGAACTCTGTTAATTGTCTGAAAATAAAAATTTAATCTTATTACTGGAGGGAAGACTTGAACCAAGGACCTCTCGTTCCGCCGGTGCTCACGCTAACCACGTGACCACGGCGCTCCTGTGGTCACGTCATCCTTGATGTTACATATGCTGCGTATGAACTACTCAGTTTGTATACTTTGCTTATTTTTTCACAGTTCCACACAACTTCTTCCTGTTTTCTCGATTGATCTGTGTTCAGTTTTTCAAGGCCTATCCACTGTGCCAAATTATAACTAAATCTGAGGGGGCTGCGATGGGGAGGTTTCCTTGTCAGTGGGCCCACACCTCTGAGTACCCCAGCTGGTGGACGAGTGTGCCAGCGTTACCTACAGAGACATCTAGCTTAGCAGTGAGGTGTTCGATTCTGATCTGTTGATGATATCGAATAAGAGTGTCCGCACGTTGCAGCATTGCAGGAGTCACAGCCGTGTGCGGCAGGCCGGCACTTGGGAAATCAGAATGGTTTGCCCGACTTCGTTCCGATGTTAAAAGTCGTCCGGCCCAACGACTGAACGTGCTGTTGTTCGATACGATGTCTCTGTAGACATTCTGCATACGCCTATGAATTTCTGCGATTCTCTGGTCTTCCGCCAAAAGAAACTCAATCACAGCTCTCTACTTGGAACGCACCTTCGTTACATACGCCATTTTGAGGACTATGTGTAGTGCCATCATCTATTGGTACTTCATAAAACTATAGAGGCTGAAACCAGAATAATTCACGATGTCCTACAGAATATCCCGCATTCTTTAACTGAAGCTGACCGACAAAAATATGTTTTTCGTTACTGATTGCACGCCCCTTGTAAATCTGAATTACTGTTGGCTTGCTTCACAATTATTAACAAAGGCTATAATTCGAAGCAGAGCAATGAAGGAGGGTTCTGGTAGGTACAGTACAGCGAGTGTGTTGTGGGAAAATACACCGGCGCGTAGCAGAGAACTCGCTCGTTTGCCGGATTTAGAGCTGACGGTTGGATAGGTCGCAATGCCAGGGGAGACAGCTGCCAGCACATGACGCGTTCCTCACAAATTGCACACACGCAGGCGGACTCCACGTAACATTCGGGGGATACATGCCGTATTACTCGCACTCACTCCCTCCAGTTCTTTCCCAACCCCCTATCCTTCCCCCCCCCCCCCCCCCTACCCCCAAATTTCTCGCTCTCGCTCTCTCTATCTCTCTCGCTAGCTCTCTCTCTCTCCCTTTTGCACGCACGTGTATACATACAGGTAGCTCTGACGCAGTGACGCTAGCTGCCTCTAAATGTTACGTATTAGTTTCAGTGGCTGCGACCCGAATGAGCGAGTAATACTTCACCCGTCACTTGTTCAGGATGAGTAGTTCGCTGTCTGCGCTACACAACGGCAACACGACATACGGATGACAGGACAGCCAAAAAGAATATACCGCAGGGGAAATGATAATGCTACGAGAATAAGTTCGCTACATTAGCTGAACTGGCTGCAGCTCGACGCAGAGTATTGAGCGTTCTAGTTGGTGAGACACTAAAGTCGCTTATATTTCCCACGCAGTAGTCGCTAGACGCGCACCCCCACTATTGTTAGGCAGGAGTCCCGCTACGCGATAAGAACCGCAAATGATGAAATGACATTGCAGCACATTTTCATGAACTGTCATAGGCAGCGATCGCTGCGTGATGGCGAAGTTCGGAAAGAATGTTGTTAAAGAAACTAAGGATTCTATCTTCAAAAAAGAAGAGTGTAAAGGAAAATAATCACCAGTAAAAAACTGGAACTTGATATATGGAACAGGGAAAGAAGTTGTTTCTCTCTTGTCAGTGCATACATCTTGATCTACTATAAAAAGTAATGACGTATGTAAATCTTGTAAATAATAGATTTTAGCTATCTGTCGTCCTTTTTAAATTTTATTGGCAGATCTAGATTTCAACTAGAAACTATCGATTCTCAATACACTATCGTTTATGATCAATGCATGTAATGCCTGTTGGTCGGGCTTCATCTACAGTTCTTTGAATACTACTGTTTGCCTAAGGACGATTGATAACTGAAGTCTGTTATTTACAAGTCAACAGTCTCTGCGTGCAACAGCCTTCTGAATGGAAGGTAACCTGATGTATGTGAATCTGTACGAAAGTTAATTTCCGATATGGTCGTAGGACAATGATAGCCTTATAGGATGTGACAAACACTCGCACAGTGATGCAAATCCACTCCCGATCCCTCCGTCAATCTATCCCTGAGATTAATGAATGCCAATTTCTCAGAGATTACTTCGATAGACTGCATCTGCACGGAATGCTAAAGTAAAGTGATAGACGATCTTCAGATTATTGTTACTCGGCGATTCCTCAGAAAGAGTAACCTCCCACTTCAATCGAAATAGTATTCACAGAAATGCTCTGGATCAAAGGACGTTAGTTCGATCCTACTAGCATGATTGAGCAGCAACACTGTAAGCATTTATCGACTACTGAGCTGCAGATTTGGGGGGAGGTGGGGGGGAGCCGAGAAAGCGTGGGATACCAACAAAAATCTGATGTTTGTGCTAATTATGAAAAAGAATTTTGTGAAGACAGGAACCCTGCTAATTGTTAGTCAATTTCATATGAAGAACCCATTTTGAGAAAAACACAGCTGTGAAATATGGGAGAAATCAGAGGAAAAAACACGTCAATGTTCTATTATAAACAGACAGTTTACTGCAACTTGTATTACTGTGGCGGGAGTAACGATTTTGGTGATCGGACTCCAGCGTAAAGTGCAGCATCGATGTTGTGGGAAGCCAGCAAATATGTGCATCATCTTTATGAGTCCTGATGGGATCACTATTGATAGGTAACTAATTTGCACCGAATTTGTGATTAACCTCAATAATATCTCAAGCAAGGGTACATCCTTTCGGAGATGATCCTGTGACGCTTCTACTCCCTAACACTAGGCATCTAGAAGTACATCTTTTTCGACCACGCAACAGTTGGCCGATTTTCAGTATTTGGCTGCAGAGTCCCTCTCAGTAGGATTCTCTCATGCTGCCAACCCATTTGTTACCTGCAGATACCCTCTTTCTTCAGCGACGATAGAAGAATTCGTTAAGTTCCCTGAAAGGTAATTTTCTGCAGGAGACCTGCGCCTAATACCATCTTTGTCATCTTAGGCGACTTTGAACTTAAAACGACATCGCTCTCATTACGTGTCTCTAGAAACGGCCATCATGCAAAACGGTCTGGACACTCGACCAAACGCCAGCGTCTCCAACATATTGGCAAAAAATTTCGGAATAGTCCCCCATTCGGATCTCCGAGAGGGGACTGACAATGGGGAGGGGACCATAAGCAAAAGATTAAATAACGAACGATTGTAAAACGTCCTACGAGTCGGGGTGTGGAATGTCAGAAGCTTGAAAGTGGTAGGGAAGTTGGAACACCTGAAAAGGGAAATGCAATGGTTCAATCTAGATATTGTAGGTGACAGTGAGGTGAGATGGAAAGAAAATAAGGACCTCTGGTTAGATGGGTACAGGGTAATATCAACAGCAGCAGAAAATGGTATAACGGGAGTGGGGCAGAGAGTGAGCCACCGTGAATAGTTCAGTGATAGGGTTGTTCTTATCAGAATCGACAACAAACCAACAGCGACAACGATAGTTCAGGTATAGAAAATGATACAGGAGAATACAGACTTGGGATAAGGAATGTGAGAAGAGAAAAACTAATTGAGTTCTGTAACAAATTTCAGCTAGTAATAGCGATACGGTAGTACTGAAAGCAACGAGATACGCTTGAAGTTCTCTAAGGGTGTAGACACAGCAGTAAGGACTAGCTCAGTAGGCAATACAGTTGAAGAGGAATGGACGTCTCTAAAAAGGGCAATCACAGAAGTTGGAAAGAAAAACGTAGCTACAGAGAAGGTATCTGTGAAGAAACCATGGGTAACGGAAGAAATATTTCAGGTGTTCGATGAAAGAAGAAAGTTCAAAAATGTTCAGGGATATTCAGGAATCCAGAAGTACAAGTCGCTGAGTAACGAATTAAATAGAAGGTGCAGGGAAGCTAAGATGAAATGGCTCCATGAAAAATATGAAGAAACTGGAAAAGAAATGATTGTTGGAAGGACTGACTCAGCCAATAGGAAAGTCAAAACGACCTTCGGTAACATTAAAAGCAAGGGTGTTAACATTAGAATGCAACGGGAATTCCATTGTTAAATGCAGAGAAGAGAGCGGGTAAGCGGAAAGAGTTTATTGATGGTCTCTATGAGGGGAAGAATTGTCTGATGTGATACAAGAAGAAACAGGGGTCGATTTAGAAGAGATATGGGTCCAGTATTAAAATGAGAATTTAAAAGAGGTTTGGAGGTCTTAAGATAAATAAGGCAGAAGGGATCGATAACATACCATCAAAATATCTAAAATCATTGGAGGAAATGGCAACAAAACGGCTATTCACGTTGGTGTGTAGAATGCATGAGTCTGACGACATAGCATATGACTTTCTGATAAATATCGTCCACACAACTCCGAAGACTGGAAGACATGACAAGTGTAAGAATTATCGCAAAATCCCCTTAACTGCCCATGCAGCAAAGTTACTTACAAGAATTATGTACAGAAGAAGGAAAATAAAATTGAAGATGTGCTAGATAACTATCAATTTGGCTTTGTCAAAGGTAGAGGCACGGGAGAGGCAATTTCGACGTTGCGGCTGATAATGGAAACAAGGCTAAGGAAAAGTCAAGACACTTTCATAGGATCTGTTGACCTGAAAAAGGCGTTCGACAGTGCCAAATGGTGGAAAATCTTCGAAATTCTAAGAAAATAGGGATGAGCTATAGGGAGAGGCGGATATGTACAAGAGCAGTAGCGAGTAATAAGAGCGCACTACCAGGAACTAGGTGCTTGAATTATATAGGGTGTAAGACGGAGATGTAATATTTTGCCCCTGTTGTTCAATCTCTACATCGAAGTAGCAATGAAGGAAATAAAAGAAAGGTGGAATTAAAATTCAAGGTGAGAAAGTATCATGATACGGTTCGCTAGTGACGTTGCTGTCCCGAGTGGAAGTGAAGAATTATATGATCCCTTGTATGGAATGAACAGTCTAACGAGTACAGAATATGGATCGAGAATAAATCGAAGAAAGATGAAAGTAATGAGAAGTAGCAGAAATGAGAACACCGAGTAACTTAAAATCTGGATTGATGGTCACGAAGTAGATTAAGTCAAGAAATTCTGATACCCAGGCAGCAAAACAAGTAATGACGAACTGAGCAAAAAGGACATCAAAAAGCAAACTAGCACAGGCAAAAATGGCATTTCTGGCCGAGAGAAGTCTACCAATATGAGACATAGACCTTAATCCTACAAGAAATTTCTGAACATGTATGTTGGGAGCACAGCACTGTATGGTAGTGAAACATGGTGTATGGTAGTGAAACATGGACTGTGGGAAAACAGGAACAGAAGAGAATAGAGGTACTTGAGATGGAGTACTACTGACGAATGTTGGAAATTAGGCGGACTGAAAAGGTAAGGAATGCGGGGCGGGGGGGGGGGGGGGTCCGTACAGAATCGGAGAGGAAAGGAGTGTGTGTAAAATACTGAAAAAGAGAAGGGACGGGATGATAGGACATCTATGAAGATTTCGGGGATTGACACCCATGGTACCAGAGGGAGCTGCAGAGGACAGAAACTATAGAGGAAGACAGAGACTGGTATACATTCACGATATATGTTTGCAAATGCTATCTGAGATGAAGAGGCTGGCGATGACTCAAAGGAAATTCATATTCGACGAGAACCGAGCTACAATTCCACATCATCGTTGTGCAGATTATAATGGAATTTACTATCAAAATTATTTGCTTAATATTTAAAGAACGCTTATGCTATATCAGTGTAAGGTTTATAGAGTTCTTTGCGTCGCTTTTTCTGATGTATTGCACTTTGAATTGTGTCACTGTTCTTGCCGGTGTACGATACTGCCTTACGAAGTAGCAGTCCTTCACTTCGAATCTTATCGCCATGGTGTCTGCAGGCCGTGCCAGTGGCAATCTTTGCGATGGCGACTAATGCAGAGCGAGATACCACCGACGGTAGCTATCTCTGCGTATCGCTCCTAAACGTTCGAGAGTAGCTGCCTCCTTGCTAGCTACAATAATAGCAGCTGCGTCAGAGTAGGTGATTTTCTTAAATGACGAACATATTACTGACGTTTTCTAGCAATTCACTGTGGCAGGAACGCTCACCTTTGTTTGCAGCGTACTTGTATCCAACATGAAATAAAACATTCCTATCTAGCCAAGTATATGACAGACTATTAGAAGCACAAGACTACGCTAAAGCTGCGTAGCTCAGTTAGCGTCCATAGGATTGTTTCTACCACTTGCAGTGACGTCCGATGAAGATTCGGCATACAGTCTATGGCTGGCGGTGCCATAGAGGGGAGAGCATTTTATCGTGGAACACTTCCACCTCAAGCCAGCCCTGTAATAGATATTTGGTGTATTATCTTATTCTCTTTTTCAGCAACAGGATAAACTTTAGGAGCGCTACAGTCTCTTTCTGGAATTACAAAAATTACTTCAGAAGTATATAACTTGCAATTCTGTCACATATAGCGTGGATGGGACCGTAACAGTTATATAAAATAAATTGTTGATGGTGTGCAGCAACAAGCCAAACACTGGTTTCAGATTACTTTATTCAAACAGTACAATTACCGGTTTAAAATTTTGTAATTTATAAATTATTGTTTTTCCTAAGCCAATCCACAGGAAAAGGATGTTGATAAAATCATGAAAAAACCGTCTAATGACAATGTATAGAAAATTCGAAACCGGTAACAGTACTTTTTGAATGAAGAAATCTGAAACCAATTTTTGGCCGGTTGCTGTATACCTTCAACAATTTATAGTGTATAATTTTTCTAATGTTAAAAACTATTCTAAGTTACAACATGGTCATGTACCCAGGAACGAAAAGCGTAGCACTCTTGAAAATCTTGCCAATACTGCATTTAATGTTATATGTGTTCGGTTATTACTCACCTGCTCAACAACTATCAGTAAGTTATATCAGATAGAAAAGAAGTATTATCAATTTACAAACACCTCGAAGTAGAAGCAATTGCAGATAAAACAAATTTCCATTTTCGACATTTGAAAAATACGCTGACGGAAGAAATATCATAATACAAAGGAGGCGTTATGCAACATAAACGAAAGTTAGGAATTTCGCGCCAGTCACACAAGAGAGCACTGGTAGCTCCACAATGACGATGAAAATCAGGATTGCATTAAATACACACTGGAACGGTCGTGAGCGTTAGTTACCTTTGACACTGATTGTGAAACGTTGACATGAGTCAAGAATGCTTTTAAGACAACAAAGGCGCCATTATCAGTAGTTGAACAACCACGTTTCTGCAACAAATAATTGATTCAAAATAGCGGCTGGGATTTCCCCACCCCCCTACGACGTCACATTCCCTTCCATTCCCTCTAAATTTTTTCCTCGGAAATGTCCCATTGCGCTAACTCCACTAACCAAACTTCCCCTCACCCCATACTACGAAGACACCCATGAAACGATGGGGAAAGGTCAGCTGAGCTAACGTAACTCGTGGAAATGGCGCGAAATGGTAATTCTGTACTAAAGAGGGAAGGCACAGTAGTTTATCTATTTATTTATTTGTAGTTCAATTGGGTTACCCCCAGTAACCTGATTAACTATCCTGGAGACAGGAATGTTCGCCTCGACATGCAGGGACCAACTGAACTAGTTTGCACTACATCCACCAGAGACCACTGTTGGCCTCGACCCCTCCTTGCCCACTCCCCCTCCCTCCTCCCTCCAGCTCATCCACTTGTTTGGAAGCTTCTGTCTCTGCTGAGATAATGGGCAGGACGACAAAAGTCTTTGTGGGGTGTTCAATGGAAAATATGTTCTTGGTGTCAGACAACGAGTTTAACAGCTGTATCACCTGTAATCATAGAGCCAAGGACAGTGTACATACCTCCCTGCATATGGGTTGAAAGATGAAGATAATGGTGGAGCGTAAGAAGAAGAATACAATCTAAGCACAGATGGGAAAATCAGAACAATTACACATGTTAAAGTTCACGGCATATTTCAAAACTCGAAACAGATCAATAAGACGAAAAAACATAAGCACATACCACATCGGATGTTTAGAAGACGTTTCTAGAATTTGAAGCACTGTCTTACAGACGAAAAAATCGGCTAGAATTTTCGGTGAATTTGTTGCCCTACAGTTGCTGGTTTCAGGATGGTCTAAAATTGCAAGGGTGGAGTGCAGGAAAATGTACCACCTGTCCAAACCAGAGAAGGCTGCTGTGTCTGATTTGTCTCTGAACACTCAAGCAAAGAAGATATCACAAGACTCTCTCACACCACAGAACTTTCCGTAGATGCCTTGTTCTTCACCTGTCTTGCTCGAACCTGTCTGTAGAGATTCCTATATTCCTATGCTCCCCACAGAGGATATCTTGTGATTCCCTGACGTCGTGGAGCTTCCATTAAATGGTGTATCCTGCCAAAATGGCGCTACCGGGGGGGGGGGGGGGGGGGGGGGGGAGCGTTAAGATCAAATAATGAGAATTGCAGCAGAAAACTATTGTTATACAAATCGAAAAAAACATGAAGCAGTTATATTGCATTGATAGTGAAACCCTCCAAAAGTGGTTTACAGATCATGAAATATAGAAACTGCTGGCAAAAACTCTTGGTCAGCTACACTACTCTGCTACTGTCGAGGAAAACTTTAATTTTCCTCATGAAACTGATCTCCATCCAGGCTATATTACCACAATCGATTGTACCACCGTCCTGTACCTTCGTCCCTGTAGTAAACACAATTTATATTCTGCACCAAAAAAAAAAAAAAAAATCATCACTTTCCAATCTTGCATATAGGTATTGATCGCCACGCACTCCTAAATATAACACGAAGACACACAGATTCCAAAACAGAAGCCTATGTGCCTTATATACGAGTCGCGGTGGTACATATGCCCCATGAGGTCTTTTGGTCATCCACCACAGCCTACGGTGATGAGGCAACAGTTCTCCCCACCCCCACACGCTGGCCTGATGCGTGATTGAGGCGCCCGCCAAGGACAGCAGCCACTATCCAAATTGGTGCACAAATGCTGGGTTGATTCCTCCAGTATAAAGGCGTCCGCGAACAGTACTATAATGCGTGCAAATGCCATAGCCGGTAGATGCGGAGTCGACTGGGGAGGCGTAAGAGTCGTAGGTAGAGTGGTAATGGAGGAGGCTCACTCGGAGTGCTGGAGGGGAAATTCGGAGAACTGGGGGATAAACTGCTGTTCTAAACTGAAGCGTACACTCATATTTTTTGTAAAAATCTACTGTCTTTTGTAATATCTACTGTCGCCTCAGCTTTCGTTAGTATCTAAAAGGAATTCCGCCGAAAGTGCAGCAGTTTATTTACGTCTGGCTTGATAATCATTTTTAACTTCAGAGAAGCACCATGAATGGGGAATTTTAAGTAAAACCTTGACATTTCTCTGTCTCCCATGTCAAAATTTGCTTCTTTTGCCAAAACACAGAGGAGTTTACGCTCATCAGAATAACGAATGCAGCAAAGTAGCGCCTCAGTGAAATCAAAGGGGGTTCAACGCGGCTAATTTTGTTTCTAAATTCTAGTATATAAACCATGCGCGGGTACTGTTAGTTCTCTTGTCTTGTTTCCTGCGCTCTGAATAAGTCCACGTAGCTGGGGAGTGCGATATAGTGGGCATTCCCGTGTGATATGCTACGGAAGGGATCAGATCGCGTCTGTTAAACAGCAAGAAAAGTGAGTACAGTTATTTTATATGGGACAGACTTAACGTTGGAACTTATAGTAAGGTCTAGTTAGGTTCCTGCCGTAAGGTGACGGACTGAGAATATCTACGGAATTTTGTGCGCGATAAACGAAGAGACTTTATATTGAATATAAAAACAAAGTTACTTTGTGAAAGTAAAAGCGTGCGAAGTTTGAATCGCTGTATCGAAGTATAGTAATGGACCGTAGTCCATGCTATAATATCTTTGAGTGATGAACTATAAAAATCACGGACATTTTAGCTGTCGTAATTGCTGAGAGTAATTGTAGGATTAACCCTCCTTTCCTCTATACACAAAACGCAATCATTCGTGATCATTTAATTATTATCAAATGTTGTTAATAAGAAATTAATGTGATTTCCACAATAGCTTGTGTATTAGACAACGATAATACCAGGCAAGCTGCGAACTATATCTCTGGTTAACGGAAGGTTCGATTATGAAATATTATGAAGCATTATTGTGACTCAAAAGCTACTTAACATTTCATTTCCAATCGGACAGAAATAACCCACAGTCAGAAACAGCGAGAATAACTAGTAACGTCGGAAATAGGAAGTTGAAATAATAATTAACATCAAAAAACGTTATTAATTGCCTTGTCTTCGATAACACGGCAACAAATGAAGGGTGATCGACTGTGCAAAAAGTCAACATTAATTATTGTTATGAAAACTTAAAATTTAGTCGCCGTTACAGTGAAGATGTTTGTGGCTGCGCCTCTGAAGTGATATAACGAAAAGTCGGCCAAATACAGTAGATAACAACATCAGTATCTCACGTCAGTGAAGTCGACGACAGTAGATGGACGGAGGGCGGCTACAACGGGTAACCATCTATTGGCATGACGTACTCTCCACCATGCACTGTACAGCTGCTTGCACTTTATTTGTCTTACATGCTAGATGATGACTGATCAAGGGCTTGTATGCAAGTAGGCGAGAGGACCTGTTGTGAAGTTGATTGTTGAACTGAACATACAGAAATCTATTGCACGTGAACAGGATTTGAAACCCTAGACACTGTTATCGTAAGCGTTAACTGCCATAAAATTTCTAAAAGTAAGCATCTGCTGCGAGCTGAAATACAGTGCATACTTCAGGTTTGGATTCGTTTGCTGGAATCTGATGGAAAGCAACCTACCTGGACCTGATAAGTCGGTGAGCTAAAGCAGAAGAATATGTCAAGCTCAAATTAATTTGCATAGATTTTAAAGAGGAATGTGATCCATACACGAAGAAGTGAGTGTCTAGGAGGCGAGTGACCGCAAGCCCCGTCCATACGTCACGTAGAGGCTGCGGCGCCACAATTCAGATCGACATGTAACAGGTAGTAAGATGACTGCTGTTGCTGGAGGTAACATTGACATTCATACTTGTTTGTTAATTGGCTCTCGAAGTACAATTGGATAAATGTGAGGGTCCTGATTATGGATTTGTTTCTACACTAGTGGACATTAAAATTGCTACACCACGAAGATGACGTGCTAAAGATGCGAAATTTAACCGTCAGGAAGAAGACGCTGTGACATGCAAATGATTAGCTTTTCAGAGCATTCACACAAGGTTGGCGCTGGTGGCGACACCTACAAAGTGCTGACATGAGGAAAGTTTCCAAGCGATTTCTCATACACAAGCACCAGTTGACCGGCGTTGCCTGGTGAAACGTTGCTGTGATGCCTCGTGTAAGGAGGAGAAATGCATACCATCACGACTTTGATAAAGGTCGGATTGTAGCCTATCACGATTGCGGTTTATCGTATAGCGACATTGCTGCTCACGTTGGTCGAGATCCAATGACTGTTAGCAGAATATAGAATCGGTGGGTTCAGGAGCGTAATACGGAACGCCGTGCTGGATCCCAACGGCCTCGTATCACTAACAGTCGAGATGACAGGCATCTCATCCGCATGACTGTAAAAGATCGTGCAGCCACGTCTCGATTCCTGCGTCAACAGATGGGGACGTTTGCAAGACAACAACCATCTGCACGAACAGTTCGACGACGTTTGCAGCAGCATGGACTTTCAGCTCGGAGACCACGGCTACGGTTACCCTTGACGCTGCATCACAGACAGGAGCGCCTGCGATGGTGTACTCAACGACGAACCTGGGTGCACGAATGGAAAACGTCATTTTTTCGGATGAATCCAGGTTCTGTTTACAGCATTATGATGGTTGCATCCGTGTTTGGCGACATCGCGGTGAACGCACATTGGAAGCGTGTATTTGTCATCGCCATACTGACGTATCACCCGGCGTGATGGTATGTGTATTTGTCATCGCCATACTGACGTATCACCCGGCGTGATGGTATGGGGTGCCATTGGTTACACGTCTCGGTCATCTCTTGTTCGCATTGACGACACTTTGAACAGTGGACGTTACATTTCAGATGTGTTACGACCCGTGGCTCCACCCTTCATTCGATCCCTGCGAAACCCTACATTTCAGCAGGTTAACGCACGACCGTATGTCGCAGGTCCTGTACGGGCCTTTCTGGATACAGAAAATGTTCGACTGCTGCCCTGGCCAGCACAGTCTCCAGATCTCTCACCAATTGAAAACGTCTGGTCAATGGTGGCCGAGCTACTGGGTCGTCGCAATACGCTAGTCACTACTCTTGATGAACTGTGGTATCGTGTTGAAGCTACATGGGCAGCTGTACCTGTACACGTCATCCAAGCTCTGTGTGACTCAATGTCCAGGCAAATCAAGGCCGTTATTACGACCAGAGGTGGTTGTTCTGGGTACTGATTTCACAGGATCTATGCACCCAAACTGCGTGAAAATGTAATGCCATGTCAGTTCTAGTATAATATATTTGTCCAATGAATACCCGTTTATCATCTGCATTTCTTCTTGGTGTAGCAGTTTTAATGGCCAGTAGTGTAAATTTAAGCCGGTGCGGAGTTCGAACCGGGGATCTGTGACGTTTTGATTACTAATCAAAGACGCTACTCCTAGACCACGGGTTACCTAAAACAGAAGCAATAATGTGTCGGCCAGGAGAGCACCGTGACAGTGGCCAGTAGTGTAAATAAGTAGTTACCACTAAGCATGCACATACTACACATAAGAATATGCTCTTCTCTAGACAGTATACAGTATCATAATCGGTTCACTATCGAGCATTGAATGGGGGTAAAAGATGAGCAGTGCTGTGATTTTTCCCCGTATCTGTCCATACTCGTATTCTTGCAGTGGCTCCGAATGATGCGTTGAGGTGGGAGATTGTTGCATCAATGTAAATGATTCACTGGATAGTGTATTGGAAATTCTGTGATACTATTCGATTCGTATTAAGGAGGTATGCTCCAACTGAAAAAAAGGTGATGTATTTCTCACGAAACATTATGCTGGCAACGAAGACTCCTACATCCTCACAGTGTCAAATTTATAGTGCAGTAATCATAGAAATAATGTATGGTCTATGACATACTGTTGTACATGATAGTTATGATAATTTAGCAATGTGAAAACATATGTTTGCTCAGTCGCTAAGAATAAGAGGTGCTGATGTACATTTGAGAAGGGTGGTCAGCAGACATATTTTGGTATTGTTCACAAGGCAGGTAGTTTTCGGTTTGCAGAAAGCATTCTCCCTAAGCGTTCAGGAACGTATTTGAAGCAAGAATGCTCGATGGTTCGTGAGATAATCTAGACAGGAATTCTGTTTACAAAGAACTGTTTCGTTTCGATAGGTGTTACCTCTCTTTCACTCGGCTGCAGGTGCTGAGAAAGCTTTTAGCATTAACAGTGGAATGCTTTGGAAGCAGCCATGTTATTGGAGGCTGCTGTTGAAAGTGTAAATAGAAAGAGCTGTATCTCAGGAAGGACATTGTCTATAAAAATGATCGACAGAGTCCATTGTTTACGATCGGAGAAGACCGCTGGCCCCATGCCCACCCCCCTCCACACACACACACACACACACACACACACACACACACACACACACACACACGCACGCACTCACACTCACACACAGCTGTTGCGAAAGTATGCTGTTGTTCTAGACCGCCGACAGTTTGTTTTTGCTCTTGTCCATCTATATACGCGTGGCTGAGTACATATATGTGTCTGGACCCTACGGCATGGAACACATCTCTCGTTTTGAAATCAAAACACGACCCCACACGCCGTCTCACCTAACAGTTAAGGCCATGAACACCGGCCACTGCAGACTCAAGTCCAGCAGCCCCGCGCGTGTTTGCTGTGCAGTCTTTGCACACGATCTGTAAGCGCGTTTAGGAGGTCAAATTCAAGTGGACTAGATTATACAGAAATGCAGAATTCCTGTCATTTTTTTCGAAAGTGGTGCTGTGGACATTTCTAACGTGATACAAAGTCCAGTGAACGACAGACCATAAAAGATTCTGGCGGGTATAGGGGTGAAGGTATCAAAAGTGAGCAGCAACAAGAGTAGCTTTGACGAGTCTAACAAATTATCTAAAAGGCTGCAGAGGAACTGTTCTGGAAAACCTCGATATGAAAAAATAACCATTTAATGCAAGGTACTGAATCTGAGCCGCGCGGGGTAACCACGCGGTCTAGGGCGCCTTGTCACGGTCCGCGCGGCTTCCCCCGTAGAAGGTTCGAGTCCTCTCTTGGACGTAGAGGTGTGTGTTGTCCTTAGCGCAAGTTAATTTAAATTAGGTAAAGTAGTGTGTACGCTTAGGGACCTATGACCTCAGCAGTTTGGTCCCATAAGACCTTACCACAAATTTCCAATTTACTGAATCTGACGAATAGAAATATGGACAGGAGACCATACTTCAGTGTTAAAAGTTTCCAGCAGGTATGGGTGAGAAGGTATCAGCAGTGTGAAACGCCAAAGAGTAGCTCTGACCAGCCGAATATTTTTACTATGTGGGCCTGATTTTTTTTAGTCAAGAACCACTTTCACATAGTGCCGGAAAGTGCAGAATGTTCGAAAACACACTCCTGTTGACCGCTCATTTCTTCGCCCACGAGTAATAGGTATTTCGCTGTTGTTGCAGGGCGGCCAATCTTTCTGACAAGTATGTTTAGCGTCTTGCAGGAAGCATCTTCTTCTTGAGTCTTTTGACCTATGAATGATCTCTGATGACCGTAAACAGGAACCTCTTGTTCGACTGTGAGGAGGGGTGATTAGTGACGTCAAACTGCTTTCTTGGAGCAGTAGTGAGACAAGTTGTTACAAGTCTCTCTTTCTCCATCCGGCAAGTACGAGAGTTCCAGAAGCCTCTTGTTTGACTTTGAAGTATACTGCCATTCTAAACCTTTCAGGTGTTTATTTGGTTGAGAGAACATCGATTGTGATGTGTTGTTTGCATCGAGATTGTGTAACACTTGTGGAAGAGACATTTGCTGGTTCTCTAGACATGAGAAACACATATGGGTATTAAAACCTTAGTTGAATTTTTTGTAAAGTACAAGGGTGGTCTCGAATCTGTTATATCATTGGTATTGGTACTTGTCAAAAATAAAAAGCACGAGTAGAGCTACCCGTTTTCTCTGTTTTCGATATTTCACTTAAAAATCTCTGCAGACGAGATTAGTTTCTAGTTATTTTTGGCTCACTGAAGATACAATTTCCACTCTTTATTTTCAAAATTCTACTGTGCCGACGATCGGCAGCACTTTTCTATGAGATTGATATCGAGAACAGCCATGTAAATGGTATGATATTCTTTGAAATCATGTGAAAATACCGTACATGAAAGTATGGTGATTTTCAAATGCTATTCGGTGATTTAAGCTTAAAAGTGTCGCAAATATCACCTTTTTTGCGTATAAAATCCGATACTGCAGCTGATATCGGTTTCGAGATCAGTAAATTAATTCACGATTGAGGAAGCATTTTTCATCGACAGAGCTCAGAAAGTAAATATTCTTGCAATCCGAATGACTGGAGATGGTCGCAACTCGTTTCAGAAACCATGGCAACAAGCACACCGGACTGGAAACAGTACTGCTAGCGGACGCCTTTGTGCCAGAGGAATCAGGCCAGCATTTGTACACCACTGCGAACAGTAGCTGCTGTCGGCGGAGAGCGTCTCGACCTTGCATCAGGCTAATGTGTGCGGGGGGCAGTTACCTTTTGACCGATGGGTGCAGTGGATGACTGACCGACCATGCGGGGAGAGCTAGCACTGCGACTATGTACAGCGCATGTGCTTCTGTTTTTGAGATTTGTGTTCCTTCATGGTACACGTAAGAGTGCCTGGTGCTCGATAGCTATAAGGAGGATGTGGTAGTGATAATTTTTTGTGGTGCAGGATATGAACTGTTTTTACAACAGCGATGTAGCGATATGGCATAGTGGTACAATCGTTTGTGGTGATATAGCCTGGTTGCAGATGGGCTTCAAGTTAAAAAATTCAGGATATCCTCAACAGTAGCAGGGCAGTGTCTTTGGCAATAGTTTCTGTATTCCATCAACTGTAGACCACTTTTGCAATAACTGTCAGTGCAATGACTATTGTATGTTTTTCTCGATTTGTACAAAATTAGTTTTCCGCTGAAATTATCGTAATTTGTCCATCTGTAGAAAGTGGCAGACAGCGCTCCCACACCAGCAGAAGGATTTTAGTGGGTAAATTCAGTAAGAACCAATCAGGATGTTCTATTCACAGGAGGATCAATGACGTCAGAGAGTCACAAGACATCCTTTGTGTGGGAGTCTCTACAGACTGGTTCGAACAAGACAGGGGAAGAACAAGGCATCTACAGAAACTTCCGTGGAGTCAGAGAGTCACGTGATGCCTTCTTTGTTCGATTGTTCAGAGACATTTCCAGGCAGACCAGCCTGCTGTGGTTTGGACAGGTGAGATGCTGTCCTGCACCTGCCACTGTGGCTTTAGAGCATCTTCAGACTACCAGCTGCAGGACAGCGAAAATTTGAACCATTTTTCTCATTTGTAAGACGGTGTTTCGAATTCTACGAGAATCTTTTAGACATCCGATCTGCTGTGTGACGGAATTTTTTTGTTGTTTATTTTTTTTTCTTTTGTTTCGAGAGTTGATATAGGTTTTGAAAAATGTCATGAATTTCCATATATGTAATTGTTCTGATTTTCCCATCTGTGCTTAGAACTTTTTCTTCCTCTTCTTACACTCCACCATTGCCTTCGCATTCCAACCAACACGCAGGGAGATATGGACACAGTTCTCAGCTGCATAATTATAGGTGATATACCCATTAAACCAACAATAAATCTTCCGCCAACACATCGCAAAGACTTACGTCGTCCTATGCAAGAGCTCAGACTTAAGTTTCCACACAAATGGATGATTGTGGGGAGCGGGGGGAAGAGTGGGTGGATAGGAGAGGAGGGCGAAGATGGACGTAGTGCAAATTGGCTCAGTCCGTCCCTGCATGTCGAAGCAAATATACACTTCTTCGAGATATGTTACCGGATCCTCAGCTGCTTTAAAAGTATCTCGTCTTTCACGGTAAAAAGACCTTACGTTTCAAGGCACAATACGGTTCGCGACGGATGAAGTATAACCTTATCGTTTGTGCACGGCTGACGAATTATACACTATGTGATCAAAAGTATCCGGACATTCCCAAAAACATACGTTTTTCATATCAGGTGCATTGTGCCACCCCTACTGCCAGGTACTCCATATCAGCGACCTCAGTAATTATTAGACATCGTGAGAGAGCAAAATGGGGCGTTCCGCGGAACTCACTGACTTCGAACGTGGCCAGGTGATTGGGTGTACTTGTGTCATACGTCTGTACACGAGATTTTCACACTCATAAACATCCCTATGTTCATTATTTCCGATGTGACAATGAAGTGGAAAGTATGTCTGCTGTTTACTTAATGTCTTCCAGTATGAGCCATTACAGTGCCAGGACTTCGTCCGTTAACTGACAGAGACCGCCGACAGTTGAAGGGGGTGGTAATAGGCAGACATCTATCCAGACCATCACACAGGAATTCCTAACTGCATCAGGATCCACTGCAAGTACTATGGAAGTTAGGCGGGAGGTGAGAAAACATGGATTTCATGGTAGAGCGGCTGCTCAGACGGCACACATTACGCCAGTAAATCCTAAACGACGCCTCGCTTGGTGTAAGAAGCGTGAACATTGGACGACTGGACAGTGGAAAAACGTTGTGTGGAGTAACGAATAACGGTACACAATGTGTCTATCGGATGGTTGGGTGGGGGTACGGCGAATGCCCGGTAAACGTCCTCTGCCAGCGTGTGTAGTGCCAACTGTAAAATTCGGAGGTCGTGGTGTTATGGTGTGGTCGTGTTTTTCATGGAGGGGCTTACAACCCTTGTTATTTTGCGTGGCACTATCAAAGCACAGACCTACGTTGATGTAGTAAGCACCTTCTTGCTTCTAACTTTTGAAGAGCAATTCGGGGGTGACGACTGCATGTTACAATACTATCGAGCACTTGTTCATAATGCACGGCCTGTGCCGGAGTGGTTACACGACAATAACAACCTTGTAATGGACTGGGCAGCACAGAGTCCTCAACTGAATCCTGTACAACACCTATGGGATGTTTTGGAACGCCGACTTCGTGCCAGGCCTCACCGACCGACATCGAGACCTCTTCTCAGTGCAACACACCGTGAAGAATGGACTGCCATTCCCCAAGATGCCTTCCAGCACCTGACTGAACGTATGCCTGGGAGCGTGGAAGCTGTCATCAAGGCGAACGGTGGGCCAACACCATATTGAATTCCAGCATTACCGATGGAGGACGCCACGAACTTCTAAGTCATTTTCAGCCAGGTGTCCGTATACTTTTGATCGCATACTGTAGATTAACCGTCTGTACCTTATGTCGTTAATTGAATATGTACAGAATTTTGCACACCATGAACTTCTATAATTGAAGAATCAACAATATCGTCAAAATAACTTTGATGTACTATGTTCTATTGCACGTAAATACTTAGAATTCGAAATATTTACAAACGATGCACAAAATGTAGGTCACATCTCACAACAGCAAAAACAGTAGAAAATGCCCGAAACTGCTCATGGCTATCTCTGTTGACTGATAAAGGATACAAGATGACTAAGAAAAACCTTCCAGTTGGTGTGATGAATGGCAACTTGCTCTAAGTCAAGAATAACGTAAGTTGATGCACTTGAGTAGTAAACACACACTCATAATTTTTTAATGCAGCACCAGTGGTGTGCTGCTCGACGCATTCGTGTTCATCTAATGTATAGGAGTAACGTTGCAAAGTAGAGAGCACGTAAGAATGGAAGTAGGAAAGGCGAATTGCCGACTTCAGTTTAGTGGCATAACTTTAGGAAAGTGTAGCTCATTTATAAAGGAGACCATGTGTAGAAAGACTGCCTGTAGAACACTAGTGTGAGTGTGACCCATTCTTCAGTACTGCTCGTGTGTCTGGCATCCCCAGGAGATCGGATTGAAGGAAGACATGGAAGCAATTCAGAGGCGAGCGACTCGATGCGGTAGGTTCGATCAACTCTCGAGTATTATGGAGATGGTTCGCGAACTCAAATGGGAATCTTTAGTGGGAAAACGATATTCTTTTCGCGAAATGCTATTGAGAAAATATAGGAAACAGATGTTTGAAGGTGACTGTATATCAATTCTACTGCCGCCAACGTATATTTCGCTTAAGGAACACGATGACAAGAGAAATTAGCACCCGCATGGAGGCATATAGACGTTTCTCTCTTGCTCTGTTTGCGAGTGGAACAGGAAAGGTTATCACTACAGTGATCCAAGGTACTCTCCACCACGCACCATGTGGTGGCTTGCGGAGTTTTTATGTACACGTAGATGTAGATGTAGCGAGCGGTCTTTCATGTGGTTCTAAAGTCAGTCACTATATTGAAACACTGACCAGGAAACATCATGTATTCTTAGGTATACTGTTTTCCAGGTGCACCACCTTTCACTACTCCGAGGACTTCACACCACTACAGTCAGTGATGTCCAACGAGAGTCTTCCAATTGATCGTGGACTAGGGCGGTCATGATTGGCTCTGCATACGGTTTTGTTTTCGATGAAAATGGTTTTTCTTTTTTCCAGAGTGAATCGTTCACTCTGCTGCGCAGTATGCATTGTTGTAGAAACTCCCTGACAGATTAAAACTGAATGCTGCAACGGCGTTAGAACTCGGAACCCGGTCTTTCGTGGACAATATCTCGACGCGCCTTCAGTGCTTCTTGGCACACTGGACTTACATTTGGGAGGAGGACGGTTCAAATCCGCGTCTGGGCATTCAGATTCAGGTTTTCCGTGATTTTTCTAAATCGCTACAGGCAAACGCCGAGGTGGTTCCTTTGAAAGGGCACGGCCGATTTCCTTCCCTATCCTTGACACAATTCAAACTTGCGGTCCGCCTCCTAAGAGCTCGACATCGCCGGGACGTTAAGTCCCATTTTCCTTTCTATTTCCTCTTCATACAACTTCTTTTCGGTCACTACCTCTGTGCTACTTTTCAAACTTCACAGCTCTCTTGCAGATATTGCAGAATTAGCACTTCTGGATGAAAGGCTACTGCTGAGAAATGGCTTGATCTAGGGGATTTCTCCTGAACGACTCTTTCACTCTGCTGCGGATTATGCTTCCATCGAATTAGGCGGGACAGCTTTTGAGAAGTTTAGAGATTGGTAATCGCAAAATTGAAACTGTGAAGAAGATTCGTGTGTCGTGCCTGGACAACTCCGTAAAAGCACTACCGCTGAAAAGTAATTTCCTGGGTTCGAGTTCCGGTCCGGCACTCAGTTTTAAACTATAGGGCGTCCGCATTCGTTTTCTTGTGACGGTGTTAAAAAAGAACAAGACTACATTAAATCAAGGAATTGCGTGTGACAATGTGATAAACATTTTCAAATAGCAGTAAAAAAAGAAAAAAATCGACAGGCTAACACCAGACTTCACATAAATTACAGATCTGTATAAGTATCTTATCAGATCTTGTAATATCAGTATAGTACCCCATCTAATGCAGGGAAACATTCCACTGAAGTGTTCAGATTGCGGCAGTGGGTCGCATTCTCAACTGCTCTTCAGTTAGTGTCCGACTGTAGCAAGACAAATCGACCTAGACCTCATATTTTTGTAGTTAAGTCTCCCCTCCTTTTCCGTGCATTTGTCGTCTTCTGCTTCCTAGTGTAATGGTACTTGAATTACGTAACCATTACGGCACCTCACCTCAACCTCTCGATACCAGCAATATTCTACTGCGTTTCTGTAAAATACACTCCTGGAAATTGAAATAAGAACACCGTGAATTCATTGTCCCAGGAAGGGGAAACTTTATTGACACATTCCTGGGGTCAGATACATCACATGATCACACTGACAGAACCACAGGCACATAGACATAGGCAACAGAGCATGCACAATGTCGGCACTAGTACAGTGTATATCCACCTTTCGCAGCAATGCAGGCTGCTATTCTCCCATGGAGACGATCGTAGAGATGCTGGATGTAGTCCTGTGCAACGGCTTGCCATGCCATTTCCACCTGGCGCCTCAGTTGGACCAGCGTTCGTGCTGGACGTGCAGACCGCGTGAGACGACGCTTCATCCAGTCCCAAACATGCTCAATGGGGGACAGATCCGGAGATCTTGCTGGCCAGGGTAGTTGACTTACACCTTCTAGAGCACGTTGGGTGGCACGGGATACATGCGGACGTGCATTGTCCTGTTGGAACAGCAAGTTCCCTTGCCGGTCTAGGAATGGTAGAACGATGGGTTCGATGACGGTTTGGATGTACCGTGCACTATTCAGTGTCCCCTCGACGATCACCAGTGGTGTACGGCCAGTGTAGCAGATCGCTCCCCACACCATGACGCCGGGTGTTGGCCCTGTGTGCCTCGGTCGTATGCAGTCCTGATTGTGGCGCTCACCTGCACGGCGCCAAACACGCATACGACCATCATTGGCACCAAGGCAGAAGCGACTCTTATCGCTGAAGACGACACGTCTCCATTCGTCCCTCCATTCACGCCTGTCGCGACACCACTGGAGGCGGGCTGCACGATGTTGGGGCGTGAGCGGAAGACGGCCTAACGGTGTGCGGGACCGTAGCCCAGCTTCATGGAGACGGTTGCGAATGGTCCTCGCCGATACCCCAGGAGCAACAGTGTCCCTAATTTGCTGGGAAGTGGCGGTGCGGTCCCCTACGGCACTGCGTAGGATCCTACGGTCTTGGCGTGCATCCGTGCGTCGCTGCGGTCCGGTCCCAGGTCGACGGGCACGTGCACCTTCCGCCGACCACTGGCGACAACATCGATGTACTGTGGAGACCTCACGCCCCACGTGTTGAGCAATTCGGCGGTACGTCCACCCGGCCTCCCGCATGCCCACTATACGCCCTCGCTCAAAGTCCGTCAACTGCACATACGGTTCACGTCCACGCTGTCGCGGCATGCTACCAGTGTTAAAGACTGCGATGGAGCTCCGTATGCCACGGCAAACTGGCTGACACTGACGGCGGCGGTGCACAAATGTTGCGCAGCTAGCGCCATTCGACGGCCAACACCGCGGTTCCTGGTGTGTCCGCTGTGCCGTGCGTGTGATCATTGCTTGTACAGCCCTCTCGCAGTGTCCGGAGCAAGTATGGTGGGTCTGACACACCGGTGTCAATGTGTTCTTTTTTCCATTTCCAGGAGTGTAGTTAACATATTTCTGTGACAACATTCAGATTTGATTTTATTAATGTAGAGGTACTTCGGTACGTCGATATGTATATATTGCAATGATATTATTCTTATATGTATTCTTTCTTTTGTCACTATGATCTCTGACGTGCTTGTAACTCTGATTTTTGTGCGCGTAAGCGGTTATTAGAGAGTCAAGCTTTGGTCGTCATGTTAAAAAGACGCAAATTGTAGTCAGTTTATGAAATGTGAACTTTAACAGTGAGGAAAGTATTTTCAAGTATGTTTTATATTGTGAAGAGATGTTTTGGAACGAGGTACGTGATATTGCAACAAAAGTATCAAAAAAGAAGTGTAACTTAAATTCGGAGTGGTGATTACTTTTTTACATCACCATTGTCCTAATTTGCAAAAGTTTAATCTTCAAGAATGGTTTATGAAACACATCTATAAAACTTTTGAATATCGCAGAATAACACCTAGGCCTCTTTGCATCCGAGCTTGGAATCATCACTACCTAGATTTTCGACGATTGAGCCATGAGTTCACAACGAGACAAGCGTCGGAAACACGAAAAGATGAGTGCCTAGTTTATCCATTATTTCAAGAAATGACTTTATTAACTGTGCTCTAATGACACCTGCCACATACTATAACTTTGTTGTTGCCCGAAAATGCAATATTTAGCAGCGTGAGCAACACTGCAATCATAATTAATTTATGACCTTTGTTGTGGTAAGGTTGTTAGACTTGGAAATCACAAGCACTGCTTTGAGACACAGTAAGAACAATAGCGATTGCATGCAGTTTCGGATAAATGTGGTTGCGCAGAACACATCACTTCTGAGGGAAACGGGGAGATTTTATCGAGAAACCTGCATACAGGTATCCGGGTCAAGTGACAGACGTTCTCCGTACCCAGCTGTGCTTCACGAGCGTTCGCAGAAACGCTCACCGTGTGGGAAGGTGCGTGGTGACTATGCTGACCTTTCGTTTCCATCTCCGCCTAGTGAATGTAATCCTTTCACAGAAGGAGGCTGAATTAATCCCATCCTCCTTCAGGCGGACGTACTAAGAAAAGTTCATTGCAAATAGGGAGGAGCAAAATTGCAGAGTTTCGAATATTTAATCTGAAAGTATTTCTGCTGTTTACTTAATGTCATCCAGAATGAGCCATTACAGTGCCAGGAAATGAAATTAGAGATCTGTGCTGCGAAAGGAGCCTTTCATTTACACTTCTTCGAAATTTGTCGTTGGAGTCACAAAGCATTTAATCTTATATTTTTATGGAAGGGTGACGATGAAAAATAGCCTGTACTATTATTGGCCACAAGGCATGCGTCAACCAAAGTGAGAGAGTTATAAAAAATGTGATACATTGGTTTCAAGACAGACAGGGCTGTATATCTGTCAGTTGGTTGTCCGTGCTAGAACATTTCTTCTTTCTTCTTTTTTCGTTTGGGTCATCTGAGGACTAAGCACCAATTTCAATGCTTTCTTCTTTGCTGTTCTTTCTTTTTCCTTCAGTATTCTTTCATCTTTTCACCATGTATCCTTTTTCTCTCCTCGGACCATTTTGAACCTGTCTTCTTCTCTCTCCTGCCTTGGATCTCTTCCATTTTAACTCTTCCCTCTTGAAAATCTCTCTTTCTGTTACATCTTTTTCACTTATGTTGTTTCTTTAAAAACATTTCCTAACTTCTTGAATCCAGGCTGTTGTTGACTTCTTGTCCCAAAGATATTTAAAAATCTGTTTGGTTAACCTGTTGCTGCTCATTCTGTGTAAGTGTCAAAAAATAGCAGTCTCTTGTTTCGTAGTGTTTCATTTATGTTATCTACGTTGCGATAAACTTCTTCATTGCTTCTTAATTTCCATAACTCTGTATTTTTTGGTGGCCCAAGTATTTTTCGAATGATTTTTCTTTCTAGGACTTCAAGTTTGTGTAATTTGTAGTTCAGTACTAAACATTCACTTGCATAAAGTCGTTCTGGTTTTGCTACTGTGTTGTAGTGCTGTATCTTCAAATTTTTAGACAGATACCTCAACGGTATTTAGTTTTTTTTTTTTATTTTTGCATTACTCGTTTACGAATACGACGGTTAGATCCGCGAAAAATGCCAGGATGAAATTAAAGTAATTAAATAATATTGAAATTTGCTTTTTTGCGATACATACCGGTAATTTTCAGTGTACACTCTAATATACAGCAAATAGGCATTGCCAAGCTCAGCACCGTATTCTTCCTGTTTACATATCTTTTTATTTGAATACGCATGCCTAGACCAGTTTCTTTGGCGCTTCGCTGTATTACACCTGAAATGACGCAAATTCGTATGTCACGCAGACTTATCTTAGCCTCAGGATATAAAACTTTATGTCTTATTATTTTACTATAATGAGCACAGAACATTAGAAGTTTGCGTAGATAGTTTACAGAAGTCACGTGACTTCTACGTGCCTTTAGTAATTATTAATAACATATTGACAGTAAAAAAAGAAATTTCACAAATAGGTCGTCTACGGCAAAAACAAAAACATTAGAAAATCCATTAGAGAGTCAGCATGTTTTAAGAAATCACTAGAAACAAGCAAAATCGAAAATGCAAATATAGCAGAAGCTTTCATATAAAAAAACTGATATACTTGGAAGAAATTTTTCTAGTATCATTTCACACTGGTAAATTAAAGAAATATTCACGTAACAGAGAAGGATAACAAGAGCATCAGATGATATAATGGTACTGGAAGAGTAATTCTGATGCTAATACTCGTAGTATGAACGTAAGAAACAGTTTAAGATTACAAGTGCATCTTCTGGCGTTTGTAGATTTAGAGGAATCTAATATATGAAGTGGAGCAGGATGTGCCGCGTTCTGAGGAAGACTGGAACGTTCCACATCTCTGATTACCGTGATAATTTCCAGCTGAGCAAGTCACACACACACACACACACACACACACACACACACACACACACACACACACACACACACACACGTCTAGGGAGCAACTGATATGCCTTCGACCAGACTTGTTTGCTGTATTTGAGGCCATCGTCTGTACCGGGACCATTTGTTAAACGTTATAGTGCGTCCAAATTGTCTACATGAATACAGTAATCGTAGTACAAGGATTCTGATGCCAACGAATCAAGACTGGGTGCGTGAGGTGAAACCTTCGTAAAGAGACTGGACTTTGACCTACAAATCCAGTCATGCTTTGCTGGCAACTGAAACGTTTCCTGGCCTACGGCTAAGCTTTTATGGGAATGAAGTAGTAACGCTCGTGTTTGCCCATATCTTATCTGACACACATAAACATACCTAACAATTACCCTGAACCATCAAAGACATTTTGTTATGTTGCTAAGTCAACCGAAAAGTCTACACACAATCACGTTGCAGACATTGTTGAATATCGCCATGAAATGTGGAATGGTTTCTCTTAATCGATGATCTTCTGGCTTACGACAAATATTTCCCATGTCTTGGACACCCAACCAAGTCTTGATATGAAGCTTTGTAACACATTATTCTGTTGACACTATGGTATCTGTCAGCCTTTCTATCACGAGTCTTACCTTGTAAAACAGTCCGGTTACATGGTTTGTGGCCTTAAGTTGCATGTTTCACGTGGAAATATTTCTGTTTTTGCTGTCTATAAATCATACACTTCTTCCCGGTATATGTCTGTCATATACAAAAAGGACAGCAGAGGTTGAAAATACAGCTTCAGTTGTAAGGTGCTTTTTATTTTACAAAGGTTAAAGCACATCCGGTTTCGGGCTCATACATCCCACCATGAGGTATGATACTGAAAATAAATGAGAGACCGAAACTAACAATCATTTTTACATGCAGTAGTGTTTATGAGGAAACAAAAGAGAAGTTCCATATCACACTTTAGAAATCAGCGGTTGGGCTAGGTGCGGCAAAACTTAAGTCAATGCCAAAGCCACACCAGCCAATTTAACAGACAACAGCCAGGGTAAAGAAATATGCAATGAACGCCAGGACACTTACACAACTTGAACGGTTGGAATGTTCCCACCACCCATTGGATCTTATTGAAGTCCACCCACTCGTTGGCCGATTTCCAGTCCTCTCTTCGAGTGCCTGAGAACTATCGTCTCCCCGGGATCACATTCTGGTCTGTGTTGTCTCGCAGAGCATATTGAGGAAAGTGAGTTTTGAGGAGCAGTTCCAGCGTCTCATGTGCTTCTCTATATGTTCCCCATGCATCTTCCTCAACGTACCTCCTAGACTGTTTGGTACGCTAGTGAGGGTTCTGTGAAGGCCGGCTTGAGCAGCCGTGCTCTCCACTTCCTCACAAATGCCTTCCAGCATGCCTCCTTTGCTTGTCTGATTGCAAGGATGTAGTTGATAAGAGACTCACGATATTTAGCCGATTCTCCTTTATGTCTCGCAAGGTTAAACAGTCATTATACCTGTTTTCTTTGCGTTTCCAAGTTATTATTCCACCAAGGCACACTCCTACTTGTGCACTTCTTGATGATTGTGCAGTGATATTGGGTCAGTGTTTAGAGGTAACAGCCTTTGCTACTTCGTCAAAGTCTACTGAATTCCTTATCAAGGAATCCCATTTCAACCTTGAAAGGTACATGTGGTCCGACGAGGATGGCTCTAATGCCACATGCCATTGTTTGACTTAGCTGCCCATCATCATGGAACCAAAGGTTATGTCAATTACTTCTTACCTGCTGCTATTCCTGAATGTAAGTACATTGCCCCTACTCAGGAACTCCAAGTTGTTAGCTAAAAGAAATTCAAGAAGGTACTCACCTGTACTGTTGGTTTCGTTGCTGCTCCACACTAGGTTGTGGACCAACAGTTGGTCACTTTGTCGATGGCCAGCTTCTACCAGTCTCCTCACCTCCAAAGGAGGAGAGGAGCTGTCTTCGTAAGGAAAGTATGCTGAGCCCAAAACAATTTCCAAGGTGATATCTTCCTCACATTGCTGCATTCTAATGGTCACTAGGTCCTTGGAGCAGAAATACATCATTGGCATGAAAGAAATTCCATTTCTTACATAGATGTATGTTCTGGAGTTTCTTAGATTTCTAGCATAAATCAGCTTACCTCCAGTGCCACTGAGGCCCCCTTTATGTAACTAGCGTTCTTGTATCAGGGCCACGTCCACTTCCTGGCTCCCCAGGCAGCGGCTAACGGCAGCAGGGGCCCCTTTACTGTGCTGAAGATTAATCTGTAGCACCTCCAGTCATTGTCTTGCAGCCATCATTGCCTTTGAGGTTTTTGATAACACTGACAGTGACCTGCGAGAACCTTAAAATCACTTTCAGATCCTGCTCTCACATCGCCTTCAGAGACTTCTCTCTGATCTCCACCACCAGGTTTCGTCCTTCTGGTACAGCCTGCTGGCTGATCACTCTCCAATCTTCTGCCGAAACTTTTGGGTTCTCGGCCCCTATTTTCTCGAACAGAATCTTAGGGGAGACATCCGTAGGAATCTTTGCGGTCTTAAGAAGCTCCTCTGCTGTCTTGACCAGCTGCTTCTCATCTTCCCACCGGAATGGCTCAAACGGCCCAGAGCACTATGGGACTTAACATCTGAGGTCATCAGTCCCCTAGAACTTAGAACTACTTAAACCTAACTAACCTAAGGACATCACACACATCCATGCCCGAGGCAGGATTCGAACCTGCGACTGTAGCTGTCACGCGGTTCCCGACTGAAGCGCCTAGAACTGCACGGCCACACTGGCCCACAGGAATATCATGGTAACTTTGTCCTTAAGCCATTCCACTGTGTGCACCTTCTCACAGACAAAAATGAGGGCACCACGATTTAGATAGACCCTCCTGAAGCTGGATCCAGCACCGGCGTCCCCCTCAATCTTTCGAAAGAGGGCCATCTGCACAAGTTCCTCCTCCAGTGAGGTGGATAACCTTCCTGGGTAACTGCCATCTTATAAACCGAAACTGCAGTACTACAGGTCTGTTTCCATATTTCTTGCCTCAGATTTTTCTGGGCTCACTTATCCAGGGAGGAGGGAGTCTTAGATTCCCCCTTTATCCTCTTGCTGCCTGTCTTCGACATTCTGGGGATCTGCGTATCCCATTCAGCCTGAGAAAGTTTTTTTTTGTGTCTTAGGTTCAAGCCACTTGTCTTTAGGAAGCCCTTACTTTTTACTCTGTTCCCTGAGTAGTTTCCTCCTCTGGGGTCAGACAAGGCTTTAATCTTGATCTGGCCCAACTTCTGGGTTTCAGTTCCCACTTCTGGCTCATGTAAGGACCCTAATTCAGTAGTGGTAATGCCTTCCATCGGTCCTGACCCCGATGTTTGAGTGTCTGAGGTCTCATATTGACCCTCAGTTTGTTTTAATTTACTTTCTTTAGTCGTATCCAAATTGGTCTCACGAGATCTGGGGATCAACACGGTCCAGTTCACGAATACCCCACGTGGTGTAAGCCTACTTACTCAGGGAGGTCGCCCAGCTCCCCTGAGGCTCAATTTGCAACACATCTTCCCATGCGCCATGCACCGCTCGGCACAGATCACATCACATCTATGGTTGGGAAAGGGAATTGCTTAAGGGCTTGGCGTGGATAGGGAAGATGGAACGTTGGGGGACACTCTTAGTTTGATCCATCAGCTGAGGCCTTTCCAGCAGTAGGTCCTGTATTTGGCATAGCCCTCAGTTTCAGTGGATACACAAGCCTCTCCACCAGCACAGACAGTGCTTCATCAAGATGGTGTCCCTGGAGAGGTCATGGCACTTATTTGGCCATTGATTTATCTGTCTGCAGCCCAGGACTTCTCCCATCTGTCCACTGGAGAACACACGATGACTTGTTTGGTAGTAACAACTTTCCTATCTTCCTGTCACTCCCCCACTGCCATTCCACCAGACGTCTACCAAGAGGGGCTTTAAACAAGGCAGACGGAAAGCTTTCATCTCTGCTGTCACCGCTGAATCTCCCCCACATGGCACCATCGATGTGGTGGTTGAGCACGCCAGGAATGTGGGGAGAGGTAGATCCCGACCATTGGGTGCCATAGTCACCTTCCCAAGTATGGACGTGTTTGTGGGTACGAGACCCCAACAGGTGTCACTGACATTAATATCAATGGCGTATTATCTACCGATGGAAAGACAATTGCTGAGCACTTTGCTGAGCACTGTGCTCGAGCCTCCACGTCAGAGAATTATCCCCAGCATTTTTCACCCTCAAACAGCGGATGGAAATGAAAGCCCTCTCGTTCACTGAACGTCACAGCGAACCTTATAATGTTCCATTTACAGAGTGGGAGCACCTCAGCGTCCTTGCACATTGCCCCGACACAGCTCCTGGACCAGATCGAATCCACAGTCAGATGGTCAAACATCTCTCGTTCGACTCCAAGTGACATCTCCTCGTCATCTTCAACCGGATCTGGTGCGATGGCATCTTTCCATCGCAATGGCGAGAGATCACCATCATTCCAGTGCTCAAATCCGGCAAATACCCGATTCATGTGGATAGCTATAGGCCCATCAGCCGCACCAACGTTCTTTGTAAACTGTTAGAACGTATGGTAAGTCGGCAGTTGTGTTGGATCCTGGAGTCACATGGCCTACTGCCTCCATGCTAGGGCGGTCTCTACCACTGATAATCTGGTTTTCCTCGAGTCTGCCATCCGAACAGCCTTTCCCAGACGTGAACACCTGGTTGCCGTCTTTTTTGACTTACGAAACGCTTACGACACGAACTAGCGACATCATATCCTTGCCGCATTATATGAGTGGGGTCTCAGGGGCTGCTCCCGACTTTTAACCAAAATTTCCTATCGCTCTGTACTTAGCGGATCCAATTTGGTGCCTCCCATAGTTGCCCCCATATCCAGGAGAATGGGGTCCCCCACTGCTCAGTATGGTATCTGCGATTTAGTGGCCACTAGCCACTAGCTGTCGTGCCGTCCGTCTCAGCCTCTCTGTATGCAGACGACTTTTGCATTTCGTACTGCTCCTCCAGTACTGATGTAGCTGTTTAGTCCCCCTTAAACATCCCAACAACCACCACCACCACCACTGATGTAGCTGAGCGGCACCTACAGGGAGCCATCCACAAGGCGCAGTCATGGGCCCTAGCCCACTGCTTTTAGTTTTCAACCGTGAAGTCATGTATCACGCACTTCTGTCGGCGTTATATCGTTCATCCGGAACCTGAACATTACCTTAATGACGATCCACTCAGTGTAGTGGAGACATATCGATTCTTGCAACTGGTTTTTGACGCCTGATTGGCGTGGCTTCCTCGTCTTCGTCAGCTGAAACGGAAGTGGTGCCCTCCGCTGCCTGAGCAACACCAACTGGGGTGCAGATCACTCTACGGTGCTGCGGCTCTACAGAGCCGATGTTGAATCCCACATTCACTATAGGAGTCTGGTTTATGGTTCGGTAGCGCCCTCTGCGTTGCGTTTACTCGACCCAGTTCGCCACTGTGGCGTTAGACTCTCGACAGGAGCTTTGTACCTTGAGCTTTGCTTGCGTCAGGAAAAAGGGACTGATGGCCCTATAGTTTGGTCCCTTTATACCCCAAACCAACCAACCAGCCAAACGTTGTTGATGTTGTTCTCCAGCAAATACAGTCGAAAATTGCTTCTAATAATCGCTTGCGGATTACTAGTGTTGATAATTCTAAAAAAGAGGGAGAGAGAGAGAGAGAGAGAATTTGCAGGATCCCGTAACTAGGTGTTATATCCGACAGGATCGGCAATTGGCTGGAGAAGAGGGGATTGTATCTGCATTCTATATCCCAATAATGTCGGACACCTACTGAAGCACCACGAAAGCGAAGAATACGATCGCTACACACAACTGGGTGTTTACCGCATACGGTGCAGTGAGCAGGTCAAACTGGCCATTCTTTTAGCATATGGTTCAGGGAGAATCGAAATCCACCGCCACCAACCACGTGAAGGATCACAGTCATTCGTAGCATTTTATATATTCAGTGTAAGGGTACTGTTTTAAACATTTTAGAAGAAAAATGAATTATCCGCCGCATTAACCATGATCCATCGGGCGTTTCAGTGAGCATATTTCGCTTAAACACGTAGCCTTTTGAATAATTTTTCTTTTTTGAAACAGCGTCCAGCCTCACTTCCTCCTCCTTCTGGCTTCTGTTTACTGTTCGTAACATATATGTGCTTCTTAATTGATTCAGCGTTCTTTCCATTGCATTGATGCCCCTTCATTAGGCTTAGCTGCAGTACGATACATGCCTATTTCCTATAGTGAGGACTTCAGTATCCACCCAGTTTGTATTTTACATAGTTGGAAAATGTCCTCTTTAGGTAGAAGTTTGCATATTTTTCTTTTCTTATCCCATGAATATGGTGTGTTATCGTGCTTCATTTCTGTGTCCTCGCTAAACTGCCTGTCATTCATAAAGTAAAATTTGCCTCACGCCTTATCTTATGCAAGTCTTGTTGAGGTGCCGCCTTTTAGTTGGTAGTTTTTTAATTGTGCTTACTTTTAATGTGTCCCTTTAGTGCTACTGTGCTATTTATGCCAACCATTCATTCATAAAGGAGGTTTTGACAGTTTGGGCTTTAAGGATTAACTACGTTTCACTTTGTTTAGTAGCGAGTTGTTTTTAATAGGAGTGGCACATGTGTCTGTTTTTTAACCCATGACTGTGGCTCGTTGTTCCACGAGGTCATATGCGTCCCCACATAAATAACAACTTGGTGCCCCTGACCTTTGTTACTTCAGTGTCTATCTAAGTTACTACGAGGGAGTACCGGAAAGTAATGCGTCCGATTTTTTCCTGTAAAAACTCCTAAAGCTTTTTAATAATGCAAACGACATTGACATATTTATTTCTCAACAGTCACGTTTCTCCCAACGAGAGAGCAGTTTGATGATATCGTCACTGCAGAATGTTCGACTTATGTTCGACTTTACTCACGGAGCTACAAGCGCACCTCTGCTTGCACCACTTCATCACTATCAAAGTGATGTCCTTGAAAGTTTCCTTTAATGTAGATGACAATCGGATGAGGCCACGTCGAAATTCTAAGGAGGATGATCGACGGCTGTCAAACCAAGGCGTCGGATTGTTGCAGATGTCGCAGCGCTCATGTGTGTCCAGGCATTGTCATGGAGGAGGAGAGGGTTCTCCAAGTGTGGACGAACTCTTCAGATTCGAAACTCGATTACAGCATGCTGTTTCTCGCGCACCAACATAGTTACGTTAGACGCCGCCATGTCAAAAGCTATAGTTCGGAGCCCTCTAGCAGCAGAGGACTGCAAATGTATAGACTTGAATAATAAAGATGTAGGATGTCGATAACGTTTGTTTTATTTAAAAAGAGTTTTCTCATTAAAAATTCGGACGCATTACTTTTCAGCACGTTCTTGTAACAACGTCTTCAGCATGTCACCATATTTGCATCTCAACATTAATCTGAATATTTGCTCTGAAAGTTTCCAACGCGACTCTTCGTTTTTGGCTAGTCAGTCTTCTGGCTGGTTTAATGCGGGCTATCTCCTGTGTTAAATATCTGTGGGTGGCACAAGTACATATCGTGTGACCTTGCCCCACGTTATTGTTTTCCAGGTATTATTTTCTTCGCGAATTCGCAGGAATTTTTCAGTGCTGCAGCTTATCAGTATACGCTTTGATAGCATCCCGACGATGAATTATGTTCGAATCTCAACCTTGCAGTTTTAAGATCATGAGGTCAGTGAATCGAAATTATCCTACAAAGTAGCCAAAACGACTTCAATCTTGGCTTTCGGAGTTCCTCACACAATTCAGTTTGGTCTTGAATTTTCTACACCTTAATCACTTTGTCTATATGTTCAAATAATCCAGGTAACATTTTTTCTTTTGACAGCCAGCGTACTTCCGTATAAAACAGCAATTTTTTTATGTTCTGTTCTCAAACCTTCGCAAGGGGCCGTAAAAAGACGAGTATTTAATGCACTCTTTATAAAATGATCCACAATTTTGATTCATAATTTTAAGACCTCGTTGAGTTTACTTGCAAGCGTCTTAGCTGCCAAGCTGCTAAGGCCTCACCTCTCTAACCATTTGCACGAAACCTGAAAGAGACCAAAGGATTGAAAGGACGCCTTCTGTACATACGCCGATCAGCTTTGCTATGACGGTTCATATTTGCAAAAGAATTCAGATATCGCTGTCATTATATGAACTGTTTCGAAATAGATATTAGCTCTGCAGGAAATAACATTTCGTTTTTAACTGTTTCGTTTTGTATATACCGAACGAAAACTAACAGCTGACAGCAATTTGCGACATCTATAATCTAGTCGGACTGTATTGCGAAAAATTCTGATCCTTTCACGGCCTGCGCTACCTGATTTGTTATGTGTTCGTCCATATCATCAATGCGACCTTTCACAGTGCTGTCAGAAAGGAATACTTGTAGAAGTTTCTGTTTACTTTCTGGCCCAAGCACAATACCAGTTGCTTTCAACAAACAGAGATTGAAAAGCGTTTCTCCAGCGATATGAGTTTTCCTACACTTGCGATGAGTTTTGAGAAGACTTAGTGTCTTAATACGTTTCAAAATTGCTCATTTTCGGCAAAAAAACCTCCATCGGATTCCCTTTTAATGCGCTATATTTAGTACAGAAATGCCGTTCGAGATAACAAGGTATCATGGCACCATATTTAAACTCCATAAAAAATAGCCGATTAAGGCTGTTCGTTACCATTGTTTTGTACGGCGAAAAACCCGTTTTTAATGTAATCATCACAGTATTTGCTTTTCTTTGACAGACTCAAGACGAAGTAAAGGAAAAAAAATAGCTTTATAAGTCGACAGTTCATTTTCACATCAGAAGTACACACGACTAAACTGCTTATTTCATCGATACTGGCTTAACAACACTGTCCAACTACGACTCTAGCGCCAACGCTGCTTAGAAGCAAAGTCATTACTTGCAACAATTACTACATTGTTTAAGCTGTGAAGAATCCGATACAGAAGGCAACTGACACGACGTGCGACGATCGGCCAAATTTTTGCACGTCTGCTATACACGTAAGCTACGAATTCCAGAGGTCGGATTGCCCACAATCAGTTAATGTGCTTACATTTAGGCTGATGATCTAAAGCAAAAATAGTTCTGATAGTACACAGGGATTACTGGGTACCCAGTAGAGAGTTTGTCGTAAGTAAAAAACAATTTTTTTCTCTCTCCTGTCCCAATCTCTTCATCCCAGAGCAGCAATTGAAACATATGTCCTCAATTATTTGCTGAATGTATTCCAATCTCCTTCCTCTACAGTATTTTACTTTTATACGTAACCCCCTCTAGTACTATGAAACTAATTCCTTGATGTCTTAACCTCCTAACTCCTTACGTTATCAATCCACCTAATTTTTAACGTTCGTCTGTAACAACACCACGTCTTAAATCTTTCGGATCTTTTCTGTTTCGGTTTTCCCACAATCCTTGTATCACTACCATACAATGCTCTGCTCCAAATGTAAATTTTCAGGCATTTCTTCCACAAATTAGGCCTATGTTTAATGCTAGTAGACATCTAATGGACAGGCATGTCCTTTTTTCCAGTGCTAATCTGCTTTAAATGTACTCCTTGCTCCGTCAATCATTGGTTATTTTGCTGCCTAGGTAGCAGATTTCCTTAACTTCACCTACTTCGTGACCATCAATCTTGATGCTAAGTTTCTCGCTGTTCTCATTTCTGCTGTTTCTCATCAGTTTCCTCGTTCTTAGATTTTCTCTCTGTCCATATTCTGTACTCGTTACACTGATCATTCCATTCTGCAGATAATTCGTCTTCACTTTCACTCGCGATAGTAATGTCTTCACCGAATCGTATCATTGATATCCTCTCATCTCGAATTTAAGTTACACTCCTGAACCTTTCTTTTATTTACCTCATTGTTTCTTCGATGTACAGATTGAATAATATTGGCGAAACACTACATCCCTGTCTTACACTCTTGTCAATTCGAGCACTTCGTTCTTGGTCGTCCACTCGCATTATTCCCTCTTGGCTCTTGAACGGACTGTATATTGAGAGTCGCTCCCTACAGCTTACCCTACTTTTCTCAGCATTCCGAACATCTCACACCATTTTACATTGTCGAGCGCTTTCTCTGGGTTCACAGTTCCTGTGAACATGTTTTGATTTTTCTTTAGCCTTGCTTCCATCATCAACCGCAACGTCAGAATTGCCTCTCTGGTGCCTTTACCTTCCCTAAGGCCAAACTGATCGTCATCTAACACATCCTCAACTTTCTTTTCCATTATTCTGTACATTATTATTGTCATCAACTTGGATGCATGAGCTGTTAAGCTTATTGTGCGACGATTCACGCACTTTTCAGCTTTTTCTGTCTTCGAATTGCGTGGATGATATTTTTCCGAAAGTCAGAAAGTATGTCGCCAGACTCATACATTCTACAGACCAACGTGAATAGTCGTTTTGTTTCCGCTTCCCCCATTGGTTTTAGAAAAACTGATACAATGTCATCTATCCCTTCTGCCTTATTTAATCTCAAGTCCTCCAAAGATCTCTTAAATTCTCATTCTGGATCTCCTATCACATCAGACTGATATTCCCCTAATAGAGAGCTTCGATCCACCTGTCCGCTCCCTCCTCTGCATTCGATGATAGCGGAAAGTGGTGGTGTATCGTTTCCCAAACTCACCGTCAATTGACAGTTGGGCATTTGGTTCCAACAAAGTTACGGGGAAATGACCGTATAATGGTGGTCTGAAAATTTTTCGCATCAGGTGGGCGCATTGTGGCGATATCCAAGACCACGTAGCTGTATTCCACAATGAATATTGATACGTGGGAGAGCTGTGTCCGACGTGCAATACCGACACAGGCGGGATGTGAGACACGACCATCATGACCTCCAAGACAACTCGTGTGGGAGGCAGGTTGACTGGTCCATCGCTTCTGCATATCGCTCATATAAGGGCCAGCTGCCCTTGCTGGGACGTTAACCAGACCCAGCCTTCCATCGCGCAGAGGTAGGGTGACAAGCCGTAACATACTTTAAATATGTGTCCTTTGGACAGGAAATAACCGCCTGATGTCTGCTACCTAACGCAGCTGGTAGGGGGACTGAAGTTTGATGCCACATAGAGATTCAAGTATTCCACTCGCTGCAGCTGCTTCAAGACCCACAGCAAGTACTGGCGCACCATCTCGCATACAACCTATAATAACCGTTCCGCACACATTCTTCATAAATGTGACTCCCAAATGTCTGAGTTCAGAAAATGGAGTGAGGGGGTGACAGCACCCGGCCACAGAGAGCGCCCGATATCGAGAGCTGCCAACTTGTTAGTGCTCAGACGACTGCCCGCAGCCTGTCCATATCGCTCGATCCAATTTTGTAATCTGTAGGCTCCATCGGCGGAACGAACCAGCAGTAGCAGGCCATCGGCGTACGACCTATAGCGGAAGGTTATGCCCCGGGTTGTGATGCCAGATAGCCTATGGTTAAGGATTGCCTTCAGCGCGACTGCATAAAGATAGCTTGAAAGGGGAACCTCGTCACAGAGACCTCTTGACGGATACTGGGCCCACCAGCAGTCTGTTGACCTGGTATGAGAACTGACTGCTGCCAGAAGGCGCCGCAGCGTGTCAATGAACATGGAGGAAAATCACACTCGGTCCTCAACCTGCAGGGGGCAATTACGGTGCACTCAATCCAAGGCCCGATTGGAATCGATGTAGACGATCACCACTCGCAGGTGGCATCCCGAGGCGATCGCTATTAGGCCCCAGCAGCCGCCAGTCGCTCCCCTGCGACGTCTATTCTGGGGCGAGAATAAGTCTGCCAAAAGCCTGGAAAAGATCTTGTAGTTGTCGTTCAACATTGTAAGGGGTAGATAGTCGTTGACTGATTGACCTGTTGTTTGTTTTGTTTTAGTGCGCAAGAACGTCTAGGGTAATAGGCGTCCAACTGGCATGTGTACTATTATGACAAGTCCTTCGACGAAGGAAGGCTAAATGGTGCAGTTGAGGACATGAGCCCTCAAAACACTCTAGCCCAGTGATATGTCATGATGTAAAAGAAGGTCCAATAAAACTCGATCGGTAATGCATCGTGCGCTGGAGACTTACTGGCCAGATATATGTCCAAGGCGTATCCCCCTTCCTCAGGCGAGATTTCCTTCGTTAATGATGACATCACTGTTGCATTGTGTCGATAGTGCATGTCCCCTGTTGCAACACTTCTGCAGTGGCCTCCTTGTCCTTTTTTTTTTTTTTTTTTTTCTTTTGTCATCAGTCTACTAACTGGTTTGATGCGTGATGCGGCCCGCCACAAATTCCTTTCCTGTGATAACCTCTTCGTCTCAGAGTAGCACTTGCAACCTACGTCCTCAATTATTTGCTTGACGTATTCCAATCTCTGTCTTCCTCTACAGTTTTTGCCCTCTACAGCTCCCTCTAGTACCATGGAAGTCGTTCCCTCATGTCTTAGCAGACGTCCTATCATCCTGTCCCTTCTCCTTATCAGTGTTTTCCACATATTCCTTTCCTCTCCGATTCTGCGTAGAACCTCCTCATTCCTTACCTTATCAGTCCACCTAATTTTCAACATTCGTCTAAAGCACCACATCTCAAATGCTTCGATTCTCTTCTGTTCCGGTTTTCCCACAGTCCATGTTTCACTACCATACAATGCTGTGCTCCAGACGTTCATCCTCAGAAATTTCTTCCTCAAATTAAGGCCGGTGTTTGATATTAGTAGGCTTCTCTTGGCCAGAAATGCCTTTTTTGCGAGTCTGCTTTTGATGTCCTCCTTGCTCCGTCCGTCATTGGTTATTTTACTGCCCGTCATTGGTTATTTTACTGCCTAGGTAGCAGAATTCCTTAACTTAATTGACTTCGTGACCATCAGTCCTGATGTTAAGTTTCTCGGTGTTCTCATTTCTACTACTTCTCATTACCTTCGTCTTTCTCCGATTTACTCTCAAACCATACTGGGTACTCATTAGACTGTTCATTCCGTTCAGCAGATCATTTAATTCTTCTTCACTTTCACTCAGGATAGCAATGTCATCAGCGAATCGTACCATTGATATCCTTTCACCTTGTATTTTAATTCCACTCCTGAACCTTTCTTTTATTTCCATCATTGCTTCCTCGATGTACGGATTGAAGAGTAGGGGCGAAAGGCTACAGCCTTGTCTTACACCCTTCTTAATACGAGCACTTCGTTCTTGATCGTCCACTCTTATTATTCCCTCTTGGTTGTTGTACATATTGTATATGACACGTCTCTCCCTATAGCGTACCCCTACGTTTTTCAGAATCTCGAAGATCTTGCACCATTTTATATTGTCGAACGCTTTCTCCAGGTCGACAAATCCTATGAAAGTGTCTTGATTTTTCTTTAGCCTTGCTTCCATTATTAGCCGTAACGTCAGAATTGCCTCTCTAGTCCCTTTACGTTTCCTAAAGCCAAACTGATCGTCACCTGGCGCATTCTCAATTTTCTTTTCCATTCTTCTGCATATTATTCTTGTAAGCAGCTTCGATGCATGAGCTGTTAAGCTGATTGTGCGATAATTCTCGCACTTGCCAGCTCTTGCCGTCTTCGTAATTGTGTGGATGATGCTTTTCCGAAAGTCAAATGGTATATTGCCAGACTCATATATTCTACACACCAACGTGAATAGTCGTTTTGTTGCCACTTCCCCCAATGATTTTATAAATTCTGATGGAATGTTATCTATCCCTCCTGCCTTATTTGACAGCAAGTCCGCCAAAGCTCTTTTAAATTCCGATTCTAATACTGGATCCCCTATCCCTTCTAAATCGACTCCTGTTTCTTCTTCTATCATATCAGACAAATCTTCACCCTCATAGAGGCTCTCATTGTATTCTTTCCACCTATCTGCTCTCTCCTCTGCATTTAACAGTGGAATTCCCGTTGCACTCTTAATGTTACCACCGTTGCTTTTAGTGTCACCAAAGGTTGTTTTGACTTTCCTGTATGCTGAGTCTGTCCTTCCGACAATCATATCTTTTTCGATGTCTTCACATTTTTCCTGAAGCCATTTCGTCTTAGCTTCCCTGCACTTCCTATTTATTTCATTTCTCAGCGACTTGTATTTCTGTATTCCTGATTTTCCCGGAACATGTTTGTACTTCCTCCTTTCATCAATCAACTGAAGTATTTCTTACCCATGATTTCTTCGCAGCTACCTTCTTCGTACCTATGTTTTCCTTCCCAACTTCTGTGATGGCCCTTTCTAGAGATGTCCATTCCTCTTCAAATGTACTGCCCACTGCGCTATTCCTTATTGCTGTATCTATAGCGTTACATAACTTCAAACGTATCTCGTCATTCCTTAGTACTTCCGTATCCCACTTCTTTGCGAATTGATTGATTCTTCCTGACTAATGTCTTGAACTTCAGATTACTCTTCATCACTACTATATTGTGATCTGAGTCTATATCTGCTCCTGGGTACGCCTTACAATCCGGTATCTGATTTCGGAATCTCTGTCTGACCATGATGTAATCTACTTGAAATCTTCCCGTATCTCCCGGCCTTTTCCAAGTATACCTCCTCCTCTTGTGATTCTTGAACAGGGTATTCGCTATTACCAGCTGAAACTTGTTACAAAACTCAATTAGTCTTTCTCCTCTTTCATTCCTTGTCCCAAGCCCATATTCTCCTGTAACCTTTTCTTTTACTCCTTCCCCTACAACTGCATTCCAGTCGCCCATGACTATTAGATTTTCGTCCCCCTTCACGTACTGCATTACCCTTCCAATATCCTCATACACTTTCTCTATCTGTTCATCTTCAGCTTGCGACGTCGGCATGTATACCTGAACTATCGTTGTCGGTATTGGTCTGCTGTCGATTCTGATTAGAACAACCCGGTCACTGAACTGTTCACAGTAACACACCCTCTGCCCTACCTTCCTATTCATAGCGAATCTTACACCTGTTATACCATTTTCTGCTACTGTTGATATTACCCGATACTCATCTGACCAGAAATTCTTGTCTTCCTTCCACTTCACTTCACTGTCCGCTACTATATCTAGATTGAGCCTTTGCATTTCCCTTTTCAGATTTTCTAGTTTCCCTACCACGTTCAAGCTTCTGACATTCCACGCGCCGACTCGTAGAACGTTATCCTTTCGTAGATTATTCAATATTTTTCTCATGGTAACCTCCCCCTTGGCAGTCCCCTCCCGGAGATCCGAATGGGGGATTATTCCGGAATCTTTTGCCAATAGAGAGATCATCATGACACTTCTTGAATTACAAGCCACATGTCCTGTGGATACACGTTACGTGTCTTTAATGCAGTGGTTTCCATTGCCTTCTGCATCCTCATGTCGTTGAGCATTGCTGAATCTTCCGCCTTTAGGGGCAATTTCCCACCACTAGGACAAGAGAGTGCCCTGAACCTCTATCCGCTCCTCCACCCTCTTTGACAAGGCCGTTGGCAGAATGAGGCTGACTTATTATGCCGGAAGTCTCATTTATCAAAAGTTAGGCAGTGGCTGGGATCGAATCCGGGACCGTAGACGTTTTGATTATGAATCAAAGTTGCTACCCACTTTTTTTTTGTATTACATGGCAGACGCTCTGCCCACCTTTCTTTTTTTTTCGCGGGCAAATGCTCTACCAACCCTTTTTTTTTCTTTTTTTGTTTGAATCCAATGTCAGGCTTACCACCTTTGCTGACATACATGTTGTTGCACTATCGCATAAATAGTGTCTACAAAGTCCATATGTTGACAAATAGTGGCTAATTAGAAAATTAATTAATTAAGGAAATGAATAAAACTGAAAATGCCCAAATGAAAGACATGAAGACATTGCGGATAGTACAAATACAAAAGAAACATGCTCCTGTAGCAATGAAATGAAATTCGTGTCGGGGGGCGACACCTGCTCACGACCCGACGTTCGATAGAGCAAGAGAGCCATCTGTCGACTCGTTCTCCAGACGTTGGTGTAAGACTGGGTCGTCTTCTCGAAATTAACTAAGGGTCCGTAAGTGTGATCGATGTCTATCTCGGCTTCTTCGTCTATCTCATCTCTCACCCGTCACACCCCATCTGGCCGGCGGGTCGGTAAATGTAAGTCGCAAGTAATTAGCGAAGTCTTGCCTATATTTCTTATGCTGTTGCAGCTTCGTGTGTCCATCCAGGAGAAAATGCCAAAATTCAATTTTGTCCTTTGCCGATTCGTTATACACGTAGCCCACCACCATTCTCCGCACCCATGTCACTGCATTGGTTTTTGGACCGGGAAATAAGATTCTTGGGGGAAAAAAAGTGTGTCTGATGAAATTGTGTGAGGGGCGGAGCGTAACAGGAACGCCAATATCTGTTGTGCCAAGTGCCACACTGGAGCCGTCCCACTACATGCTAAACGATGTTCATCAGTGTCCACTGTTGCGCAGCCTAAATATAGTGGAGTGTCTGCCAAATGAATCGCGTGCCGCCGTTGATTCGTTGCGAACTTCCTATTTATCACCACATACCATGTTGAGCGTACCGACGTTGGGAGGTAAACGTTCCGTATAACGCGCCATATCTGTCTCCAGTTCTTGTCTGGGTACTTCTTTTCCAGGGTATTCCTGGGGCACCGGCGCAGTAAGAGTTGGTATACGTCTCGCGTCGTCGGTAGTCGTGTTGTTGGGAAGGAATCTCTGACATAGCTAAGCTCCAAAAAAAAAAAAAAAAAAAAAAAAAAGACTTGAAATGTGACAGCTTCGGTGAAATATGGCCCACATTGACTGGGGGCAGCATTGAAGTGGGCGCTAGTACATCGGTCAACGCACCCGAGGTATTGCGAAATTGACCGCGCCACTGTCGGAAAATCGTACTGACGAATAACGCCCGTGCCTTTTCATATACGTTCACTAGACCAAGTCCACCCTCTCCAGTTGGTAGCGTAAGCGTTGTGTATCGGATCTTAAACAGGTGTCCCACACTCACGTAGGTTCCGAAAGTTGCTTGTATCCGTGATGCCATTGTGCGCGTTAAAGGCAGGACATGCGCTACGGGAGTGAGTCTCGGTGCTAGGTATACGTTAACATAGGTCACCCTCTGAATCATATCCAACGCTCTTAATTTCTGTAACAGCACCATTGTCCGCATCAGCTTCAATATGCGTCGGTAGTTATCCGCTGCTATCCGCTGCACATCCGTGTGGAACGTAATACCTAGACATTTTATGGTCTTAACTAAGATGAGCGGGCCTTCCTCCCCCGGTTGTAATCCTCGACCGACATTCATGCAGCGTGATTTTTGTAGATGAAGCACGCTTCCTGCCGCCATTCCGTATCGCTGTATCCATGCCAACGCCGTACGTACTTCTTCGCCTGTCCGTGCCACCAGCATCACGTCGTCAGCATAAGCGCGGCAATGAAAGGTCAGTTGTGGCAACGGCACTCCCTCCAACCGTCTTCGGAGACCATATAGACAGGGTTCCAAAGCCATTGCATACAAAAATATCGAAAGGGGGCAACCTTGACGAACTGACCTTGAAGTAACAATGTAGTCAGTGCCCCGCCCATTCACCGAGACCTTTGATCGTACGCCGTGTAACAGTCGCATGATCACTAGGATGAAGGCCTGTGGGATTCCCAATCTGCCCATCACCGCATGCAAAAAGGTATGATCCACTCTGTCGAAGTCAATAGCGACGAGTGCCCCACGCACTCGGCATGCCGCTGCTAATGCGATGATATCTCGGTAGTCACTGAGCGCCGTATGTACGTTGCTCTTACCGCCGAGGCAAGTTTGATCTATGAGGAGTCTATCAGAAAGTGAAGACCGCAGGCGAGCCCCAAGGATGCGCGCGAAAATCTTATAGTCGCAGTTCAAGAGAGTGAGTGGTCTATAATCTCCTGGATTTCTGCCACCGCGTGGTTTGGGTACTGGGATGATGATACCCTCCGTGAATTCGGCAGGTATCTCAGTCTGCGGTAACAGGAGTTCGTTGTACATCTGAATCCAGGTCCGTCCCATGAGGTATGCAAAGGCGCGGTAAAATTCAATTGGGAAGCCGTCCTGTCCTGGGGACTTGTTCGGAGCCCCCCTGGCAATTGCGTCTGTCAGCTCGTCCTCTGTTATCGCTGTGATGAAAGTCTCTTCATCCAGTGGTGGTCCTCTATCTGACATTTCCGAGATGACATCATGTAGTGTCTCGTGGTTCACATGTACAGGTCCATATAACTGGCGGAAATAGTCGGTAAACATATGCGCAATATCACGCTGGTGCACAGCTTGCTGGCCAGTTTCAGAGATTAGTTCCCTGATCAATGTCCTGCGTCGTCGTTGGCGTTCACGTACCACGTGGTGCATGGAGGGGGTTTCGGCAGCAACTGTGTCCGCCAATCTCGCCCGGACAGTTATACCTTCCATTCTTAGTCTCGTCAGCTGTAATAACTTGGCTTTTATCCTGCGCATGGCCGTGTGCCTTTCCGGCGATGGTTGTTGGGTCATTAGCTCCCTCAGGGCTTTAAAATAAAAATCAGCCGTTGTGCGGTTCCACTGCGATTTTTCCTGCCCGTATCGTATCAACGTTCTCCGTAACGTTGGTTTTGCGCATTTAATCCACCACTGGAGAACCGAGGTGTACGCTCGTTGGCGGCGAACGCAGGTCTCCCAGGCCGCCTCTATCGACCGGTCAGTGTCACGTAAAAGTGCACAATTCATTTTCCAGTGACCTTTACTCCGCCATATCTTCTGACGCGTTAGTGAAATCGTACAGACGTACGCCATATGATCCGTAAAAGCCGCTGGCCAGATTTCGGCATCCAGTATCGTCGTCCGTAGAGCTCGTGTCACGTACACTCTATCAAGTCTACTCGCCGAGTGTCCCGTGACAAACGTATAACCCGGTCTGTCACCATGCTGCAGTTCCCAGGTATCCAGAAGCGCCATTTCGGTAATCAACGCACGCAGTTCCATGCATGGCACGTAATGAGGTACTTGGTCCTTTTTGTCGACGACACATTTAAAGTCGCCGCCCACTATATAGTTATCAAAGCGTCCAGCGAACAACGGTGCTATCTCTTCGGTGTAAAAAGTCGCCCTTTCTCTTCGTTTTGTGGAGCCAGATGGTGCGTATAAATTGATGAAACGAACGCCGTCGACAGTGATCGCTATGCCGCGCGCCGAAGGGAGAGACCTGACGTCCTCCACTCCTATTCCTTCCCTGGTGAGAATCGCCACACCGCATCCACTTTCATCGTGCACTGAATAATGTGCCTCGTAACCGTAGAACTCTGGCGGCAATGTGAAACGCACTTCTTGTAGGAGTACAATATCCACGTCCGCAGCGCGTAACATATCTTTCAGCATTTGAATTTTAAGCGGTGTCCGTATGCCATTAATGTTTATCGTGGCAATGCGGTACGCGTGGCTTGTGTTCATCAGTTGTAGGGCGGTGTCACTAAGCGTCCATCTGCTCCCCCGGCGCTCCTCAACACACTAAGTTGGTCAACATTTCCCGACCCCTCCCGGCCTCTGGCCAGGACTGTCCTTAATCGTCGCGTTCGTATTTTCATCCTGTTCCTGTTGGTCCATTTCTTGCGCCCAGCCCCCAGCATATTTCCGGAACTGGTCGAAGGATGGGAGGCAACGTTGTCATCGCTCTGATTTTGGACAGTTGTCATCTCAACTTCCGCCTTCCGGTCACCAGAAGGAGAGTTCAAGTTATCGTCGCTGTGTAGTTCCTGCATCGTCATCTCGGTATCTGTTGAAACCACTGGTCTCAGGTCGATACTGTCGTTGTCGTCCACTGTCCCCTCGGGACTATGGTTATCGTCAGCAGAAGTCAGTCGACGCATCTTTCTTCTCTTCGGCGAACGCTGTTTCCGTTGCCTTGCTTCCGCATCGGCTGTTGGGGTTGCGTATCCTCCGTCTTGGGCCTGGCCTATCACGCTCTCGGTGGAAGCACTGGCAGCCACCACGGATGAGTCTGGAGCGGCCGTCAGCTGCATCTCTTGTGTGGTGTCCTGTGTCTGCTGTGGTGGAACCAGTGGTCGGAGTTCCAGGCCATTGGTGTCCATGTTCTCTATAGGGGGCAGCTGCTGGTGCCCATCGGAAGTCTCCCTCACGTCGCCTCTCAGGGCTTCCACAAAGGTCAACGGTAAGACAGTCGTCAGTTGTGGCGCCTGAACGTCATCCCGTGGAGTGTGCACTAAACGTCGCTGGAGGCATTCCGAGCGGACGTGACCTTCTTTCCCGCACCCCGAGCAAGTGCGAGGTTGCCCATCATAGATTATAATCGCTCGACAACCTCCTATGTACAAATACGAGGGGACGTGCTTGCGCAGTTCTATCCGTATTTGTCTCACCCCATTTAAAACGGGGTACGTGGTAAAACTCGTCCATTTTTCGGCTACATGGGATAGAACTGTACCGTATGGTCGAAAGGCGTCGGTAACAAGTTCAGACGGGACCTCAAACGGAAGTTCGAAGACTCGTATAGTGCGGATCCCCATTCCCGCGTGATCGACTGTAACCGCACCAACATTCCCGTCAGCATGACAGAAACGATACCCGTTCGGTGATCGTTGTAGAAGTCTTTCGCAAGCAGCCTCGTCGACAAGCTTGACATAGACGACGCTTGAAACGAGGGATAAATTGATTCCCACGCTTTCCTGTGGATCGATTTTTACCTCTTCTCTGAAGAAACGTTCAATCTCGTGTGCCTTTGGTCGTGTATAGTCGTTCGCAAAACTGAACTTCAAAGTCGTTTTTCTGTACGAGTGTGCCATCTCGTTCTAGACTCACAACACCGCACACGCGAAGCTGCTCCGGCGTAAACAAACAGGCGCGCGCACCACTGCGCGGCCGGCAGGCAACACGGTCCGCACTGTGTCACTGCCGAAGGCAGACGCCCCTAGACCACGGGTTGTCTACAGCTGATAAACATGACGAAAATGATCCTCAATGGCTTTCAGTTGCTTTGGTCGTACAAGAGCGACCTTTTTGAGTCCCAAGGCGTGAGATTAACTGTCGGTGGTGTCAGTGCATGTCCACCACAGAGTAGTGTATAGTGGGTACCTCTGTGGTCATTTGGTTGCTCCATCGCGAGCTGACTACGATGCCCTCTAATCGGCTGTTAGTCAACAGTAATATGTGAGCCTTGATTCGGTGTCGTTCTCGTTGTCTGTCCGGCGATAGGGGTAGAGCGTCGGGATCCCTGAGCACCGCATAGTAAAAGCCCAGGGTCCTCCATGCCGCGCAGACGTGTCCTCGCCAAGTGTCTTGAGGATTGCTGGTCTGTCCACCACCTCAGGATGGAATCGAGAGTGTCGTCGCTATCAGTTGACCTATATTGGGCCGACTTTCCGACAGAATTCCGGTCCTGTAGATGTGTTGTGTTCATCTTCCAAAGCTCTCAGAATGCCAGACTTTTGAGGGTGGAGATGCATCGTGCTGATGTAGCCACTATGGTCAGAAAATGCCAGAGGCTAGCGTCCGTCAGCCACCACTCCCTGTGTACGAGCTTGCCGCACGACTGGTAAGATGTGCGTGTCCGGAGGCATGTATCTTTTCCCGGATTGGGACCCTGCGGGAGCGAAAGTCTTTTCATATTCCATAAGGTCGTGGTGGTTGATAGGGAGAGACCAAGCGGCTTGCCAGCCTGCATTGGAACTTTCATGTTGATCACTGTTCACCGCAGAGGTCTGGCAGGCAAACTCCGCCCGATCCGCCGTTCGTTCTGCAGGGGTGGAGTCAGTGGCAATGGTGTCACCTCATAGTCGGCATCATTCAGGATCAGTTCTTCTTCCTCATGCAAGTATGACCTGCAGTGTTCCGACTTTGTACTACGGCGTCCTTTTCGGCCATTTGGAGCATGCTGATCTTGTGTGTGGCCTTCCGTGTCGGACGATGGCACTGACTCGCGCCCCGCCGGTACAATGTCTTCTGTTGGTGTGGTAAGTGTATCGATTGCCATCTTGCCGGCAGCTGTTCTTGCAGTGTCCGGTGGTACTGATGGCGTTGGCCATGGCGTTGGCCACTGGCCACTCTGACTGTTCGAACTGCTGTCGGTCGGCGGCAGGTTGATCCGAAGCTGCCGCGTCGGTCTGTTGTGTCTCGACAGATGCATCAGTGGAGGTGCCACGTCCTGCAGTGGAGGCACTCGGAGCGTAACTGACCTTCCTTGAAGCATCCGGAACACGTTTCAGGCTGGCAGTCATAAATAACTATGACTTGGCAGCCTCCTAATTGAAGATATAGTGGTACCTGCCCTCAGAGTTCAAGATACACCTGGCGTACTCCACTGAGGACAGGATATATTTGAAATTGGGTCCATTTTTCTGTCACGTGTTTGTGTACTGTACCATACGGGCGGAGCGCTGCCACGACGTCTGCCAGCGGAAGTTCGATGTTAATTTGAATATGCGTATAGTCCGCAGTCCTAGTTCGGAATGAGCAGCCTCGATGTAGCAAACAAATCCGGTCGCATGGCACAAGCGTAATCCTTGTTTCATGTATCTGTCGCATGTACCATCGTTAATAGGTTTCACACAGACCGTGTAACCTACAAACGAAAAGACGATGGCGACGGTGTCGTCAGCCGGGATCGTGGCCTTTTCTTTAAAAAGCCCTCGGCGTCTAGTGATTTTGGTCTAGCAAAGTCGTTTCTAAAAGCGAATATCCTTGTTGATTTTCGGTATTGATTCGCCATGATGTCGCCGTACGACGTCACGGTAGTCTCGACGAGGCCCAAGGGAAAGACAGGCCGCGGCGCGTACTTTATGAAGGTAGGCCTGAACTCGATCGCTCACTCAGCTCAGCAGACAACATGCGTTTCAAATCCTGTTAACTCGCAGCTGGGCGTGTACGTACTGGCGAGAATTGCATCTTCTATTGGAATCTGCTATTATGAAGTCTTACTGATTAACAAAAGTAACATTTGGCATATTGCAACTTTTGAAACATAAGGAACTAATGTGTGTGTTCTCTGAAGCTTTCCTAACAAAAATTAATTTAGTTTCCAAAAAATTACGTATATATGGTATTTGTAAAAGTAATTTTAAAGCATCAGTGTACCTGTTACTTTTGTCCTCGTTACCGGGGACGATAGTAACACAGGTAGGTTACAAAAGTAACATAATGAGTTATGGCACATTGTACTACCTAAAGGACTCATACAGTAACTTAAAGTACATTACCATTACAAAACGTTAATGAAGAATCAATAAACTTCAGTTCTCATTCGTTTACAATTATCATATTAATTGAAGTAGCAATTAATAGCACTGAACGGATTCAGGCTTTATATGTAAATGTTCGGTGAGTGAATAAAATAGAAAAGTAATGCATATTTTACTCCTATTCAGATTAACAATTGTGGAACACGTAAATATCCCCCCCCCCTTTGGTACAAGCAACATGTGACCAACCCTTACATACCCAACACCGAATCCATTTCTCTTTGGGACGACTGTAGCAGAAAGGCTCGACACATACAAGACAGTAGCTATCATTGTCTTCCGATGATGATTCTTCAGGTTTTTTCTGCTTTAGCACTCTTGGCTGACTTCTTTTTAAATTTAGTTTCTTTTCCGCTTTTTTAGCTCTTCTTCTATAGCCAGTTTCTTTGGAGTGTCGGTCAAAATTGCAGACTTTCTTCTTTTTCTTCCTTTTCTTGTTGCTTGCCTTGGACCTGCTTTTGATAACGGGCGGGCACCTTCTGGTGAAAATGCTGCGCGAACTGAAGAAGATGCCGCAATCTGACATTCAGTAATAGGAGTCAGTTCTCTTGTAGTCGTCCTAACCCGTGTTCGTGGCATAATTCCCTGTAACGAAATAACTAAGTAAATAACGAGTCTATTCGGTAGTAACTGGTTTGTAAACCACTAGGTCCTGCATCACAGGCTGTGACATTGGAAAGTGTTTTCTCGCATATTGCTACTGGATCAGTACTAAATGTCCTCCCAGCTTCAGATGAGTCACTAGATATCGCTAATGATTCTGCTAAGGACATAGTTTGCTTTCCGTAATTGGAAGCTTATGCTGGGCGATCAGTAACAGAAGATGGTGCAAAATCGATTTCACTGAACGCGTTCGTATTAAATGGTACTATGCATGTGCAGTGGAACCCTGCTGCAATGTTTTTGGGAGTTAGAGCAAGGGGAAGTGCTTCCCTTACGACTGAAGGGATGTCATAAATTTACATGGTCTTTCCCGGATGATTCTTGCTCCAGTTGTCAGCAAAAGCATTCACTATCTTTATAAATGTTCCATAAACTGAACGGTCTAGAGGCTGCATCCTGTGTGTATAGTGCGGTGGGAATGACAGCATAACAATCCCCTTGCTTTTGCAAAAATTCAGGGTTCTGATGGATGTATGAGATTCGTGATTGTCGAGAAGCAGTAAACATGTGTGCTCAGGAGTTGGTTTAGCAAATTTTACGAAATGATGCAACAATAACAAAAATTCTTCCTTTTGCATCCAGCCACTCGCATTTCCTGCTGCAATGCAACGAATAGCACCGTCTCGTATAAAATGGTCATGATACCTCAAGGGAGGGAATACAAAGAGAGGTGGTGCACTGTTTCTCTGAGCGTTGACAAGAGTGCCTCTTTCAGCCGACGTGATAGCTCCTACCTTCTTTATTCCCCGTTTAGCAACAATTCTGTTTGGTTTCTGAACAGTGGTGACACCTTTCTTGTCAATATTGCAGATGTCCATGGGCTCTAACTTACATCTCTCCATAACGCTAGCCAGGTTGTTGAAAAAGGCATTCGCATTTGTCGGATTAAAGCTCGTTGTTCGAGCAAGACTTGTGGGTTGAGGTGGCCCCATAGCCAACTGAGGATTCCTCTTCATGAATGCTGAAAACCAGTCTGGACCAGCAGTTTGATTGTCCACCCAAGTTGATGGAACGGAACATTGTTTGTCCTTGTCAGTTCGAGAGCTAATTTACGGATATCCTTAGGGCAAAGTCCGTAAAATATCTACGACGCTTCAGTGACATATTCAATTATAATTTTTTCTTGTTCATCAGAGAAACTCGTTTTGCACTTCTATATCCAACACGAGGCATTGGTGAGCTGCTATCACTCATACGTTTCTCTTTCTTTTTCATGTACCGATGCAATGTCACATGGCATACATTGTGTTTCTTTGCTGCTGCTCTAATACTTATATTGTAATTTGCAACATCATCTGCCGTAATTTGATATACAGTAATAGGAGTCAGTCCTCTTGTAGTCGTCCTAACCCGTGTTCGTGGCATTATTCCCTGTAACGAAATAACTAAGTAAATAACGAGTATATTCAGTAATAACGAGTTTCTTCAGCAAGACATTGCTACTCCTAACAGTATCATACCTAATTTACTGTTCGTTAACGAAGAAAAAACAGGCGACCTGCAGCTAATAATACTTTTTCAGTAACGGGGACGAAAGACACACTGTTACTTTCGTCCCCAGCAGCAATGTTTCTTTTGTACCAGACCACGCTTTTCTGTTTAATTGATATTTTAGACACAATCTATACAAGTATTGAAAAAGTTGATAATGGCGGCATAAAACTGAAAGTTTCACATAGTTAAATTATTACAGTAGTCGTACGTTTACAGCGTAATGCCACCGTTATCACAAAACTAACAAAATTGAGAAAACTTACGTGAGACAATGAAAAAACGCTTTACTGTGCCACACTCAACAGAGACTCTCCAATACTGGCCAACAATTGGTAGGCAGTTGGGAAACATGAAGGGAATACATTGTTTGAATCAAGTGATTTTTGGAGCTACATGCGAAGGTAGGGGAAGGATGTTACCTTTATACCCTGTTACTTTTGTCCCTACTATAACAAAATTTACTCGATATAAATGGTATAACGGATTGTTTATAGCATTTAGTCTCCTCTACTTAACAGTAGTCACTTCATACAAGAAGTGGAGCCTTATGCAACTGATAATCATTCTGGCGTTATTTTAATTTTATTGTACCCCAATACAGCTGCAACAAATTTTAATTAGGCCTATGGGCACATTAAGAGTGCAACGGGAATTCCACTGTTAAATGCAGAGGAGAGAGCAGATAGGTGGAAAGAATACATTGAAAGCCTCTATGAGGGTGAAGGTTTGTCTGATGTGATAGAAGAAGAAACAGGAGGCGATTTAGAAGGGATAGGGGATCCAGTATTAGAATCGGAATTTAAAGGAGCTTTGGAGGACGTACGGTAAAATAAGGCAGAAGGGATAGATAACATTCCATCAGAATTTCTAAAATCATTTGGGGGAAGTGGCAACAAAACGACTATTCACGTTGGTGTGTAGAATATATTAGTCTGGCGATATACCATCTGACTTTCGGAAAAGCATCATCCACACAATTACGAAGACGGCAAGAGCTGACAAGTGCGGGAATTATCGCACAATCAGCTTAACAGCTCATGCATCGAAGCTGCTTACGAGAATAATATACAGAAAAATGGAAAAGAAAATTGAGAATGCGCTAGGTGCCGATCAGTTTGGCTTTAGGAAAAGTAAAGAGACTAGAGAGGCAATTCTGACGTTACGGCTAATAGTGGAAGCCAGGCTAAAGAAAAATCAAGACACTTTCATAGGATTTGTCGACCTGGAAAAAGCGTTCGACAATATAAAATGGTGCAAGATCTTCGAGATTCTGAAAAACGTAGGGGTAAGCTGTAGGGAGAGACGGGTCATATACAATATGTACAACAACCAAGAGGGAATAATAAGAGTGGACGATCAAGAACGAAGTGCTCGTATTAAGAAGGGTGTAAGACAAGGCTGTAGCCTTTCGCCCCTACTCTTCAATCGGTACATCGAGGAAGCAATGATGGAAATAAAAGAAAGGTTCAGGAGTGGAATTAAAATACAAGGTGAAAGGATATCAATTATACGATTCGCTGATCACATTGCTATCCTGAGTGAAAGTGAAGAAGAATTAAATGATATGCTGAACGGAATGAACAGTCTAATGAGTACCCAATATGGTTTGAGAGTAAATCGGAGAAAGACGAAGGTAATGAGAAGTAGTAGAAATGAGAACACCGAGAAACTTAACATCAGGATTGATGGTCACGAAGTCAATGAAGTTAAGGAATTCTGCTATCTAGGCAGTAAAATAACCAATGACGGACGGAGCAAGGAGGACATCAAAAGCAGACTCGCTATGGCAAAAAAGGCATTTCTGGCCAAGAGATGCCTACTAATATCAAATACCGGCCTTAATTTGAGGAAGAAATTTCTGAGGATGTACGTCTGGATTACAGCATTGTATGGTAGTGAAACATGGACTGTGGGAAAACCGGAGCAGAAGAGAATCGAAGCATTTGAGATGTAGTGCTATAGACGAATGTTGAAAATTTGGTGGACTGATAAGGTAAGGAATGAGGAGGTTCTACGCAGAATCGGAGAGGAAAGGAATATGTGGCAAACACTGATAAGGAGAAGGGACAGGATGATAGGACATCTGCTAAGACATGAGGGAATGACTTCCATGGTACTAGAGTGAGCTGTAGAGGGCAAAAACTGTAGAGGAAGACAGAGATTAGAATACGTCAAGCAAATAATTGAGGAGACGTAGGTTGCAAGTGTTACTCTGACATGAAGAGGTTAGCACAGGAAAGGAATTCGTGGCGGGCCGCATCAACCCAGTCAGTAGACTGATGACAAAAAAAAAAAAAAAAAAAAAAAAAAAATGGGCTTCCGATCGTTACAGGACACCATAATAGCGGATTCCAGTGGAAGATGCAGTTCTTGTTCGTACGTATACACCTAGTTACGATTTAACAAGTGTAGAAACTTAGTTTGCCTGCTGAGTTTAGCGAGCGCAGGCTTACCTTCGTGACGTACGCGCCGCAGCCTGTCTTGCTCGTGGGCCTCGGGTGTCGGCCGTGGGAGATAAACAAAGCGAGCGTGCCCGTGCAGCAGGCGGAAAAGCACAGCACGTCGCTCTGCTCGGTGGCTAAAGCCGTACTGCCCGTAGACCACGGGTGCAATCCAGTGGAGATTTGTGGTAAGTTCCTACGGGAACAAACTGCCCATGTCATCGGTCCCCAGGCTTACACATTACTTAATCTAACTTCCGCTAAGGACAGCACACACACACACACACATACACACACACACACACATACCCCTGTCCGAGAAAGGACTCGAACCTTCGACTAAGGGAGCCGCGCGAACCGCGGCAAGGCGCTTCATATCGCGCGGCTGCCCAGCGCGGCGGTGCAATCCAGTATGAGATAGTATAACACAGCTTCACTACTGAAAAATTCAATTTTATGGTTTCTCACAAAAGTCATTTCTTTTCTTGTTTCTTTGTGTATACGATCGGGTCTGTAAACTAAAAACAGGTTTGTAAAAGAAAAATGGGCAATGCATTTGTGATAAATTAAGTATTACTGAAACGATTAAAAACTATTTTGTAAAAGCTGTATGTACATTGGGCACACTGTTTGCATCAGGTACTTTGTTTTATTTCGATTCACTTGAAACTGCCTAAATGGTTAGCGCGTAGAGTTGGGATATCAGACAGTGATGTATCGAAATTAGTTACGACATATTTTAATCGATTTTTGTCTAGCCAGTATGTTGGTCACATTGGTATTTTGCAGTGATATAAGTGACTAATAATATTATTATCATCATCTAACTCAGATTTTGCTGTGATATAATCGAATAACAACATTATTATCATCTAACTAAGAGAAAACAAGTTCAGCTTTCTCAAAATATTGAAATATGTGCAACTTAAGAAATGTAAATACAGCTTTTTTAATTTAAAGTCCTTAGAGAAACCTTGATTGATGTCTATCGCGTATTTTCGTAAATTCCTCTCAATCGAAAGTGAGGTTGTTTGAAATGTAGTTCATACCGACACAGGTCGCCTGGCGCCGTTTTAACCGCTATTTTAACCGCAACGTACTGGTTCTTCCCAGTACGCCAGTGCCCTTTGCTACCTGATTACTTCACACTTGTGTACAGTGACCACAGAATCGTTTCCTAAATATCCACTTTGCCCACGTCTGCCATCCGATGTGACAATCGGTCTGTTAACCACTACCTTCCAGTCGCAGCTGTTCGAAATTTATAAGAAATCTCCAAATCCACTCCTGTACTTATTCGTGGCGCAGAACCTAACAGAACGCCATCTTAGTACTGTGAACGGTCTTTGATGCCAACCGGCCATGGAACTAATGTACCTCAGCTGCGAGTATGGTAGAACGCAAGCGTGGGCTGTTCTGGCGCAGGTAATGCAAGTGGAGGGATAGCTTGCATCTGCAGAAACTACTGTAACTTCCATAGGCCACAGCACATTGATTGTTCGTAATGATGAGTTATGAGGAATAGAGAAGTAAGAGTGCTGTTTGATCACAGCTTCTGTAAGGAGTATCTGTAGCTACACACAGAATATTATAATTGCAATTACGGAACATCGTGGCCGCCGAGCTATTACTACGCGCATGCTGTACCCAGACCTGTAACAACGGATGACCACTGGCCTGCCAGTGTTTTGAATGATTTGCAAAATATAATTTTTGTATTACATTTAATTATAATTTCACACTCAGTATTAATGAAATTATTATTATCCAGGACGGAATCGATGTCCTATGTCCAGTATTTAATTACTGTTCAGGACAACAGCTTTATTAGAAAGCAAAACCAAATTTTTCTACTGTTGGAAGTTCATATTGTTGCTAATTAATTAAAGTAATTAATAAAAGTTTGAGTGACATCAATAAGGATTAACTCTGGAGCTGACACTTAAAAGAGCTGTAAAAACCATTGACTCTGGACAGTCACATTAAATTTTTTCATCTTATTTAACTGCATTAATTTTTTTTCTGTGATTTTCTATATTTTTAAATCGATGTCTTGGCTATCGTATTCCAGCGATCCCATGGTGTTTTGTTGTAGTGATTAACGTTTAGATAAAGAAATATTCAGAGCGAATTTGAGATATTTTAAAAGATTTGTCTGTCAAGATTTATAACGGTAGAGGTTATGGGCATGTCAGGCTACGAAATTAACACTGTGTCATATACGACTGTAAAGCAGTCAGTTTTAATTTTGTTTATCATTACTTCAAACAGTTCCAAAATTCTGAGTATGAACTTCGACTGTACCAAAATTATTTGATCCCATGGGTAGTGAAGTTACACCTCTGTACGATGTGATTCGCATCATCACTGCATCTGTAACTGATTGTTACATGAACTTAAGACTGATCATAACTAATTAGTTTGAGAAATAAGTTGACCACTTTAGGGCGGCTGACCGAAATATGTTACTGGATGATTGGAATTCCTACAAAAATATAAATTTTAATTTATGATAGATCCGGTAAACGAGTCTAAACTGATTTTTATAATTACACTTCTCCGCACTCAGTCTTTATTAAGACAGTGTGTTGAGCTGCCACATTGGCGGTAAGTCTTACACTTTTACACATCGTTTCGTTTAAGTTTCCACCAAATGGATGGCGTTCCGACAAGTTAGGGGCGCGTCATCACGGTAGATTATAGCGGAGAGCGGAGTGGGAGTGTTACACTATCGTCCTACCCCTTCTACCAATGTTTTCCACATGTTCCTCTCCTGACTGATTATGTGAAGAACCTTATCATATGTTATCAGTCTACATGTCCGTCATCGGTAGCTGAGTGGTCAGTCTGCTTTCGGCTGCGGTGGGGCGAGGACGTCCGCTGCGCCCCGCCGTGCGCGACCGTGAGCGCTTGCTTGTGTTTACCTTCGCGCGGCGCGAGTTGTATTTGTTCCAAGTTCAGTGCGACTATGGCACACACATGGCGCCACGATACGATCAAAATTACTTTTCAACCAGATCATGCGCGTCCTCGAGCCTATGAAATAGAACAGTTCATACGCGACGATCTACGTTTCGATCCGGCGACTGTCGTCGGAATACATTTTTCTATAACGGCGAGCGTGGTTTATGTGAAAATGACCAGTGCAGAGGTCTGTGCGACAGTGGTGTCTAAATATTCGAACTCACTCAGATTCAAACACTCTGACGGGCATATCGGTGCAGTGACGGTGGATCATGCAGGCATGGGCCTAAGGACTGTTCGGGTTTTTGAGCTCCCCTTCGAGGTCACAGAGGAAGTTGTCAAGGACGCCTTCCGATCAAATGGCAATGTTATCAGCCACGTTGCAGAAAAGTGGCAAACTTTCTCGACGTACAAGGTCTACAATGGTATGCGCCAAATTAAACCTGAGCTCAAGAAACATGTGCCGTCCTATTTGAACATCGGTGGCTGTCGTGCAATCATCATGTACGACGGTCAACCGCGTACCTGTTCCGGATGTGGGCAGGAAGGCCATGTTCGATCGAGCTGCTTACAACGTAGAATTACGCAGATACCAGTAGGAGACTCCGCTTCCCCGACGGGGACGACAATCCTGCCCCTCACGTACGCTCAGACGACGATGCGCACCATAGATGAGGACGAAACGGGCGATCAGACACTTCCATCGTCGTCAGAAGTACCAAGGGAGGATGAGGAAGGACCCCCTATGCCAACCCATATGTCGTCCCCTCCACAGCAACAACAGCAGCAACAGTCTCACGGAATCCAGACGCAACATAACATTCAGAACGCGATGGACGTGGACGCGACCATTGTCCCGACTGTGGATTGCCTCCCACATTCGGATACGGATGTCCACATTCGAAAGCAAGGTTCGCCTCGACGACGCAAGCGACGTCGGCGGAACCCTTCTGACGATTGCCTCCTACACACGGCCGGTCAAGAAGGTGACATCTCATCAGACGGCATGGATGCTGCGCCCGCTGAGGATCTAAGTGGTGTAGGCGGTTCACTTGCCCCTACTACGAGTGCCCAGTTACAACTTGCACCACAGATGCAGCAGGTCGCGTCGGTGGATGGCGCTCCGTCTACCTCTACCAAAGACGACGTACGTGAGAGAGATTTGAGTGTCGATCAGCTTCACAGCATCGTGTTGCACCCACTGTGGTCGGACGATGTTGAGGAACTTCCTGGAGAGGGCACGGGTGACAGAGGTGGGGGTGTCATTCGGGATGCCACTCCTTGCGTGAGAGACTCGTAATTTGTAACGGGTTTGGTGGGTCCGGCATCTCTTGCGGTTATTTTTGATTGCCATGGCGTCTACCCTAGGTGAAGAGGCTAGGCAGCACACCTTTCGCGTTGCCACCATCAAGATCAACGCGATAAGGGCATCACACAAATTGACAATGCTACAACGCATGCTCGATGCGGCGGACATCGACGTGGCCCTCTTACAAGCAGTATGAGTCGCTAGTTTCCCTGACTTCTACGGATATACCGCCCACGTCTCCCATGCCACTTCTACCGATTGTGGCGTGGCTATCCTGCTACGGGACGGCTTAGCGGCTATGGACGTACTATACTTACCGAGTGCAAGAGCCATGGCAGTAACTGTCAACGGTGTCCGACTCATCAATGTATATGCCCCTTCAGGATCAGGGAGGCGAAGAGATCGGGCCCGCTTTTTTTCGGAAGATATTATGCGTCTCTTTATGGGCCGCATAGACGATCTGGTGATCGGAGATTTTAACTGTTCATTATCTCCGTCTGATCAGCAGCCACATCACGTCCCGTGTGCGGAATTGGAAATTTTAGTGCGTGACCTCCACCTGATCTACACGAGGCGCCACATCCATGGCCCAGCTCCTGGTTACACCCATTATACAAGTCATTCATCAAGTCGGTTAGACAGGATTTACGTCACAGGCACCCTTTCGACGGCGACGAGAGGAGCAGAGCTCTGGCCCACTGCATTCACCGACCACACAGCCTATATTTGCACCATTGCCCCCCAACCTGCACGTGTGTGGCGCAGTAGGCCCCGCTGGAAACTGAACGTCGCCCATCTGGACGAGCCGGCATATAAAGGTGCTATCGCAGAGTCGTGGGACGCGTCCTTACAGCGTCGTGGTCGTTACCGATCGACCCTCAGTTGGTGGACTGAATGTGCGAAGCCTGCTCTTAGGCGCACCTTCATGGCTTACGGCCGGGAAGCGGCGGCATGGAGGAGGAGCACGGGAAACTTTTATTACACCGACCTACGGGAGCCTACCTATGGAGCCCTCACCTGACAGGCAGATCGTAGTCAATCGCGCGAAAGCGCAGCTCGTCTCTTTAGCACGTCATCATTTACAGGGCGCTGTTATACGGTCGCGTGCTCCAGACATGATACAATCAGAAAGGCCATCTATGCACCACGTGCTCCTAGAACGCAGGAGGCGCCGTAGGGCACTGGTTAACCGACATGATAACGGACGACGGACGACACGTGGCAGAACAAGCAGATATAGCAGAAACCTTCTATGGGCATTACGCTCAACTTTATTCAGCAGTATGACGACGGTAGACGCCGTTTCAGCACATGTCCACGGTACAGTTCCACCAGACATGGTACCGACTTTACTGGGAGAAGTGACAGACGAGGAAGTGCTCGACGCCATTGGTAAAGGTGCTCCCCATAAATCACCAGGAATCGATGGATTACCATTAGAGTTCCATCAAGCATTTAAACACCTCTTGGTACCGCGTTGGGTTGAAATTTGTCAGGAATTGAGGTCTCCGGGTATATCGTTCTTGGAAGGACTGATTGTCCCCGTCCATAAGCCTAAGGAACGGAATCATGTCCGCGATTATCGCCCCTTAACGTTATTGAACAGCGACTTCAAGATCTTTTCGAGGCTGCTATCAGAACGTATTCGCGGCACATTATTGCACGTCCTGTCCAGCGATCAGCCGTCTTTGGGGGGACCCAACAACATCAGAACTGCGTTATGTCGTTACAGAGATCTCATCTCCCTTGCACGGGTGAGACGTTTGCCCGCAGCCCTGGCGTCCATCGACTTTAGCCAGGCTTTTGACCGTGTGGGCCACACTTTCCTCACGGCCGTTCTGCGGCGCATGGAATACCCTGACCCCTTTATCAACGTGTTGACACGCCTTCTGCTTGGGGCTACTTCTCGAGTTCTTGTTAATGGAAGACTGACGGCACCCATGCCGATCCGCCGATCAGTATGACAGGGATGTCCATTATCAACATTGTTATATGCATTGGCCTTAGAACCTTTGTCGTGTGGTCTCCGAGACAGGCTCACTGGAATACAGTTCGGCGGCTCCATCTATCGCTGCACCGCATATGCGGATGATTTGATGATCGTCATACGTGGAGCTGACGATATGGCCGCGGCTTTGGACTGGATTACAAACTACGGTACAGCTTCTGGTAGCCAAATCAACGTTGACAAGTCTGTCGCCTTGAGCATCGGGATTGAGATACCGCAGGAACACATTGGCCCCTTACGCTTCAGTGATACTGTCCGCTGCTTGGGCTTAGATTTCATGAACGACATGCGACGCGCGACGACGCTCAATTATCGACGCCTTCTTAACCAAATTAGGGCCGGAATTGCAAATCAGCGCTTGCGATCCCTCAACATCGTTCAGCGGGCGTATTATGCCAATGTATTGCGTCCCGCATACCGCATGTCGCCCAAACACTACCGATTCCAAAACGAATGGCTCGTAGCATTATGGCAGCGCTGGGATACTTCGTCACCGCTGGTATGTTACTGAAGATCAGATACGCATCTCTTACCCTCCCCAAGGAAAAAGGTGGTCTCGGCCTAGTTAATGTCCATGATTGGGCCATTGCCTTCTATGTTAGCTCACATTTATGTCTGCCGCGCCGTTGTCCTACGAGCCTCACGAGTCTGCTTCTGACGGCGCTACGACCTGCTTCACTAAGAGCGCCGGTGCCACTGCAGCGACCCTCTTTTATATAGGACGTTTCTATTTAGAACAGAGATATTGCAGTGTAGCGCTCACGTCACCACCAATGGCCACAACTCGACGCCTATATCATGACATGCTGCAACGCCGCCCCCTAAATGTGGTCGAACTAAAATATCCTGACGCACGGTGGCGCGTGGTGTGGAAGACTGTACACGATGCCATGCTTGATTCCGATGTCGTTTCCCAATGGTACGTAGTCGTTAATGGGAAGCTGGTGACGCAAGAACGTCTCTACGATATCCACATGGCAGAATCTCCCAATTGTGTGGGTTGTAATACGGTAGATTCTGACGAGCACGGCCTCAGCTGTAGAGAGGAGGAACCGGTTTGGCACCTAGTGCGGCAGATGCTGGCTTATCTCTTGCGAGTTAGACCGGAGCATATATCTGCACGCACGTTATTGTTTCCGGATGAGACATTTTACCCCAAGACTCGAACCAACTCCGTCACCTGGATACGTGGACATGCGGTCCATTACCTCTGTCGTGACGGACACAAGAATTTCCTTGACTTCTGGCTCTATTTGCAAGAAAGACATCATGCTATTTCCGGGCATACCAGATAGCGACAATGCTTCGCAAACTACCTGTGGAGTGCCTTTCACAGCCCGCCGTGTAGCTGGAATGTTCCAGGCAGTGGCAGATGAGGTCAGAACGAACTGCAAACGATGATATATTGAACAATCTTATCAGTGGGCGCAGTCGCTGGGAAGCCTAACTACGAAGTGGTAGCTTTATTTTCATGTTATTCATGTTTACTATCTTCGATGGTGTCTTCATTCTGTTTTAGTTTTACAGGCTTGATTAACTATGACTGTTCGCACATTGATATCTATATAAATAAAAAGATAAATAAAAAATTTAAAAAAAGTGGTCAGCGCGACGGACTGTCAATCCTAAGGGCCCGGGTTCGATTCCCGGCTGGGTCGGAGATTTTCTCCGCTCAGGGACTGGATGTTGTGTTGTCCTTATCATCATCATTTCATCCTCATCGACGCGCAAGTCGCCGAAGTGGCGTCAACTCAAAAGACTTGCACCAGGCGAACGGTCTACCCGACGGGAGGCCCTAGCCACACGACATCATCATCAGTCTACATAATAATTTTCATCTTTGTAGCACCACAAGAACTCTTAGATTCTCTTATGCCCGGTTTTTCCAGTAGTTAACGGTTCCTTTACGTATAACACAATGTCCCAAATGTACATTGGCAGCCGGCCGAAGTGGCCGTGCGGTTAAAGGCGCTGCAGCCTGGAACCGCAAGACCGCTACGGTCGCAGGTTCGAATCCTGCCTCGGGCATGGATGTTTGTGATGTCCTTAGGTTAGTTAGGTTTAACTAGTTCTAAGTTCTAGGGGACTAATGACCTCAGCAGTTGAGTCTCATAGTGCTCCGAGCCATTTGAACCATTTTTTTGTACATTGTCAAAAATTTCATCCTGAAATTTTGACCGATGTTTGATATAAGCAGACTTCGTTTGTCCCAGATTACCCACTTTTCTTGTGCTAGCCTGCTCTTTATGTCCCCCTCTCTTCGTCCATCATGTGCTGTTTTGTTTCCAGGGTAGCATCCTTCAGCAACTGAAGGCGCTAGTCCAAATTTCATTGCTGCAGTTTATCACAGATAATGACATAGGCTTTACCAGTGGTGGGTTGGGGAGGGTGGGGGGGGGGGGGGGACGGGAAGGGAGCACTCCCCTTCTGGAACTGTGGCTGACTTTTTACTAGCTTCAATATTCTCACGTATTTCTAGAAATGACTATCTCTGATTCTCCTCAGTCCTATTCAAGGAGTCTTAAATCTGAGCAGCGAGTCTGCATTTGACCCGTCAAGGTTGCTGAGATGGCACCCATTTGTACACGGTGGAGCAGCTGTGGCAGAGTGCGAAGAAAATAGTTGTGTTGTACTGTAGGTGCAGTTACCTACAGTTCATCTTCGGTCCGAAATGCAGAAAAAAATACAATTCTCTGCTCTCGAAGAGAAGAAAAAGTGATGAAATATTAAGGCCGAAATGTGCTGGAACGTTCCTAATTTATAAGGTGCTTGAACTATATGGGGTACAGCGCTTTGCGAAACCCAACCATAATGTTATGACTTCTGTAGTTCAGTTGCCATGTCTACAGAATATCGCGCCAAACCAGGGAGAAATAAGTCATTTTGGTTTGGTCCTGGACTGTTCAAAAAGTGGTTCAAATGGCTCTAAGCACTATGGGACTTAACATCTGAGGTCATCAGTCCCCTAGACTTAGAACTACTCAAACCTATCTAACCCAAGGACATCACACACATCCATGCCCGAGGCAGGATTCGAACCTGCGACCGTAGCAGCAGCGCGGTTCCGGAATGAAGCGCCTAGAACCGCTCGGCCACATCGGCTGGCCTTAGACTGCTAAGACTCGGTGCTAGGAACAAATTTCATGGTTGTTTCTTAAGGTTTCCTACGTCCATATTATTGACACAAAACATGTACTTTGGATATATTAATGAAATATGCTTACCTTTAAGGTACAGCAGTAATTTACCTTCATAAAAAGCTGACGTTTAAGATACTAAACGCTTTGTCGACTTCCTAAGGGCACATATTCTCAAACTCAACTAATCATTTATATCAAAGATGGAACTTGCTTCACCCGCGCCTATGAATAAACTTCTGCCCACTCCCATACCTGTGGATGGATACCTCTTGTGAAAATAAGGTGTTAGGCAGAAAAAAGAAAATAGATAAATAAGAATAACGCTCCACGATGGAGTTATAGAAATGGGTCACAAACTGGTATTCGTACAGGTATCGACAGAAAACGAAAACTGTAAATTTTTGGCGTCCGATGGATGAGAATGTGACACTGCAACGCAATTCTACTTCGCAGCCGGCAAGAATAGTAAACAGAAGACGTGTCGATACCAGGGAATAAAACCTTTGCGAATGTTTTTTATTCCAGCCTTTGATCACAATATGTATTCCTTAGCCGATGACCGGTTTCAGTCCGTAATGACCATCTTCAGGTCCTTTTTACACCATGTCCTAAAGTGATAAGCCATGGTGTAAAAAAGATCTGAGGATGGCCATTACGGACTGAAACAGTCTAAAGAATTCATATTGTAATCAAAGACTGGAATAAAAAACATTTGACTGTATTGGATCACTGTTTGTATACGCGACCATGTCGCAGTTGGAGAAACCTTTGCGAATTTAATTCCATTTACTCAGTTGGAAAGTAACTATACCTCGCAGGTAGGTGAGTGAACAACATACGCAAATGTCAGCTTTTGAGAGAGGACGTGTAGATGGGAAGAAGCCAGTTGGAGTAATCGGCGAATCGTTCGACATTTGAACAGCGACGCCACTACTCTATGATATTGGCAGGAATTTGTCAACCACGGACGAACGTAGCATCAAGAAGGAAGCGGTCGACTTACAGAGACGATAAAACGTGAGGACTGAGCAGTGGTTGGAGAGGCAGTCAGAGTCGCGGATGCGACATGCATCTGGTGATTCATTGACCACAAGGACCCAAGCGCTCACCGAATGGGGAACTGAGCTCACGGCCCCCCTTACGCTGACTGCCATTGACCTCTGTACATCAACATTCCCGTTTTCAGTGGTGTGCGATATGTTCGAACAAGATCTATTTGACTGGAGTAGAACTGTCTTCAGTGATAAGTCCAACTTAGAATTTAGCCCCGATTACCGGTGAAGACGGGTCAGGAGACATCCAGCACAGCAATAAGATACCAAAGTGCTTGTCGCCTGCTGTACTGCTCGACAACCAGGTGTGATGATTGGGGTGCCATTTCTTTACATGGAAGGGCCCCTTTGATTGTCATCCGCGGCACACTTACGGCACAGCGGTACGTTAACAATATTTTACGCCAAGTTTTCTTGCCCTTAATGGCAAGCTATGGGATTACATTACTGGGCAAGGTCCTCCAACCAGCTCGAGATTTTGAAGATTTATCGGCTGGACAGAATTTGGCACGATAACTCTCAGGAAGACATCCAACAACCCTGCCAGTTAGTATCAAGCAGAATAATGCTCGCATAAGGGCCAGAGGTCGTGTGACTATGGCCTCCCGTCGGGTAGACCGTTCACCGGTTGCAAGTCTTTCGATTTGACGCCACTTCGGTGACTTACGTGTCGATGGGGATGAAATGATGATGATGATTAGGACAACACAACACCCAGTCCCTGAGCGGAGAAAATCTCCGACCCAGCCGGGAATCTAACCCGGGCGCTTAGGATTGACATCTTATCGCGCTGACCATTCAGCTACTGGGGGCGGACAGGGCCAGGGGTGTACCAACGAGTTAGTGACTCATCCAAATTTGTGAAGCTCCTGAATAAATCATCCACTTTTACTGAAACTGTAGTGATTTGTTTGTCTGTACTCGTATGTCTTATCTACCAAGTTTTGTCGCATTCGGATAAGTCCTTCGCGGTGCGTTGTTTTTTCGACATATAGTGTGTCTTCCATCTCTAATTCTGTTGTCAATTCCGGTACCTTATAGTAAGAGCAATACAACTGCGTATCCACTCTCACAAACTCGCAAACAAATGTTATCCTGTATCACATCTCGCGAAGTAGCACCACACATGGAACTTCGCCAAAAGAACGGAAGGTCGTACAGTTCTAGAGAGATTACGCGTCGTGAAAGCCGAGAACGTTTCACTTGTGCAGCGCGCTGTTTACAATTTGCGGCGTTGGCTGGAGCCACAGTTGGCGCCCGCTGTGTGTTCCGGAGAGAGAGAGAGAGGTAGTAGCTAATAGTAGCTGCGTCTCGCTGTCGCCTCCCAGTAGTCTGCCAAGCAGGGCTGAGGCCTGAGGGCTGAGGGTTGAAGGCTGAAGGCTGTGGGATGAGGGCTGCGCTCATTTCCATGCACAGCGTGATTCACAAAAAGTTTTGCCAATCGGATGTGCACTGTTAGCCACTAAATCAGAATCAAATAAATTAGACGTACTTTGAGTACATTGTTCATTTTCGTTAGAAAAATTTGCCTGTTCGGTACGTAAATTTTGCAAACGTGTGTGTCAAGCTGGGCAGCGTTCATTGTAACAGAACGTGCCACGTCATCAATTGTCGATAAATTAACAGAGGACACAATTGAATTCGTTTGCTCATCATTAGGATCAAAATCATTACTAATGGTCAGTACGCACTGATTGTCTGAAAATGGAGAATTGTCATCATTACACTGAGTGTCGCAAGTGCTATCGGTCAAATTATTCGAGTCGGCTATTTCACTCATTGTACATCGCGATGTACTGTTAACAGTTTTTCGCGGCATTTTTGACAAATCAGAATTAATCACAAACGAAACAAGGACAATGCAAAATGCAACAAACACAAATACAAGAAAGAGCAACAAATTGCCGATGATCTGTGAAAGAAAGAGTGACAAATTAGTAAATGCGTTGCGCCAGATGCAAACTACATTTAAGTAAATAAGAGCAGATATATGACTACTTCTCAGAAGATTCATAAAGAAATACTATCCTGGCCGGATGTCGCCAAGTGTAACCTCCCCACAAAAAATAATAAAAATTAAATGAATTTTAATTATATTGAAACCTCTGAACAAAATTGATTTTAATGTAACCTCTGAACAAAATTGGCTCCCATTTATAATCTGTGTGCAGAAATACATTCACATTTAATGTTCCCACAAAATTCTTTTCTCATTTAATGTTAAGTTCGAAACAGAAAAATCCCTATACACCAAAATAATAAAAAAATTCAGTAACCTGGTAAATTTTATGAGGACAGCAGCGCTGCCTTTTGGCACTGTATTCTGAATAAAAAAAAGCAAATATTCTTACCTCAATAAAAACTGCGAATATATCTGCTCTTATGTAGAAATTTTTTGGCACAGCTTCGTGCAATGCTGGCGTATATTTTTTTCTGATTCTTGGAAGGAATGATCATGATTTTGGAAATATTCTTTAAATTGAAATGAATGCTCTTCTTTAAAAAAGTTACTTTATATTATAAAAGTTATTATTTGGGGCATTTTTTTTGAAAGAAATTAAATGACAATTAATATACATTACTAGATATGCCCAAGGGTGCTTCTTTACCTTCTACAATAATACTCATCCTCCAGAGTCCCGACCAGAGCAGACTGCCGACACGCGCGGGCACGCGCCGACCACTGCATACTACAGCTTACTAGCACGGACTGAAGACTAGAACCGACTGACACCGACTCGCGACAAGCAACAACTAATTACATACTACTCTCTGGTCAGAGATTCTGTCATGCCTCGCCCACGCCGGCAATGCATACGTCTTACAAAATGTGTGTGAATTTCGTAAAGCACCAAACTGCTGAGGTGATCGTCCGTAGACTTACACACTGCCGAAACTAAAATATGCTAAGAACAACACACACAACTATGACCGAGGGAGAACTCGAACCTCCGGCGGGAGGGGCCGCGCAATCCGTGACTTGGCGCCCTATACCGCGCGGCCACTCTGCGAGGCGCTTAAAAGGTAGTAACTCGTTAAGTATTACTGTAGTTATTAGCTTATAGGACGGGGCAGAACACAGCTGCAGAAAATAACACTCATGCCAAATTTAAACGAACGAAAAGTACCCAAGATTAGCTATTTTTTACGAAGTCCAAAGGTATTCTGGTTCTGTATGCTAGCGGCAACACACAATCAACGCCTTCACTACGCGATAGCAATTGGAAATACTATCGATGACAGTGCTGCTAAAGCATAGTTACTAAGCGAAGTTTTCCGAAATTCGTTCAACAAAGAAGAGAAAGTAAATATTCAAGATTTAGAATCAAGAACAGCTGCCAACACGAGTAACTTATGAGTATATATTCTCTGATCAGTGAGGCAGCTTAAGTCACTTAACAGATTATGCTGATGCAATAGCTCCATACTTAAAAATCATAAGAAACAGCTCGGTTGACGAAAGATTCGTATCCAAAGACTAGAAAGTTGCACAGGTCACAGAAATATTCAAGAAAGGCAATAGGAGTAATCCACTAAATTACGCCATTAATGCTGATATGCTGCAGGATTTTGTAGCATATAATGTCTTCGGACATTATGAATTACCTCGTAGAGAATGGATTTAGAAAACATTGTTCCTGTGAAACACAAGTGTTAAATGCTATTGACAAGGGTTTTCAAATTGATTCCGCATTTCTAGAGTTCCAGAAGGCTTTTGACAACGAACAGCGTGCACACGGAATATCGTCTCAGCTATGCGACTGGATTCGTGATTCCCTGTCAGAGAGGCCACAGATCGTAGTAATTGACGGAAAGTTGTCAAGTACTGTAGAAGTGATTTCTGGCCTTCCCAAAGGTAGTGTTATAAGTCCTCGCTGTTCCTTGTATATATAAGCGATTTAGGAGACAATCGTAGCAGCAGTCTTAGATTGTTTGTAAATGATTCGTCGTTTATCGTCTAGTAAAGTGATCAAATCAAAACAAATTGCAAAACGATTTACAGAAGACATCTATGTGCTGCGAAAATTAGCAGTTGACCCTCAGTGCTAAAAAGTAATCCCTTAAACTTCGGTTACACGACAAATCAATCAAATCTAAAGGCCGTAAATTCAACTAAATACGTAGCAATTACAATAACTAACATCTTAAATTCGAAAGAGCACGTAGAAAATGTTGTGGGAAAAGCGAACAAAATACTGCGTTTTATTGACAGAACACTTGAAAATGGAACAGATATATTAAAGAGAGTGCCCACACTACCCTTTTCCGTCCTCTTTTAGAATGCTGCTGCGCGGCGGGGGAGTCTTACCAAATAGGATTAACGGAATACATCGAGAACGATCAGTGAAGAGAAGCAGGTATCGGACGTAATGAAGATTTTTTTATTGCTCTTGCTAACAGTGAAGAAAGCACGAATAACGTAAATTTTGAGTAAGTTCATAAAATGACAACGTACTTCATCGCTCACTAGTTTTTTAATGGAAAGCAAAGACTGCAGTAGAAAGAACGAAGTTTTGTGTGAAATTCACTTACGGCATGCTGAGAACTATAGCGTTGTAATATACTTCCATAAACCTTGATTTCAAGAGAAATATTGACCTGGAAGGACCTACAGTTACTTTTGTGTAGCGCGTATCGGCGATCTGCCTGATGTGTGGAGTGGTACAGCGTCAGTAAGAGATGTAAATAAAAAAAAAATTGTGAGGTAAGGAATATTCTCGATCGAATTAAGGCGAGTCATCGGAAATAAAATCTTGACGGCGATTTGCAAGTAGTTGCCCAATCTCGCGCAAGCAATCTCTCATAAATAAAATGCATTCATAGGGTATACGATACAATAATGATGTTTCAGACGTTACCAAAATTAATTTCATAGTTTTCTTAACAAATTCCCAGCAAAAAGTTTGTACTAGTTCCAAACGAACGCATATTCATCAGTGACGGCATTTTTCATTACACAGGCTGAACAGTTTCACACTATTTACGGTATTTTATTTTTTATTTCGAAATAATACAAAGTTTTCACGATAAAATATGTATCACATGCATAAGCTTTGAGATTGCTTGTATACTATTTCCACTCCAAATATGGTAGGAGTTTTGTTTTTTCCAAACGCCAAAGTATAAAAATATTTTTCTTCAATATTTCTTGTCACGTCAGATTCTTTTTTTCGTAGCAGCTGCCAAGAATTATCTTTTAGAAAGTGCTCCACCATATTCTAGACTAAAATGGAGATGCTTCAAATGCCTCTGAGCACTATGGGACTCAACTTCTGAGGTTATCAGTCCCCTAGAACTTAGAACTACTTAAACCTAACTATCCTAAGGACATCACACACATCCATGCCCGAGGCAGGATTCGAACCTGCGACCGTAGCGGTGTCGCGGTTCCAGACTGTGTAGCGCCTAGAACCGCACGGCCACTCCGGCCGGCCAAAATGGAGATGTTTCATATTATTTTCTGCAGTTGTTACTAACATTTGAAACTATCACTAACTGGAAATGTTGTAGAGTGGTGAGATGACCTTGAGGTCCCTATTTTCGTGACGGCCACTATAGTAAAAGAAAAACTGCAGCAACTAAACAAGCATTAAGAAATAACAGTAATTTATTAACAAACTAGATTAGCGTCGACTGCTTCGCTCACTTAATCTGTATAATCTGTGCAGATTTCTTTCTTGTATCGGATTTTTATGTTGTTCACAAATTGAAACATCTATACTTTTCACGGTAATTAAGGCCATAGAAAAATGGTCTTTGCAGGAAGTACTTCTCACCAAAAAACGATTATCATAGGAGGGATCGCACATTTTTTGTGCACCCTACTTTTTGCGTTCTTGTAGTGATATTTCCGCTGAAACTTTCATCCCCTTGACAAGTATTTCTTTCCAAGTCAAATACGAGTTGTCACAAATGTAGCTTTAAAAACGCTTTAGTAGTACCACAACAATGATTTATTTAAAAAACAGTTTACCGATTATTTAACCCCCTTCCAAAAAATGCTTAGGCACGTGTTTCTTTATTTTTGACCGAGAAACCTGATAATTTTGATAGTACTAGCTACAGAACTGCCTTAATAGCAACTGATTTTTAAAAAACCTTTCGTAGCCTGGTTCACTCACCTTAGTGGTGGAATATTCAACAATCCCTTACTAAACGATGGCTCCTCAATAAGATCAACGGCCGCTCCATATTTCAAGTTTCTATACGGACCACTGTGGGCTAGTCGATTTAACACCTTCTTGGGGATTTAATTTCCAAAGGCTTTTCTTTCTTTTTTTCTTTTAATCCGGAAGTCAAATATCAATTTTCATAGATGCAGCTCCAATATTATTTAGTAGTTATTTAATAATGATTTATTTTCAAAAAGAAACTTTCCACCACTATTTCTCCCTTATGTGGGTTAGTTTCCTAAAATGTCGAAACACGTATTTGTTTGTTGCTGATCGAGAAATGAAATACCGATGTTCGTAATTGTAGCTTAGAAACTGCCTTAATAGCTTAATATTTTCAAAGAAACTTTTCACTCCAAATTCATCCCCTTAGACGCGGAATTTTGAAAAATCTCTTATTTATCGGCGCCTACTGTATAACATCAACATTGCATATTCCACGTTTCCGTCCTTAGCGGTCTGGTTTGGGCGGTATTGAGTGACAGCCAGGCCGAAATTACTGTAAGCATCCCTTGGACGTCCTGGAACAACGTCATAGATACGAGGGCAGTTCAATAAGTAATGCAACACATTTTTTTTCTGAAACAGGGGTTGTTTTATTCAGCATTGAAATACACCAGGTTATTCCCCAATCTTTTAGCTACACAACACTATTTTTCAACGTAATCTCCATTCAATGCTACGGCCTTACGCCACCTTGAAATGAGGGCCTGTATGCCTGCATGGTACCATTCCACTGGTCGATGTCGGAGCCAACGTCGTACTGCATCAATAACTTCTTCATCATCCGCGTAGTGCCTCCCACGGATTGCGTCCTTCATTGGGCCAAACATATGGAAATCCGACGGTGCGAGATCGGGGCTGTAGGGTGCATGAGGAAGAGCAGTCCACTGAAGTTTTGTGAGCTCCTCTCGGGTGCGAAGACTTGTGTGAGGTCTTGCGTTGTCATGAAGAAGGAGAAGTTCGTTCAGATTTTTGTGCCTACGAACACGCTGAAGTCGTTTCTTCAATTTCTGAAGAGTAGCACAATACACTTCAGAGTTGATCGTTTGACCATGGGGAAGGACATCGAACAGAATAACCCCTTCAGCGTCCCAGAAGACTGTAACCATGACTTTACCGGCTGAGGGTATGGCTTTAAACTTTTTCTTAGTAGGGGAGTGGGTGTGGCGCCACTCCATTGATTGCCGTTTTGTTTCAGGTTCGAAGTGATGAACCCATGTTTCATCGCCTGTAACAATCTTTGACAAGAAATTGTCACCCTCAGCCACATGACGAGCAAGCAATTCCGCACAGATGGTTCTCCTTTGCTCTTTATGGTGTTCGGTTAGACAACGAGGGACCCAGCGGGAACAAACCTTTGAATATCCCAACTGGTGAAAAATTGTGACAGCACTGCCAACAGAGATGTCAAGTTGAGCACTGAGTTGTTTGATGGTGATCCGTCGATCATCTCGAACAAGTGTGTTTGCACGCTCCGCCATTGCAGGAGTCACAGCTGTGTACTGCCGGCCCGCACGCGGGAGATCAGACAGTCTTGCTTGACCTTGCGGCGATGATGACACACGCTTTGCCCAACGACTCACCGTGCTTTTGTCCACTGCCAGATCACCGTAGACATTCTGCAAGCGCCTATGAATATCTGAGATGCCCTGGTTTTCCGCCAAAAGAAACTCGATCACTGCCCGTTGTTTGCAACGCACATCCGTTACAGAGGCCATTTTAACAGCTCCGTACAGCGCTGCCACCTGTCGGAAGTCAATGAAACTATACGAGACGAAGCGGGAATGTTTGAAAATATTCCACAAGAAACTTCCGGTTTTTTCAACCAAAATTGGCCGAGAAAAAAAATGTGTTGCATTACTTATTGAACTGCCTTCGTATAATGGATGCCAGGCACTTAATCCTGCCAGGGAGTGGTAGTTTTTGTCCAGTGTCCATGGAACTTCCGTACGTAGCTGCGGCTAACGTAACTTGAGTCAGTGCTCGTTACCGTAAGACTTCTTGCTGGTTCACAGACCGGATGATACCGTAACGTATCGGTCTTACGATCACATTCGCGAGTACCGACGTAACCCTCTGTGCCTGCAGGCGCTACGCACGCGGCAGGGATGGTGCGCAGCCGGCTGAGCGGGAGTCGGGGACGCTACGGCCCGCCACGCGGCAGGACAAATTGTATTGGATTCGTTTACAAAGTGCGGCAGGCGGCGGCCTTATCTAGCGTGGCGCGGCGCACGGGGCTGCAGGAGATAAATTCGCCATCAGCGGCGTAAGGCACGTCCCGGCCTGGGGGCGGAGGTGAGACATGGTCGGGGGCCGGGGACGCGCAACGCGTCTGCGGCTGACGCACGCACGCTGTCGCGGACGCTGTCGCTGCAGGGTTGGGCTGCGGGGTCTCCCGCCATTCGAATGCTTACTTCCCTTCCAGTAACGATGTATGGCGGCCGACACGCTTACACGAAATCACTTCAGCTGCAACATAAAGATGCATCTATATGGATCACACACTAACGTGACAAAAGTCACGCGGTACCTCCTAACATCGTGTCGGACCTCCTTGTGCAAGCTGTAATGCAGCATTTCGAAATGACTTGTACTCAACAAGTCGTTGGAAGACCCCTGCAGAAATAATGAGCCATACCACCTACAATTGTGAAAGTGTTGCCGATGTAGGATTTTGTGCACGAACTGACCTCTCGGTTATGTCCCATAACTGTTCGATGGGATTCATCTCGCGCAATCTGGTTGGTAATAATAATGTCGTGTGACCAGGGCCTCCCGTCGGGTAGACCGTTCGCCTGGTGCAAGTCTTTCGATTTGACGCCACTTCGGCGACTGAAATTATGAAGATTAGGACAACACAACACCCAGTCCATGAGCGGAGAAAATATCCGACCCAGCCAGGAATCGAACCCGGGCCCTTAGGATTGACATTCTGTCACGCTGACCACTCAGCTACCGGGGGCGGACATCTGGGTGGTCAATCAAATCATTCGTTCGAATTGTCCAGAATGTTCTTCAAACCAATTGCGCACAACTGTGTCCCTGTGACATGACTTCGTCGTTTGCGAACATGAAGTCCATGAATGGCTGCAACTGGCCTCCAAGCAGCCCACCATTAGCATTTCCAGTAAATGATCGGTTGGACCAGAGGACCCAGTCTATTCCACGTAAACACAGCCCATACCATTGTGGACCCACCATCAGCTAGCACAGTGCTTTATCGGCAACTTGAGTCTGCACCACAGTCGAAGCCTACCATTAACTCTTAAACAACTGAAATCGAAACTAATGCAAACAGGCCACGACGATTTTCCAGTCGTCTAGGGTCCAATTGATGTGGTCACGAGCCCATGAGGGGCGCTGCAGACAATGTCGTGCTCATTTTTCCGGTTATTTCTCGCAATGTCGCTTCTCTGTTAGCATTGACAACGCTTCTGTCGATCGTTACGTGAAGGCCGTCGGCCACTGTGTTGTCCGTGGTGAGAGGTAATGCCTCAAATGCGGTGTTCTCAGCACGCTCTTGTTACCAAGCATCTCAGAATACTGAATTCCCTAACGATTTCCGAAATGGCTTCAACTGCCATTCCGCTTCCAATGTGTGATAATTCCCGTGATGCGGCCATGCGGCCGTAATCACGTCGGTAACCTTTTCACATGAGTCACCTGAGTACAAATGACACTTCTGTACAGCCCTTTTATAGCTTATATGTACAATACTACTGCCATCTTCATTCCATGAGTTTCGTCACATCTGTATTTTACGGAAATACACTCCTGGAAATTGAAATAAGAACACCGTGAATTCATTGTCCCAGGAAGGGGAAACTTTATTGACACATTCCTGGGGTCAGATACATCACATGATCACACTGACAGAACCACAGGCACATAGACACAGGCAACAGAGCATGCACAATGTCGGCACTAGTACAGTGTATATCCACCTTTCGCAGCAATGCAGGCTGCTATTCTCCCATGGAGACGATCGTAGAGATGCTGGATGTAGTCCTGTGGAACGGCTTGCCATGCCATTTCCACCTGGCGCCTCAGTTAGACCAGCGTTTGTGCTGGGCGTGCAGACCGCGTAGGACGACGCTTCATCCAGTCCCAAACATGCTCAATGGGGGACAGATCCGGAGATCTTGCTGGCCAGGGTAGTTGACTTACACCTTCTAGAGCACGTTGGGTGGCACGGGATACATGCGGACGTGTATTGTCCTGTTGGAACAGCAAGTTCCCTTGCCGGTCTAGGAATGGTAGAACGATGGGTTCGATGACGGTTTGGATGTACCGTGCACTATTCAGTGTCCCCTCGACGATCACCAGTGGTGTACGGCCAGTGTAGGAGATCGCTCCCCACACCATGATGCCGGGTGTTGGCCCTGTGTGCCTCGGTCGTATGCAGTCCTGATTGTGGCGCTCACCTGCACGGCGCCAAACACGCATACGACCATCATTGGCACCAAGGCAGAAGCGACTCTCATCGCTGAAGACGACACGTCTCCATTCGTCCCTCCATTCACGCCTGTCGCGACACCACTGGAGGCGGGCTGCACGATGTTGGGACGTGAGCGTAAGACGGCCTAACGGTGTGCGGGACCGTAGCCCAGCTTCATGGAGACGGTTCCGAATGGTCCTCGCCGATACCCCAGGAGCAACAGTGTCCCTAATTTGCTGGGAAGTGGCGGTGCGGTCCCCTACGGCACTGCGTAGGATCCTACGGTCTTGGCGTGCATCCGTGCGTCGCTGCGGTCCGGTCCCAGGTCGACGGGCACGTGCACCTTCCGCCGACCACTGGCGACAACATCGATGTACTGTGGAGACCTCACGCCCCACGTGTTGAGCAATTCGGCGGTACGTCCACCCGGCCTCTCGCATGCCCACTATACGCCCTCGCTCAAAGTCCGTCAACTGCACATACGGTTCACGTCCACGCTGTCGCGGCATGCTACCAGTGTTAAAGACTGCGATGGAGCTCCGTATGCCACGGCAAACTGGCTGACACTGACGGCGGCGGTGCAGAAATGCTGCGCAGCTAGCGCCATTCGACGGCCAACACCGCGGTTCCTGGTGTGTCCGCTGTGCCGTGCGTGTGATCATTGCTTGTACAGCCCTCTCGCAGTGTCCGGAGCAAGTATGGTGGGTCTGACACACCGGTGTCAATGTGTTCTTTTTTCCATTTCCAGGAGTGTATTTGGCCCTACAGCGTTGCGACCAAAATTACTGCAATATGGCAGCCATATATGGAAACTTTGTGGTACATATATTGCTGATTTTGGAGACTACTGCAGGTAGCTGTGGGCACATTTCCGACGGGTTGCCAGTGGAGTCCACCAAGAGCGAAGAATATATCGCATTGCAGGGTAACATCAATCTATGTCCTTGTCTGTAAATATGTTCCTCTCACTCTTACCTTTGCTTCCTACTTGTCTCAATGACAGCTCTGTAGTCACGTGTCTAAGTGAAAACCAGTAGCGGCCAGTTGAGGCACTGTGCTACAGCACTCTGTAAATATCGCACTAAAATTACGTCATTTCGCTTCTAATGTGACCAGGGAATCGCACTAGAATTAAGCCACTTCTCTTCGAATGCATAATAATATGCAAATAAAACAGACGAAACCATTTAATACAGCTCCCTCCACTGTAACCAGTTTCGAGTGCAGAAATGATCGCCAGCCGCTGTAAGATCAGCTGAGGGAAGGGACGAAGGCGCCTATTTTTGACTGTCCACGCTCTGTGACGTCATCCCTTCCGGCACTATGACTGGAACTGAATGTAGCGTATTGTACAAGTGTAGAGTATAAGGAATTTTTGAGGAGCTGTTATAGCGACGGCGATTTGGCTGAGTGGTCTAGTGAATTGACAGATAATTCGATTACTGATGTTACCAAATTAAAAAAAATTTATTTGATTTCTCGCAATTATAAATTGTATATATATTTCAACAGTTAAATTTATGTACATAAAAATAATACAGGATTATTTTTATTAACATTTGAAAATCCTCGAAGCGACTGAGATGCTGAGATTTGTAATTTAGTATAACACACATGTTGTTGTTGTTGTGGTCTTCAGTCCTGAGACTGGTTCGATGCAGCTCTCCATGCTACTCTATCCTGTGCAAGCTTCTTCATCTCCCAGTACCTACTGCAACCTACATCCTTCTGAATCTGCTTAGCGTATTCATCTCTTGGTCTCCCTCTACGATTTTTACCCTCCACGCTGCCCTCCAATACTAAATTGGTGATCCCTTGATGCCTCAGAACATGTCCTACCAACCGATCCCTTCTTCTGGTCAAGTTGTGCCACAAACTTCTCTTCTCCCCAATCCTATTCAATACTTCCTCATTAGTTATGTGATCTACCCATCTAATCTTCAGCATTCTTCTGTAGCACCACATTTCGAAAGCTTCTATTCTCTTCTTGTCCAAACTATTTACCGTCCATGTTTCACTTCCATACATGGCTACACTCCATACGAATACTTTCAGAAATGACTTCCTGACACTTAAATCAATACTGGATGTTAACAAATTTCTCTTCTTCAGAAACGCTTTCCTTGCCATTGCCAGCCTACATTTTATATCCTCTCTAATTCGACCATCATCAGTTATTTTGCTCCCCAAATAGCAAATCTCCTTTACTACTTTAAGTGCCTCATTTCCTAATCTAATTCCCTCAGCATCACCCGACTTAATTAGACTACATTCCATTATCCTTGTTTTGCTTTTGTTGATGTTCATCTTATATCCTCCTTTCAAGACACTGTCCATTCCATTCAACTGCTCTTGCAAGTCCTTCGCTGTCTCTGACAGAATTACAATGTCATCGGCGAACCTCAAAGTTTTTATTTCTTCTCCATGAATTTTAATACCTACTCCGAATTTTTCTTTTGTTTCCTTTACTGCTTGCTCAATATACAGATTGAACAACATCGGGGAGAGGCTACAACCCTGTCTTACTCCCTTCCCAACCACTGCTTCCCTTTCATGTCCCTCGACTCTTATAACTGCCATCTGGTTTCGGTACAAATTGTAAATAGCCTTTCGCTCCCTGTATTTTACCCCTGCCACCTTTAGAATTTGAAAGAGAGTATTCCAGTCAACATTGTCAAAAGCTTTCTCTAAGTCTACAAATGCTAGAAACGTAGGTTTGCCTTTCCTTAATCTTTCTTCTAAGATAAGTCGTAAGGTCAGGATTGCATCACGTGTTCCAGTGTTTCTACGGAATCCAAACTGATCTTCCCCGAGGTTGGCTTCTACTAGTTTTTCCATTCGTCTGTAAAGAATTCGTGTTAGTATTTTGCAGCTGTGACTTATTAAGCTGATAACACACATGGCCCCGCAAAATTAGGGAAATACCCTATAAGTGGATGACAAATGTTGAACATGTGACGTCACCATATGACGTATCTCGCGACACCTGCTGCGGTATTGACCCTCTCGGTCTGTCCCACCTAATCATTCCAATCTAAGGCAAGCAGTCTCGTTGGTGTGGCTCCGGGCATATATGTGCGACTTCAGCAGCTGGGGCTCAGGGTTTGAGTCTTGTGGCTGGCAGGCAGTAATTTTTTCATTGATTTAGACAATTGAGGTAAGATTAATTAATTTACTTGCAGGTCTCGTGATCTCCGTTGGTTTATTGCTTAGTACAGAACAACAAATACCCACCATTCTAGCGTCACAAGTAAATGAGTATAAGCTTCCGAATGGCGTCGTTACAAGTAAATGACTTGCTTTGTCTTTTGTAAACAAGAACCATAACCAAAAGTGAGGGGACAAAAGGATATGAACACAAAATAAGAACAACTTTTGCTTGATTACGGGGAGGGAAAAATATTTGTAACTACTGTGCTTACGACAGATAACTTTAACAGAAGGTATTCGAAGTGTGCGTCGTTTGCTTTAGTGCAAGTACTGCATCGCTCAATCATCCCTTCGAGCATGCATGCGCACGTTTAGTGAGGTACGTCATATGGTGACGTCAGAAGTTTAACATTTATCAACCACTTTTGAGATATTTTCAAATATTTGCAGCCCCATGTGTCTTATATTAAATTAATTGTCTCCCAGCGTCACTACATCGCTTTGGGGAATGGGATTTAACGTTATCCCCATATATGCAATTTAGTTACGATTACTAACATTGTAAGTTGAAAGGCTAGATGGTGGTAAAAAAATTATAAGAGGAAATTTAATATGACAGTGTTTTCTGTAGATGAGTTGCTAAGGGGTCCTTTCCCAGCAGTTTTCTGGAGAAAAAGATGAGATTGCGGCGACGCTCACCGATTTGTCTTAAAAACACTGATAATATCAAAATACTTGCAAAATATCTGTTACTATAGGTTATCTTTCTTGAGCTGACTGCAATCTAATTAAAAAGAATTATACCAGATGCGTTCCGCTTTTATTTATCATGCATCTTTCATGGTTATTCTGAAATTAGGGTACACACGTTTGTACAATTTGCAGATTAACCACGGAAGATGCTTTATAAATAAAAGCGGAACGCGTCTGGTGTAATTCTTTTTAATTAGATTGCAGTCAACCCAAGACGGATAACCTATAGTAACAGATGTTAACAGTTGCTGCGGAAGATGGCCACGCAAACAAACGCATTACTTGCAAAATATTTTGATCAGTTTTTTAATTGTCCAGAACCAAGAAATCTGCTGGAATACTCAAGCACTCGTGAAAATTTAGAATAAACCATACCCCCAACTATCAGAGAAATTGAAGAAATTAAAACCTTATGAGGCTAATGGAAAAGACTCAATAATAGCAGAACTTTAGAAATGCTCTCTACCAAAAATAAAAATGAGCTAAAATTAATCTTCGAGAAAACTTGGACAACAGATAAACTGCTAAGGGAGAATAAGGTGGTCCTGACACATCCATTACATTTGAAAACCAATAAATAATATGTTAACAACCACTGAGGAATTTCTTTGCAACCAGTTGCATGTAACATATTTTCCAAGATTACACCAAACAGAGCTGAAACAACACTGGAGAGTAATTCAGGTTAATATGAAGGTGGTTTTGGAAAGGGAAGATCATGTTATGAACAAATATTTAAACTGAAGTCAATTATTTGCCACAGGTTACTGAATTCAAGAGCTGTTTTTTGATTTCGGAAAGGGCATTGATTGTGCTGACAGCAACTATAGACAAAATAAAACTTTATGAGTAGAAGCAGATCTATGCTCCTTCTGAGTTTCGCGTGAGCCATAGGAAAAGGTAAAATGCTTTCCGAACATTTACGTGGCGTGGTTTCGGTGTTTACAACGACAGATAAGTGGTTTAGCGCGTCAACTGGTAATTTGTCGGCTTGAGTTCGATTCCTATTGCATCCGTTATATACCTTTTTCATTTTATTTTATCCCTTACAATATTAAACGATTTATTATGTACTTAAATGTGTTTAAACATTTCAATTTATATAAGTAAAATTAAACTATTCAGTTCAGTTATGATTACTACACTTGTAGGTCAAAAGGTTATAGGCCACTACATTCTAGCAGATTGATAAAATTTTGCGAAGACAATATCATTTCGCATTTGTTCGAAAGTTTGCATGCACACATATAACCAGTGGTCCTTTAGTTGTTTGGTGTTGAGAGTTTGAGTATGATGTGCACAGCAGCTAGACAAACGAAAGAACTATGAATTTCATAAATGCGATTCATCTGTGACCAGAGCTCTTGGGCGTCTAAAGTAATGTATAAGAAGGTCGCAATCTGAAAAAGGACGGTTGTCAAGCTGTTATCGATGAGCTGGGAATAACGCTTAGTGAGGCGGACAAGTAATTCCGATGTCTTTGGACCTGTGCCAAATTCGAGGCAAAAACGTTCCATAGGAAGAGTGGAAGCGGATGTGCCTCTTCGTCCACATGGTTTGCATAAGACGTCATAAGTTTTAAACTATCGCGAGACGCGCCTCAAGCAGGAACAGTGGTGAGTGATGGTGAACAAAAATGAAATGTAACTAAAATTTACATTCTTATATCAAACTTACCTTAATGAAATCATTTAGCCCTACTACCGAAGCATTGCATACTTCTGGTACAGAGAGGCTTCGTGATGCTTAGAGCACTTTAAAGCTTCAGTATACTTTGTTGTCAGGGTAACCACAGGGTGGATATATCCTTTTGAAAAGATGCTACCGCTTCAGCTGAAGTCTTTTAATTGTGAGTACCACCGGTTTCGCAGCTCAAATGCGGCTAACAGTTAACATTAAATTCCTGTACGATTCGCCAGTGATAAAAAAAACCAAGAGTGACCACCAGTTGGCATGTATCAGGTAGTATTTCTATTGGCTTTTACTAGTTTCGAACTAGCTGTCTACGCGAGGTACTCGAAATTATGTTTTCACATTCTGGCAAAATTCTGGGAAGAAATCGGTTAATGAGTTAAATTTTCTATAGCAGTCCTTTTATATGAAGTCAAGTGGAGTGTCTCAACCACAGTTTCTGTCTATTCAACTTCAAATTGCTCCAAGCACTATAGGACTTAACATCTGAGGTTATCAGTCCCCTAGACTGAGATCTATTTAAACATGACTAACCTAAGGACATCACACACATCCATGCCGGAGGCAGGATTCGAACCTGCGACCGTAGCAGCAGTGCGGTACCAGACTGAAGCGCCTAGAACCGTGCGGCCACAGCTACCGGCCTCTGTCTATTCTGTGATGGTACTGGCTGCAGATTTCTGGACCAGCATTGTGGTATTAAGCACTGTAGGCCTCCTCTTTATATGTCACGACTGCATAGCGCAAATGAAGCAGCTACTCATGTAGCAGAGTACAGAGTACTTGTGGAGTGTACTTTTTTTTAGACGAGTCGAAAGTTTTATGTCCGCTGATAACGCTCGCCGGTCGACATGCAGAGAGAGAAAGAGGGCTGCATGCAAAGTAAAAAGACATAGATGGTCATAATTTCAAGAATAAATTGTTGAATTATCTGTAACAAAGTTCTTGAATTTTCTACCCTCCTGTAAAGCTGTCACTCTCAAATTATTCTCGGAACCGAGAGCTGGCAGAAGCCCGAAATAACTCATACCAAAAAACAGATTAGGCGCCATGGGAGAGGGAGTGTTGCTTGCGATCGAGAAAAATATTGTTTCTTTCGAGGTCAGAACTGAGTCTGACTGAAGTGACCTGGACACGTGTAACAGGTAGATGTGAACTCAAGTTAATTAACGTATGTTTTTACTGTCCACCCGATTCCGCTGTGAAACGTTTAGAATCTTTCAGAATCTACGAGTACTGGTCGGAGGCAACTTCAACCTACCGAGTATGGACCGGAATATCTACGGATTCATTGGAGGTGGTACAGACCGCAGTCTTGAGAAGTACATTTGAACACGTTGTCCGTAAATTATCTCCCGCAGTTGGCTCGACAGCCCACAAGCAATGGAAAAATTTTACAACTGGTACCTACTAACAAGTGTGACCTTATCGGTGGCGTCAGCGTCAGTACAAGGAGAGTGATTAGTGATGATTATGTTATCATAGCAACATTGGTTACTAAAGTTAGTAAGTCCCACAACAAGGCGAGAGGGTATTTTTGGTGGAAAACATAGATAAGCAGTTGCCAGCATTCAACTTAGACATTGAGTGAACATCACTTACTTGCAGCATGATCGACGTAAATCAGTTATGGACGAAGTTTAAAAAGATTGTAAGATTGTAAGTCGTAGTCTGGGGAACCATGTGTCGATTGAGGGATTAATTTTTTGTTTTTCTGTTTTTTATTGATACTGAAGCTATTTGATAGTAATAACTTTCATTTCATTACTCTACTTACAGATTTCGGCCTTGTACTTGGAGTAGTCTACGGACGAAAACTGGATCGTATAACAAAGAAATAAGTCAAATGGCAGCAGCAGCATTCGGAAAATTTATACTGACTATGGCCCCAGGGCCGGCCGGAGTGACCGAGCGGTTCTAGGCGCTTCAGTCTGGAACCGCGCGACCACTACGTTCGCAGGTTCGAATCCTGTGTCGGGCATGGATGTGTGTGATGTCATTAGGTTAGTTAGGTTAGTTAGGTTCTAGGAGACTGATGACCTCAGATGTTAAGTCTCATAGTGCTCAGAGCCATTTCAATCATTTGAACGGCACGAAAATCAACTCTCTGGAAGAAAACTATAGAACATTGTATTCAATCGGAAAATTTGACTAAGCAGTTAACTGTTCTTTCTTCTAGGCAAATTTTCCGAAATCTGTGCCCTCAATGAACAGTGTGCATAATAAATCGCATGTGTCCATAGTTTAGCAACTTCAATAGATAGAACCTTCACTAATAGCTGCGATACACACGAGACGTTAAACGCGAACATTCCTTCCTTCCATCTTCATCAGCGCACAAGCTGTTGCGTAACCGGAAACCGATGGGCATAATAGATAAACATAATTGATGGCGGACTGTCACTGACGAACTGGTTATCGAGGGAGCAAGGAGGTAAAAAAAAAAGGATCCCCAGGCGTGATGTTTAGCACGCACGACCGGCCCAGTGAAACACCAGCTTTTCCCCTATGCCCGGTCACGGGCAGCGAGCGTCGTAGCGGTGGAACAGTTCGGCCGATACGGCGCACCGATAGGACGTAATTAAGGGAAGGTGGCCGGATATCACGGCATCGCAGATAGCCTCGCGCAGCAGCTCTGCACAGTGCTATTGTTATGTCCGCCGCCGATACAATCGACACGAATAAATACTTCGGCACACAGTCAGCGGCGGAACCGAAGCCGCCGTCCAACAGTTGTTCTGTCGGCCGGATCAAACGTGCGCCACCCACAGATCAGAACCGCTGCGGGAGGCATTGAAGTTTGTGTGACGGCCGTCCTCTCCGATGGAAGCTGCAGCGAGAGCTGGCCGTGATCGACAGGATAAGTGAGGCATTACGGCTTCAAACTGCGTTAGCAACATCTGCGCAACATTCAATGGCGTCGGCTTGCGGATGTGATCAGCTCGACCTTTTGTCGACTACAGTAAAACGCACTCGGTCATTCACGTTCAGACGAGAGGCAGAATTATTTCATCGCTTCAGTAAACCGCTTCCCAACATTTTCCAGACTTTGGGTCCCTTGTCTCGTTGACTACCAACTATGAGAATGGTCTGTCGTACTTAACTATCCGGCTTCTGGCGCTAACTAGACGTTAGCTCGCCCGAAATGGTTTAGTGCGTCAAACCTGGTATGATGACACTAGCAATAAATGAAATTAAGACAATGTAAATATATTAGTTTGTTCAAAAAAATGGCTCTAAGCACTATGGGACTTAACATCAGCCGGCCAGTGTGGCCGAGCGGTTCTAAGAGTTTCAGTCTGGAACCGCGCGACCGCTACGGTCGCAGGTTCGAATCCTGCCTCGGGCATGGATGTGTGTGATGTCTTTAGGTTAGTTAGGTTGAAGTAGTTCTACGTTCTAGAGGACTGATGACCTCAGATGTTAAGTAGTGGTGGTGGTTAGTGTTTAACGTCCCGTCGACAACGAGGTCTTTAGAGACGGAGATGTTGTCCCATGGTGTTCAGAGCCATTTGAACCATTTTGAACTTAACATCTGAGGTCATCAGTCGCCTAGACTTAGAACTAACTAAACCTCACTAACCTAAGGACATCACGTTTATCCATGCCCGAGGCAGGATTCGAACCTGCAACCGTAGCAGCAGCGCGATTCCGGATTGAAGCGCCTAGAACCGCTCGGTCACAGCGGCCGGGTGTATTATTTTGCGTAAGAGTCGTGAAGCAGAAGTTGTAATTTTGGCACTGACAGTGAAACATCTAAAGAAATTATTTCCTTATTTCTTTTCATATTTCCCATCGTATCTAACCTTTAGGTTTGGTGGCTGTAGTAAACAAACTAGTATCGAAAGGATGAAATAAATATTATAACGTTAGAATACAGTATGTGTTGATTTATAATAGAGAGTGGACAAAATTATGAAGAATAACGCAACATTTCAGAATTCTGGAAATTCGAAGAACACAGTCAAAAGTCGTTGAAAAAGACCTCTTATTTTATAACATCCTAAATGTACCTTGAATGAAATGAGGATAATTAAACACTCACATCTCCACATATAATTTTTTCCAGTGCGCACACTCGCATCAGTATAAAAACTGCGTGCCTTACCAGCAACAGAGACTAATAGCGTACCTTGGCTTTGAGTTGACTGGCAGCAGACGTAGACTAAACAAATTAAATGCTTTGTATATAACTTTCTCTTGAATGTCTAGTTCCTAAGCGAGGAGCTCATAACTTTCCCCGCAACTTTCCATCACCAACCAGTAACGGCAATCGCAAATACAGGGAGACCATTATTGAAATATATGAAAAAACGTAAATTAGTTACAAACTAAGACGCGTGCACGCACTTTATTCACATGTAAACGTCACTACAGATATTCGGATTTAGGTTATGACATGTTCGATATGCCTGCCATCATTAGCGATGATGTGGCGCAGACGAATAGCGAAATTCTGCATGGCCCACTGAAGTGTCGGAACGTCGATACTGTCGATGACCTCCTGAACGGTCGTTTTCAGCTCAGTAATGGTTTCTGGGTTACTTTCGTACGCCTTCTCTTTAATACAGCCCCACAAAAATGAGTCGCATGTGTTCAGATCCGGAGAATATGGTGGCCAATTGAGGCCCATGCTCGTGGCCTCTGGATACCCCAAAGCCAGAATGCGGTTCCCAAATTACTCCTCCCAAGACATTAAATACTCTCCTACTTTGATGGGCTCGAGCTCCGTCTTGCATGAACCTCTTCTTGTCGAAATCAGGGTCACTTTAGATAACGGGGATGATATCTTCTTCCAAAACCTCCACGTACCGATCGGTAGTCACCGTGCTATCAAGGAACATAGCACCAATTATTACGTGACTGGACACTGCACTCCAAACAGCCACCCGTTGAGGTGAGAAGACTTCTCGATCGCGAAGTGCGGATCTCAGTCCTCCGAATGAACCAATTTTGATTATTGACGAATCCATACAAATGAAAATGACCGATAACAACATGACGTGTGCGCATGAGCATACTAATTCCCGTCATTCCACGGGGCCAACCGTGCAGTCTGAACGTCCTAATGCAAACAGTTTAAAAGTTACTACAATTTTATTTCATGTAATTCAATGATTGTTACCCTGTAGGTAGATATAAGATAGAAAACTAATCATTGAGCCACTGTTTTTTGAATTAATGGTTTTCATATGCTTTCCAGTCATTGCGCCTCGGCAGCTGAAGAAAACCATTACTTTGCATAACCAAGAGCTATTGCTCCCCACGTTTTCTTGTTCAGAAACGGCGGAGTAGTTTGTCCCGTGAGATGACTTCTTCTTTCATACAACTTGTATCATTCCAGACAAGGCTGAAATTCCTATCCGAAAAGTGTAACACAAATCTCTAAGAAAGCGCCCAAGAAAAGAGTAGTTCTACAGAGATAAAGTCAGTGAAGACAGTCACATTTTAGAGAATAATATTACACAAAGCAAGGTAAAGCAACTTAAAGATCTAGAGAAGTGAAGACAAATGACAATATTTATTGTGACACTGTGTCATTTTTAATAATCATTAATCCATCGGAAAGTGTAAGAAAAATACATGCGCTGTAATCGTATATTATCTGATCTCATTTAACTTAGGACATCAACAACTCATTACTTTCGACACTGTTAAGTATTTCACAATATGAAAACAAAATATTTTCAGGACGTGTACTTGATGCGTTATGGAAATGGCTGGGGAAAGCCCAGATTGTGCGATAATGTAATTTTGTGTACTTAAACAGTATTTTATTATCAAAAAACTACTGAACACTTTACAATTAATAATGCACACACTTTAATTATAAGAGCACTTATAATCCATAAGTAAGGCAGTTAAACCCAAGACTAACGCCATCAATAAACACATTTCTTAAAACGCATGGGGCAAGTTGATAATTTAAAAATGAAAAGAAGTAAATAAAGATAATTACACCTTTGGGGGACACAAAATAAAATCTCCTTCCTTCTCTTATCAATAAGATTTAAAGTACTAAGCAACTGCAGCAAGAATTATTAATTTCCATACGGTGTTGCTCGTTAACAGACAATTAACGGTCAAGAAATCTAGTTTGAAAACAAATAACTACACCCAGTAACCGCACAAGAGCCTTTAGTCCCAATAATAAATGCCTACCACAGCGGAGCCCTTCCAAGTAATTAAATATTTCATACAAATTTCACTAAGGAACGAGATGCCTCGTCACTACAGATCAGCTTACCAATCTTAAGTGAACAAAATTTCACTACTCAAAGAACTTTGATAACATCTATAACAGATATGGGATAACAAACCAACGGCCAGCGGCGGTGCAATCTTCTATTATAAAGGACGAATGTTTTTTAGGTTCTACACGGAATTTCGTTAAGAATGCAAGATACCCATCTGTAATGATTTTGAGGAACTGTAAGCTTACGTATACACACGCCTCCGAGGGCAGGAAGGCTATTATGCTTATAAACGCAGTTACTTAAGTAGGATTTAGAAAGGATCAGCTGTAGTAAATGATAGGGGAAACTAATTGTAAACAAAAAGGTCCGCTGGCCGGTATAATATACAATTGGAATGCAGAACACCAAAGCGAGCTCAGGGGACTATAGGCACTTAAACGACGGCAGCAGCAGCAGCCGAGAAAAATACACATACAGAATTAGCTAAGCCCGATGGGTAGAAAAGTGAAATAGACAAATTACAATGCAATTATTACACAGATGGCTAGATCGGCAAAGAACTAATAACAATTACTGCGGATTACCAGTATCAGCTGCCCAGCTGTCTTACCGTGGTAGATACCTCATCCACAGATATAAGAGGATTTTAACAAAAAACACTCTGATGAAAGCCACAAGACCACCTGATACATTGAGGTCCCTTTTCCAGGTTTGCTCTTGAATTTTCACGTAAGCAAAATCATAGTGTTTTAATAAAATACAAAATACCGATTATTAAAACAAGACTGACAAGCACTGAATAGATAATACATCAGACTAATAGCTTAATAAAAAAAAAAGCACGGGTTTGTGTGTGCACATTTAGTCAAGCCACGCTACGCTGTAATGTGGTAAGTAGAAATCAAAAACGGAAGAAATCCATGTTTTCCACAAACCGGGAATACTTGTTCAAGACAGCCGGTTAGAGAAGTACAAATTACTGCCTTCATTCACATCAGAATATCGAAGGAACAACCACAAGTACCAGCTAGATCCGAAAGGAACGGTGATGAAGTGAGTCACACCACAGATAAGATCAAATTTACTGTCTGTTACAAAAGGCCTCACCATATAGTTCACTATATAGCAACGCACTGGTTCCCCAAGCAGACTCGTTTCCTCCAATGATCGAGTAGCTGACAGTTAAATTCCAAGCGGCATGATGGCGTCAATAACACTCCAAAGGTTAGGTCGCCAACTTTCAGCTATGTTCAGCCAAACGGTTTTAACACACTGCTGCTAGCAAATCTCCTCACTACTGAGTGCGCGCGCCCACATGTTCCCATCCGTCACTACTCACACACCCCCTTGCCGCCCATCCCCCAGTTTCCCAGAAGGGGGCAGACACTTACACGGCGCAAATGCTATCGATAACTGAGTGCCAAGTATGTCGCACGTGCACTGTTCAATACTGCCAACAAAAAAACTACGAAACTGTAAAGAACAGCGATAAAGTGAGCGCTAGTAGTAGAGAGAACACATACATCATAAACAAAAAGAATTACAAGATTAAACCAAAATGGTAGAAAAATTTTGTAAAGAAAGTAGAGAAATGTGCAAGACAGGATCATCTGTTGAGGATATACTTTCTTTGTTTCCCGTGGAAAGCACTTGAAAGCTATTCCACAGGACAGCAAGCTCGAGGAAAATGTGCGATAAAGCAAATGTTTCCGAGTATAAGCTGCTGTATTACGTAGCAACCATGTTACGCACGGCATGTTTTGCACGACACACGGCCCTACAGTCACAAAGTGTAGTGAGTGCAAATATGCAATATCGGTTTCTTTGAAGGTGCTTTTTTAGCCACAAACGCCTTTGGAGAAAGTCACTTTACTCATCCTCGACTTATCCTCCTTTTTTCTGTCTTTTAGTTACCAGTCTCCAGACTCGTTTGATGCGGCTCGCCCCGAATTCCCTTTTCCCCCCTCCCCCCACCGTCCACCCCTCTCCCCCCCTCCCCCCCCTCCTGCGCTGTCTTGTTCATCTCAGAGTATCATTTGCACCCTACGTTCTCAATTATTTGTCTGATGTAATCAAATCTCTTTCTTGTGTTACAGCTTTTATCCTCTACAGCTCATTCTAGAACAATGAAGAACATTCCCTGACATTTTAACACAGGTCCTATCGTTTAATCCTTTGTTCTTGTCGGTGTCTTCCATATGTCCCTTTCTTCATCGATTCTGCGGACAACCTCCTTATTCCTTATCTTACCCGTCCACCTAATTTTCGACATTCTTCAATAACACCACATCTCAAATGCTTCGATTCCATCTGTTCTGATTTTCCCACTGTCCACGATCCACTACCATACATACATACTGTGTTCTAACCGTACGTTCTTAGAAATTTCTTTCTCAAGGTCTGTGTTTGACACTAGTAGGCTCCCCTTGACCAGGAATGCCTTCTTGGCCTCTGCTACTCTACTTTTTTGGTCTTCCACGCTTCGCCCACCAAGGACTACTTTGCTTCCAATGTAGTAGAATTCCCCAAGTTTGTCTAGTTCGTGATCTCCAATTTTGATGTTAAGTTTCTCGATATTCTCTTTTGTGCTACTTCTCATTACCATTTTCTTTTTCCATTTTACTCTCAATCCATATTCTATGCATATTAGACTGTTCGGTCCATTCATCATGTCCTGTAATTCATCTTCAGCTTCACAGAGGACAGAAAAGTCATTAGCGAATCTTATCCTTAATATCTTTTCATCTCCGATTTTAATCCTACTCTTGAACTTTTGTTTTATTTACTACATTTCTTCTTCAATGTATAGAGTGAACAGTAGGTGTAAAAGACTGCATCCGTGTCTTACACAATTTTTAATCCGAGTCCTATTGCTCCCTTTTGCTTCTTGCACTTACTGTTCATTACAGCCATTTCTACAGCTTACTCCTATTTTTCTCAGATTTTGCTACAATTCTATATCATCTAACGCTTTTTCTAGGTATGAGTGTGTTTTCAGTTTTCTTCAGTGTGGCCTCCATTATATTTCTGGTGCCTTTACCTTTCCTGCAGCCAAACCCCGTACCTGAAGAATAATGCCGATGCAACTTTCCTTCAGCCCTCTCTATAAATCGAAATCTATCGGGTAGTTATATAACCCTGAACTTTTAAAATGCCGACTGACTTTCTATTTCAGTACCTATAAAATTCGCAACAACTTTGACATTAGATACAGTTACATTTACTGGTATACATGTGTTGTAACAGCCAACTTGTAGCAACTCAAGTAAAACTCTTGTGTTTACAGCAAAGAATTTCATTTTGTACTCTTCATGTGATTAAGCCACCACGTCCTGCACTGATTTATATTACCACATGTTGGTACCAATAATTTGTGAGAATAGAGTCAGTTTTGTAACGACTACCTGAAATGACGTCAATGACAAACGGTATAAAGTAAGATAATCTAAGAATCTGCTGGATGGTTCTCGTAGATGCAGCCACAGTTAATCGAGAGCTGCTTCTTGAATGCTAGCGATTCTTCGACGAGGAAGTCACAACTTCTTTGTAGACGGGAAATACGAGGTTCATTGCAAAACAGAACTGAAGAAAATAATTTATTTTACTATTTACCCATTATTGCTTATGACAGCTACCCAGGGTATTCAGTATAGGGCACCTTCGTTGTTAAGGGTCTGATTACTTGGGTCACATCACTGGGAGCTTCATCAGTTATTTCGAAACGTTTTCCTTTGAGTTGGCCCTTTAGTTTGGGAAACAAATCGAAGTCTGGTGGGCTCTTACCAGAACTGTATAATGGATAGGGAAGTGTTTCCTATCCATATTTGTCGACATTTCTCTCACTGGTAGGGCGATATGCTGTCTTGGACTGTCGTGCAAAATGAGGACGCCAACTGCACGCGTGTTAGGCCTTCTTTCACGAATTTTCTGCCGCAAAATATTTTTTAGAAACAGCTTGTAGTACGCGCCTGCTACAAACGCCCCCTGCGACGCGCTGTTTGTAACTGTGACTCCATTCATGTCGTGCGCAAAGATCATCATCAGTTTCATCTATAATTGTTTGACGGCGAAATTTTTTTGAGCGTGGCGTGTCAGAATTCCCTATTCTGACTACCGAGACTTCAATTCATGCTCAAAATCTCCTATTCAGGCTTCATCAAGTGCAACAATCCTTTTCAAAAACTGTTCTCCTTATGTTCGATAACACTGAAGCAATCCTTCTGTGATTCTTTCGTGACCTGCTTTGTGCTCCTCACTTAAACCATGCGGAACTCATCTGGCAGCAACTTTTCTCATCTTTTCTTTAAAGTGAGGTGACAGACATCCTGGCCTCATGTGTAATTTCCTCGGCTGTTTTTCGTCGATCCTCTCTAAAAAATGTCATTAACAATAATCTGAGCGATATAGTCCGTTGCGGTTGATAGCCTTCCACTTTTTGGTATGTCCTCAGTGCTTACCTGACCTTCACGGATACAAGGAGACCACCGTGATACTGTGCTACGATCCACTACACTATTCCCACCACCTCTCTCAAGGCGTTGTATATTTCCGTTCCGTTCGGTTTTGACGTAGGAACGCTGATCACTACGTGTAAGCCAAGCTAGCTCGGTTGTGGCTTTCGTTTTAAAACTGGATCACTCACGACACAACCACGGGAACAAGCAAAGACATATACGATCGTCACGAGTTAAGTCTCTCACACAAGTAAAATGAATTTCAACTTGATTACGCTACGGCATCGGTCGTACAGGCGAAGTGTGCAGGGCTTTTGCAATGACCCTCGTATTATGTAACTGACAAAGAAAACACGAGTAGAAGGCAGCTCGTGTAGCACGTGACAGCTCAGCTGCAGTGAGCGTGACTTCCGCTCTTTGGTCGAAGACCGGCTGCGGCAAGAGGCTCACTGCATCGTGATGCACGACCTTCCGTGTGGAAAGGGTTTTAGTGGTCGCTCCCATCACTGTCCACCGGTTCCACCACTGCACAGCCTTCATTATCTTCTTTATGAAACCACATGCTAGTCGACACTCGGCCTTCATGCAGGAAGCTCACCCTCTGAAGAATTCTTTTAAGTATTTTGAGTTGTAGGACTTTTTGTAATTATTCGCATTTAAAATTCTAAGTAACTCTTTCATTGTATGCAAGGTATTTCAGAAATCTTGTTGCAGGCTTCCAAAGCTATCCATTCCAGAAAGGTACGGTTTGGATGTAAAACAACTTTGAAGATCGAACTACTTTCAAATTCCCCCTCCGCGGTATGCACACAGCAGAGACTACGACCTCTTGCATGGATGCTCTACGTGAGCTCATAGCAGGGGCACTGTTTCGACTACTCGTCCTCGTCTTTCTCTTCCACTTGACGAAGGACGTCCTCTTCAAAGTCGGGTGTGTGGCGCATTCAAGCAGCGCCTCAGGCAAACCTCCTACTCGTATTTGCCAACGTACAAGTTTCTCGCTGCCGTAATCAGACAAAATTGTGTGTGATCTCAGAACATTAACGGCGACTGACGACGGCGCTTTATTGGCAGTCTCGGTCCTTACGGTGAAGTGGGAGTTTTGAAAGTGGTTCGATCTTGAAACTTGTTTTACTTCCAGACGGCACATATCGGACATGGGTACCTAGATAGATGTCGTGTGACTAGAGACTCTCGTTGGGTAGACCGTTCGCCTGGTGCAAGTCTTTCGATTTGACGCCACTTTTGGCGACTTGCGCGTCGATGGGGATGAAATTATCAAGATTAGGACAACACAACACTCAGTCCCTGAGCGGAGAAAATTTCCTACCCAGCCGGGAATCGAACCCGGGCCCTTAGGATTGACATTCTAACGCGGTGACCACTCAGCTGTCGGCGGCGGACACGTGGGTACCATACCAAAACCTTATCCACCTACTACCGTCTAAAATCCGTAGAATCCTGTAATAGGAACTGTGAAACATCATTTTCACTTGTCTATTGCTTGATTTCAGGGTCGGTTTAGATGGCTGGTGTTTATCCACCGTTTGCACCTCACACTCAACAGACGATGATCATTGGAATGCGTCACTTATATTCCTTAAATTTCCAGCCAGGGCTTTCCCATTTATAATTGACTCCTGATCTATGCTTCCTACGATGAGAGAAAATCCAAGGTAACTGGTAGGTCTGTTGGCAGCTTTCAGCCTTGAAGCATAAACGGCAGCCGTCAGTACTGAAAGCAAACCGCACTGCTCTCGCGGCAACACTATGGCACAATCGTAGAGGCGTCAACAGATTCGCGTTATGCGTATAATCGGTTGTGGTAGACGTGCAAAGCATACTTCAACTATCAGGAACCTTCTCTGCTCTTACGGATTATTGTAACATTATATATATTGTGTCTGTTCTTGCTGACATGTGGTGCCTATTCTTTCAGACATCTTTCGAACATTCGGTCTCTGTTGATCCATCATGGACAGGATACATCAGATGGTCAAGTAATTATCCACGAGCCGCGCGCTATTAGCCGAGCGGTCTACGGCGCTGCAGTCATGGACTGTAGGGCTGGTCCCGGCGGAGGTTCGAGTCCTCCCTCGGGCATGGGTGTGTGTGTTTGTCCTTAGGATAATTTAGGTTAAGTAGTGTGTAAGCTTAGTGACTGATGACCTTAGCAGTTAAGTCCCATAAGATTTCACACACATTTGAACATTTTTGAATTATCAACGAAATTCGCCAACAGCCGTGTAATTGATATGTTATTTTATTTTGACTACCAGTTTCGGCATTCCACTATGCCATCTTCAGGTCCCATATGCATCTCTCAAAAATAAACAATACCGTCGTACAGTGCCATACATTACCGGATGTAGTGGATTCAAAACATTATTCCAAGTGCTTCATTCTAGGACTTTATTGCAAGTCCATCAATCAAGTCTCCGAATGATGCACTTGGAATATGCTTTTGAATTTACGACATCCAGAAATATACGGCACTGTATGAAAATTCATTTATTTTTGAGAGTTGCATGTGGATTCCGAAGATGGCACAGTGGAATGCCGAAAGTGGTAGTCAAATTAAAATAACATCTCAATTGCAGGGCTTTTGGAGAATTTCATTGATAATATCTTTTGGACATGTCCGAATGAACGGAAATCACATATACAGTGTTAATAAAGAACTATCCAATATTTCGGGGAATGATAGTGTGCATCAAAACACGGCAAAAATGTCTATGGCCATATGTCCTACAGAGCATACGTTCTGACATATGAACACGTGTCCGTAGAAGGTGCCCTTATGATTTCACCAGTGGCAATGCATTACTTGTCCTACTACAGACAATTACCCATTAATTACAACCATCACCCTTTAATTAACGTTAATTACAACCCACGGCATGAAATACTGCTAGGTAGGAAGGCATCACAAACATCTGGTCGCCGATATGAGCATCGTTGTTGCATTGGCACTCCATGTCATACCAGGTCAGCAGCGTGTTGGGATAGTGCCGCGCAGCATCGATGTAAACATTAGTTAGCTCAGTGGCCTGCAGTGAACTGATCCGTTTATTTTGTGTGATTGTATTGTAGTCTTGTCTCATCTGCGCACTTTCGCGTACATTTCCCCTACCTCTGGGTGCGTAACATGGTGTTTGGCCTGCTTACAGGCCACGTTTTAAGTACATGTTATTGTGATTTTTGAACTGTGGTAGAACGTATTTCCTCTCTTGCTAATACTCAGACACAACCTGGCAATGCAGGTTTTTTACTCCACAAGGAAAATGGCAATGATGGTTTACTGCTATGGTTTAGCAGATGGAGTTAATCTGAGAGCCCGTAACCTGTACACTGAACGATGTCCAGTATGCAGGGTACCATCCATTAAGTTGTTCAGCCGATTGTTTCAATGTCTTAAAAAAATGGTTCAAATGGCTCTGAGCACTATGGGACTTAACATCTGAGGTCATCAGTCCCCTAGAACTTAGAACTACCTAAACCTAACTAACCTAAGGACATCACACACATCCATGCCCGAGGCAGGATTCGAATCTGCGACCGTAGCGGTCGCGTGGTTCCAGACTGAAGCGCCTAGAACCACTCGGCCACAGCGGCCGGCCAATGTCTTAAAGAAACAGGTTCCGTAGCACCCGAAAAAGTACGCAGTGGAAGGCCTCATTCAGTTCGCATACCTGAAATGGAGGGGCGTGTTCTAGGCGCAGAGGACGACAATCCTGGAACCAGTGTGCGACGATTAGCAGCAGCTGAAGGTGTTAGTCATCCTCTGGACTTCGCGGTAGTTCGTGAGCAGTTGTTGTATTCGTACCATGTTAAACGCGTCCAGGCCCTTAGGGCACAGGACCGTCCTGCCAGACTGCAGTTCTGCCAATGGTACTTACGACAGTGTGGGGCAGATCCACAATTTGCCCGCAAGATTTTGTGTACTGATGAGGCAGGGTCTATAAGAGACGGCATGGTAAATTTCCATAATCAGCTTGGGTGGGCCGATGAGAATCCCCATGAGGTTCAAGAAACAAGGCATCAGGATCGATTCTCAATCAGTGTGTGAGTAGGCGGTCTTAGGACACATTACTATAGCCATACGTGCTACCACTGAAATTAAGCGGAATTGATTATCACCGCTTTATGATGAATGTACTGCCTAACTTGCTGGAAGATGTGCCATGTCAGGATAGACAACAGATGTGGTTCACTCACAATGACTCACCAGCATATCTTCTCTGCATCGTGCGTCAGCACCTGACGAGGACATTTGAAAACCGGTAGACTGGGTGGGGATGCCCCATATCTTGGCCTGTTCGTTCCTTCGGCTTAAATACACTAGACTTCTGGCTATGACCGCACTTGAGATAAGTGGTGTATGCCACCTCCCTAAACGATGTGCAGTCAGTACACAATTGTGTCTTCCGTGCATCCCAGGACATTCACAACCAACCATTTACAGAGTGCGTGAGTCGTAACACTGAAGGGCAGACAAGCATTGAGAAGAATGGACATCATATTGAGCACCTCCTCTGAACAAATGGCCATAGAGTGTATGCTTTGTAGGCTCCATTGTTAAAACACTTTTTTTCTTGTTTTGATGCGTACAATCGTTCCCTCGAATATTGGATCCTGTATAACTGAGGCAATGACGGCCAATGATCTCTTCAGTGCTGATGCACACCAAGCTCGAACTCTTGCGGTAATAGTGAAACGTCGCGAGTGACTATGGCTCTGAGCACTATGGGACTTAACTTCTGAGGTCATCAGTCCCCTAGAACTTAGAACTATTTAAATCTAACTAACCTAAGAACATCACAAACATCCATGCCCGAGGCAGGATTCGAACCTGCGACCGTAGCGACCGCGCGGTTCCAGACTGCAGCGCCTAGAACCGCGCGGCCACCCCGGCCAGCAACTAGTGACTATGAGCATTGGCACTACGTAAGTAGTGTGCTGTACGAGAATTTCGGTCTGACAGGAGGCATGCTGAGGTAGTCCATGCAGTTGTGCTGACCACAACGACCGACAGCTAGTGGGCAGCGCATCTGCCTAGTAGGCAAAACACCTGGGTTCGAATCCCAGTCCTGCATAAATTATCAACTTGACCTTTTTGATATAAATCAAGCCAACTGACGTCTAATGCCTGTAACTCTTATGTATTGTAACATTTCTTCAGTACTGTTTCCATCTGCAATTCCACGACACAGCGAATTAGGGAGCTGTAGTTGGTTACTGCTGCTATGTGAAGGGAAGATTAAGTTTTTATATAAATCTCGCACGGCGTATTTTAAACAAGGAGTGGAAGCCAGTTGACATAGGTCCTGTGTGTGCTTTCCCGTCACTCTGTCTCCCGTTCTCTCTCCCTTCCCCCCCCCCCCCCCCTTCCACCTCACCATTCTATCTCTGCCCCTTTCTCACTGTAGCAGTGGGAAGAACTGGAGGAGAACTGCGGGTACCAGATAGCGCTGTGTTGGCCGGATAATACGTGCTCGACTGCTTTCAGATATTCCAGACAAAGTTACGGAAAGGGAGGCGGACGGCACGAGGAGAAATCCATCACAATACGCGCTTTATGTGCTCGCAGAATGGTCTGGGATAACCATTGGCGAGGCCGTTACGGAAGGCTCGTCGAAGAGGGAGTGAAGGGAACGGAGCGGGCGGGCCGCTCTCCGCGTTACGGATTCCGCGGTAAATGGGGAGCCGGCCCGCGGCGGGGCGGGCACGTTCTTCGCGCCGGCCTCGCCTACTGTGCGCGCGTCACAATGGGCGAGCAGCAGCGCCCGCGTTTACCCTGGCTGGCTGCCGGAGCGGGCGGCCGCCGAATTATTCTCCGCAACAGTTCTGACGCTCTCTCTCCCCCAGCCACTCCCCCTGCTTAATGAGCAAGTTCTACAAGGGCTCTCCTGGCACAGTGCGCGGCTGGGCGCTGCTGGCGCTGGTGAGCAATTACGAAATTACAGCGCTTAAACCAGAACTCGGAGCAGTTTAGAAATACTCCGCGAGAAATAGAAATGAAATTTATGGAATTATCTTTAGTGTGTTCAACAGCTCTCCTGTGCGAGCAACAACATCTCTTATACACCACGGAAAACAATGTAGTAGTAGCAGGAGTAGGTCTATTGATATTGTGGATCACTTTTACAACAATCACGTACATGTCGAGTAATTGAATTTCAAGAACGACATACCTAATGCATATTTAGAGTGAACCTAAACTCTGCCAACCAAATTAGTCCTACCCGTACAAAAGTAGGACAGGTCTCTAGTTCACGATAAGTAACCCAAAATCTGTCAGATGTGGTAAGATCTTATGGGACCAAACTGCTGAGGTCATCGGTCCCAGATGTAACAGCTTCCCTATTTTAATAATATTTGTACGTAACTAGCTATAGCTGCATGACATTAACGAAAAGCAATTTTTGGCCATCAGCTATATAAGCTTTATTCTAGACCAGTTTCGGTTATTCCAACCATCGTCACTGGAAGACTGAACAAACAGAGAAATTCCGAAATATATGAAACTGAATTTCATCAGTTGATGTCTAACACTCCGTCGTCAGGCCACTAGTGGCCTACCGGGACCGTCCGTGTCATCCTCACTGGAGGATGCAGATAGGAGAGGCATGGGGTCAGCTAACTGGTCTCCCGATCGTTTTGATGGTATTCTTGACCGAAGCCGCTACTACTCGGTCGAGTAGCTCCTCAATTGGCATCAAGAGGCTGAGTGCACCCCGAAAAATGGCAACAGCACATGGCGGCCTGGATGGTCACCCATCCAAGTGCCGACCACGCCCAACAGCGCTTAACTTCGGTGATCTCACGGGAACCGGTGTACCGACTGCGGCAAGGCCGTTACTAGTTGATGTCTAACGAACAAAAAATAACTTTTTTTATGACTGCTATGTAATGGTTCATGTATCGATGTAATGTGTAACTTGTCGAAAGAAGAAAAATTCATGTCACTATTACGGTCGTTGACTTCCGTATTATTAGTGATAAAGACAACAGTTTATATTGTAGCGTAAATATGTGATCATGACATTACCTTATTTGGATGACAAGCTCAATCAAAGCAATTACTTTTTACAAAGGTGTTCCATTAGCTGTTATCTTTCCCCTGATTTCTCCAGCTAGTGTGTCATAGATCTTCTTATGTTTTTAATTCGCCGATGGTGATCTAAAGTTACATGGGCCAGAGATGCCGGTCACCTGTTAACAGCCAGTAATGCGTATCCATCCTGCCTGCCTGTTTCATGACATATCTAGCTTATGATTATTTTACATACCACAAAGTATCATCGTTATATCTTGTACGGTAATATGTCTTTTCAGATAAACATCTATAATTTTTAAGTACTGGATATGATGCTGATGTATGGCTCAAATAGCTCTGAGCACTATGGGACTCAACATCTATGGTCATCAGTCCCCTAGAACTTAGAACTACTTAAACCTAACTAACCTAAGGACATCACACAACACCCAGTCATCACGAGGCAGAGAAAATGCTGATGTATGTAGAGGCACAATTCTTATATTTTCGAACCTATCTTTTGTATACAGTAAATATATTTTTTTCTCTTTTCCTTCAGTCTTCCAATCATGATGGCTGAAATAACCGAAGGCTGTGAACAATAAATTTGAACACATACAGCTGATGCTTTTCTTTAAATTCTCTTCTTTAACCCTACTATATAACTTTAAATGTAAGCAAAGTGCAATGAAATTTAACTGCAAATATCGCATGGTCATAATGTAACTGACAGTTTTCTGAGTGCTGCAGGTGTTGGCCGTTCACATAGCAAGACACTGAAACATCTTAGCTATGTTCATCAATCGGCGGGCTCAAGGGTACGCTGAGAAGATAATAGTTCCACTGTCTGCCACCAGCTGAAAATATAGTGCTGTAAGTAGTAAGAATGTGAAATGTTTCCTGTTTTCACGTTTGCATGCTGTCTGTCGCTTGGTGATACGAGTTGATTTCTTTTGCGGAGTGGCTGTTAGTGTAAAAGGTATGAAGCGCAACGGTTGTTGAGAAGAAAGACCGTGCGCTTTTGGTAAAGTTGCCTTATCAGAACGGCAGCAATAGCATCGCTGCATTGCGGGAATGTCGACGACAGAAGGCCGGCCGAGGTGGCCGAGCGGTTTAATCGTCTAAAGAATGTGACCAAGAGGTCTGAAGAAACAGGTGAATTAGGTGGTGCAGCAGGGAGAAGGAGGAGAGCCCAAGAGCCCATTCCCACGACAGTTGTTGACGAATTTTCTCGAGCTATAGCCGTCCGTGCAGCACACGCCTCAAATTCTTCAGCCAGTGCTCGAACTGTCATCTGAATTGTCCCACATGATCAACAATTAAAAAGATAATTTCCTTCATTCTCGGTTCTTTTTTCTTCGAGGTGGTGACACCTCGGGGGCATGTGAAAGATATTCTTCGAGGAACATCACTAATGACGGCATCGTCTCTCGGTAATTTCAGGATGTGTGGCCTTCCAGATTCCCCACCCTAAGTCCATGTGACTTCCGGTGTGGAGATACCTGATTACAAGGGATATGTGCGAGCAGTGTCATCCGTGTCATTTTACGGATGCAACATGTTGCTGATTCGGGAGACCATACTGCACTCAAAAGATAACTTGTGTCTATCTTAATAAACGTACGTGGATCACCGTTGGCATTTGTTTGACCGTCCCTCCCTTTTTCCTGCACTTATACCACGTTCTGATTGCTTACGGCGTCGTATTTTCACCTTGTGGCTGAAAGTGGAAACATCATTTTTTCTCCCAGCATACTCTACGATCGCATAGATTAACGAAAGTATCTACGATGTTCAGGGATCTGCAGCGCTGCAGCACCGGGAACACCATAAAGTTAATTATAACGACCCGGTATTACAAAGATGCGATTTCGCACCACGCTTCCCCGCCCCATGGGGTAATTATCCACAGTGGTTGGGGAATTGTGTACTCGAAAAGGGAAGCTTATATTAACTACGCATGAGTGAAAATAACTGTCACTTAAATTATCTACCATTACTGTTAGGAAGTTATAATACTGAAATGTATTTAAACAATAATATGGAATGAGTAATCACTTTAATTGTCACATTTCAACAGTTTTTAGAGTGTTCATTTCTTGGAAAAGTAGTTATCAAAAATAAAATCTTGGAGTGGTTTCTCCGCCACATGCAACATGATTCTAAGCAGATCTACCAACACATCTGTACAACAACTCCTTGTATTTACCTGTTTTCCCACAGAGACGTCATTCTTTACTATGCGTGGTTACTGATATCTGTGTGCCAATAAACTGGCTGTCGTAATTATCGCCATAATCACCAGTGCTGGAAACAAACAAATGGTTCTGAGCACTATGGGACTTAACTGCTGGGGTCATCTGTCCCTTAGAACTTAGAACTACTTAAACCTAACTAACCTAAGGACATCATACACAGCCATGCCCGGGTCAGGATTCGAACCTGCGACCGTAGCGGTCGAACGGTTCGAGACTGTAGCGCCTAGAACCACTCGGCCACTCCGGCCCGCTGCTGCAAACACCCGATATCTCCAATGACTATTGTGTTTCTCCCTTAACTTCCGTTCTTATTCTTCAATACCGTCCGTTGTTTCTTTTCATTTCTTACTTTCTTCTTCAGTTCAGCTTTTTGAGCTTCTTTTGCACAGGAGTGAGCTCATGCTCTCTTTCAGCGCCCCCATTACCGCTATCTGCCATTACATGCTAACGCGATCAGTTTCTGTTTGTTAAACGTTATACTTATAAAGCAACGGAAATTAGTTATAACTGTAGTCTTAGCTTCTTATCGTCTATCTGATTAAATTACAAGAAAATTAGCCTGCTGTACTGGCCTCACACCTACGCATTCCACCTTACACTTACACATTCCACAGCTCAAACTGGCATCTGTCTTCTTGTTCTCGTTTGTTACTCACAGGAATCAGAAGAGGGCAGCAGTGGTCGGAAGTCATCACGTTTATCGCAGGCTTCAAACATTAAATGCATACGATTACCTGCTGTGCACAGTTATTCGTCTCTCTCGCAGTTGCATTTATTTTGAATCCCTATTCCGCAACCCCGTCATTGTGTCTGTTTTCCACTGAAAACGTCTGTACAACAGTGGAAATGTCGACGGTATGTACTGTCAGTCATGTTTGGAAACAAACTATTACCATTGAATTACTTAACTCGCTACTGAAAGTGGTATTGTTGCTCTTCGCTCTCAAGCTGTGCAACTTGGATGCGTCTCTGGTTTGGTTTTCAGGCAGTGTTGGATCTACGTGAAATGGTTCAAATGGCTCTGAGCACTATGGGACTTAACACCTATGGTCATCAGTCCCATAGAACTTAGAACTACTTAAACCTAACTAACATAAGGACATCACACACATCCATGCCCGAGGCAGGATTCGAACTTGCGACCGTAGCAGCCGCGCGGCTGCGGACTGAGCGCCTAGAACCGCTAGACCACCGCGGCCGGCGATCTACATGAACATGACGCTATGTTGATAGGTTTACTGGTGAAGCATAAAAAAGCACAACAGTTAGCCAACTAAAATTAAGTTTTAATGTGACGAATAAAGGGAGAATTACCGTTTCGAACAGTAAGTACCGTGAATGTTTGTTTCCACATAGCACATGCCTTCGACATTTGCGCTGTTGAGCAGCTGTTTTCAGGACAATATAAACACACGACATTCAAGTACACTGTAATGAACCACAAGAGACCATGGGCCCCTTATACCCAAAAAATCAGTAACTATCCCTGATCAAACTCTGAATTTTTTTCGGTCAAGTCCGGTTTCGACCTATACAGAGGTATTTACATACTAGCAGGTCAAGTTAGGAAAGAATGGTGTAGTTTTCGGAAGGAACCATCCCATCATTTGTGTGATGTAATTTATGGAAACCATTGAAAACATCAATAACGATGGCCAGTTGGAGATTAAAGCTCCCATGCTGTAGAGCTATTGGTTCATTCCAGCGGATAATTTTTTAAAATTTTTTCTTCAACCATCTACAGCTATGTGTACATCTGTAGTCTTTTTTGTTTATCAGATTCGTGTTCTTTATACAGAAATTTTTATTAAAGCCGTCGTAGTATAGCTGTCGACTGCTGCGTTGCTTAAACGATCAGAGCTATTTTTAACAGAACGCTCACAGTGACGCTCGGCTATATAAACTGGATCTCTGGATGTTGCATTGTTATTCAACATAATATTTGATATATTTAACTTATTTTGAATTAAATAAAAACTGGCTAGTTTTCTTTCATCCACTAATAGGCGAACACTGTTCTCTAAAAACACTCACTACTCAATTAAAATATCGTTGTTTTGGCCACTTCTTGTAGACTATCATAAGCGCAGATTACGGTAGTTTTCCTAGTAGTTACCTGTGCGCTAGATGTGTTGCACGTATATCGGGAATAACCTCATAACGATCGCATTCTTTGCGTACGTTATCTGTGTCTTACTACATTCCACTGAAACTGAAGCGATGAACCGTCTAGAAACTGAGTACAGATGTATAACCTACGGAACATTTTTGTTCTACATAGTTATCCTCTTATCTGTTACTTAAAAGTAAACAGTATTTGTAGCAAAATTGAAACTGTCATTGTTCAGTTCAGGTTTTGTTCGAAAACTGGCGATTTGTGTCATGAAACAGAGGGATATTGTAGTAAAAATAAAGAAAACAATACAGATTTATCTCATTGCGTTAGTAAACGCAATTTCTTCAAGAAGAATACAAAATAAAAAATCAAACATCGCTGCAATCCTTCGTAAAAGGTAATTTGCGTTGGTTACATAAAAGCGCAGAAGTTACGCCATTAACTAATTTTTATTACTTATCAAATTATGCTGTGTAAGGTTATAAAACACACAATGGACTAACACTGAATGAAGTATGATTCTGATTATGTGCAAGACAAACAAACAAACAAACAAAGACAAATAAAACGAAGAGAGGTCGTCTGTTCCCAATTCCTCTGATTTACATATGTTGCTTTCCCACCAATGCTACTAATACTACAGGTAACCATACGATTTACTACGTCATTTGTGTAGTATACCTAAACTACCAAACCGTGGTATTGATAGAGCGCAAGTTTACAGATCACGAAATATACTTCTTCGTGTAAGAATCATAAATTACAGAAACTCAGTAATTGCTTTCAATCTTCAGTATCCCGTCAGCTTGGCTTATTAAACAGCAGAGATTGCACCTCAGTGCCATACACTGAAAAACTTCCAAGTACAGCAAATAGTTATTAGTGCACTGTGTCGTGGCTGCGAGGTAACTGATTACAACATTCCTGTAACACAGAGAACCCAAAACAAACATTTTGCAGATTTTTATATTAAATAACAACTGCTATAAGAATTGTTACCATTCGTACAATGAAGACCCAAGGAAACCTGTACACCTGCCTAGTATCCTGTAGGGGTCCGCGAGCAAGCAGAAGTGCCGCAATAGGACGTGGCATCGACTCGACTAATGCCTGAAGTAGTGCTGGAGGGAATTTACACCATGAATCCTGCTAGGATGTCCATTAGTCAGTAAGAGAGGGAGGGGTCGGAGATCTCTTCTGAACAGCACGTTGCAAGGCATCCCAGACATGCGCAATAATGTTCATGTCCGGCGAGTTTGGTGACCAGCGCAAGTGTTTAAACTCAGAAGATGTTCCTGGAGTCGTTGTAGCAATTCTGGACGTGTTGGGTGTCGCATTGTTCTGCTCGAATTGCCCAAGTCCGTCGGAATGCACAATGAACATGAATAGATACAGGTGATCAGACAGGATGCTTATGTATGTGTCACCTCTCAGAGTCGTTTCTAGACGCATCATCAAGGTCCCATATCACTCCAACTGCGCACGCTCCACACAATTACAGAGACTCCACCAGCTTGAACAGTCCCCTACTGACACGCAGGGTCAATGGGTTCATGAGGTTGTCTCCAAACCCGCTTACGTCCATCAGCTCGGTACAATCTGAAATGAGACTCGTTCAACCAGGCAACATGTTTCCAGTCATCAATAGTCCAATGTCGGTGTCGACGGGCTCAGAAGAGGCGTAAAGCTTCGTATCGTGAGGTCATCAGGGGTACACGAATGGGCCTTCGGCTCCGAAAGCCTGTATCGATAATGTTTCGTCGAATGGTTCATGTGCCAATTGTTGATGACCCAGCATTTAAATCTGCAGCAATTTGTGAAAGGGTTACACTTCTGTTATTTTGAACGATTCTCTTTAGTCTTTGTTAGTCCCGTTCTTGCAGGAACTTTTTCCGGTCTCAACGATATCGGACATTTGAAGTTTTCCCGGATTCCTGATATTCACAGTGCACTCGTGAAATGATCGTACAGCAAAATCCCCACTTCATCGCTACCTCGAATATGCCGAGTCCGTTCAAACTCACTTAAATTTTGATAACCTACCATTTAGCAACAGTAATGGATCTAGTAACTGCGTCTGTCACTTGTTGTATTATATAGGCGTTTCCGGCCACAGCACCGTATTCTACCTGTCCACATATCTTTGTATTTGAATACGGTTGCCTATACCAGTTTCTCTGGCGCTTCAGAGTATAACCCATTATACGGCATACTTTGGGATGTGTCGTGGAAGTGCAAAAATCCACGGTGTGTACAGCGCAAATTGTGTATTAGTACAATCGTCTTTAACGCAAAACAACTCTTCTAACAACAGCGCAATCTATTTTGTTTTATCTCTAGTGTGCAACACTGTTTCGTTTATACATTCCTGCAAAAAAGTTATTTCATTATGTAAAAAGTTGGCGCTACACTGTTCATTCGTCTTTCAAAAGCAGTCACTGCACGCATTACATTTACTACACAATCCCCTAACTACAGGACCGCTTCAACGATGTTTAGTTTCCATTTAGTGTAATGCCACTTCTCAGTTTATTATTTGACAAACTGAAGCAGCACCCCTTCTTAATGAGTGAGATGTTGAGTTCAGAAAGAGAGTAGGATAACAAGATGTTAATACTGCGCATTTCTCTGTAACGATTAAAAAACAAAAGTAGGGGATTCAACTGTAATATGGAAATGTATTGTGGCATGACACAGGTATACTTCAAATTTAACTGATACATATTTTACCACTCTCTGTGTTATGTTAGTTAGCCTGCACAATAGGAAATTTACGAGGTTCATTAGTGTTTTATTCCTGGCAATTTTATGTTTCTCCTTTCGTGGCAAATATAAGACGAAACTAGTTTTTTGTCCACGATCATGGCAGAGACGTTTGTGCAGTCATTAGCAAAGCTATTTTCTCATAACTGAATGGTAAATATACTCATAAGGTAGAGCTGAAAATCTCCAATATTTTGAACATATCTTTACAAAAACCCCAATTTTTGTTTTCGTTAATTATTCGTATGGGCCTTTTCTGCAGTATGAAAACTATGTTCGTATGTTATGCATTTGTTCCCCAGAAAAGACTACTGTTAATTATTAACAATCGAATGTATGTACGAATAGCACTTAACTAAAGGACACTGGCTGTTACACAAATGGCTCTGAGCACTATGGGACTCAACTTCTGAGGTCATTGGTCCCCTAGAACTTAGAACTAATTAAACCTAACTAACCTAAGGACATCACAAACATCCATGCCCGAGGCAGGATTCGAACCTGCGACCGTAGCGGTCTTACGGTTCCAGACTGCAGCGCCTTTAACCGCACGGCCACTTCGGCCGGCAGTTGTTACACACTAGTGACAAGAGTAGGCACATAACAGGCTGATGACATTCTGTTTGAAAGCTTCCTTGCGTACCCATAAACCTTCAGGACTCATTAAATTATGTTTGTTTTTCAATAGTTAAGGTACCGTCTACATTTAAGAGCAAATTAATGCTATTAATTTTCTTTATACTCAGTGTAACTCTATTGCGTACTGAGGATGGAAAGCTAGAGTGAACTGTAATGAAAGCAAGTTTTTTTTTTTTTTTTGTTAATTGTGGGTTTCCGGGTATTCTGCGGAGCTTTTGTTTCCATTTTTTGCACATTATTTCGACGATCGACCTATCCGTCTTCTTCAGGTGCTTCGAGTTTTGATGCTATGTGTACTTGCTGCCTCGAATTCAACCAGACTGTGAACTATTTTTAGTCTTGGGTCGCCATTTATGGCCGAATTCGATTCCCAACTCCCACTGCGCCCTTTCATGCTCTTTTGTTTTCCAATAAACGCGCTGACCTTCTATGAAACACAATTCTCTCAGCGCTGGTGGACGTGATGGAAGGCGAGATCTCAATAAATTGAGTGCCTGATCCGAAGTCTTTATTTAAATTGAAACTTCGTTGCGAAAAAAGAATGACTTTTCTCTAAGAGAATAGTTTTGCTTATAATACTGTAATAGCATGTATGTCTAGCATGAAATTTGCGTCCATGCTTACTGTTTTGTTTGTGTTTGGAATATTTATCCTTTACTGTTTGCGTTTTTATTTCATGTCACACTCAAGTTGCTTCATAGTAACATTGCCTTTTTACGGTATTTCACACTGTGTTGTAGATAAGTCACTATGTACTTAAGAAAAGCTAAAAAGTAAACAAGAAAGCAATCAAATTCTTCATTCATCTCAGAAAATTTCCAGAGAGGTACAATTCGTCCCCTGAATTGAATAGTTCAGTTTTGTTTTGTAATTTTACTTTTATTTTTAAAATAAAGATGTGTTGTTTTTTAATTATGTGTTGCTGCCAGTCATCCATGAGTTGTTTTCACAATCTACGAGTAAGTATATCCTTAACAAACGAGTTTAGTTATTTTGGCAGGAAAATTACGACGACCGAATTAACGAGGATATAAAACGTAGGCTGGCAACAAGAAGAAAAAGGAAAATATGTGTGAGGAAAACAGCACGTGGTACAGGCCACCAGTAAACATGACTATAAAATTCTTCTTTGGAGTTGCGCGGTGCTTCGCAGCGTGCTAGGTAACAGAGATGGAGCGAAAGGTGTTATAAACTTTCATCTCAGAAAGGTTGTAATGGGGTACAATTTTTGAGATTTTAAAGCGGGCACTAACCTTTAGAGTGGTAGGGTTTGGCACCAAAATTCGCTTTTTCTTTAGGAAGTCGTGTAAAATACATAACGAATGGTCATACACGAGGACCTATCAAACAGATTCCATGTAAACACTTAACTGATACTAACAGTACAAAATAAGCGTGTTTGAACAAATACAAGTAAATGCTGAGAGGTATACAGGATGATTCACGAAGATATGCTAATACTTTAATATGTTATTTTACAAGTAAAACTAAAGAAAAAAGTTCATACAAGGATAGGTCTACAGATGTTTAGTTACGGAGTTACGGCTAATAAAAGATTCTGCTTGAAATTTCTCACCTTAGCTAATATGAAGCCATCGCAACACTATGCGAGGTTAAAGTAAAACACGAGTTCAATTTATGTTTTTGTTATTGGTCTGGTGAAGCGAATAAAACATGACCCAGACGTGTATCTGCAGAAGTTTTCCAGAATATCCAGAGAAACAATGGTTTTATACAAGTAAATTTATTTACTCTCAATTAAAAATGTAGGAACTTTTATGCAATTGCCGGTAACCGTTAGTGAGTTGTTTCAGTCATTTCCTAACCTTGAAACGAGTTAGTTTTCTATATTGTTCAGTGAAAAAACATAATAACAGTGTATTTAAGTGAAACCACACAATAACTGTTGTAGTTTGTAGATTATTTACGAATTAGGGATGCCTTTAAATTTACGATAGAGGAATACACCGATATAGTTTTTATTTATGGAAGATGTGACAGTAATACTACGGCTGCAGTTGACGAATACCGCGTACTTTATCCAACTCGGAGGATTCAGAAGCATGAACCATTAGTGGAGTATTTCGAATAGTATGGGAGACAGGTTTTCTACCTAGCGTTCATAATCAGTACGAGCGCACGATACAAGAAGACGATGAATATTATGGATGCTGTTCAACGTAGCGAGGGTACCAATACGCGACTTAAACAAGGTGATCAAAAGTATCCGGACACTCACAAAAACATACGTTTTTCATACTAGGTGCATTGCGCTGTCACTTACTGCAAGGTAATTCATATCAGCGACCTCAGTAGTCATTAGACATCGTGAGAGAGCAGAATGGGGCGCTCCGCGGGGCTCACGGACTACGAACGTGGTCAGGTGATTGGGTGTCACTTGTGTCATACGTCTGTACGCGAGATTTCCACGCTCGTAAACATCCCTAGGTCCACTGTTTCCCACGTGATAGTGAAGTATAAACGTGAAGAGACACGTATAGCGCAAAAGCGTACAGGCCGACCTCGTCTGTTGACTGACAGAGACCGCCGACAGTTGAAGAGGGTCTAAATATGTAGTAGGCAGACGTCTATCCAGAACATCACACAGGAATTCCAGACTGCATCAGGATCCACTACAAGTACTATAACAGTTGGGCGGGAGGTGAGAAAACTATCATTTCGTCGTCGAGCGGCTGCTTATATGTCACACATCACGCCGGTAAATGCCAAACGACAACTCGCTTCGTGTAAGGAGCGTAAACATTGGACGATTCATCGGTGGAAAAACGTTATGTGGGGTGACGAATCACGGTATGCAATGTAGTGATCCGATGGCAGCGTGAGGGTATGGCGATTGGTCAGTGAACGTCATTTGCCTGTGAGTGTAGTGTCAACAGTAAAATTCGGAGGCGGTGGTGTTATGGTGTGGTCGTGTTTTACATGGAGCAGGCTCGCACCTCTTATTGTTTTGCGTGGTATTATCATGGCACATTGATGTTTTGAGCACCTTCTTTGCTCCCGCTATTGAAGAGCAATTTCGGGATGGTGACTGCATCTTTCAACACGATCTAACACCTGTTCATAATGCAGGGCCTGTGGCGGAGTGGTCACACGACAATAACATCCCTGTAATGGACTGGCCTTCACAGAGTCCTAACCTGAATCCCACAGAATACCTTTGGGATGTTTTGGAAAGCCGACTTCGTGCCAGGCGTCACCGACCGACATTGATAGCTCTCCTCTGTGCGGCACTCCAGCACCTGACTGAACGTGCTGCGAGAGTGGAAGCTGTGGGCCAGAACCATAGTGAATTACCGATGGAGGGTGCCACGAACTTCTAAGTAATTTTCAGTCAGGTGTCCGGATACTTTTGATCACATAGTGTATCTCTCAACGATTAGGCATTTCACAATCGAAGGTATGGCGTACACTGAAGTACAATAATCTGTATCCTTACCATAAACAGAAAATGCATCAATTACATCTGTGGGATCCTGCCCTTCGCATGGAGTTGTGTAACTGGCTAAATACTAATCGGCAGTTACATAAATACATTTTATTTGCTGATGAGGCGCAGTTTACTCGAGATGGTATAAACAGTTTACATATCGAGCATGCATAGTCTGAAGCAAACCCACAAGCAACAGTGCAACGCAATTTCCTGCAGCGATTTAGCTAAAATGTGTGGTGTGGTATAATCAACACACACTTTACTGGACCATTCATTTTCCCAGGACGTCTAACTGGCGGCACGTACTTACCATTCCTTCAAGGAGAAATGCCCCGCTTGCTCAAAGATGTTCCACTTACTACGCGATTGCAAATGTATTTTCAACATAACGGCGTGCCTCCACATTTCACCAACGCCATTACTACACATTTAAACGAACATCTTCCCCAGAAATGCATTGGTCGTGATGCTACACGTCTGTGACCACCCAGATCGCCCGATTTAACACCGATGGATTTTTGTGTATGGGGATGGATGAAGGACGTAGTTTATGAGGGCAAAGTCAATCAACGTGGGGCATTACTTGTTCTCATAATGAATGCTATATATGAAATTAAGAACAACCCTGTGAAACTGAAACATGCAATAAAATATGTTCATACACTTGCTGCTAAGTGCATTGACCTCGGTGGAGACATTTTTGAACATTTATTGTGAATGTTTTGCGAAATTATGTGTACACTGTACAACTTCCTTAACACTGAGCTTTGTTGTTACCTTTTTAACGTGAATTGGTCTTAAATGGCTCTGAGCACAATGGGACTTAACCTCTGAGGTCATCAGTCCCCTAGAACTTAGAACTACTTAAACCTAACTAACCTAAGGGCATCACACATATCCATGCCCGAGGCAGGATTCGAACCTACTACCGTAGCGGTAGCGCGGTTGCAGACTGTAGCGCTAGAACCGCTCGGCTATAACGTGAATTCACGTGTGCTTATGGTATTAATAAAACCAGATTATCTGACACATTCATACAGTTTCAGTTAACACTATTACCATTATGTTTTCAAAATTAAATTCTCTGCTACTTGTGTTGAAAACTTTGTGCAATTGTCTGCAATTTAAAAAAAAAAAATTATTGGGCCAAGTAGTTAATAAAATAAAAATTTAACGAAATTACTTCTTTACTTCACTGGATGTTCTGAAAAACAACTGTAGATCCATGTCTGGGACATGTTTTATTTGATTTACCAGAACAATTACAACAAAATAAATGGAAATCGTGCTTTACTTTAACCTCGTGCAGTTTTGTGGTGGCTTCATATAAGAGAAGTTGCTAAATTTCCGGCAAAATCTTTTCTCAGCCGTAACTCCATAACTAAACATTTGCATGTTTATATAAACTTATTTCTTTAGTTTTACTTGTAGAATAACATATTCAAATATGAGACTTACTCTATATAAAGCGGGGCTTAGTAACCGAATGCTCATGTTCAGTGGCATTGTCTGTTCAGTCTGCTAATGCACTTCGTCTCTCGGACCTGAGCCTCAAGAAAGTGTGGACGTGTATCTCAAAGAGCTCTTACTGTTGTACTCCCGTTAAACACAAGGATTGTAGCTGTACAGGAGACTCTTAGTATGTATTTCTATATGAAAATTTGACATATTTTCTTTCTTGGAGTTTAGGAGTATAAAGAGCAGTCAAATCACAACGAGGCACATGGATAAAAGTGACTAAACGGTTTATTATTTCAAAAGAAATCGCCATAACAGTTAATACTCGTACATTTATCGCTCTGAGAGAAGACGGTCAACGGCTTCATGGAAAAGTGTTAGTGGTTGGCTAGGGAACCACGATTGTACATATGCGTGTATCTTTTCGTCCGAAGCAAACCGACGGGTACGAATTCTTTTTCAAGGCTTCAAAAATATGGAAATCGCATGAGAAGAAATCGAGAGTCTGTGGAAGAAGTGTACAGGCTTCCCAGCGAAACTCCTGCAGCCTGTCGGTTGGGTTGGCCCACATATAGCCAAGACAATTTGTTGACAACTTTTGTTGCTGATGTATAACAGCCTCTGTCCCTATACTAAAAGATTACATACTTTCGAAGAGTGTACCATTTATTGTACTGGTATCTCTAAAACTCCTTACCTAGCTCGCCATCAGATCGTGATATTCCTTTGACAGTTTCCTGCTTTATACTACTATCACTGATGTAAAGCGCAGCCACAAGCCACTGAGGCGGCGCCGTTCCTTCCGTCCTTTATACCTGCACGTACCTGTGAACTCGTTGCAGCAGATCGGCAGTAGGAAAGCCGAACGGAATCCTACCGTACTGCAATCCGTACCAGGCTGACTACAACGTAACTATTCGAAGACTCGGGAAAAGTTATTAATTTTGAAAGAAAGGTGAAAATACTGGCAAAATTTCGGTATATTCTGAAGTAGACAATTACACATTTACTGCCAATACCGTGCTAATCCTGACACACTCATGCACAAACCCTTTCATTCACGTTAGCAAGTTTATGGTAACGTATTTCCCGAAATCTGAACGGCTACTAAGTTCGGATTGTTCTTAAATGAAAATGCTCGCCGCACTATTAAGTTTATAGGTGTCTAACGCACTCAAGCTTTTAGTCGCCGATCTGCTCAATACGCCGCGTGGAATTACTGTCTTTTGTCATACACAAAACTACTTAAAAAATCCGTACTTCCTAAAAAAACACACCCAGAAAAAAATATGCCTTCACCTTAAAGCCCTTTCGAGGCACGTAGCGCAACTAAAGCCGGCAAATTATAACTTCTTTCGGAGCTCACACTGCACACGACCATACCATTGGAAGGCTGGGCTCCGACTCTTTAGACTGCTGTAAACAATCTTTATCTCCGAGAGAAAGGACGTGAGAAGAATACTCCGTTTTGATTGGTCAGTTTACTTTAAGGCCAATAGAAAAACATTATCCCCCCGCGTTAGTCCACGCTTTTCACGACTAACCAATCAACAAATAACACACATCGACCTGTACTTTTTCCCGAAATAAGTATTTAACATTCTGATATTTTATTTATGCTTTATATTATTAACTATTTTCATTTTCACTCGAATTAGCTTTTCTTTTACCATAAACTTCCTTAACATATTATGATACAAAATTCCCCGTCTCCTACATTCACATTGTCTTAAAATTTTCTCACGCCAGTTCGTACAGCCTTTATCAGTAGAACAATGTTCTACATATTTACTTTAGACCACATTCACGCATCATTCACACTGCTAAAAGCATATACAGAACTGTAAAAATATAAATAAAGAAAAGAAGCCATCAAGAAATAATTAGAACACTTCACAAAAACATTCACTTGACCTGTTCCTTGAATGTCTCTGTGCGCTGCTGTACTCTAGTGCATGAAAATTAGAACTACGTACTCGACTGAAACCGCTTCGGACAATCTGTCACTGTGCACGCATGAGCCATTCTCCCGATAAAGAGGCTATAGACAGGAGCGATATAAAGGCGCCACACCTCACCGTAAGCAGGTGAGGTAATTCAGACCTGCACCCGCGGTGTCCCTCTGGAAGGCACCTGAAGCTTTATTGTCCAGCACAGCTCCTTCCTACACCTTCTCTGCCTGTGGTCCCTGGCAGCTAGAGATACACGCTGTTTAACACATTACAAAAATAAACATAATTTCGAAAAACGTGGATTCCAGTTGGTAGGTATTCTTACAAAATTATAGTGATATAAATGTCCCATGCGATACATATGGAACAGCACTAAAGACAATTCGTTCAGAATCTCACAAAAAAATTGGATTAAATTTTGTACAAATGGATTAAATTTTTTACCACATCATAGGTTTAACCGGGATTTTGGCTCTCTCTACAAGGACCTTAGTCAATATGGAACTGGGAACTGGGACACTGTATTCAAGCACAAACCCACTAGTACGGTGCAATAATTTCACACTTCGTAAGTAGGCTGTATAAAGGGAAGAAGTTAAACAGGACCTGAGGGTAGTGGCGAAGCGCCAGGACGAGCCACATGCTGGATACCATGCCATTAATTCATTAAGATAAAAAAATGTACCGCAGAAACAGCACAGTAGTGTGGGAGTATCTGTGTGATAATGTAACTAGCAGTGTTATTAATAATTAAGTCTAAAGCCAATCTACTTGTCTTGGCGATCGCGACAGTGTCTCATTAAGCTGCTGCAGTAGGATCGCACTGGGCCGTCGTACCGGTATGCTTGTAACGATCCTGTCTTTATGAAGTTGTTAGGCTGCTTGACGATTTCAGTCGCTTCTCTCAATTTCCTTGTGCTCGTCTACGACATTCTTGCAAGTACTCGGACTTCCTGTAAGTTTATCGTCTCCCCTCAATCTCCACAATAGTGCTTCAATAATAAAGATATGTCCAGCTGTCTCAATCGAACCTGGCACTCATGTTTATGTGCTAGCATGCCGAGAAGCCTTGCCTCAATATACAGTGTGTTACAGAAAGGTACGGCCAAACTTTCAGGAAACATTCCTCACACACAAATAAAGAAAAGATGTTATGTGGACATGTGTCCGGAAATGCTTAATTTCCATGTTAGAGCTCATTTTAGTTTCGTCAGTATGTACTGTACTTCCTCGATTCACCTCCAGTTGGCCCAATTGAAGGAAGGTAATGTTGACTTCGGTGCTTATGTTGACATGCAACTCATTGCTCTACAGTACTAGCATCAAGCACATCTGTACGTAGTGTCAACAGGTTAGTGTTCATCACGAACGTGGTTTTGCAGTCAGTGCAATGTTTACAAATGCGGAGTTAGCAGATGCCCATTTGATGTACGGATTAGCACGGGGCAATAGCCGTGGCGCGGTACGTTTGTATCGAAACGGATTTCCAGAACGAAGGTGTCCCGACAGGAAGACGTTCGAAGCAATTGATCGGCGTCTTAGGGAGCACGGAACATTCCAGCCTATGACTCGCGACTGGGGAAGATCAGAACGACGAGGACACCTGCAATGGACGAGGCAATTCTTCGTGCAGTTGGCGATAATCCTAATGTCGGCGTCAGAGAAGTTGCTGCTGTACAACGTAACGTTGACCACGTCACTGTATGGAGAGTGCTACGGGAGAACCAGTTGTTTCCGTACCATATACAGCGTGTGCAGGCACTATCAGCAGCTGATTGGCCTCCACGGGTACACTTTTGCGAATGGTTCATCCAACAATGTGTCAATCCTCATTTCAGTGCAAACGTTCTCTTTACGGATGAGGCTTCATTTCAACGTGAATTGTAAATTTTCATAATCAACATGTGTGGGCTGACGAGAATCCGCACGCAATTGTGCAATCACGTCATCAACACAGATTTTCTGTGAACGTTTGGGCAGGCATTGTTGGTGATGTCTTGATTGGGCCCCATGTTCTTCCACCTACGTTCAATGGAGCACGTTATCATGATTTCATACGGGATACTCTACCTGTGCTGCTAGAACATGTGCCTTTACAAGTACGACACAACATGTGGTTCATGCACGATGGAGCTCCTGCACATTTCAGTCGAATGTTCGTACACTTCTCAACAACAGATTCGGTGACCGATGGATTGGTAGAGGCGGACCAATTCCATGGCCTCCACGCTCTCCTGGCCTCAACCCTCTTGACTTTCATTTATGGGGGCATTTGAAAGCTCTTGTCTACGCAACCCTGGTACCAAATGTAGAGACTCTTTGTGCTCGTATTGTGGACGGCTGTGATACAATACGCCATTCTCCAGGGCTGCATCAGCGCATCAGGGATTCCATGCGACGGAGGGTGGATGCATGTATCCTCGCTAACGGAGGACGTTTTGAACATTTCCTGTAACAAAGTGATTGAAGTCACGCTGGTACGTTCTGTTGCTGTGTATTTCCATTCCATGATTAATGTGATTTGAAGAGAAGTAATAAAATGAGCTCTAACGTGGAAAGTAAGCGTTTCCGGACACATGTCCACATAACATATTTTCTTTCTTTGTGTGTGAGGAATGTTTCCTGAATGTTTGGCCGCATCTTCTTGTAACACCCTGTATATGGCTTCACACTCACAGTTTATCATCCAGATTCCTACAGCATTGCAACGTTTTGCTACATCATTACTGGACTGGTGTATCCAGTTAAATGAGTTGCCCTCGCCACCGTACTTGGCTCGTAGAAGCTGACCATGCGAGGAGACACTGCTCCAGAGGAATACCAACCTCACGTCTGATGCTGTGCGTATTTTACGCCAAGAATGGGAAGTTTTGTCCAGCGTTGCCCTGTTTCTTCTTACAGTAAGCAACATTCTCGTTCACCATATTGGCAACAGCATTGAGTCATTCCATCTCTAGCGGCATTTCCCTATTTTAAGTGCGCAGTTGAAGATCTTTAACAAAGATACTGGGCGGGGTCTCCTGGTTGCCGTCTGGTGCTGATCGGCGCACGCTATATGATTTTTCGGTCAATGTAAGTGTCGCAATTGCAGTAGTGGGATCGTATTCTGTGCAACTTGCAAATTTGCCACACCCCTTCTGTTGCTTAATTAGCTATAATTTGAGGTCTCCTTTTATCTTGTTAACTTTTAGCTGTCCAAAAGAGATCTTATTGAGTTCAAAAAAATGGTTCAAATGACTCTGAGCACTATGCGACTTAACTTCTGAGGTCATCAGTCGCCTAGAACTTAGAATTAATTAAACCTCACTAACCTAAGGACATCACACACATCCATGCCCGAGGCAGGATTCGAACCTGCGACCGTAGTGGTCTTATTGAGTTTTCTCCGTATAGTCTTCCATATAATTTGCTACCTACCCATAGTGTCAGCTTCAATCCGTATTGTCATTTGAGCCTAGTGGTAATTATGTCACGTACTATCAGCAAATAAGCCAACGGACTTGCCGCAGTGGTAACACCAGTTCCCGTCAGATCACTGAAGTTAAGCGCTGTCGGGATCTTGGATGGGTGACCATCCGGTCTGCCGAGCGCTGTTGGCAAGCGGGATACACTCAGCCCTTGTGAGGCAAACTGAGGAGCTGCTTGACTGAGAAGTGGCGGCTCCGGTCTCGAAAACTGACATACAGCCGGGAGGGCTGTGTGCTGACCACATGCCCCTCCATATCCGCATTGAGCGACGACGCCTGTGGGCTGAGGATGACACGGCGACCGGTCGGTACCCTTAGGCCTTCCAAGGCCTGTTCGGACCGAGTTTAGTTTTTAGTTTTTATTATCAGCAAATATATGTCACTCTCAGTCTTAATTTATATTTCATGTTCTCTTACTTTTCTACCTTTTCCATGGTTAGGGGACCTACAAATAATGGCCTATTGTATTCCTAAGCTGTTGATCTCATTGTGACGTGTTTTCGTTGTGTGCAAGGGCCAAACTCAACGATCAGTTTGTAAGATGGTCACGTCATTTTGATATTTGTATGTCATCGATATGCACGTCAGAGAGAGAGAAAGTTACGTTACTGTTAAACAATCTTTGGTCTTGTTGTGGCAGTCTTTGCCTCTGCGCAGTCCGATACATTCTTAGTTGAAGTATGGAAGGTGATAGAAATATTTAGTAGTGCTGTGTTGACTTGTGTTGGTTCCTGTTGGAGTTAGATGAAAGATTAATTGTAAAGGGTGGCAAGGATGAATGGTGTATATACAGGGTGAGTCACCTAACGTTACCACTGGATATATTTCGTAAACCACATCAAATACTGACGAACCGATTCCACAGACTGAACGTGAGGAGAGGGGCTAGTGTAATTGTTTAATACAGACCATACAAAAATGCACGGAAGTATGTTTTTTAATACAAACCTACTTTTTTTAAATGGAACTACGTTAGTTTTGTTAGCACATCTGAACATATAAACAAATACGTAATCAGTGCCGTTTGTTGCATTGTAAAATGTTAATTACATCCGGAGATATTGTAACCTAAAACCGAGCGAGGTGGCGCAGTGGTTAGCACACTGGACTCGCATTCGGGAGGACGACGGTTCAATCCCGTCTCCAACCATCCTGATTCAGGTTTTCCGTGATTTCCCTACATCGTTTCAGGCAACTGCCGGGATGGTTCCTTTGAAAGGGCACGGCCGATTTCCTTCCCAATCTTTCCCTAACCCGAGCTTGGGCTCCGTCTCTAATGACCTCGTTGTCGACGGGACGTTAAACACTAACCACCTAAACACATGTAACCTAAAGTTGACGCTTGAAACCTCCGACATTCAGTTGCGTGTTGTAACAAACACGGGCCACGGTCGGCGAGCAGCATCTGCAAGGACATGTTTACGATGACGACCGTGTTTACGAGTGTGGCTGTAGTGGACTGTTGTGGTTTGGTCTAGCTGTCGCAGTGTCCGCATGTAGCGCTTGGTGCTATTGTTATTCTGCATTCGTCTCCGCACGCAGACCAACTGCAGTACACCGTGTTACCAGACGTCTGTGATAGTGTAGTGTTGTAGGAACTGTGACCATGGTGTATTCGAACTCTGAAATGGCGGAGATGATACTCATCTATGGCGAGTGTCGACGAAATGCAGCTGAAGCCTGCAGGGTGTATGCAGAACGGTACCCGGACAGAGAGCATCCAACGTGCCGCACATTGCAAAACATCTACCGCCAAGTGTATGCAACAGGTATGGTCGTAGCACGCAAACGGGTCCGTAACAGGCCCGTCACAGGAGAAGCGGGTGCAGTTGGTGTGTTAGCTGCTGTTGCCATGAACTCACACATGAGTACACGGGACATTGCGAGAGCCGGTGGACTGAGTCAAAGTAGTGTCATGCGCATACTGCATCGTCACCGCTTTCACCCGTTTCATGTGTCGCTACATCAGCAATTACATGGTGATGACTTTAATCATCGAGTGAAATTCTGTCAATGGGCATTGATAGAGAATGCGTTGCAGTTCTACCTGTTTACCGATGAAGCGTATTTCACAAACCACGGGGCAGTGAATCTACGGAACATGCATTACTGGTCCGGGGACAATCCTCGCTGGCTCAGACAGGTAGAGCGACAGCGACCGTGGACTGTAAATGTACGGTGCGGAATCATTGGCAACCACCTCATTGGTCCTCACTTCATTGCAGGGGCCCAAACAGCTGCAACATACATCGCGTTTCTACAGAATGATCTGCCAACGTTGCTCGAAAATGTCCCACTGGAAACGCGTCGACGTATGTGGTATCAGCATGATGGTGCACCTGCACATTCCACAATTAACACTAGGCTGACCCTTGACAGGATGTTCGACGGACGTTTCATGGGACGTGGAGGACGCATAAATTGGCCAGCCCGTTCTCCTGAACCTACACCTCTGGACTTCTTTCTGTGGGGTACGTTAAAGGAGAATGTGTACCTTGATGTGCCTACAACCCCAGGGGATATGAAACAACGTATTGTGGCAGCCTGCGGCGACATTACACCAGATGTACTGCGGCGTGTACGACATTCATTACGCCAGAGATTGCAATTGCGTGCAGCAAATGATGGCCACCACATTGAACATCTATTGGCCTGACATGTCGGGACACACTCTATTCCACTCCGCAATTGAAAACGGAAACCACTTGTGTACGTGTACCTCACCCCTCACGGTAATGTACATGTGCGTCAGTGGAAAAGACCAATAAAAAGGTGTTAGCAGATGGACGTAATGTGCTGTTCCAGTCTCTTCTGTACCTAAGGTCCATCGCCGTTCCCTTTGGATCCCTACGTAATTCGGTACTCTCCGATACACACGATCGAACAGCGGAGTGGTACTCAAGCGTCAACTTTAGGTTACAATATTTCCCGATGTAATTAACATTTTACAATGCAACAAACGGCTCTGATTACGTATTTGTTTATATGTTCAGATGTGCTAACAAAACTAACGGAGTTCACTTTAAAAAACCGTAGGTTTGTGTTAAAAAACATACTTCCGTGCATTTTTTTATGGTTTGTATTAACGAATTACACTAGCCCCTCTCCTCACGTTCGGTCTGTGGAATCGATTCGTCAGTATTTGATGTGGTTTACGAAATATACTCAGCGGTAATGTTCGGTGACTCACCCAGTATATTGGGAGGCGAGATGGATTCAAATTTTACATAACGTTATTACTTTTGAAGAGAGGTGTGAGGTAAGACTGCAACACTGTGGAACTAGGACTGATTACTGTTAGCTAGTTAACTTGCTCAGAGCTGAGGGAAAGACCGCCACACTTCCCTGTGTCATACATTAACATGTTGACTGATCAAGCTGTTTCGTTTTTATAGAAATTGTCTATTAGCATTGTACCCTTTTTAAATTATTGTTCACTTTCTAAGCATAGTACTGTTCAGACCAACTTTATGTCTTTTTGAATGCCCTGTCTTTTTGAATGTACACTTCACTCCAAAAACGTTGCCTAGGAATGATATTTTGTAGGAATTTCCTCAAACTAAGATCACAATTTTCAAAGTTATTTTCATTTGTTAAGTGTCTTTATGTGTGTCAAACAGCAGTCTGATTAATATCGTAACAAAAAGATTTAAAAAAGTTATTCGAGGTAAAAAAAAAGTTGGTGACTCGCCTTACTGAAGCAGGGGCACTAACATTTTACAATGCAGCTAGACGTCTGTCGCTTAGAATTTTTCCGAGACTTTTCTGGAAGTTTTTTCTTGCGCGTCATAATTATGGCAGAATAGCCCCGCTTTGGGCAGTGCTGCTCAGCATATAATGAGGCCATCACGGGGATGGTCATAGGAAGGGCCCGGTCGTTGTAGCGCTCCAGGGGTGGCCCCCAGCCGGCCGTTATTGCAGCAACAATAATAAAGTCGTTGCGTCGGCGATAGCAAGTGCTGCAGTTGGCAGCCAAACAATACCCTTGCTGGCAATCTCCTTGCCTCCCTCTTTCTCTCTCGCCCTACTTCTCTTGTTCCCCTCCCCCCTTCCGCCCCCCTGTCGCCGGCTCTCTCTTCTTCTCTCCGCACGTGTGTGTGTGTGTGTGTGTGTGTGTGTGTGTGTGTGTGAGGTGGAGGGGGTTGTGCGGCAGTGTGAGGGAAGCTACCGCCCTCCCTAATGCCGCCATTTATATGGAGATTGTCCGCTACAATAATTCCGTGGGCAAACAGGACACAGTGGGAGGGCGGAAGGCCCGGAGCCTCGCCAGCCAGCTATCTGACCAGATTTCGCGGCGCTGCGCGGCTGCGCCCCTGCGATGTGTCCATTTTAATTACCCAAGTTGGCGAGCCCGGAAGCAGCCTGCGGCCTGCTGCGGCGCCGACCGCAGACGCATATAGCCGGAGCGGGAAGAGCGGGGCAGACGCGCACGCGCAAGCACGCGCGCCCGCGAGCGCACACACACATAGACACACGTGTTCGGACGTGCGAGACTCTGTAGGAGGACGAAGCGCGAACCCGAGTCGGCTGCTGCTACGGGTACAGTGTACGGCAGCACGTGACTGCCCCCGTGCGCACTCGTGGTTCGGCCTGCGCCGCCGCCTCAACTTGGGCACGACCACAGCGGCCTCCCTGTTTAACTTTGAGCTGGAAACTTCCAGCGCCAGTTCTCGCGGCCGTGCCCGGGAAGCGCTCCTAATACCACATCTCATTTTCCGAGGCGAAACCGACGCAGCGGACGGCGCTGCTCCCCACGCGCTACGGATGTTTCGGCGTGGATGCCAACGCGTAGTGCTTCGGTGAGGTCCGAAATGTGCTCGTACTGTGAAATTCTGGAATCGATCGAGTGAATGTGAGCCGTGAGAATCGTTCTTTGCTAATCACGCTCGGTCAACAACACCTAGCAACTGAAGAGCAATAGCAATAAAATCATCACGAACTTAAAAAAAAAATTACTTCAGTAAATACATGTAGCATGTATATGAGGAAGTATTCAATAGAATTGGGCAGAAGAGGAGTTTGTGGCACAACTTAACTAGAAGAAGGGATCGGTTGGTAGGACATGTTCAAATGGTTCAAATGGCTCTGAGCACTATGCGACTTAGCTACTGAGGTCATCAGTCGCCTAGAACTTAGAACTAATTAAACCTAACTAACCTAAGGACATCACACACATCCATGCCCGAGACAGGATTCGAACCTGCGACCGTAGCGGTCGCCCGGTTCCAGACTGTTGCGCCAAGAACCGCACGGCCACTCCGGCCGGCGGTAGGACATGTTCTGAGGCATCAAGGGATCACCTATATGCTCGACAAACTGACTGAAATGTTGGTAGCCCGCGGATTACGCTGGTTTCCGAATACTGGGCCCTATTGTCCACCTCGAAGTGTGAAATTACAATTAAATCACTACTATTAGCTGCTAACGGGCGTTAATGTACATCAATTCGGACAGTTGAAGATACGTGCCCCGACTGGGACTCGAACCCGGGATCTCCTGCTCACATAGCAGACGCTCTATCCATCTGAGCCACCCAGAGCACAGAGAATAGAGCGACTGCAGAGACTTAGCCACCGAGGGCACAGAGAATAACGTGACCGCAAGGACTTATCGCCGGTACGCTTCCCGTGAGAACTACATTGTCTACTTACTGCCCACAAACTTCATTCGTAGTGCCCCTGCCTTATACCCATTACTCTTGTCAGACAATCAACCGAGGCCCGTAAGAGTTCAGGCAATTCGTGTGCATCCGCACCGAAGGAGGTCACGGGCAGGTTAGCCTTAACGATATCAAGATGGCATCTGTTCTTTCGGACATGTCCGGAAGAACAGATGCCATCTTCATACCAATCAGTGTGGTTTCTTGGAGGAACAATCATCAATCTACTATGTGTTTACGGAGGAAATAACACTCTTACAGGCTTTTACTTAACGCCGTCACCTTACTGCAGACTTTTTTTACCTACATAATCTAGAAGCCAGTACATTTTACTTACCTCCCATGATCGGGGCTTTTGAGGCCCCCTATCGATTTTATCCCTCAGTTTTTACTCCACTGGCTGTTTCGGTTGTTGCATCACTCAGCTGGTGCATCACAGCTACCCAAATGTCCAAGAGAACGGTGTCCCCCAGGGCTCAATACCGAGTCTCTTCACCATCAATGGGCCCATGTCTTCCATCAGACTGTTGGTTTACACACTCTGTATGTTAATGACGACTTTTATATTTAGTATATCTGCCTGTACGTAGCCTCGGCTGAATGGAAATTCTGAGACGTCGTCCGAAGACCATTCGCTTGGATCTTCTCCCATGCTTTCAATTCTCTTACACTTAAAAGCAAGTCACGCACTTCTGTCCTCGTATCACGGTCTATCATCAGCCATGCTCTACTTCGATATCTCCACGTTGTTGCACCGTGGAGGGTAAAAATCGTAGAGGCAGACCAAGAGATGAATACACTGAGCAAATTCAGAAGGATATGGGCTGCCGTAGGTACTGGGAGATGAAGAAGCTTGCACAGGATAGAGTAGCATGGAGAGCTGCATAAAACCAGTCTCAGGACTAAAGACCACAACAACAACAACATATATGTAGTTTTATTTTGTCTAATGACTATAGTTTTCGGTTATTCGGTAATTAGTGTTGTGGTAGCGATAGCTACGATGCCATGGCGTAGGTGCAAGTTCACAGGTTGGCACTAAGACTCCTACACAGACGACAGCGCCATCTAGCCAGCGCTGTGCAGCTCTACGAGCGCCGCTGTAGATTCTGCCCATTTGATGCCGAGCAGACGACAAAGCAACAATGTAACTCTGTAACTTTATATACACCATCACACCTATGTGCTCATCTCAGCCAACGCTAAGCCCATAGTACAACGACTTTCAATTGCAGTACCAAGTACTCTACCTCACCTGCTCCTTCTAGTTTCCTACATTCGGCCTACCCTTAAAGCTTCAGGAGCAGGCCCACGCGCCGCTGTTCAGGCCGGGATACAAAATGTATCATCATTAGGATAGCGTATGATAAAATAAGAACACATAGTTAAAACATTTACAAAGTTGCAAAGCCTCAGATCAGTCACGAAATGGAAATCACACTGATAATCAGAAAGCTTTTCCACAATACTTTTGTATATATTCCAGCTATGTCTCTACATAGTCGTCTCTCTGACTCAGACATTTATCGTAGCGTCGTACCAACTTTCCAGTGACGTCGTCACGTGAATCCCAATCGTTGCGCAGCTGATTCATACGAAAGCGTGACACCAACTAACTCTTTAGTATGAATGAGCTACACAACGACTGGGATTCACGACACCCAGTTTTATGGTGCTATACGATAAGTTTGTCAATTCAAAAATAGAGTATGGGGCCTGAAGATGGCAAAGTGAATTGCCGAAACTGATTGCCTTCAAAATAAAATAAAATATATTAAAGTGTACGGCTGTTGATAAAGTTTATTGAATTGACAAGTACGTACCAGCAGATGTCCCCTGGCCGTAATGGTCCAATAGAGATACTATTCACGTCATTGTACAGAATGTATGAGTCTGGCGACATACCATCTGACTTCCGACAAGATATCATTCATACAATTCCGAAGACTGCAAGAGCTTATTAGAGCGAGAGTTATCTCAACATAAGTTTACCAACTGATGCATCCAAAGTTCTGACAAAAATAGTATACAGAAGAACGGAAAAGAAAATTAAGAATGTGTTACATGACGACCAGTTTCGCTTTAGGAAAGGTGAAGGCACCAAAGAGGCGTTTATGACGTTTCAGTTGACAATGGAAGCAGGACTAAAGAAGAATCAAGACAAGTTGATAGTATGTGACGACCTGGTAAAAGCATTTGACAATGTAAAAAAGCGCAAGATGTTCGAAATTCTGAGAAAAATAGGGGTAAACTTTAATATGTAATATGTACAGGAGCCATGGGGGAATAATAAGAGTGGACTGAGAAGAGCGAAGAGCTAGGATTAAAACGGGTGTGAGACAGGGATGCAGTGTTTCGCCCCTGCTGTTCAGTTTGTACATTGAAGAAGCAACGATGGAAAGACAAGGAAAGTGCTGGAGTGGAATTAAAATTCAATGTGAAAAGATATCAGTGGTACGAATCGCTGATGACATGACTATCCTGAGTGAAAGTGAAGAAGAATTACATCATCTGCTGAATGGTACAGAATATGTATTGAAAGCAGCAAAAAATGAGAACTTAATATCAGGATTGATGGTCACGAAGGAGATGACTCTATGAAATTCTGCTACCTGGGTAGCAAAATAACCAATGATGGATGGAGCAAGGAGGACATCAAAAGCGGACTGGCACAGGCAAAAAGGACATTCGTGCCCAATCAAAGTGTACACGTTGCATGGGGGCTTAATTAAATAGAATGCAAATAATTTTAATTTTAGTCGCTGTCTGTCCGGTTACGCAGTCTCGTACTGGTTGGCCCTGAGAAGTATTAGTACGCAATCTGACTGCATAGAATAACAACAAAGAATGAAAGGAAACTTCCGTTAACACAATTAATGAATTAAGCCCCCAGCAACTATAAAAGCTACGAAACAACAACTACGAACAACAAAGCACAAGTGTAACTGTTCTGTGTGTGGAAGTGTGATTCAACGTACACATCTGGCACGGTTCTTCCTCAATAAGACAAGATATTTTAAATACCATTTACACTGAATTAATTAACTAAAACTGAAATACTATAATTGCACATAGAAACCCGAATTACAGTCTAATACATGCACACAAGCCAGATGCCTCGTTGACTGAACCTGTGACCAAGAGGCATTGTTAGTTAGGAAATTTTAAAAAAAATTAAAAAATGTTTTTTACCTTCATATATATTGACTGAAAATACACTCTGATCATTACAACATCTCCATTCGAACAACATCTGCTGTCTAGCCCATCAAAACCACTGCACACGACATGGCCTCAAATAATACAGCTATCAACATCCTCTCAATAAAGCACTAACCACCACCACTTCTGAACAAGCACTGCCAGTGGAGGCGGCGGAATAAAACTCTTTGGCCTGAACTCTGGCGCTGTGACTCAGTGTAGCCACCTTTCACATGCCCTTCCTCCACGGGCTAGAATTTGATGGTATTTTTGTCAGCATTGGTGGTGAAAATACCACCAAATTCGTCAAAAAAAATACAGACCAAAAGATAATATTAATAAGTAAATATCACGTAACTAGATAGCCGGCCGCGGTGGTCTAGCGGTTCTAGGCGCTCAGTCCGGAACCGCGGGACTGCTACGGTCGCAGGTTCGAATCCTGCCTCGGGCATGGATGTGTGTGATCTCCTTAGGTTAGTTAGGTTTAAGTAGTTCTAAGTTCTAGGGGACTGATGACCACAAATGTTAAGTCCCATAGTGCTCAGAGCCATTTGAATCATTTTTGAACATAACTAGATAAATTTTGGCTTTGCACTGACCTTTCAATAACCTAATATATAAAATACAGTAAGGAATACAAATGCTTGCATACATGTGATTTTACATAATAGTTTACACAAGTATCATTCAATCAATGGCACCAGCAATGACGAATAGGTGTAGGTAAGAGTCTCATAACATTTCATAAACAGTAAATACACAAAAAAATCAGTTTATACAAATATTCACATAAAGTCCTTTCAATAGTTCAATAAACAAGTAGCACTTCTCAGAGTAGTTCACAGTTCCAACAGTAGCACCCAGCAATGGTCAACAGGTGCAAATAGCAGTCTCATAACATTTCATCAGCAGTATTTAAACAGCTCCAACAGTGGCACCCAGCAATGTTGAACAGGTGCAGACACCAACAAGTGACATCATTTCATTAGAAGCAGTTACATCAGTGGCACCCAGAAATGTTGAACAGGTGCAGACAGCAACAAGTGACATCTCAGTAGAAGCAGTTCCATCAGTGGCACCCAGCAATGTTGAACAGTTGCAGACAGCAACAAGTAACATTATTTCAGTAGAAGCAGTTCCATCAGTGGAACCCAGCAACGTTGAGCAGGTGCAGACACCAACAAGTGACATCATTTCAGTAGAAGCAGTTCCCACAGTGACACCCAGCAATGTTGAACAGGTGCAGACAGCAATAAGTTACATCATTTCAGTAGAAGCAGATCCATCAGTGGCACCCAGCAACGTTGAACAGGTGCAGACAGTAACAAGTGACATTATTTCAGTAGAAGCAGTCCCATCAGTGGCACCCAGCAATGTTGAGCAAGTGCAGACACCAACAAGTGACATCATTTCAGTAGAAGCAGTTCCCACAGTGGCACTCAGCAATGTTGAACAGGTGCAGACAGCAATAAGTGACATCATTTCAGTAGAAGCAGATCCATCACTGGCACCCAGCAATGTTGAACAGGTGCAGACAGCAACAAGTGACATTATTTCAGTAGAAGCAGTTCCATCAGTGGAACCCAGCAATGTTGAGCAGGTGCAGACACCAACAAGTGACATCATTTCAGTAGAAGCAGTTCCATCAGTGGCACCCAGCAATGTTAAATAGGTGCAGACAGCAACAAGTCACATTATTTCAGTAGAAGCAGTTCCATCAGTGGCACCCAGCAATGTTGAGCAGGTGCAGACAGCAACAAGTGACATTATGTCAGTAGAAGCAGTTCCATCAGTGGCACCCAGCAATGTTGAGCAGGTGCAGACAGCAACAAGTGACATTATTTCAGTAGAAACAGTTCCATCAGTGGCACCCATCATGTTGAACAAATGCAGGTAACAGTCCATAATATTCACTATCACTAATCAGACAGTTCATCAGAGTTCATTAGCATAAATTAAACATTTCTAAGTGGCACCCAGCAATGTTGAGCATGTGCAAGGATGAACAACAGTTTGAAGGCACACACAATTGCTTTTACAAAATTATTATTAATGCTCTTACACTAAACATACAAATTATAACAAACATACAAGTGATATCAGATAATTGTCATATTAACTATTACAATACACAAATAACAGTAAACCTATAATACTTGTGGGTGTCAATGCAAGCCACAACAAACAAGTAAAATAATATTTAGGCGATAGGTCGGTACCAATTATTTGGGATTAGGAAAGGAAAACACACAAAACACACTCCCTCATCTTTCATCCACATTTAAGTACTACTGTATAACTGAATAGTGTTAACTGTGTAAATGTAATTCAGTCAAAATTTGATGTTCAAAATGTGTATCAAGTAGTAGTGGCAACAGTGTATAACAGTCAAAAATAGTTAGTCAACGTCATAGTCATCAAGTCAAGACCAATGTTTGCCAAGCCAGATCAAAATGTACAGTTGATGAACAACTGTCAGTGTGCCAAGATATGCAAATGCTTCGTCTCTCCAGAAAAAAGTATATACTGCTTATTGATTTAACAAAGTGTGTGTGTAGACAATCTTCCTTCTACTTGAGTGTTCTAATCTGCCATCTTCATCCACCTCGTTCCATGTAAACCAACAAAAAAATATGCTCCTCACTTACTTTACCTCTTATCCACCAAAACTCCAATCAACATCAGCATCACATAAACTTAATACTTCAATAATACCTCTTACGTCGATACATATAAACCTTATCATCAATATCATTTACCTTACCTCTTGTCCACCAAAACTCCAATAATCATCAACTTTACACAATCTCAATACCTCAATAATACCTCTTCAATACGTCGATACATATAAACCTTATCGCCAATATCATTTCACTTCCATAACAACTCTTTCCTCTAGTCAGTCTCCTCGAACAAGTACAGATAAAATCCTAGTGCAAACTTCAATTCATCATCCCATACAATCCGAAGACACAATGTCCACATACAACCTCTGTGTAATCCATCTGACCCAAATCTTCTTCTCATTATGAATCATAAAATACATTTTGGTTACCTCGTCCATCATTAAATAAAAGAAATGCCTTCATGACCTCTAACAGCCTTTAGTTTGAATAACTTTCAGTAAGTAAGTACGACTATGGAGTGTGAATGATAGTAATAATTCACAGTGTGTACACCACTTTAAGAATCATGGCAAAACAGAAGCAAACATGTGGAGTATTTCTTGTGTCAAGTGTCACTTGCTATTTCAATTGCTCACGAAGAATGCAGTGTAATAACTGTCAATGGTCTAAACCTAGTGTTGGTATGTCATGTCGTTAGCTTCCTTCCTGTTAGCATAAATTTATACAGCTTCCATAAAACCTTCAGCTCATGTGATTTCTATGAAGTTTCTTGTACTAATGTCGTTCGTCGAATTATAGCAGTTCATTTTCTTTTCTTAAAAATATAAGGCACTGAGCGTAAGCAAAACATGCAATAGCGAGTAAATATACCAGTGGAGAACAGAATTTTAACAAGTGGATGCAGCACAATTCCTACAACGAGGCTCTGCCAAGCAAACAATCTATAATTACTACCATAGTGTAACCTAAACTCTATGTTCGTACACAGTATATCAGCATTTCTATATACCAAATTAAAGAGTAGTTATGACAACAAAACAGAAATGTGTAAATATGCAATCCATACGCAAAGCAGCAAATATATATCTTACATAATAAACAGGTCATTAGCATCATATCAGCATAAGCAAATAAATGTTCATATGTAATCTTAATAAGTAAACATGAAAGCGCAAGCAGATAAGTCACAAAGTATAACCTACATCCATAACCATATCAGCACATTTGATCAGGTGACAATTATAATTTAAATAAATAAGCACAGCAGGCACATAATAAAAAAATGTGACATCAGTGAAAAAGCAAAGAATGCATAATATACACAAATAACAACCCTGTTCATTAATCAATCATTGTCAAATCAGTTAATGTACGCAAGCACGTCGCTTCACAAGTAAATTCATAGAACATGAAATTTAGCACAAAGTATGAATCACGTAATCGCGAGCAGCAAATTTCGTCTAAAGTACGTGCCTAAGTGGAAATATGTTACCTGAAAAATAAACTGAATTAATAGTTACCTTTTTAGTTTATTAGTTTCTTCTTCGAAATTACATTCTTCCTGAAAATTTCTCGATAGCAAGTCCTCTCAACGTCGGACACACACAGAATTAACCTGAAGTTCTTAAATATTTTATACAACTGTATCCTGAAAAGTACTGAACGTTAATAACATAATTTATCATGTCACTATAGCTTTATACTGAATTTAATCAGAGAAATTAGACTGTGTATTTGTTTACGGCTGTCAGTGCATTCACACTGAGCGCTCGATCAGCTGTAGGTACGCGTGACGTAGGAAGTAATTGTTTGCGGTCAACAACTGCCTTGTGCGGCGCGCAGACTTGACTGTTGCTTTGAGTATGTGCCGCCGCCGGAACACGGCGCGGTATGCTTGTATTCTCTGCATGTTTACGTATAACTGTTGGTTTCTCGAAAGTATGTCATTCCACAAAAATTTTAACGTTCGATATATGATGTATTCCCTTAGAGTGTCGAGAATTAAGAGTTTCTACTTCGACAGTGTTATCATGAATAATTTTGCGAACTCTGTATGGACCGTTATAAAGCAGAAAAATTTGCGACACAAGCCTTTTCCTTTGTGATACAAACGATGAGACTTAATTAACACCTTTCGACCAACTGATAAGGTTTTTAAACGACCAGGACGTTTAGCTGATTTCTCTCTTCTAGTGGCCGCAGATGCAATATTTTGCAGAGCCAGGTTCACAACTTCAGAATGCCGCAGTTTCCGTGTAGGCGGAAAAGGAACGATTTCAGAAATGCGATTTGTCGGTCCTTTATTTTTTTATATCAATATAGGCGGTAAAGAAGTTGAATCATTAGGGAGTTCATTCAGAATGTTTTGAAAAATATGAAGATACTGATCCCACGTTCTGTGATTCTGATGACAATAAAGTCGACACAATTTATTGATTTCCTTCATCCAACTCTCTGAAGAGTTAGATTGAGGGTGAAAAAGTTAAATGAAAATTGGTTTAATCTTACGACACCGTAGAGTTCGAAGCCAAATTTTAGAGCGAAACTGTGATCCATTATCTGATACAACCTTATCAACATGTCCCACTTCATTACGAAAATGTTCGATGAAAGCATTAGATACTGAACGAGCTGTTGCTTTGCGTGAGGGTGTAAAACACACATATTTTGATGTCAACTCCACTGCTACCAAAATGTACGCAAAACCATTAGTAGAACTAACCACTGGACCGAACAAATCGACTGCAGCCATGTCCTTTAATTTCGCTGGAATGATAGGAAACAACGATGCTCTGTGAGAAATAGTTGGCGGCTTAGCCTTTTGACATAATTTGCATTTGGCAAGAACAGATCGAATACGTTTTTCCATATTACTGAAGTAGCAATTTTCTCGCAATTTATGAAAGTATTTTCGGGGACCAAAGTGTGCATAACTGAAATGTGTATATCAAATCAATTTATTAACCCACTCATCAGGAATGCAAACTAACCAAACAGAGTTATCGACCGATTTTCGTTTAAAAAGAATATCATTGCGAACTAAATAATACTGTCTAATCGCTACGCTTTCCTTTCTCCTCCACTTCTCCTTAATGTCCTTCCAGATTGGATCCTTATTTTTCTCCTTAGCGATGTCCTGGAGCGAAGACGAAATAAAATTTTCAAACGCAACACCTTGAATATACATCAAACAATAATTGTTTTCTTTGCAGTCCTCTTCAGCACTTTGTTTCAAACCCATAGGTGCACGTAATAAAGCATCAGCAACAATATTTGAAGAACCCTGTATGTAAACAATACTAAAATCAAATTCCTGTAGATACAGCGCCCATCGTGACAATCTTCCATGTGTTAATTTTGTTGACATAAGAAATTCCAGAGCTCGATGATCGGTGTAAACCTTAGTATGTCTGCCATCCAAAAATATGCGGAATTTTGTGAAAGCCCATACAACAGCCAAGGCTTCAAGGTCAGTAATCGAATAATTCTTTTCTGATTTAGAGAGAACACGACTTCCCAATGCAATAGTTCTCTGTACTACAACGCCGTTTTCTTCTATCTCTTGAAATAAGTGTGCACCTAGGCCATTGTATGATGAGTCCGCCGCCAAACAAAAATCTTTAGATAAATCCGGATGCGAAAGAAGTGGAGCAACAACTAAAGCATCACGAAGTTGTTCAAATTCTGATTAAGCTTCCTCATCCCAACACCAATTAGAATTCTTTCCAGATAGTTCACATAAAAGAGGTGTGGTCAAATTGTCCAATCTAACAAAGTGTCTAAGAAAATTACAGACACCAAGGAAACTACGAACATCACGTTTTGTAGTAGGAACAGCATAATTACGAATAGCATCTAGTTTCTCTGGATCAGGAAGAATACCTTCTGTAGAAATAATATGAGCAAGAAATTTCACCTGAGAACAACCAAATTCAGATTTTTCCAAGTTCACTGTAATCCCAACCTTTGCAAAAATACGTAATAGTGAATCCAAAATTTTGTTGTGCTCACTCCAAGAACGTTTAGCAATAAGAATATCGTCAACATATGAAGTAATATTGTCACGATGATAAACAGGTAAAATTTCGTTTAAACTACGAATGAATGCTGCTGGAGATACAGTAAGTCCAAACGGTAATTTCCGAAATCACTTTTGGGTAAAATAGTCATATCCGGTTATCCTTTACTGACTCTCTAGATAGATTAATAGTTGAAGAGTTGTTTTGATAGATACAAAGAATAGTAAAAGAGTAGGCAGCAGTGCAGAAAACTAAAAGGGAAATAGCACTACTACAGCTTGGGGCCCTGTGCACGCTACGGCACATATTCACTTAGTGTAGTGAATCCCCTGAGGACTTAAATAGCCGCACATAAATTCCAGTTTGTGACTTAGTGGCCAATTTGGTGGAAGTGGGTACATAAATTGATCTAGCCATGAACCTGGATGTATGTCATTCTTAGAATTGCGAAAGATCTTAAGTTTCAGAACAGTTAAAAAGTGTTAATAGTCAAAGTTTTCGCCTCGTGGCGACAAAGACCTACCGCGTTTGTCCCAGTTCGAATGTCGATTATTGTCAAGTTCACGCGCCTGGCGCTCTCTTCTTGCATCTCGTATATGAAATAAATTATTTTCTTCAAAGCCCTCTGCTATCTCTGATTCTAAATTTCTTCTGCTGTCTCTTCCTACGATTTCGCTTTCAATTTGTTTGACTTGCTTTCGTAACGCCTCAAATTCCCATTTAACGCGTTCGTTAAATTTTCCCTGATTTTCAACATGTTTATTTATGTTCTGGTACTCTTCGGTTTCTGCAAATGGCAATGGAGCTGTATCATCTGAATCTCTGTCCTCATGTAAACTAAGATTTGTCAATTTATCTGAAATCTCCTCAACTCTTTCCGATAAGTCACCTATTATTTCTTTCTGTTTATTTACGTCTTCCGTAAGTGTCGCGACTCGGGTTTCAGTATTGACACAGTTAGTAGTTAACTGTTCATATTGTTGTGTTAGGTTATTTATTCTGTCATTTGGTACGAATTCCTCGATTCTCTCAAATATTTCTTCCTTATCGTGTAAATTTAACTCTGAAAATTTTTGTACCATCACGTGATCTCTTTCTTCCTGTTCTCTATCCTGTTCCTTTTGTCTAATTTCTATTGAAATTAATCTATTATTGTGAGCATTCAAAATCGGTTGTACTTCTTCTTTAATTTCTTTCTTTAATTCATCTTTCATATTTTTGAAACATGTCCCTATTCGTGAGTCTAACCGTGTTTCCATTGTTTCCATCTCTGTTTTCATTGTTCCTATTTGTGAGTCTAACCATGTTTCCATTGTTCCCATCTCAGTTTTAATTGTTCCTATTTGTGAGTCTAACCGTGTTGCCAAAGTTCCCATCTCTGTTTTAAATTCAGATCGTAACTGTGATCCCACTGTTTTTAACTCAGATCCCTAATTAAATATTGCACTCATCAACTGCTCCATATTAACTGGTTCGAAATTCTTTTCGCCCCTAACATTTCCCGCAAAACCAACTTCTTCCATCAAAGCTGTAAAGCTATCTGTGTTCGATACTATTCCAGAGTCTTCTGTCGTTAATCTCGTATTCTGAAAATTTTTTGATTGTGAAAAGTTTTGAACTGGTTCTGTACTACTTTCCCTGCTTATTAAATTATTTTCTACTTCATTATTCATCATCCTGTTCTCCTGTGTTGGCGAGTTCGCCATGTTAACATTTTCGTCATTCTCCCTATCCATCATTTTTGCCTTATTCATCGATCGCGTAATCATTTACAAAACATACAAAACTCGTCACGATAAGAAAATTACACACAATGACACTTTATCTCCAACAATATCATTCACACGAAATGCTTCCCGACAAACACGATTAACGAACAATTGAAATCTTCATAATTGCACAAAATTGTCAAACCCGTATACAAGACATCAAAAATTAAATTCTGCAAAACTACCATTAGAAGAATGACAAGACAACCACAAATGTTCAATTACCAAATCTACACGTGCAATATAGACTACAATTACTAAACTACAAATTACTACAACAGTACTACTGTCTGCTATTTTTACTATCAAAAGAATTCCAAGGGACGATCCGAAGCAGCGGTCGCCACGTGCATGGGGGCTTAATTAAATAGAATGCAAATAATTTTAATTTTAGTCGCTGTCTGTCTGGTTACGCAGTCTCGTACCGGTTGGCCCTGAGTAGTATTAGTACGCAATCTGACTGCATAGAATAACAACAAAGAATGAAAGGAAACTTCCGTTAACACAATTAATGAATTAAGTCCCCAGCAACTATAAAAGCTACGAAACAACAACTACGAACAACAAAGCACAAGTGTAACTGTTCTGTGTGTGGAAGTGTGATTCAACGTACACATCTGGCATGGTTCTTCCTCAATAAGACAAGATATTTTAAATACCATTTACACTGAGTTAATTAAATAAAACTGAAATACTATAATTGCACATAGAAACCCGAATTACAGTCTAATACATGAACACAAGCCAGATGCCTCGTTGACTGAACCTGTGACCAAGAGGCATTGTTAGTTAGGAAATTTAAAAAAAATTAAGAATGTTTTTTACCTTCATATATATTGACTAAAAATACACTCTGATCATTACAACATCTCCATTCGAACAACATCTGCTGTCTAGCCCATCAAAACAACTGCACACGACATGGCTTCAAATAATACAGCTATCAACATCCTCTCAGCAAAGCACTAAGCACCACCACTTCTGAACAAGCACTGCCAGTGGAGGCGGCGGAATAAAACTCTTTGGCGCGATGTCTGGCGCTGTGACTCAGTGTAGCCACCTTTCAACGTATCAAACAGATGTTAGTTTGAGGATGAAATTTCTGAGAAAGGACGTTTGGAGCACAGCGTTGAATGGTAGTGAAACATGGACTGTGAGTGAACCAGAAGAGAAGAGAATCGAAGCATTTCACAAGTGATGCTACAGACGAATGCTGAAAATTTGGTGGACTGATAAGGTGAGGTATGAGGAGGATCTGCGTAGAATCAGAGAAGAAAGGAATACGTGGAAAACACTGACTTGGAGAAGGTATGATAGGACATCTGTTGAGACATCAGGGAATGACTTTCGTTCGTGGTACTAGAGGGAGCCGTAGAAGGCGAAAACAGTACTGGAAGACAGGGATTGCAATACATCCAGGAAATACAGAGGACGTAGGTTGCAAGTGATACTCTGAGATGAAGAGATTGGTGCAGGAGGGGAGAAGAAGACCGGTGATCATTAAAAAAAAAAGGGGGGGCGGGCTGCCTGTTCTCGTGACATAAATCACATCGAACACGCGTGAGATGCGTTGGTGAGGCGTGCTGCAGCACGTCATGCAGTAGACCTCAACCGTGCTGGTGGAGGAAGGAACGCCCTCCCACAGGAACTCCTAAACAACTCTGCGGCCAACATGGAAGCATACATTTCCGTCTGTGGTGATCGCTCACCTTCTTGAGAACTAAGTTCCGACAATTTTAATGTCCAAGGGCCCATCACGGTGACTCCAGTGTATTTATTGTCTTTGAATAAAAGTGTCATTGCTGTTCGTCGCACCTTTACCTCCTGTACCATACCACAGTAGTTTTCTCTATGTATGTACCAGGTTTCATCATCACGCCATGTTATTTGCCAGCGACACAACATGCGGAAGTTACTTTCGTCCTTATGTATTGCGTACTAGTGCCGGACGTTGTGGGCGAGCGGTTCTAGACGCTTCAGTCCGGAACTGCGCTGCTGCTACGATCGCAGATTCGAATCCCGCCTCTGGCATGGATGTGTGTGATGTCCTTAGGTTAGTTCGGTTTAAGTAGTTCTAAGTCTAGGGGACTGATGACCTCAGATGTTAAGTCCCGTAGTGCTCAGAGCCGTTTAAAACATTTTTTGAGTACTAGTGTATTTAAAAAGGAGTCCCAAAAATCGGTATTGTGCAACAACGTGGAGATATCGAAGTAGAGCATGGCTGATGATAGACCGTGATACGAGGACAGAAGTGCGTGACTTGCTTTTAAGTGTAAGAGAATTGAAAGCATGGAAGAAGATCCAAGCGAATGGTCTTCGGACGACGTCTCAGAACTAACATTCAGTCGAGGCTACGTGCACGGAGATATACTAAATATAAAAGTCGTCATTAACAGACAGAGTGTGTTAACCAACAGTCTGATGGAAGGCATGGGCCCATTGATGGCGAAGAGATTCGGATTGAGCCCTGAGGGACACCGTCCTCTTGGACATTTGGGTAGCTGTGATGCACCAGCTGAGTGATGCAACACCCGAAACAGCCAGTGGAGTAAAAACTGGGGGATAAAGTCGATAGTGAGCCTCAAAAGCCCCGATCATGGGAGGTAAGTAAAATGTACTCGCTTCTAGATTATGTAGCTAAAAAAAAGTCTGCGGTAAGGTGACGGCGTTAAGTAAAAGGCTGTAAGATTGTTATTTCCAACGTAAACAAATAGTAGATTGATGATCGTTCCTCCAAGAAACCACACTGATTGGTATGAAGATGGCATCTGTTCTTCCGGACATGTCCTTAAGAACAGATGCCATCTTGATATCGTTAAGGCTAACCTGCTCATGACCTCCTTCAGTGCGGATGCACACGAATTGCCTGAACTCTTACGGGCCTCGGTGGATTGTCTGCCAAGACTAATGGGTATAATGGCAGGGGCACTACGAATGAAGTTTGTGGGCTGTAAGTAGAGAATGTAGGTCTCATGGGAAGCGTGAAACGTCCCCTTAGAAAAATTAATAAATTACTGTGCTCGTATACCCCTTACGTTATTTGCTTTTCAAACAGCTGAGCAAAACTTAACGTACTCAGACATTACTCTCCTTACTTATTCTGATCAACACTAAACTGACACACAATATTTTTAGCGCAACGGAATCTGACTTTCAATAATCCCTACAAAAGAATGGCCCTGACTAACATTAACCTATACTTTTCAAAAATCACTTATCTCACAAAATCTTCGTTACTCGAACTACTGCAATACAGCGAGCGCCACTACTGCCAGCTAAATAAAAGATTCAAACTACTGAAGGCACTGACTGCTGATAGGCATAGTTAGCAAATGAAAGATTTTGATAGAGAACAAACAATGTATTTACCTTAATACTGTTCAAAAGTCATAATATATATAGCAGTTCATGACATCCATTCTTACAAATGTACTGTTTCTGATGGACACACGTCCAGATCATCCACTCTCAAAAATCCGCCATCTCACTTCCCCACATCCACCACTGCTGGCGGCTCACCTCCAACTGCGCAACGCTACGCGCTGTTAACATCCAGCTGCCCAACACTACAATGGCAGACAACAATGCAAACTAGCCACAGACTGCACACAGGACAGCCAGTGATTTTCATACAGAGCACTACGTGGCGTTACCAATAAGAAAACCTAAACAGCTTACTTACAAGTGTACCGGCGATAAGTCCCTGCGGTCACATTATTCACTGTGCCCTCGGTGGCCTAGATGACTAGAGCGGAGCGTGCCGACGATAAGTCTCTGCAGTCGCTCTGTTCTCTGTGCTCTCGGTGGCTCAGATGGATAGAGCGTCTGCTATGTAACCAGGAGATCCCGGGTTCGAGTCCCAGTCGAGGCACATATCTTCAACTGTCCCCGTTGATGTATATCGACGCCCGTCAGCAGCTAATAGTATTGATTTAATTGTAATTTCACACTGAGAGGTGGACAATAGGGCTCAGTATTCGGGAACCAGCGTAATCGGCGGGCTACCAACATTTCAGGCAGTTTGTAGAGCATATTGGTGAGTCTAATAGGTCAGTATATATTGATGGATATGAAGTTTTTAGCTGGTTTAAGGATGCTGATACTATCCGGTGCGATATTACTGTGCCTGTGTTATTCTGAATTACGACGGCAAGTTCCTTTGGACATGCATGCCTGTGAGTCGTGCACGGATAGCCATATGATAAGGCGATAGCTCGCTATAAGCGGAAACTCCGGGTTCGAGTTGCAGTCTGGCATACATTTTCATTGTCTTCAATCCATTCTACAGCTGATGTGAAATGCCCTGCTAAACCCGCAGGACAGGACAGATAGAATAAATTGTGGAAAGGGGCCAAAATAAGGGGCTGTCAGTTACACTCGAACATACAACTTTATTATTTGATCAAACATTACAAGAGCCCAAAATTTTTTTAAACACACAGCTTTAATCTTTGGGACTTAATTACCAGTAGTAAGCCACTTTAATTTAAAAACGACTGAAGACCAATAACTTAAAACTCAAGCATAATCAGAAATTTAAAAGGCAAGCCCTATCTTAAAACAGTTCTTTAGTTAGGCCAAAGAAAACAAGTTCAATTCAAATTGGCTGAAGGGCGCACACTTAAAACTCCAAAACATTATTCTTTTTAAAAATTACCAAAGTCCTTACGTGAAACAGTTCTTTAATTTAGGCTGAAAGCCTTAAGAACAAACAACTGAAACTCAAACCCGCTGAAGGCCGAAGACTTAAAAACTCAATTATTTTTTAAATGCCGAAGGACTTACAGGAACCAGCAATCTAAACTCGGCTGAAGACCTTAAGAGTAAAACATCTCTAATTTAAAACACAAAACGCGTATCTTTGTCTCTGTAAGTGCGTAACACTGCGTCAGTATCGTACGACCAGCTGTATGGATGCGAATCAAAATATTCATATCACTACATCAACGAAATAAAAGGCGTGAAAATTTTGGATATTATCCTTGTATAGCCACTGACAACCGTGGACGTGTTATTCCCTCCAACTACAACTCCAGAGCCAGCCGATGTGGCTGAGCGGTTCTAGGCGCTTCCGTCTGGAACCGCGCGACCGCTACGGTCGCAGGTTCAAATCCTGCCCCGGGCATGGATGTGTTTGATGTCTTTAGGTTAGTTAGGTTTAAGTAGTTCTAAGTTCTAGGGGACTGATGACCTCATATGTTAAGTCCCATAGTGTTCAGAACCACTTGAACCATACAACTCCAGAAACTTTTAACTGCTATCTAAGCCTGTCTCTAAGAGGCCTGTCGACGATGAATTCATTAGTGGCGGGGCAAAAGCTCAGGAGTAGAAGAGATGGAGAAAACTGGACATTAGTTTTTTAAAGGAACCATCACGGCATTACCTTTCGATTTAGGGGATCGATAAAAACAAAAATATCGGTCCGTCCCATAAAATTTCGGACGTGCAATCGCATAAATTTAGCTTCTTCTTCTAATATTTCCGCTGAATACCGTCCACCCATCTTCAGAGTGAGCCGAGGTGACAAACACTGGAGCACTTGCTCCGTCCTTTGAAACCCGAGGACCGGACCACTGCGTATGCGGCCAAAGATACACAAGGCTCCAGAAACGTTGATAGGCGGCAAATGGGTGTAACATATGCATGGAAATTAAATCTATGGCTGCACAGTCGATCCACACGGTGATATCGATGTGTCACGGAGAGCTGCACCGTCGCGATGCGCGATGTCTTTGTGATTTAATTACAAAAATTGTCGGATTCCATGATTTCTCCAAGCTGAAGCCTCTATCTTAGTTCATTAATTTCGTCGCCAACCGAATTTCAATTGCTTCTTTCACTACTGAGTCCCAGAAAGACGAAGTCGAGGCTAAATTACCGTCGGCCTCGGCTCTCTCTGAAGATGGCTGGACGGCACTCAGCGGAAATATTAGAAGAAGAAGCTGAATTTATGCGGCTGCACGCCCGAAATTTTATGGAACAGTCTTTACACCGCGAAAACATGAAGATGCACAAAAATATCGGAAGTTGCAGAGGTATTCGAACCATCGCACTTAGCAATCTGTCCTCAGCAATACGAGGCTACTATCTCGTCATAGCGTCCCATCGTTCGCCGTGTCAATTGGAGTAACTGACTTGATCTCGAGTGCTGCTAGGAATTTCTGTTCGAAGGAAGAGCTCGAACGGGTTCCATTCAGTCTCGTGTCGACAGTTTAAAGCAGAAAGAATAATATCAGATTCAAGTAATAACCAAACGATTATTCAGACCGATATGTAGAATTTATCATACTTGCGGAAAAATATAATCCACAGACCTCTGAAAATACCCCAGTATATAAGTGTGAGAATTGTCACACAATCAGTTTAACAGTTTATGCATCCCAGTTTCTGGCAAGAATAATGTACCGAAGACTGGTAAAGAAAATGAGGGTCTCTTAGGTGATTATCAGTTGACTTTAAGAAAGGTAAAGACAGCAGAGGGACAGTTCAGACGTTGTGCCTGATAACAGAAACAAGACTTAACAAATTTAAGTCACGTTCACAGGATTTGTCGACACAGAAAAGTATTCGATAAATTAAAATTGTAAGGTGGTCATGTCATTAGTGTTTCTGTATGTTATCGATGTGTACGTCAGAGAGAAAGAGAGAGAGAGTTACATTACTCTTAAACAATCTTTGGTCTTGTTGAGGCACAGTCTTTGCCTTCGTGCATATTATTAGTTGCATATTCTTAGTTGAAATGTCTTAGGTGATTGGCGTCTTCAGCAGTGCTGCGTTGGCTTGTGATTCTTTTGTGTTAGATGAAGAATACTGTAAAGGACGGCAAGGACGAATAACACAGAAATTCTAAAACGTGAAGAGAATACATATTTTGCATAATGTTATGTTTTGAAGAGAAGTAGTTTGAGGTAAGACTGTAGCACTGCGCAGCTAGGAATGATTACTGTTAGCTAGTGAAGTTGCTCAGAGCTGAGAGAGAGACTACACCACTTCGCTGAGGCATGCATTAACATATTAACTCATTAAGCTGCTCGATTTTTGGGAAACTCTCTGTTAATATTGTACCATTTTTAAATTGTTCTTCACTTTGTTAAGCTTAGTACTGTTCAGACGGATGTTATTTGTGAAGAGCGTGCGAAGTTTTTTTATTTTATTTTAATACATACATCATTCTAAGAATCGTTGTCTTGGAATACCGTTTCATAGGTATTGTTACACCCCCCTTTCTACTGTTCATCATTGCTCATTATCACATCTCACAGTTTGTATGTAGTTTGGAAATTTTATTCAGAAATAGGAATCTACTGAAACGTCCCCTAAGAAATATTACACATGACTGTGTTTAAACTGACACACAATATTTTTAGCGCAACGCAATCTGACTTTCAAAAATCCCTACAAAAGAATGGCCCTGACTAATATTAACCTATACCTTTCACAAATCACTTACCTCACCAAAAATCTTCGTTACTCGAACCACTGTAATACAGCGAGCACCACTACTGCCAGCTAAATAAAAGATTCAAACTACTGAAGGCACTATCTACTAATAGGCATAGTTAGCAAATGAAAGATTTTGATAGAGAATAAACAATGTATTTACCTTACTAGCGTTCAAAAATCATAATAATATACATAGCAGTTCATGACATCCAGTCTTACAAATTTCAAAACTCCACCATCTCTCTCCCCACTTCCACCACTGCTGGCGGCTCACCTCGCAACTGTTCAACGCTACGCGCTGTTCACATCCATCTGCCCAACACTACAATGGCCAACAACAATGCAAACCAGCCACAGACTGCACGTAGCACAGCCAGTGATTTTCATAGAGAGCGCTACGTGGCGTTACCAATATAAAAACCTAAACAGCCTACTTACACTACCTTAACCGCTGCCTGCTTGCTATTTGCTGTTGTGCTTTCGAGAAATCAGCAACAATATTGTCAAGACGGGAGGTAGGTTGAAATTTTGTTTGGGGCCAGACAACTGTTTTACTTCAGTTGCGCATTTAACATAAATACAAATTGCATTCACATCAGTTACAGTTCACTTCATATTACATTCTGTTTCGCCACTGTTTAGCATACGAGTTTAAGTTGAGTAACAGTTTGTGGGGACATAGTTTTCGGTAATATGTAGATTTTATAGAGTGGGAGGTAAAGTTGAACTAAATTCCATACAGAAACAAAATACGCTGGGGAGCGCTAGTTATTAGAAGTTCTCAGAAAAACTGGTTACGCTATAGCGAATGCCATATCATGTAGAAAATGTACAAGAACTTACAGGGCACAATAAGAGTGGAAGAACAGGAACAAAGTGCCGGGATTGGAAAGGGTATAAGACAGGGATGTCTTCTTTATTCCTTACTGCTAAATCGCTATATCAAACAAGAAAAGACAGAAATACTAGACTTGTTCAGGAGTAGGATTAAAATTACAGAATATCAATGATAAGATTCGCTGATGCCACTGTTCTTCCCATTTAAAGTGAGGAATAATTACAGCACACACTGTCAGGAATGAACAATTTACTAAGAGTAGTATAAGGACTGAAGGCAAACCAAGGACGATGAAAGTAATGGAAGTTAGACATACCATCGAGAATGGGAACCACGAAGTAGAGGGAAGAGTTCTGCTATATTGGGTGAAGAATACTCTATGAAGAGCCAAAGAAAGAGGACGTAAGAAGCAGACTAACATAGTCAGCGAGAGCATTCATGGCCAAAAGAAGTTTTACTAGTTTTACTAGTTAATTACAGGAAGAGATTTTTGAGAACGTATGTTTGGAGCACAGCAGTTTATGGGAAACTGGAAAAAGAAGAGAATTGAAGCGTTTGGCGTGTGATGCAATAAAAGTATGAAGAAAACTAGGTGGATTGATACAACAGGAAATGAGGTTCTCTACAGGACTGATGAAGAAAGAAAGATAAAGAAATCAGTGAGGAGAAGAAGGCTCGGGATAACAGAACATGTCTTACATCAGAAAAAACATGTATGGCACTACAGGGAGCTATAGAGGGTAAAAACTGGGATACATCCAAAAAATTATTGAGGACGTTAGGTGCAAGGCAACTCTAAGATGAAGAAGTTGACAGTGTCGAACCGCGTTAAACCATTCGGAGGACAGGTGACGAAATGCTACTAATAGTAATAATAAAGAACTCACGCAGTGAGGTTCTAACAAATTTAATTATCAATATAAATAGATCATCTACTCTGGAAATCGAGAATCTGTTATCGATATTGATACTAGTAATATATCGGTCCCAGAGATTCCAAGACATTCGAGAATATTTTACTTTCAAGTTCGCCACCAGATGAGAAATGGCAAAATAAATTTTATTTATGGTTTCTTCCGTTACTTCTTGGTAGAACAATTTGTTTCCTAAGGATGGCCCAATAAGCCAAAGACTAGTTTGAAATAAACAAAAATCAGTAGAACAAAAACAGTGAACTTGTTACCCAAACGTAAAAACCGACAAGAGAAATATATTTTCTGTGTGATATAGTAACAGAGTAATGATTTCTTCATTTCTTTTCCTTTACTTGTACTGTGAAACCTTGCTTCTTGCCAAATTTCATGATTCTACGTCAACGGGAAGTACGCTGGAGGTTTTGATCAGTGAGTTTGCAAATATCAAATGGCTCTGAGCACCATGCGACTTAACTTCTGAGGTCATCAGTCGCCTAGAACTTAGAACTAATCAAACCTAACTAACCTAAGGACATCACACACATCCATGCCCGAGGTAGGATTTGAACCTGCGACCGTAGCGGTCGCTCGGCTCCATACTGTAGCGCCTAGAATCGCACGGCCACTCCGGCCGGCGCAAATGTCAAAATATGCAACATAAATGGCCGTATCTTCTGACGGCATTGACTTACAAGCTTCAATTTTTTTGCAGTACCAAAGGAACGTAGGCCTAAGAATGTGACACGAATTTCAGTTTGATACGTCTACCCTTTCGTGAGAAAGAGGGTTTAAACTGTGGGAGAGACAGACAGACAGAATGAGAGAAAGACAGACCGACAGCCAAGTGATCCTATAAGGTACCGTTGTTACCGACTGAGGAAGGGAACCCTAAAAATTAAGAAGAAAATAATGTCACCTTCTTAAATCGACATTAACGGACGCAAAAGCGGCCATCGAACAGTCCCATAGCGCGGATGTGGTAGCGATCCATTATGATCGAAGTGTACTCTGGGTCTCATCGCAGATTTACATACCACTCTACCGATTTATCACATTAATGGTAAGCTTTGTTACGAATGTTTGCAGAGATACCGCTAAGTCGCCACAAAAGGACTCTGACTGATCTCGTTGAGGAATTAGACTGTGGCACAGCAGTCGACAATCCGAGGAGGGACCACGTTCAGCCAATGAGAAAACTGTTGTGCTAGATAGCCGCTGGCACTCCAGAAAGCTGTGCGTCGCCAAACTGGGTCGTTACCCCCGCTTTTTCGCCGCCGGCTGCTGGATCCTTCTTCAGTGAATTCCGGAGCAGTCGTCGTAATTTGCGGCCGCTGCAACAACGCCAGCGGATGCCGCCGGCGCCGACCGCGGCCGCTCGGCTGGCGCTGCCGGTGGCTTCCCAGAACCGCGGGGGCCAATTTGGGCCGTCGATTAGCCGGGTCGGTCCTGTGGGCGCCTCGTGCGGCGATCGCGGGTCCGTCTGAGAGGACTGCGCCAAAAACTCAGCTCGTCAGCTGGCTGAGGAACGGCACGCCATTATCAGCTGACAGCACAAGGGCCGACAGGTGCGTGCTAATCGTGACACAGGACCGGCCGACGCCCAGCTGCGGTTCGGGAGCAGCTCGGAAACTGGTCCGAGAGCGAGGAGATTTTTCTCCTTTACAATGAGCGTAATACCTTTACCCGTGACTCATTATTTTCGTACAAGCTCAGCTCAAATGTAGAATGTGTTTTAAGTTCTTTCAGTGTGCAGCTGCTATATGTAAATGTACAGATACTGTATTACACATACCATTAAGTAGAAAGTGCTTTGGACCGGTATGGTAAAGCGGTTTGACGCCGACTGGTTTGACTCACCACTAATTCCTTTTCATACTGAGTAGCACTTGCAACCTACGTCCTCAGTTGTTTGCTTGACGTACTTCTGACTCCGCCTGCCTTTAGAATTTTTACTCTCTACAGTTCCCTCTAGTACCACGGAAGCTATTTCATGATGTCTTAACGGGTGTTCTACCATCCTGCCCCTTCTTCTTGTCAGTGTTTTCCATATTTTCCCTTCATGGACGATTCTGTGGAGAATCTCTTCGTTTCTTACCTTACAAGTCCTAAGTTTCAACATTCTTCTGTAGCACTACATCTCAGATACTTAGATTCTCTTCCGTTCCTGTTTTCTCACAGTCCATGTTTTATAAAACAATAAACTTGTAGCCAAGATCGCAGGAATTCTTTTTATTCCATGATTACCGGTTTCGGCAAAACTAAAGCCGCTATCATCGGATCTTAGGACACATACGGGTTACAACATCAAGGCAAACAAAATTGTCGTGATTACCTACGTAACTAGCTTGCGCTTGTATGTGATGGGGACACTTAACATTTATAACGTCTTCTCTTTGGACGCCTATGCGCTACTAACGACAATTCTGTAGGGTCTGCGTATTATAGGCAACTATTAATATCACCATTGTTTGCCCTGATGTTGTAACCTGTATGTGTCCTAAGATCCGATGATGAAGGCTTTAGTTTCGCCGAAACCGGTAATCTTGGCCACCAGTTTATTGTTTTACAAGCATTTAGATCGCTCCCACACTAGCACAATGTGCTTCCTATCATGTTTTATAGTCCATGTTCCCAATGCCACTGCCAGTACTCGCCTTATTCTTTGTCCTTCTTGCTCCGTCCGTCATGTCTACATAGCAAAATTCCTCGACTTCGTCTACTTCATGATCTCCAGTTCTGATGTTAAGTTTCTAGCTGTTCTCATTTCTGCTACTTCTCATTAGTTTCATCTTTCTTCGATTTAATCTCAATCCAGATTCTGTATTCATTACACTGTTCACCCCATCCAACAGTTTCTGTAATTCTTCTCCACTTTCACTGAGGGAAGCAATGTCATCACCGAATCTTATCATTGATATCTTTACACCCTCAATTTTAATCTTCACCTCGTATCTTTCTTTTATTTACGTCACTGCTTCTTCGATGTATAGACTGAACAGGAGAAGCGTAGGACTACACCCCTGTCTTACATCCTTTTTAACCTGAGCACTTCCTTCTCGGCCTCCCCCTCTTGCTGCCTCTTTCTGTTTGAACATATTATAAGTTACCCATCTTTCCCCATAGCTTACATCTACTTTTGTTAGAATTTCAAACATCTTCCTCGATTTGACACTTTCGACCCCTTTTTCCAGCTCGACAGATCCCACGAAAGTGTCTTGATTTTTCTTTAGTCTTGCTTCCATTGTCAACCGCGACGTCAGAATTGCCTCTCTGGCGCCTTTACCTTTCCTAAAGCCAAACTGATCGTCATGTAACACATTTTCAATTTTCTTCTCCAGTCTTCTTTATCTTACCCCTGTCAGCGCCTGACATGCATGCGCTGTTAAGTTTATTGAGCGATAATTACCGCACGTGTCAGCTGTTGCAATCTTCCTAAATGTGTGGATGACATTTCTTCCAGAGTGGAATGTTATATCCGCTACCTTATACATTCTACTTAGCACCGTGAATAACCATTCTGTTGGCACTTCCCCCAATGATTTTAGAAATTTCAATGGAATTTTATCTATCGCTTCTGACTTATTTGATCTTAAGTCTTCCAAAGCTCTTTTAGTTTCTAGTACTGGATCCCCTATCTCTCCCTGTTTCTTCTTCTATCACGTCATAAGACAAGTCCTCCCCCTCAAAGAAGCATCCAATGTACTCTTTCTACCTATCCATTCTCTCTTCAGCATCTAAGATTGGAAATCCCATTTTACCCTTATTGTCCTTGCTTTTAAGTTCACCGAGGGTTGTTTTGGCTTTCTGTATGCTGAGTCAGCCCTTATTTACAAGTTTTTATTAGGCAGGGCCGGCTTTTGGGATAGAGGGTGGAGGGGTTTGGGGAGGGGCGGGAGAACAGGGCCACTGCTCAGGGTGGCAGACTTTTGGGGGTGGAAATATTTTACATTTTAATATGATTGAAGATTGATGAAATAAACAAGACTATCCAGGTTTTGTATAAAAGAAAAAGTGTGAGAATAGGTTGGAAATATATAATTCGTTCATAAAATATACTGTCTTACTGGAAATTATCTAGGTTGTAGTAAAAAAGGTGACAAATTAAGCACTGGAGCTGGTTACTCTATCAGAATGTCAAAACTTGCTTCTGTCACTTTTCTCAATTCAATTTCTACTATATCCCGAAAAAGCATTTAAAATATAGGTACATCAGCTTCGAAGCCCTACAGAAGCGAAAAACTTTATGACAAAGAAGTTAACATCAGCATATGACGGCCTGACAGTTCCTACACAGCAAAGTCAAACACCTACAACAGTATCGCCGAGAAAACTCTTTAATTCTGGCGAAATTTGCATGAGAACTTGACGTGCCCTCGTCCCCTTCCTTACCTGTCACCTAACTGATTATGTTCACAACGTTAACGAAAGGAATTGGTGGACCCTACTAGCTGGTAAAATAAGGAGTGCACACTCACAATAATGTAATAAAAATCATTACTTACTCAGTAAATAAAAACGGTATTTTGTCATAATAAACGATTGGAAATGGGATTCTACATCTATCTACGAAATGATATGCAGATTAAATATTACAATGAACACAAAGGTACTTGATTGTCAATACAAACTGTAGGCTAAAGAGTACGTCGCACTGAACTATTATGAGAATAAGTGTAGGCTCGAGAAGAAAGGACTCCTACTCTCTGTAATGTAATAGATTGACGATAATGACTGGAGGCCCTAATGAATAAAATATTACTCCCCCGACTATATTGTAGTACAGAGATTAGTAGTGAGAGCTCAAATGGGGTCACATGGAGAAACAAGCAATGTGGACTTGTAAGAAAGCGAGGACGCGTGCTGCTGAGGACTTCAGTATAGAAATGATAGGTCCTACAATGCCGGAGCCGCAAAATACTTCACCAGTCCTGAAACCTGGGGTACTTCGTCGGTAGGCAGCGTTCTGATGATGCAGGCGCCGACATCTGCTGTGCAGCAACTCTGTTTCAACCCCTGGCCTCGAAGGTTGTCCGAGAATTCTAAGTTCTGGTGAAAAAGTGCTACTAAGTCGCAAGAACGTCCGACTCCAACGAATATCAGATTCCGAATACCTTGTGCCCGCGCAGCACAAGAGCAAAGCCAAGATTACTCAACTCCCCACTACCCTCGAAAACATTCAGAGCTGATTCCAAAATTCCCCCACACTATCTCAGATCTTCGTGCCAATAGCGACCGTTCCCTCCAGTTTCGAGCAGGGCTCTATGACGTCAAGTTGCCTCAGTTTAAGTTGACCATGATGCCACTGCTATTTAGCTTGGGACTCTGAACTTTCCGTTTGAGCGGCTACGAAAACAACATGCCTAGACCACCGGCATCCGGCGCCAGAAAGTCGCGCCCACCAGGGAACGGTCCACAAGTATTCTGAGAATCATGAGGAATATGCAGTCAGTCAGAGCCAGCAGTCTTCGTTCCGGATGCGCCGGAACGGTAAACACATAAACTGCGGCAACACTCAGACGGCTCGCATGTCATTTCGCCCTGCCTACAATAGGCGAAACTCGACTGAGGTAAGTCATCCTGCCAGTCGCTCAAGCCCAGTGATATACTACCCTCTCTGTATTCGCAGAAGTGCAGCCCCCCACTGAAAACACCGTGTGCCGCACCCTCCGGTGCTCGCCTCGCACAAGTCACCCAGGGAAGTAACAGAGGGAACCAAAAGCAAGACCGTATACAGTTGCCAACATGCATAGCAAGCAAGGGAAAAGTATTATGAGGCCTCAGTACAAATACTCTCATTAGAATAACCTTATTCAGCCTGTTACCACCGTGGAATGACATAAAACATTAATAAAATTGATGAAAATGAGAGGTGACATGCAAAACAGGGTATTGAGCTTCTCACACTTTGTAATAAATCAATGAGAAATAAGTAAAATATGCACTGCCCGTCACGTGCCACAGTCCTTTTAAACCTTTTGTTGTCATTAAGCGGCGCTTAGACGTGGAAGGAGTTATGGGTTCCTTTCCCACTCACTCAGTCGCTACGGTCGCAGGTTCGAATCCTGCCTCGGGCATGGATGTGTGTGATCTCCTTAGGTTAGTTAGGTTTAAGTAGTTCTAAGTTCTAGGGGACTGATGACCTCAGAAGTTAAGTCCCATAGCGCTCAGAGCCATTTTTAACCAATCACTCCGTGGTAGCGTTCTCGCTTCCCGCGCCCGGGTTCCCGGGTTCAATTCCCGGCGGGGTCAGGGATTTTCTCTGCCTCTTGATGACTGGGTGTTGTGTGATGTCCTTAGGTTAGTTAGGTTTAAGTAGTTCTAAGTTCTAGGGAACTGATGACCTCAGAATTTAAGTCCCATAGTGCTCAGAGCCATTTGAATCAATCACTCGGTCTTCTTTGGATCTTCCAATAATAACGTTTACATTGCTTCTACTCGCCACATTCCTTCAAAATTTTTTTTTCTGTGTCCTCGGAGACGTCTTTCAAGTTTCCCGTCACAGCTTCTCCTCAAATCATAAGTATATATTAACATTAACATTACATGAGAGAAACCTGTCAAATTTTTCTTAGAAAATTAGCATCTAAACTGCACTGCATGAACTATTTATCCACTTCCGTCGTATTTAACACCGTTTGCGTTCCAATAACTTTATTAGGGAATTAATTGTTCTGTTAGCTACATTAACTGGAAGTGCTAGCAAAACTACTTATGTTGAGACAAAAATCGTGGTCGTGGCATGTAGGAAAGCGCGCCTTCTCTCTATGCGAGCATTGCCATTTTGTCATTGTGTTACGGACACAGTAAGTAGATAACGTACTTTTATACATTTTTTCCCAACAGATGAAGCATGTATATGTCACTCACTTGCTGTCCTGTGACCCTCCACTGTGTACAGCGGAAGCGGCGACGATACCGCCTACAGTGCAATATTCAGCCTCTCCTGGTTGCTGCATCTTCCGCTCCCTTCTGCTCAGGGAACAAGAAAAAGTGAACAGATGTTAATTATATGCAAGTCGAGTGACGTAACTCAATTTTCGGTGACATATTTAATCTTTGAATTACAACTCAAAATGTATTAGACTGTAAACGTTTCAATTCTATTTCACTGACGGGGGCAACTGGTCTGAAAGACATTCACGTAACAAAGACATATGATTAAGGGTGATGTGTGAAAATAAAACGTCATGGATGAAAGACATTACGAAGAAGGTTTATTATGTCTGAAAATACAAACAGGATGAGTCACGTTTTCCATAGCTATGTACACTCCTGGAAATGGAAAAAAGAACACATTGACACCGGTGTGTCAGACACACCATACTTGCTCCGGACACTGCGAGAGGGCTGTACAAGCAATGATCACACGCACGGCACAGCGGACACACCAGGAACCGCGGTGTGGGCCGTCGAATGGCGCTAGCTGCGCAGCATTTGTGCACCGCCGCCGCCAGTGTCAGCCAGTTTGCCGTGGCATACGGAGCTCCATCGCAGTCTTTAACGCTGGTAGCATGCCGCGACAGCGTGGACATGAACCGTATGTGCAGTTGACGGACTTTGAGCGAGGGCGTATAGTGGGCATGCGGGAGGCCGGGTGGACGTACCGCCGAATTGCTCAACACGAGGGGCGTGAGGTCTCCACAGTACATCGATGTTGTCGCCAGTGGTCGGCGGAAGGTGCACGTGCCCGTCGACCTGGGACCGGACCGCAGCTACGCACGGATGCACGCCAAGACCGTAGGATCCTACGCAGTGCCGTAGGGGACCGCACCGCCACTTCCCAGCAAATTAGGGACACTGTTGCTCCTGGGGTATCGGCGAGGACCATTCGCAACCGTCTCCATGAAGCTGGGCTACGGTCCCGCACACCGTTAGGCCGTCTTCCGCTCACGCCCCAACATCGTGCAGCCCGCCTCCAGTGGTGTCGCGACAGGCGTGAATGGAGGGACGAATGGAGACGTGTCGTCTTCAGCGATGAGAGTCGCTTCTGCCTTGGTGCCAATGATGGTCGTATGCGTGTTTGGCGCCGTGCAGGTGAGCGCCACAATCAGGACTGCATACGACCGAGGCACACAGGGCCAACACCCGGCATCATGGTGTGGGGAGCGATCTCCTACACTGGCCGTTCACCACTGGTGATCGTCGAGGGGACACTGAATAGTGCACGGTACATCCAAACCGTCATCGAACCCATCGTTCTACCATTCCTAGACCGGCAAGGGAACTTGCTGTTCCAACAGGACAATGCACGTCCGCATGTATCCCGTGCCACCCAACGTGATCTGGAAGGTGTAAGTCAACTACCCTGGCCAGCAAGATCTCCGGATCTGTCCCCCATTGAGCATGTTTGGGACTGGATGAAGCGTCGTCTCACGCGGTCTGCACGTCCAGTACGAACGCTGGTCCAACTGAGGCGCCAGGTGGAAATGGCATGGCAAGCCGTTCCACAGGACTACACCCAGCATCTCGACGATCGTCTCCATGGGAGAATAGCAGCCTGCATTGCTGCGAAAGGTGGATATACACTGTACTAGTGCCGACGTTGTGCATGCTCTGTTGCCTGTGTCTATGTGCCTGTGGTTCTGTCAGTGTGATCATGTGATGTATCTGACCCCAGGAATGTGTCAATAAAGTTTCCCCTTCCTGGGACAATGAATTCACGGTGTTCTTATTTCAATTTCCAGGAGTGTAATTTACAAACGACATGCTGTTGAGACGATGGTCAAATACATGAATCTGGTAGCTGGCATAAAAAGTCATGAAGTCTTTTTCTCATTGTAATAATATCGCACACTAGCATTCCCACTAGATGGACTGCGAGCCGTCTGTAGGGCCTGAAACTGCATCCTATGGTCTGCTGGAAACTACAGCCGGGAATATTACTCGACAGCTACAGAATAGCTTAACGTTGTGTTTCCGCTAGAGGGAGTGGTAGGACAGGGTTTGCGCTGTGAGTGGTTCTTGCTCGTTGTTAACGTATTTTTTATTTTATCCAAACAACTTCTGAATATTTATTTTCTCACAAAAGTAGCACAGCTTAGAAATTTAAAAGGCAGTTGCCTTTCCAGGCAAATCAGCTACGTTTGTACACAACAACAAGAATTTACTCAACATCAAAATGTTCACGTAACAGTATGAAATTCCACTACAGTGAAAAGACAAGATCCCGCCTCCGCCTTCTGAAACTCGTGTCTGGCCGGACATGGGGATTGCATCCTTCTACCATCCTCCACACCTACAAATCCCTCATCCATCCTATCCTCTGTTATGCCAGCGTTGCCTGGATCTACGCCCCCACCCGCTTTTACAAGGCCCTCCAAATCCTTGAACGCCATGCGCTCCACCTTGCCTTTCGTATCCGCCTTCCTTCCCCCACACGGCTCCTGTATGAACTGATCCCCTTCCCCCACCTACTCCTGTTCCTCCAACATCTCCGCATCCATTTCATTGTTCGCAGGCTTGATCCCCCCCACCCTCTGGTTTCCTCCTTCCTCTCCACCCCCCGGCCGTTGCCGCGCCTCTATCGCTGTATCCCTTCTTCTCTCCACCTCCACACCCTCCATCTCCTTCATCAGGGCAATTTCCAACACCTCCCCCTCCCGGATGACGAACTTCGCCGTGACATCTACCCTTCCTTCCAACTGTAACCTGGCCTTGTTCCCCCCCCCCCTCCCCAGGGCCCCCTTTTTTCCTCTTCCTTCCTTCTCACAGAGCGGATTTTCCTCCATTCCTCTCTCCCCTGAGGCCCTGCACCTCATACTTGCCTCTTTCCTTCCCACATCCCTCCCTACCTGGCCCTCTTCCGTGCGCCCCCCGCTCATCTCCCCCATCTCTTCCCCTCGCTCCCTTCTTCAGGTCTCCCTCATCTCCTTGCGCCTGGCAGATCTTCTGTATTGATCATCATCAGTGTGACTCATCAGTGTTGTGTTTAGTGCTGTTTCTCCTGTGCGTCAAGAGGTGTGATTTTAATTGTGTATTGCCTCGAGGTCCGCCATCAGTGTTACGTTATGTGCTACACCATCCATCGATACCTTATGCTCCAGTCGTACTGTGCCTTGTGTTCTTTTAATCGTCGCCGTGTGTGGCTTTTTGTGTGTGCTACTTTTAAACAGTTTTTTATCTCCATTTTACAGTCACCCCGTTTTTTGTCTATTGCCTTCCATGATGTTCCCCCTTTGTTGTATCTATGTTCACCTTATTCTCTCCTTTGCTGTTTTTAAATGTCTTCTATTGTTTTGTTCTATGTCTTTCGGCTGAAGAGCAGCGCATATGCTGCTGCCAGCCCGCCCCGATGGGGAATTGAAATACAATAAAGAAAAAAAAAAAAAGACAAGAAGTATCTTTCTTGTACTTTCAACATTGCAGCCCAGTCAGCAATCGTGATAATCTAATATATAAGAAACTATCAGCCTCGATTGCGGTAATGAAACCAACGTTTAACTAAGTTTCAGCCCAAATAATTGAGCCTTCTTCGGACGATATACCTGAATCTATAATTTGTCTAAGAGGGGTTTGTCTAGAAATAAAACTAAAACAGCATTTTCAAAATGTGACCACGCCTATTCAGGCTGTTTTAGTTTTGTTTCTAGAGCATGCCCTCTTAGACAAATTACAGATTCTGGTATATCTTCTAAAGAGGGCTCAATTATTTGGGCTGAAACTTAGGTAAAGGTTGGTTTCATTACCGCAATCGAGGCTGATAGTTTCTTATATATTACATTAAGTATCAATGCTACTTCGTAATAAAAAACTGATTTAAAGTACATACATATTAAAGTTACATGTAAAACAATTACACATGAGGCAAATTCTGCTTCAAATCTTTAAGAAAATTTTTTATAATAAAAATACAGTCCAAATAAACGTCACCTACAAAGTGACAGTTAAATAAGAAACGAATTGGTTCCACAGAATGTAACGAAAAATCAAATGACATTAAATCCACTGGCCAAAATAATGTTCATCTGAAAAACTTAGGATATCGAGAACTGACAGATATGAGGCGCAGTTAGAAGACACGTATGGGTTTTATAATGTGTGCTTATCAGGCTGAATTCACTCAGTACACACACAGCAGTGCACACCACTTAATAACATCTGCAGACTTCCAGCACAAAGAGCACCCCTGTCTAGTAACACACTCACTTAGGTAATTCCGCTGTCTCCAGGTCCTGCTTCGGCAGCAGCCGGCCAGATAGCCCTGAAGCAAACTGCGTCCAGTCTTGCCGTATCGCAAGTCTGCGGCCAACATCGTCTTCCCTGTTGCTGACGTCCAACATGGCCGCCACGGCGTGCAGTTAATAAATCCAACGGCGGCCGCTTCCACTTTTGAGCTCTCACCCTGGTTGATACTGGCTCGCCGTCCAAAACCAGACTCCACGTACTGCTATAATCCGTTCATCATAAGAAGAAACCTGATGTAAGCAAACACAAACGCGACGATTGGTCAGAAGCCGTAGCACGCGTACGCTGGCGTTGTTAACGCTTTTGGAAGTAGGTCCTACTTACGTATTAGGTATATTATTACTAAGTTACGTTAAATGTACTAACAGCCATAAACGTTTTTGTTAGTCACGCTTTAGCTATGTAGCCTTTTTTTTTCAAAAATCGTGTACAGTCACAGCCTCTGCTGCGTTGTGCTGTGATTGTCGCGCTGTTAACGCACAATATGAAAATGGCCCAGGCTGCTTTCTGCTCCGTAGTGAAACACGCGCGTAGAATACGGTTAAAAAGTGCAGAGAAATAGGCTGTTCTTAATGTTTTTCATAAATTTACGGAGGTAATCGGCTTTGAAGTTTTCCCAGTGACTGTATGTAGTATGGTTTGGTCCCGGTCGTCGATGTAGCGCAGTCGGTAGAGTAAACATAATGTTTAACAAATAACAGTTAATAAAAATGGTTCAAATGGCTCTGAGAACTATGGGACTCAACTGCTGAGGTCATTAGTCCCCTAGAACTTAGAACTAGTTAAACCTAACTAACCTAAGGACATCACAAACATCCATGCCCGAGGCAGGATTCGAACCTGCGACCGTAGCGGTCTTGCGGTTCCAGACTGCAGCGCCTTTAACCGCACGGCCACTTCGGCCGGCAACAGTTAATAGTTCGATGGTTCAAATCTTGCCACGATCATTTTTTTTTCTCGTTCAATCTGAAATACCTGCATCTCGTGATTATAAAACACATCATCATTTTTTATGAATAATGCACACCTTCTTGTTTCTAATTACATACTGGACGCGAAATTCCTGTTTTAATTTCAAATACAAATTCTTAATTATGGATGTCATAAAAGTAGCTTAAATTATGGAAAAATAAAAATTTAAGATTTTAAGGAAAAAATGAAGAACCAAATCCTCTTTATTTGGACTATGCCCATCGTTTCATACCACGGATGTAGATAGAAACATGAAGAACAATCATTTTCACAGCATCGACCACGTCATACAAATGCTGCATTTTTACAATTGCTACTGTACCATTACAAAATGAACCAGACAGAACAGATCTGGAGCCAGCTGCGGGGTTTGACCGGAGAAGTAGCAAGACTGTTAAGGTGTCAGACGTACTGGAACTAACGACGCAACTTTTTCACATGTCACTGCCGAACGCTGGGGGGATATAGAACGGCTCATCACAAAAGAAGAAGAGAAAATCCGGCACCTGGTTGGCTTCGTGGATTCCGTTGCTGATAGGCTCGTTAACAACGTTGCATGTGACACTTTCAGAACTGAAATGTATTTCTCGGGTGCGAATAAGGAAGTAGATTACCAGACTACTGCCTGTAATTAATACCTTCAGTGGCTTAAAGTATTCAATATTACGGCGAAATCCTTGCAATATGCTTTTTCGTTACACACAACTCGCTCAGAAAAATTACCCTATGTTTAAGTTAGAAATTTTCATTACTCTCGTTTGTAATTAGAATACTATGTCAGGTGAGAACGAGTGCTTTCCGTCTGGTCACCTAAGAACCGCACGGTAGTGCTGGAGTTTCTCTGAATATTATTTCATTCTCTTTAAAAATTAAATGACATTCGAAGCTATATTGTTTCTGTGCTCGTCTCTTTTTACGTCTGAACTGCAACTGCTCAGCCGGCCGGTGTGGCCGAGTGGTTCTAGGCGCTACAGTCTGGAACCGCGCGACCGCTACGGTCGCAGGTTCGAATTCTGCCTCGGGTATGGATCTGTGTGGTGTCCTTAGGTTAGTTAGGTTTAAGTAGTTCTAAGTTCTAGGGGACTGATGACCTCAGAAGTTAAGTCCCATAGTGCTCAGAGCCATTTGAACCATTTGCAACTGCTCACTTCATTGCAGGTCAGTTGGACCACTAGCTGGCCAGTGCTGTCCAAGTTTAATGCGCCAGTAAAGCTGTTGTCCTGCATTATCGCTCAGCATAAAACGTATACTTACGATCGATCGTACTTGACTGTACTGATCACAGCTTCACTTCCGCTCCGCGTGAAACGAAATCAAATGAGATTCAAGCAAACGCAGATGAACAGATGAATACATGGCGCAATGTTTACATCAGGTTTATTCTTATGATGAACGGATTGTAGCTGTTCTGCAAAGGTTCGCTCGCCGGCGCCTGTGTAGCGATGGAGGCGGCGTAGCGCCGCTCAGGAGCTGCTCAAAAATGTATGCCGCGCAGCTGCACGATTTTAACGTAAGGCGGCTGCATAACGTCTTGTGAGGGCATAGAGTTCTTAGAGAACATAGTTAACCGAACAATAATTTCGATACAGAAAAAGCCAAAGTTGTAAGATTCACTCTTTTTTAATTGATGACTAGCTTCTGGGTACCTGAACTCCAGTTGTATGTTTGTTATGTCACTGTTCACGGTTAAATTTGACTTTGTTATACGTATATGCATTATCTTGACATGCCCTATACGATATTTCCGAAAATATTGTTTTGTCTTTCTGGATGATTTGAAAAGTTGACTGAGCTAACCCAAAACTGGCCATCAATTAAATAAAGAGTGAATCTTGCAACTTTAGCTGATTCTGTGTCAAACTGGTTAACACAAACTGCTGTCCTGCGATAACTCTAGCATGCTAAAGATCCATTAATAATATTTTGTTGTTGTAACGGCATCAGTATAGGAACAACGTGAAAGAGACAGTGAACCAATGAACAGTAATAATAATAGATACTTAGTTGGTCGTCATTCATTTGTATAAGCTCGAAATCAATTAGGTCATAAAACCCTTTCAGTTGAAAACTTATGCTAATAAAACAAAATCCAAAGTGAAATACACCGGCGAAGTTACCGCTGACAATCAAAGCTGTGGTAAAACAGGGAGACAGACTCTGTCTATTAAGATTCAACTGTTTGTCCATTATATTAATTTAAACGGGTTCGCAGCCTGTATAGCCTATTGAGCGGAGGTCATATTCTGGTAATAGCTGTCAACTGCTTCATTTATTCTATTTCAATTTCGGTAGTTATTCCATTATCAAGCCAAACGCCTTTGTGCTATATCATGGTACCTAGTTGAATTGTGTCCCTTACAAATAACAATGGAAGCAGCAACTGTGACCTGATTACTTCAGCACTGCTAGTTCTCATGCGAAAGTATTTCAATCTGTGTAACACCTAGAACGAATGAAGTAACTGTGTCACTTATATAGTGAGTCACAGCACTCGCGTGCGTTATCATAAAGTTGGCCATAATCCGGTAAGGTTACCACTATGAATAACTTACGCTGAAAGGCGTAAATATCAAATTTCCATAGCAAAATTAAAACCCTTGATACCCGTTACTGGAATGTAACGTCCTCTGAACATTTCAACTATGTGCTCGAGAAAGTAGTGAAACAAGCATTAAGCTGCCTTCAAAATTAGCCATCGAGTCTCATTAGGCAGACACCGAGGAACATTAGAGTGTCTTACTTTTTTAGATGCTCTTGCAGTCTTGGTTTGCGGCGTTCAGCAAAGCCCAGACAAAACTGAAGTCTTATTAAAACAAATTACAGAAAATTAGGCTAACAAATTCCACTCAGAAAGAATTAATGTGTAACTTGCAACAAAACACAATGAAACAAAATATGGCCAAACGAAGTGAGCCTCAATATTAAAGTGCATCAACGAAACGATTCAATAAAAAGAAACTGAAAAAACATAGCCATGACCTTTCGGGGGGGAAGGGGGAGGGATATTTACTACGAGTGCATATACAGACACACCGAACTGAAATATTACAATTCCGTCATTAAACTATGATGCTTCTCTGCTTCGAAACTCCTATTCTGGACAGAAAAGTAAATAATGAAATGACAAAACACTACAAGAAAACCGCTCGAAGCAAAATGCAACCGAGACATCAAAAAACACAAATATTTACGATGTGATTGGCAAATGCACATTAAATTTCAAGACTATATCAAGACTATGGAAACAGAACGACTAACAAGACAAATAGTTAAATTATATGAAACCAGGAGTGTGACTGACAGTGACCACATAAAAATATATCCAGAATAGGGAAATTTTTCGAAGTGCATTAGTCATAAACTGACTGGGAAGAATAACCAAAGGAGAAGACCGAAACAGCTTGAGCTGAAGCGAGATCAGAGTCGTATGGCTAAAGTGGAGAAAGACTGTTGTGCGTATCTACAACTAAGATGACGCAGGTCATGTACTACACTCCTGGAAATAGAAAAAAGAACACATTGACACCGGTGTGTCAGACCCACCATACTTGCTCCGGACACTGCGAGAGGGCTGTACAAGCAATGATCACACGCACGGCACAGCGGACACACCAGGAACCGCGGTGTTGGCCGTCGAATGGCGCTAGCTGCGCAGCATTTGTGCACCGCCGCCGTCAGTGTCAGCCAGTTTGCCGTGGCATACGGAGCTCCATCGCAGTCTTTAACACTGGTAGCATGCCGCGACAGCGTGGACGTGAACCGTATGTGCAGTTGACGGACTTTGAGCGAGGGCGTATAGTGGGCATGCGGGAGGCCGGGTGGACGTACCGCCGAATTGCTCAACACGTGGGGCGTGAGGTCTCCACAGCACATCGATGTTGTCGCCAGTGGTCGGCGGAAGGTGCACGTGCCCGTCGACCTGGGACCGGACCGCAGCGACGCACGGATGTACGCCAAGACCGTAGGATCCTACGCAGTGCCGTAGGGGACCGCACCGCCACTTCCCAGCAAATTAGGGACACTGTTGCTCCTGGGGTATCGGCGAGGACCATTCGCAACCGTCTCCATGAAGCTGGGCTACGGTCCCGCACACCGTTAGGCCGTCTTCCGCTCACGCCCCAACATCGTGCAGCCCGCCTCCAGTGGTGTCGCGACAGGCGTGAATGGAGGGACGAATGGGGACGTGTCGTCTTCAGCGATGAGAGTCGCTTCTGCCTTGGTGCCAATGATGGTCGTATGCGTGTTTGGCGCCGTGCAGGTGAGCGCCACAATCAGGACTGCATACGACCGAGGCACACAGGGCCAACACCCGGCATCATGGTGTGGGGAGCGATCTCCTACACTGGCCGTACACCACTGGTGATCGTCGAGGGGACACTGAATAGTGCACGGTACATCCAAACCGTCATCGAACCCATCGTTCTACCATTCCTAGACCGGCAAGGGAACTTGCTGTTCCAACAGGACAATGCACGTCCACATGTATCCCGTGCCACCCAACGTGCTCTAGAAGGTGTAAGTCAACTACCCTGGCCAGCAAGATCTCCGGATCTGTCCCCCATTGAGCATGTTTGGGACTGGATGAAGCGTCGTCTCACGCGGTCTGCACGTCCAGCACGAATGCTGGTCCAACTGAGGCGCCAGGTGGAAATGGCATGGCAAGCCGTTCCACAGGACTACATCCAGCATCTCTACGATCGTCTCCATGGGAGAATAGCAGCCTGCATTGCTGCGAAAGGTGGATATACACTGTACTAGTGCCGACATTGTGCATGCTCTGTTGCCTGTGTCTATGTGCCTGTGGTTCTGTCAGTGTGATCATGTGATGTATCTGACCCCAGGAATGTGTCAATAAAGTTTCCCCTTCCTGGGACAATGAATTCACGGTGTTCTTATTTCAATTTCCAGGAGTGTATAACCGAGAACAGATACTGAGAAGAGCAACCGATGAGGGAAACAGGGTGCATACTATCGTATCCTCCTAAGTGGGTGCTCCGACGCTTGTAAATATGTAATTTGTGGCAGTAAGTATGTCAAAAAACCGCTTTCACTTTCTATTCTACGACATATGTAGGCGCTCGTTACCTCTGTGCATCATTTATATTTAGCTGATCGACTCGAGGCCCAAATACACTTACTGAATTGCGCAAGGAAGGACGAAACGAAATGGTCCAAAGGCATTCGGTCGAAGCGAGTGCCGATCACATTTGCCCGTCAGGCACTGAGTATACGTAAGTTTAATTTTTCCTTTGGACAGGACACAGCTGGTTTTCCTTCCCCACTCTTGTCCTCTCTGAGGTTGTCCTCCATCTTTAATCACTTCGCCGTCGACCGGACGTTAACCCCTTTTCTTCGCGTAGAAGGCGGAGCTTGCACCCTCCTCAGCATATATCTCTTCACTGCAGTTTACATACAAGGCGGAACTTGCTTCGCAAAAGTCATATGTTAGTGTTCAAGCGAAGATTAACAGGTTTTACGTGAGACATAGCTGAGCACCGCCTGGAAAATAGGCACAATATACAGTTTGAAAAGATGAAAGTTCATGTATCAACGTGTCGGGATTCATTTATAAAGGAGGAAGCTGAGATCAGAACTAACAGCAACAATTTTAATAGGGGCCAGGATATTGAAAGAAGGTAAAGACAAATGCTTGACGTTTACAGGGAGGCGGGAGCGGCAGTTCCAACGTGCCTACATCGGCGTCTATGATTACCTCCAAGTAAGGACACTTCGGTTTCCTCAGCAAGGAAAACACTCGAGCATACGTCATATGTCGACGCCTCAAGGTTCTGTGTCGCCTCCCATCATCTTTAACACTTATGCTAATGATTTGCCAGTTATCCCTTACTGCCACCTGGTGTAACATGCCGACGGTACGACAAGCCGCAATGCTGACCCGTTCATTGTTCGTCTCCAGAGGCAGGTGGAAGCAATGGTCACCTGGTGTCGTTCCAACAAGACTGCCCTCAATACCGCCACTACTATGGCGTTCTGCATTACCAAACGGCGCCCTCTCTACCACCATATCACTAGTGGAGGCGTCCGTTTCCCATGGTCCACAGACACCAAATGTCTAGGAATCTGAATGGATAACAGTCTGCTCTTCCACTGACATGCGGAATACGTCACCCAAAAGGGACAGAAGCTGTTACAAGCATTGTACCCGCTCTTCAGCAGCAGGGCATTGACCTTGAACGCTAAGCACCGCCTATTTACCCTTCCCTCACCCATAGTTGCATGGCTTGGGCTCCAGGACGCATCTCTCCAACGCCTGCAGAATGTCTTTCAGTGGAGCCTGCATGCCCCTCCACTAACGAGGATTGTTATCCAGCAAGAGGAGACGACCATGACCCTCTAAAGTCGGCCATTGGAGGAGGGGCGTCTGTAAGACAAGTGGACGCCCTCCGCGACACAGTCAGTGGCTTGCAACACATTTGCACAACGACTCCCTGGCACTGGCACCGCCATCCTGTTCCTCTTACCATCCTCGTGGACTCACATTCGGACCACAGATAATGATAGCCCTGGTACAACCCTTTATAACGTGACAGTATTAGATACTCATTAGGTGCAGTCCTAGGCACGGCATCCACTGTAATTACCAATGTAGTTGTGTCAATTCTTACCGATAACATTGAACTCTCACCATTGGAGGGTGGTATAGGACTTCACACCTTCAACGTGCAATACAATGATGTCATTGTAGGATAGCAACATTTTACTGTTACAGCAAGACAGGTTTCCTTTTGAGCCATCAGCAACCCGCGATCCCAATTATATGTTCGATGCATACCAATCTATTGTCTTCCTCTACAGCTTTTACTCTCTACAGCTCCCTCCAATATAATAGAAGTTGTCTTAACAGATGTCCTAATGTCCTGCCTCATCTTCTTGTCATTGTTTTCCATATAACTCCTTTCCTCGCCGGTTCTCTGGAGAACCTCCTCATTCCTTACCTTATCAGTTCATTTAATTTTCAACATTCATCTATATCACCACATCTCAAATGCTTCGATTCTCTTCTGTTCCGGTTTTCCCACAGTCCCTGTTTCACTACCATACTTCCTCAAATTAAGGCCTATGATTGATATTAGCAGACTCCACTTGGTCACAGATGTCCTTTTTGCCAATGCTAGTGTGCTTTTTATATCCTCCCACCTCCGTCCATCACGTGTTACTTTGCTGCCTAGGTAGCAAAATTCCTTAATATCATCTGCTTTGTTTGATCACCGATCCTGATGCTACGTTTCTCGCTGTTGTCATTTGTGGTACTTCTCATTACTTTAGTCTTTCTTCGAATTACTCTCAGTCCAAGTCTTGTACTCTTCACTTCGTTCAACAAATCCTGTGTTATGGCGTAAAGTCAAACGCCGACACGCCAGTCGGGACTGATAGAGAAAAGATGGCTGTGAGAAGACGTCAGCCAATCGCACGCTGACCGACCCCTCTCCAGGACGACAACGCGACAGCAGTGGCCCCCATGTAGAGATGACATAAGCGTTGAGCCCGACTGGTCACGGTCGAGTTGAAGAGTAGCTTCAAGATTAGCTAGTTAATTTGCTTGTACAATCTATGTAACACGGACTTAGGAATTGTTTATACTGAAGAACGTTCTTATCTTGCATGTCGCCCTGTGCGTGCAACACATCTGTCTAATAGTCAAAGTTCAGTATTCTCAACTTTTCCTTTTGTAATAAAACTCATTAATACGACTTATTTTAATGTTGTCTAGCGATCCGAGAAAGCGGGTTCCCTAGACACCTAATATTTGACAAGGCTGGATTTGATGACGATGATGAAGTCCCATACTCTGTGACGGAGCGTGGGGGAGCGATGCGGGACACCCGCACCGCCGTACTAGGCAAGGTCCTAGCGGAGGTGGTTTGCCATTGGCTTCCTCCGACCGTAATGGGGATGAATGATGATGATGATGATGATGATGACGACACAACAACACCCAGTCATCTCGAGGCAGGAAAAATCCTTGACCCGCCGGGAATCGAACCCGGGACCACGTGTTCGGGAAGCGAGAACGCTACCGCGAGACCACGAGCAGCGGATTTAGCATCCTGTAATTGCTCTTCACTTTCATTGAGGATAGAAATGTCGCCAACAAATTTTATCATTGATATATTTTCACCTTGAATTTTAATTCCACTCTCGATCCTTTCTTTTGTTTCCGGCATTACTTCATCGATGTCTAGACTGAACAGTAAGGGCGAAAGACTACTTCCCTGTTTAAAATGGCTTTTAATACAACCAGCTCGTTCTTGGTCTCTCACTCTTATTGTTCCGTTTTCGTTCTTATACATATTGTATATGACCCGTCTTTCCCTACAGTTTACCCCTATTTTTTCTCAGAATTTCGAACATCTTGCACCATTTGACATTGTCGAACCCTTCTCCCAGGTCGACAAATCCTTTCTTTAGTTTGGTTTACATTCTCAACCGCAATGTCAGAATTGCCTCTCTGGTGCCTTTCCCTTCCCTAAGGTCAAACTGATCGTCACCTAACACGTCCTCAATTTTCTTTTCCATTCTTCTGTCTATTATGTTTGTCAGCAAATTGGATGCATGAACCGTTAAGCTGATCGTGCGATAATTCTCGTACTTGTCATCTCTTACTGTCCTCGGAATTGTGTATGATATTTTTCCGAAAGTCAGATGGTATAACGCCAGCCACATACATTCCACACATCAACGTGAATAGTCGTTTTGTTGCCACCTTCGTCAATGATTTTAGAAATTCTGGTGGAATGTTCTCTTATCCTATTGTCTTATTCGATCTTAAATCTTTCGAAGCTCTTCTGAATTCTGTTTCTAATAATGCATCCCCTATCTCTTCTATGTCGATCCTGCTTGTTTTTCTGTCAAGGCAACAGACAAGTCTTCGCCCTCATAGAGGTATAGAGGTCTCAATGTATTCTTTCCACCTATGCGCTGTTTCCACTACATTTAATAGTGGAATTTCCATTGCACTCTTAATGTTACCACTCTTGCTTTTAATTTTACCAAAACAGTTAGGCCCCTCTAAACTGCTGACACTGTATGCAACAACCACAAAGAAAAAGAATAGCTCCGGCAGTCATTGGTTTATATTCTTGACAACGATGGCCCAGATATTTCCGGGATCCATTAGATTTCTGGTGGGCCCATCTGATACACCCGACGAAGGTCATTATCGAACTTCGTAGTCGGGTTACTGTCCATCTAACCGAATGTGTTGCTGTGCGAATTCTAAGGAGCACTCCTCGCGCTCATCAGGCACAAAATGATTATTTAAATGAACCTAAAGCTGCACCTCTAAGAAGCGAAACCAGTTGTAGGTCTTCAAAAGGATTACAGTAAACAGATAATATGGTCACATGGACTTTCGTTTGCTTTAACTTTAATTTGCTAATAACGCCTTGCATAATATTATGATTTGGAAGTTCCAGTTACGTGAATCACATAATTCTTTCTGTTAATTCCATACACCATCTGGTTTCCCCGAAATTATATTATCTTAATAATAGGTTGTATTCTGGAATTTATTTTACCTTTTCTGTTTTGAAGACGGTTCAGATTGCATTAAAATATTCTGTGTTTGATTTTCACGCCACTTTTGCAATGTTGTTGTTGTGCTCTTCAGTCCTGAGACTGGTTTGATGCAGAACTCCATGCTACTCTATCCTGTGCAAGCTTCTTCATCTCCCAGTTCCTACTGCAACCTACAACCTTCTGAATCTGCTTAGTATATTCATCTCTTGGTCTCCCTCTACGATTTTTACCCTCCACGCTGCCCTCCAATACTAAATTGGTGATCCCTTGATGCCTCAGAACATGTCCTACCAACCGATCCCTTCTTCTGGTCAAGTTGTGCCACAAACGTCTCTTCTCCCTAGTTCTATTCAGTACTTCCTCATTAGTTATGTGATCAACCCATCTAATCTTCAGCATTCTTCTGTAGCACCACATTTCTAAAGCTCCTATTCTTTTCTTGTCCAAACTATTTATAGTCCATGTTTCACTTCCATACATGGCTACACTCCATACAAATACTTTCAGAAATGACTTCCTGACACTTAAATCTATACTCGATGTTAACAAATTTCTCTTCTTCAGAAACGCTTTCCTTGCCATTGCCAGTCTACATTTGATATCCATTCTACTTCGACCATCATCAGTTATTTTGCTCCCCAAATACCAAAACTCCTTTACTACTTTAAGTGTCTCATTTCCTAATCTAATTCCCTCAGCATCACACGACTTAATTCGACTACATTAAATTACCCTAATTTTGCTTTTGTTGATGTACATCTTATACCCTCCTTTCAAGACACTGTCCATTCCATTCAACTGCTCTTCCAAGTCCTTTGCTGTCTCGGACAGAATTACAATGTCATCGGCGAACTTCAAAGTTTTTATTTCTTCTCTATAGATTTTAATTCCTACTCCGAACTTTTCTTTTGTTTCCTTTATTGCTTGCTCAATATACAGATTGAATAACATCGGGGATAGGCTACAACCCTGTCTCACTCCCTTCCCAACCACTGCTTCCCTTTCATACACCTCGACTCTTATAACTGCTATCTGCTTTCTGTACAGATTGTAAATAGCCTTTCGCTCCCTGTATTTTACCCCTGCCACCATTAGAGTTTGAAAGAGATTATTCCAGTAAACATTGTCAAAAGCTTTCTCTAAGTCTACAAATGCTAGAAACGTAGGTTTGCCTTTCCTTAATCTTTTTTCTAAGATAAGTCGTAAGGTCAGTATTGCCTCACGTGTTCCAGTATTTCTACGGAATCCTAACTAATCTTCCCCGAGGTCGGCTTCTACTAATTTTTCCATTCGTCTGTAAAGTATTCGTGTTAGTATTTTGCAGCTGTGGCTTATTAAACTGATTCTTCGGTAATTTTCACATCTGTCACCACCTGCTTTCTTTGGGATTGGAATTATTATATTCTTCTTGAAGTCTGAGAGTATTTCGCCTGTTTCATACATCTTGCTCACCAGATGGTAGAGTTTTGTCAGGACTGGCTCTGCCAAGGCCGTCAGTAGTTCCAACGGAATGTTGTCTACTCCGGGGGCCTTGTGTCGACTCAGGTCTTTCAGCGCTCTGTCAAACTCTTCACGCAGTATCATATCTCCCATTTCATCTTCATCTACATCCTCTTCCATTTCCATAATATTGCCCTCAAGTACATCGCCCTTGTATAGATCCTCTATATACTCCTTCCACCTTTCTGCTTTCCCTTCTTTGCTTAGAACTGGGTTTCCATCTGATATCTTGATATTCATACAAGTGGCTCTCTTTTCTCCAAAGGTCTCTTTAATTTTCCTGTAGGCAGTATCTGTCTTACCCCTAGTGAGATAAGCCTCTACATCCTTACATTTGTCCTCTAGCCATCCCTGCTTAGTCACTTTGCACTTCCTGTCGATCTCATTTTTGAGACGCTTGTATTCTTTTTTGCCTGCTTCATTTACTGCATTTTTATATTTTCTCCTTTCATGAATTAAATTCAATATTTCTTCTGTTACCCAAGGGTTTCTTCTAGACCTCGTCTTTTTACCTACTTGATCCTCTGCTGCCTTCACTACTTCATCCCTCAAAGCTACCCATTCTTCGTCTACTGTATTTCTTTCCCCATTCCTGTCAATTGTTCCCTTATGCTCTCCCTGAAACTCTGTACAACCTCTGGCTCTTTCAGTTTATCCAGGTCCCATCTCCTTAAATTACCACCTTTTTGCAGTTTCTTCAGTTATAATCTATAGATCATAACCAATAGATTGTGGTCAGAGTCCACATCTGCCCCTAGAAATGTCTTACAATTTAAAACCTGGTTCCTAAATCTCTGTCTTACCATTATATAATGTATCTGATACCTTTTAGTATCTCCAGTGTTCTTCCATGTATACAACCTTCTTTCATGATTCTTAAACCAAGTGTTAGCTATGATTAAGTTGTGCTCTGTGCAAAATTCTACCAGGCGGCTTCCTCTTTCATTTCTTAGCCCCAATCCATATTCCCCTTACTACGTTTCCTTCTCTCCCTTTTCCTACTACCGAATTCCAGTTACCCATGACTAATAAATTTTCGTCACCCTTCACTATTTGAATAATTTCTTTTATTTCATCATACATTTCTTCAATTTCTTCGTCATCTGCAGAGCTAGTTGGCATATAAACTTGTACTACTGTAGTAGGTGTGGGCTTCGATTCTATCTTGGCCACAATAATGCGTTCACTATGCTGTTTGTAGTAGCTTACCCGCATTCCTATTTTCCTATTCATTATTAAACCTACTCCTGCATTACCCCTATTTGATTTTGTGTTTATAACCCTGTAGGCACCTGACCAGAAGTCTTGTTCCTCCTGCCACCGAACTCCACTAATTCCCACTATATCTAACTTTAACCTATCCATTTCCCTTTTTAAATTTTCTAACCTACCTGCCCGATTAAGTGATCTGACATTCCACGCTCCGATCCGTAGAACGCCAGTTTTCTTTCTCCTGATAACGACATCCTCTTCAGTAGTCCCCACCCGGAGATCCGAATGGGGGACTATTTTACCTCCGGAATATTTTACCCAAGAGGACACCATCATCATTTAATCATACAGTAAAGCTGCATGCCCTCGGGAAAAATTACGGCCGTAGTTTCCCCTTGCTTTCAGCCGTTCGCAATACCAGCACAGCAAGGCCGTTTTGGTTATTGTTACAAGGCCAGATCAGCCAATCATCCAGACTGTTGCCCTTGCAACTACTGAAAAGGCTGCTGCCCCTCTTCAGAAACCACACGTTTGTCTGGCCTCTCAACAGATACCCCTCCGTTGTGGTTGCACCTACGGTACAGCTATCTGTATCGTTGAGGTACACAAGCCTCCCCACCAACGGCAAGGTCCATGTTTCATGGGGGGAGGACTTTTGCAGTGCAAGCTGCAAATCTTGCACATTATTCGAAGACTACTATTTAGCTGCAATATTTTTGTTCACTAGAAGTTCGTCCTTCAGTAAGTATTTATTGCAACAAAATTTCTTAAATTTAATGAATCTTGGGCCTTCATCACTTCTCTAAGAGTTTACAAGCGCAAAACCTTTGGACTGAAAGGTACCTACTTTCTCGAAAATCCTGGCTGGGATGTCCAGATGAAAGTTAATTGCCTCCACGTGCTCGCTATTACTGTTGTTGCATGAACGCCACTTCCAGTGACTGAACATTCTCTTTCCCTAGTTCTCATTAACTTTCCATGTTTGCTGTTTCTAGTGGCCTTTAGTTATGATCAGTTTTCTATAAATTAAGCCTGTAACTTGTGTTTCTGGTTCAAGGGTACTCAACACAGAGAATCAAGTGTTACATGCAGAAGCATAAGGCTTGAGCACGGGACTTCCTTTTCTGTCATACCTTTAACTAACAACAAATTTATCTCCCACGAAGTGAAATAGGACACTATGTAACATACTAATTGTAAACGAATTATAAAACGGTTTTATTACGTCAATTATGCATATGTCGGTTAACTTTAACAAAACTGATAATAGATTAATAGTACAAAGGAACGCTCCCGCTACAAACGTCCAATGTAATTACGGTCTAACATACGACAAACCAGGTGGCCCAAATTCATGATACTTACTAATTTGCATGGCCCATCGAAACACGTTGATCTACCGAGACGTCCATGACTTGGGACAGCATTACGAGGTGCGGGGGAGGTGGATATTTGAGATCATGATGGGCTAAATTAAAAATCAGTCACGTACCAATTCACAGGTATAGTAAGAGTAGAAAAATCATTCTTCACTAGTAAACACACTTCTTAAGTAAGCTCAGCAGATAGAGTAAGTCACCATTCGCTGGCTGTAAAACGCGTCAGGTCCTCTAAATCTGGTTATGAACAAGTGAAGGAAATTATACAGCCACATTGGTACTCTTTCCAGGTGACATAACGCAGATTATTCGCCGAATAAACGGGTTTAGGTGCACACTGGCGGAATCGAAAGTCGTGCACCATTCTCTTCGGACATTCCACATATAAAGGGGAAAATTGTAGGGCACCAAAATTCGCAGTAGAGGCTCTTTCGTCTTGTTTTCATTAGCATTATATCACTCAGCTTTAGAGCTAAACTGTGTCTGATGGACTCGTGATCATACTTAGTGGCCACGAGGAGAAAAAAAAAATCTTTCGCAAAGATTCACGAGACTCGATTAAAGATCGTGTGTAAACGCTTTGTCAGATAAGTTCTGAAGGCACATGTCACTAAAATTTACTGGACAAGCGGTTAGCTTAGACTCCCGTCGACACCACCCAGGAACTAGCTGAACAAATTGTAAGACGTGTATATTTCTATTATCTATTGTCAAATCACAATTTTTGAAAGATGTTTATATTTTATTAATAGGATTAAGAAGGAATAATTATTATTTGTCATGTTGGAAATAATTGTGGTAGCGGGGAATATCTGCACCAAAGTACTGTTGATATAATTTTTAAAAGGGCGGGAGAAACCGCGTACGGATACATTTTAAGAAACGAGCGGGAAAGACCGCGCATTGATATATTTTGTAATGGTAGCAGGGATTGTCTGCACCAGAAAGCATTGTTGGCAGGAGAGACCGCACTTAAGCGTTCGTAGGATGTCAGTAGTAAGCGAGATCTGAAGCGAGTCGGTAGCAGGTCTGAAGCGAGAGGTTGAGAGGAGCGGTGTGCCTGCCAGCCACTAGCTATGATTTACAAGATATTATAAACGGATGTACAGAGACATCAGCTAACTATCATCATAAGAGAAACTAATATTATTGAATTATTTTTTTGAGAAACTGATGACTACTGAAGGTATGTTTGCGCAATGCTAGTTGTAAAATTATTGTAAAAAGTAAGTCCCATTTGAACGTTTATAAAAACATTTTATTGAGAAAATAATTAATTTAAGAGGCACTTCGAAGCCTCTAAACATAATCAAAGGTGGTGAGGGTCAGGAAAGAGGTACTTAGAAGCCTCTCAACGAAACGGTATGAACACGAAATCTGTAGTCGGCGATCCCTAAGGATGGAGACAAACCTCTCTGCTTTCTTTCATCATGACCTCAAGTTTGCAGAAGTACCACGTTGTAATGCGGGTTACAGTTATCCGTGAAAGGTTCAAACTAAACCTAATGATACAATCATGAATACTTCGTGTCATACACAGCATGGGTAAAGACGCAAAAATGTATTCACACTAACAGGACTTGCTTAAAAGTAATGCCTCCGAGATTTTTATGTGAAGCCTGTTAGCGAATTTTAAATAAAACTAACATTATTGCCTCTGCGTTTTTATTGTTCGCGTCTACACATTTGCGGCAACTGCCTTGCCGCAGTGGATACACCGGTTCCCGTGAGATCACCGAAGTTAAGCGCTGTCGGGCGTGGTCGGCACTTGGATGAGTGACCATCCAAGCCGCCATGCGCTGTTGCCATTTTTCGGGGTACACTCAGCCTCGTGATGCCAATTGAGGAGCTACTCGACCGAATAGTAGCGGCTTAAGTCACGAATACCATCATAACGACCAGGAGAGTGGTGTGCTGACCCCACGCCCCTCCTATCCGCATCCTCCACTGAGGATGACATGGCGGTCGGATGGTCCCGGTAGGCCACTCGTGGCCTGACGACAGAGTGCTACAAATTTGTAGCCCCCTGGCGCTAGAGGATTCATGACGATGTGTAATGTAACTTTGTCGATGCGTGAGAAACAGGGTGCTGTAATTGAGTTTCGAACCCAAAGACCACATCCGCATATGGAGCACGCTCTCCTTCAGCATGACAATTCCAAAACACACATGAGCACTACGACAACAATCCGACGCCTTGGATTCACTGTCATCTATCATTCTCCATACAGCCCGATCTAGGTCCTATCCGATTTTCATCTATTTCCAGAACTTAAAGTACACCCTCGAAGATTTCACTTTGATAATGATGAAGTGGTAAAAGCAGAGGTGAGTTTGTGTCTCCATCAATAAAGTCAGACATTCTACAGTGATGGTATCAACAAACTGGTCTCTCGTTGGGAGAAATGTGTTCGTCTCCGGGGCGACTGTGTTGAGAAATAAATATGCAGACTTGAAGAATAAAGATGTAGAATGTTAATAATGTTTGTTTCGTTCAAAAAGTCTTACTAGTTTTCACGCAGAAAATTGGGGGATATTACTGTTCAGAATGACTTCGTAGATAGTCATAAAAGCTCCTGTTTGTTCCAGAGGCATGTTACGAAAACATGCAGGTAACATGGAGCGCCATCAGCAGATAATGCTCACAGGAACAGCCTTTGTGTACGAAACGGTCCAATCACCCTTTTCAAAATTACCATTTAATTTAATTCAATAACGATAGTATAAAACAGTAGTAACTAGCAGTTATGAAAAAATGATTCATGTCAGATTTATGTACATCTGCCACTGTGAAAAAATTAAATACATTTGAATTAATAATACTACGAACTGCAACTGTTAATAATAATAAACATCTGACGTGAAATCGAAGAAGAATAAAAAAGTTGAAGAGGGGGACATTATTTCTGCTTTAAGAACTACAGGTTCGAGTAGTTGGCCCATATTGTGAGGGACATCTCTCTAGAGCCGGGTTCTCGCAACAGAAAATTATTTCCAGAAGGTGATTATGTGATAGAATGAGAAAGAAACAGCTTTTCTCTCTTGAGAACGATTATTTTTGTTGTACCGTTCAGACAAGTGTTAAGTCATGGTCAGACAGCAATCACTGTTGATGAGACGGTTCAGCCGGACCGTAGATTTATCGTGATAAAAATAATATGATGGATAACCATTGGGGTAAAAAGTGTTTCGTTTCAATATACTGCTCTCTTCTGTCGTGTACTGTGGTCTGTGGGCTAATACCGCTAACGCAAAGAGTCATCAGTGGAGTACATCAGGCGAACTGCTGCAGCCCGACTCGGTTGATCGAACAGCGCTTCGTCGCTGATTACACGTGATGGGGCAGCTTACTATAACTGGCAGAGCAAAAGCTATCGACCCGTCGCCGGTCGAGCACGCCTGGCTCTCCAGTTCCGCTTCAATTAGGCAGCAACCGTCCGCATCCCGTCCTCGCCCTTCGGAATGCTGACAATGTCGTCCTATCCACCGAAGCATTCCATTCCCCTGGACACGGCCGCAGCCGATGGAATTCCAGGGGGCGACGCGAGGGCTTCTTTCTTCCGGCGTTCCACTGTCTTAGCATTATCAGCCAGCTACCAACAATTAATTTTCGAACGCTGTTTAAGATATTGCGACGTATACGACGTAAGAGCAGTGGATGTATTTTCCTCTCCCTCCTCCTTCCCCCGTCCCCACACCACCACAAAATTTCATTTGTACAAGGTGCGACAAAGTAAAAAGGAGACTACAATTATATGTAAAGAAAGATTAAAAACAATGTCGTACTTACAGTTGATCTGTAACAGTACAACCACACATAAATACCACTGGCGCTGACACACCGACTCCTGCGCCTAGAATGGAAGTGGATAGCATCAGTGTAGAATCTCCTGGTTTGCTGAAGGACCCAGTTTTTCACGGTGTCCTGCACGTCCTTACGACAGGTGAACCACTCATCTTTCAGAGATTTTTTTAAGTTGCTGAAGGCACATGAATCACTTGGGAGAGTATTGGGGTGGTAAGGAGGATGTTCCATGACCTCCAATCCAAATTTCTGAAGCCGGTCGAGAGTCAAGAAGATACATGTAGCCTAGCGTTATCCTGGAGAAGCACTGTCTCATTCGAGAACTTGACCCTCTGCTTGTTAGAGCCTCAGCAACGTATTGTAGTAATCATCAGCGTTAATATTGCGCCCTGTAGAACCCATTCGTTGAGAAGAGGTCCTTCTTCATCCAAAAAAAGGGGCTTATCACTTTTTTGGCCTTGGGACAGAGTGGGCTTTTTGTGGACAAGGAGAGCCGTGATGCCGCCATATCACGATCAGTCTGGAGGCAGGGTCTAAGTTTTGACACCACGTTGTGTCACTGCCACAATCTGAACAATGAAATCCATTCCTTGCATCGCGTATCCAAAGAGATGCGACTTCGTATTCTCTGAAAGATGCTTGGGCATCCAACGTGCACAAAATATGCCATACCGAAGTTCTTCGTGGATGACGTGATGCACAGTCCTTTGCTTATCGGAAGTTCAACAGTAAAGTGTAGCGATACCTCTGTAAAAGTTCCTCCACAGCAGAAACCGTGGCATGGTGGTGACAACGTGCGCCTGCCCAGAGTGTTCCCGTTGTTTACACGTCCACCATCATAGCGCTGACTCCTTCGGAACCTTGCGCACCGCCCGAGACAGTGCTCCCCGTTCACCTCTGTCGTCCTGCGATAATTTTATGGAGCAAGCTTCCTTCCTGCGCGAATAAACTGGATATAGCCCTTTCTGCTTATCAGGAGGAATCCGTTATGCAATGACCTGCGGAAACAACTGTCCGGAAATGAGGAACTTGCTAGATAGCCGTTAACTGCACTTGTGCAACTGCAGATACGACCACGCCATATCTCGGCAAACATTCAACGTCGCAAAAGCGAAGTCTCCTTTTCCATTGGACCGAACTTAGGTCTGCCATTCAGCACCAGATGGCCTGTTGGGTCTTAAGAAACAAAATGCTAGATACCCTAAAGTTAACCAGCAGCAAATGTTTCCATTATTCAATTATCGTCACAAGGACTTCGCCTTAATGTTGTTTTCTTCGAGAGTCACCGATCTTATGACTGATTCAATGTGGTCCGCCGCAGCTTTCTCTCCTTTGCCAAACTTTGCATGTACACAATGTGATCAAAAGTATTCGGACACTTTGCTGAAAATGCCTTACAAGTGCGTAGCGCCCGCCATCGGTAATGGTGGAATTCAGTACGGTGTTGGCCCACCCTTAGCCTTGATGACAGCTCCCACGCTCGCAGGCATACATTCCATCAGGTGCTCGGAGGTTTCTTGGGGATGGCAGCCCATTCTTCACGAAGTGCTGCACTGAGGAGAGGTATCGATGTCGGTCGGTGATGCCTGGCATTAAGTCGGCGTTCCAAAACACCCCAAAAGTGTTCTGTAGGGTAAAGGTCAGCATTCTGAGCAGGCCATTCAATTACAAGGATTTTATTGTCGTGTAACCATTCCGGCACAAGCCGTGCATTGTGAACAGGTGCTCGATAGTACTGTAAGATGCAGTCGCCATCCCTGAATAGCTCTTCAACAGTGGGAAACTAGAAGGTGCTTAAAACTTCAATGTAAGCCTTGCTATAATAGTGCCACGCAAAACCAGGGCTAAAAGCTCCTCCATGAAGAACATGACCACACCATAACACCACCACCTCCGAATTTTACTGTTGGCGCTACACACACTGGCAGATGACGTTTACCGGGCATTCGCCATACCCACACCCTGCCATCGGATAGACACATTGTGTACCGTGACTCATCACTCCACACAACGTTTTTCTGCTGTTCAGTCGTCCAATGTTCACGCTCCTTACATCAAGCGACGCGTCGTTTGGCATTTACCGGCGCAATGTGCGGCTTATGACCAGCCGCTCGACCATGAAATCCAAGTTTTCTCACCTCCCGCCTAACTGTCATAATACTTGCAGTGGATCCTGATACAGTTTGGAATTCCTGTGTGATGGTCTGGATAGGTGTCTGCCTATTACACATTACCACACTCTTCAACTGTCGCCCGTCTCTGTCAGTCAACACACGAGGTCGGTCTGTACGCTTTTGTGCTATACGTGTCCCTTCACCTTGCCACTTCACTATCACATGGGAGACAGTGGACCTAGGGATGTTTATGAGTGTCGGCATCTCGCTTACAGATGTATGACACAAGTACACCCATTCACCTGATCACGTTCGAAGTCCCTGAGTTCCACGTAGCGCTCATTTAGCTCTCTCGCGATGTCTGATGACTACTGATGTCGCTGATATGGAGTACCTGGCAGTAGGGGTAGCACAATGTACCTAATATGAAAAACGTATGTTTTCGGGTGTTTCCAGATACTTCTGATCGCATAGTGTAAGAGTAGCATTTACAAACGACGTATATATTTATTTCTTGCGTTAATATTCCAGTCTCCATCTTCCATTGCAATGTCTACTCTTTCCACTCCCTCCATCACAGTGATAATCACTCCCTGTTTTCTCAACAAGCATCATCTTCCTGCCCCATACTTTCCATATAGTCTTTTCCTCGCTGATTCTGCGGATGACATTCTGATTTCGTATCTGTCCACTTCATTTAACCATCCTTCTGTAATACCATTTCTCAAACTCTCTGACTGACCTTACCCGTTTTCCGGCAGTCTAGCATCCACTTACTTACTGTGTTACGTTCGAGACATATTTCAAAAAATTTCCTTCCATTAAGGTCTGTATTTGACGCTGGTGCTCTTTTACCTAGTTTGCTTCTTGTATCCTCCTTGGTTCATCCATCATACGTTACTTTACTTCCAACATAGAAGAATTTTTCCACTTAATGTTCTTCGTGGTCCCAGTTTACATGTTATTTTTGTCGCCAATTTCATTCCTGCTACTCCTCATTACTTTCGTCTTTCTTTGGCTTGCCCTCAGTCAGCAATATATGCCAATTAGGGGACTTATTCAATTTAGAAGTTTTTGTAGTTGCTCCTCATTTTTGCTGGAGATAGAAATGTCTGCAGCGAATCTTATGATTTATATCTTTGTGCCCTGAATCTTTGATTTAGGTAACTGTTTCTCCGGTATATAGTTTGAACAGTATGAGAAAAAGATTGCGTTCTGGGGTCTTTTCAGTTTGAGCACACTCCTCTTCGTCTTCTGTACTTATTGTTCCCTATCGGCTCTTGTGCATATTATGTATTACCCGTCTTTGTCCTAGTAACTACATTTTTTTCCAAGAATTCCGGACATAGCGCAATATTTTAAGAGGTAGAACGATTTTTGTAAGTTGACAAATACCTCGAAGGTGTCTTGACTTTTCTTGTGTCCATTATCAAGCTCCAAGCCTGTTACCTTTCGGAAAGCCAAACTAATCATCATCTGACAGATTAATTTTCCATTTTCATTTATATTATACTTAAATGCGAGGTCTTTAAGTGATTATGCGATATTTCTCTCATTTGTAAGCCTTGATATCTTCAAATTGTGTGGACGGTAGTTTTTTTAATGTAAGATGGAACGTATCAAGTATCATAGATTCCACACACCAACTACTTGAATAATAGTTTGGTTGCCGCTTCCCTCAGTTATTTTAGAAATTTCGAGAGACTGTCATGTCTTCTACCTTGTTTTATCGCATGTTTTCCGAAGCTTTGAACTTCTAACTCTTCTAAATAGACAACACATGAGACCTTACAATGAAATGAACACCCTTAGCTGCTTACAGGCGTTGATATACGTCAACGGGGACAGATAAAAATGTGTGGCCCGACCGGGACTCGAACCCGGGATCTCCTGCGTACATGGCAGACGCGCTATCCATCTTTTTTTTTTGTCTCATTTTGTTCGCTTTTGTTCGTTGCATCTGCTCGGGGCGGACGTCGTAAGACATCCGTTTAAGTTCGTTGTTGATCGATTAGCTCAGTTTTTTTATTACAGAGGGCTGCTAACCCTCTGACCGAGCACGCTGAGCTACCGTGCCAGCATCCATCTGAGCCACCGAGGACACAGAGGATAGCGCGACTGCAGGTTTTTATCTCTGACACGCCTCCCGCGAAACCCACATTCTCAACATATTGTCCCGCACTACATTGGCTCTGAGTACTATGGGACTCAACTGCTGTGGTCATAAGTCTCCTAGAACTTAGAACTACTTAAACCTAACTAACCTAAGGACATCACACACATCCATGCCCGAGGCGGGATTCGAACCTGCGACCGTAGCGGTCGTGCGGTTCCAGACTGTAGCGCCTTTAACCGCTCGGCCACTCCGGCCGGCCCGCACTACATTCGTAGTACATATACATGAGACCTTTTCGTACCATCTCGTGCAATACCTCAGCAGACTGTCCACCTACCTGGTAACCTTCTGCGTTTGACAATTGAATTCCTTCCCTACTCTTCATGTTCGCAACCTTACTTTTAATTTCCTCGAAAGCTAACCTGATATTTCTATAAACTGTGCATGTCCTTCCAAAGCCCAACCCGTTTTGGAAAATCTGAACCAAGTTTGAAATGAAAGTTATTTACTGAAAGAGATGTTAATGAGAACAACTAATGTGCTTCCACATATGAAGGAAAACAGTGTCCAGGTATTGATGATATATTTCACTGAATTTAGTCAAGTATTTGAATGGAGCAAAACTAAGACTTCCTGTAAATTATGCAGTGGAATACTAACAACGAGTGGAGAAGGGAGAAATGGGGTATCAAATTGACCATTGTTAGGTCTACTTTCTCAAAAAAAGCTTTAATTGCTTAAAAGTAAACAGAGTAATTAATAAAAACTCACTTAGTGAATTAACAGAAAATTATTTTGCGAGTTCTCGTAGGCAAATGAAGAGTGAATGGACAAATGGGTTTTCAAGTTGATTAATGTGTGGTCTAATTTTGCAAAAAAATATAGTTGCCTGAAACTAATCAGGGTAATTAAGAAAAAAACTTAATATGTGATCTGAGGGAATTTGAAATATTTCAGGAATGGCTGCTGTATAAATAAAGTTTCAAAACATATCACATCACTGCATACATTCCCTGTTTCTCTTGATCTATTGTGTGGTAATTACACTGAAGCTACTCACAGAGGTCCAGCATATGCTGTAATTATCACGTGGCAGTAATACTTGGCAGATATAGTATTCTGTAAACACGGAACTGATTTACGCAGGAAAAAAGTTAGTTCCAATCTTAGCCACCACGTGAAAATCTAGTGCTTTACACTGTTTGTATGGTGGTATGACATTCACGCTGTCATTTGACAAGCTGTAACGTGAGTCAACAGTATTAATATCAAGAAGAGAGATGCTATGCTGCTAGTGAAAACTTTTTTATATGAACAGCATAAATTACAGTGTTGCGTTGAGAGAGACGCTGACTGAAAGGTGTGAAGAGAGGCCTGATGTCATTATATGGTTCAAAGAAAATGATGATGACATTAAAAAAACACAGATGAGCTACGTGTGGCACCTGGAAGAGGAAGGGTCCTATCTCAAGGGAAGTTATTGACAAGGTTGCTGTTGCTGTAATTGAAAATGCAGCACGTGCTCCAGGTAGTGTTAGTGCCACAAGAAATGTCCATCTCTTGGTCAACAGTATGAAAAATAATCAGTCTATATTACACTGGTATCCACACAAGATTCAGATGGTGCAGTAGCTGAAACCTCACAATCAGCAATGTTCTGAATTTGCTCTTTGGGTTTTGGCATTGATCAAAGTTGATGACAATATTCACTGAACTGATGAGACACATTTTAAACTACAAGGTGCAGTGAATACACAGAACAACCAGGTTTGGGGTACTGTTAAACCATAGATTCTGAACAAAGAGCCATTACATTAACTGTGTGTGATTGTATGGTGTGGCTTCACAAGTACCTTTATTATTGGTCTGTTCTTCGAAGGAAATACACCCAGAGGGCCCGTCAGGTGTACCATGATGTCTGCATGTTATCAAGACCTCCTTGTACATCATGTAATTCCTCCTTGGGAAGAGTACAACTGTGTGGAAACTGCTGTTTTCATGCAAGATGTGGCAACACCTCATATTGCTTACCCAGTGAAAGAACTGCTTAATGAAACCTTCCACATATGTTCTGTCTCCAGAGGTTTTCCAGATACGTGACCTGCAAGATCATCTGATCTGAATCCAATGACTTGTTGCTCTGTTGGTATCTGAAAGACTGCATTTACCAGTGTCACATTTGGTTTCTACCAGATAAGAAGGCCAGTATACGGGAACATGTTGCTCAGATTCTACCAGAACTGCTAAGAGTAACTGATGATCTCATAACTTCATGGATGTATCATCTTTTCACGATCTCTGGTGTTCATACTGACCAAAATTTGTAAGTGGTGGTTTATAACAGAATCAGAATGATACCTTTCTCACTTGTTGGACATTTTCTGCCCTTGTCCCATCCCTAATTCATTACACTGGACTGCTGCTATGTTGTGCCGACACAATTTGAGAAGTAACACCAATCATGTTTTATTCTGCTTCCTAATGAAGAGATCCATGATAATACTGAAAGAAGTATGGAACAGTACAAAGTATCATAACTAAAGAATACATCAATATACAATCTCATAGATGAGCATATAATAAGCAAGTAAACATAAGTTAAACTGATGGCCCAGTGCTCCTGGCTTATAGTGGGCTCTTGGGCTCATGTCCGTGCTATGCTGTCTGTACAGGTTGGGAAACCACCTTTCTAAGCTGGCTTTTGAGACACTTGTTTTATGTGCTGTTTGATTATGGCCTATAAGGTTACAACACTCCTTTCCCCTTGGGCAAAAGAGTTCACTACTATGGAAATGCCCATGTCTTCATTAGTAGGTAACAACTGCTGCAGCAGGTGTCATGCTGTCACAAGAGAATATGGAGTGAAATGGCATAGGTGCTGACAGGCATACCACCCACTCCACTGTGAGAGGTTATAAGGGAGCACTAGTGTGATGGTGCTGTATCCATGTCCACATACAAAAGGCATTCAGTGATGGAAGTCATAGAGCAGATGGAAGTGGTGGTGGCTCAGGCTCCAGATATGGAGGTAGCCTGGCACTGACTCCTCTAACTGGCAGCAGCAGCATCCAGAGTGAAAATAGAGCCAGAGCTGGAAGAGGCATGGATCATACCTTGGAGCTGGTGCAAATGGTGGAGGTGGTCGTATGGGTAGAAAGCTCTTCAGTGCACAACCAGTTGTGTATGGATGGAGTATTGCGGTGCAAAGTTATCAAAGGTGGGCACGATGCAGAGGCAGCAGCTTCAGCAGCAATGGACAACTGCTGGTACCAGCACATACTGGAAAATATGAAATTTTGGTAGCTCATTCAAAATAGCAACAGTTTCTATTTCTAGTTGTGAGTAGCGCTGTTGCGCCTAATTCAGAGATTTAGAAGTGTATACAACCTGTCCACATACTTGTGCACGAGAATGGGCACAATGTGATATTGGGAGATGTTTGTGGCCAAAAAAGGTGTTGACATGGTTAGAAGGAAACCAAGCAAGGTGCTGAGTGCAATATTGACCCTTTCAGGGGTGTGTCTAGTGAAAAGGAACATCTTTACATAAGAGAGCATGGACCAAGGTGGCTGTGTCAGGGAGAAATTTATGGTAGTACACAATCTTCCTGAGAAAGGTTTGCAGCTCTTTGACATCGGTAGACTACAGCAAAACTCTAGTGGCATTTTTTGGTGCAAAGGCTTGATGCCAGCATTTGAGACTTCAAAACTGAAACAGACAACAGACTGCGGAAAAAAATTGTGACTTGTCCAAGACAAATTTCAAACCGGTGGCCTGTAGCGCCATGGAAAAGGCACAAAAGTTACACAAATGTTCATCTGTTGAGGAATGTGAGACCACAATATTTTACAGGCAGCTAATGCACCCTGGCATGGAGACTGTGAGTTGCTCCAATGGTCACTGAAAAATGGAAGGTGCACTAGCCATGCCATGCTGAATGGTAGCTGCTGGTGTTGATATAAGCCAAAGAAGGTATTTACTACAAGCACATGTTTGGAATCATCTAGAGGCAGTTGTAATCAGGATTCTGACAAGTCTATTTTGGAAAGATATTGGCCTCCAGACAGCTGTGCTAAGAGTTCATCTGGATGGGATAAAGGACATGAATCAATAATAGACTGTGAATTTACAGACACTTTAAAATCATCACACACCTGATGGTTGCTGTTAGGTTTTTATTACAATTGTCAACACAGTAGATTGTTCACTAGAGGAGATGGGCATGATAACATCCAAAGAGCTAAGTCAGCCTAGTTCCAATTCGACTTGTACTCGTGAAGCTACTGGGACTACATGGGCATGCAAAGTGGGGACGCGCCATCGGTTTCGGTTTCATTGAGGTGTGAGCCTTGAAATTGATAGCACACCCTAAACCTTCTGAAAACAGCGAGGCAGTGTGGAGTATTGCTAGCAGAGTCCATCCAGCTGTTGGAATGGAACTTAATCTGATGCTAGATGCACTTTGTCAGAAAGAGAAAGCCAAACATTTTGATGGTATCTTACCCAGATAAGCTTAGATAAGTTTTTAGTGTTGGCATCACCCACTACTAGAAAGGACAAATGCTGAACAACTGCTTTGTACACTATGGAAATAGAAAACTGTCTCAGAACTGATATTGTTATAACTCACCAACCAACAAGAGACAGGGGACAATAGGTCATTTCCCTATGTTAAAAATATGATTTTAATTGTTATTATTCTGATTGAGTGTCATTTAAACAGAATTTATGGTCAATTTTCCAACAAAATGTTCGTTATTTTTATCTAATTACTACTTAAAAATCCACATTTTCCGAGAGATCCAACTTTCCCAAGAGACCTATATTTCCTGAGAGCCCTATATTTAGACGAGAGATCGACACTACTCGAAAGATCCATACTATGCGAGAGATCGACACTACTCGAGAGATCCATACTATGCAAGAGATCGACACTACTCGAGAGAACTATACTATGCAAGACATTGACACCACTCGAGAGATCCACACTATGCAAGAGATCGACACTACTCGAGAGATCCATACTATGCAAGAGATCGACACTACTCGAGAGATCCATACTATGCAAGAGATCGACACTACCCGAGAGATCCATACTATGTAAGAGAACGATACTATTCGAGAGATCAATGTTTTTCGCGGTAACGACATTATCGTGAGATCAATAATTTTCGAGAGAGATATTTTTCCTGAGTTCTATATGTTTCAAGAGTTCGGTAAATAGATATTTTGCATGAGATATATATTTTTCGAGAGGAAGATATATTTTTCGAGATGTCAGTATATTTCGAGATGTCAGTACATTTCGCGATGTCAGTATATTTCGAGATGTCAGTATATTTCGAGATGTCAGTATAATTCGAGATGTCAGTATATTTCGAGAGGATGATATTTTTCGAGTGGATGATATTTTTCGAGAGGATGATATTTTTCGAGAGGATGATATTATTTGAAGCTGATAAATATTAGCTTACCCAGGAGAAAGGCTAGCAATGTGAAATTCTGGCATTACGTTACTACGAAAACAAATGACAAAAACGGGAGGTTTTCTTGCGTTTTTACTACAAATTAAAACTTCTCACATTTTCTTGTGTAATGTGGTAGCTATACCTAGTCTTCTGCAATATCTTAAGGTCCTAACTCAACTACAAGGCACTTCAAGCAGTCAGTAAATGAAGATTCGATTGCTAAAACATGACCTGTTATATGGATTATGTGTCTATTGCATTAACCTAGAATCTTAGATTTTGTACAGAATGTAGAGCCTGGAATTAACAGTACATAATATAAATTTCCAGCTGATAAATGTAAACTTTCTGAAGAGAAAGGCGAGAAATTTAATGTTCATCGTGAGACCAATATTTTTCGAGAATCTGTATTTTTCGAACGATCGATATCCTTTGAGAAATCTAAAGTTATACCTTCTCATCGTATATTAATTGCTGTTGTAATAAAGTTTACTGCACCAAGAACTGATGATACATCTGCTAAGTGTAGTGAAAGTGTAGATCTACAGATGCACCCCCATGTGCAATAGCTCCTGCTAGAGCGGGTAAACTGTTCATCCTGTACCAATACCGTTATCTACTATAGACGATGTAAGAAGAAGGGTTAATAAGGGCGGCAGTAATCAAAAACTTAAATTATTTATTCGTGAGAATGCTATATCTGGTTCCTCCAATTATTAATGGTACAAGTCAATTACCAAATACCCCAATTATAATAGTAATTATTATGAAGAAAATTATTACAAATGCAGGGACTGTAATACTAAAATTATAAATCTGGTCATCTCCAATTAGAAATCCTGGTTGACCTAATTCAGCACGAATAAGTATTCTTATTGATGTTCCTTCCCAGGTTCCTAATAGAAAGCATAAAATACCAATGTCCTTGTGGTTTGTTGAGACTGTAAATCTGCTTATGAGATGTTTTCTCTCTTACCATACTCTGGTCTTATATTCAATTATGATTCTAGAGGTGTAAACTTTCACTAAGGCCTAAAAGATAATTCTTTTGATTATAACTCTGAAGGTTATTAGTTTAATTAACTTAAGTCCTTAGTATAGTGAGGTTAAGGTTGACGTTGAAATCAATTCTATTGTTGAAATTATTACGATTATAGGAAGAATAATTCTAGTTTTTTGAGACTTTACCTTTATAGTTCATAAATTTATGGTATATGATATAATTAGGGCCAAGAATCTAATACGTATATAATAATAATGTGTAATTGTAGTTGGTGCAACTATAATAATTATAATGGTTGTTGGGGTTGGGTTGTTTTGGGGAAGGAGACCAGGCAGTGCGGTCATCGGTCTCATCGGATTAGGGAAGGACAGGGAAGGAATTCGGCCGTGCCCTTTGGAAGGAACCATCCCGGCATTTGCCTGGAGCGATTTAGGGAAATCACGGAAAACCTAAATCAGGATGGCCAGACGTGGGATTGAACCGTCGTCCTCCCGAATGCGAGTCCAGTGTCTAACCACTGCGCCACCTTGCTCGGTATAATGGTTGTTATGTTGTATTCTGTTAATGACTGTATTACAATTCATTTTGGTAGGAATCCAAGAAATGGTGGTAAACCACCTAGAGATAGTAGGGATAAAATTATTATGAATTTAATTTCAGTTTTTATGTTTCTAGCTGAGTAAATGTGATTTATAAAGAATAAATTTATTTGCTTGAATAATAAGACTATGATTAGTCTTAGTAATGAGTAAATAATAAAGTATAATTCCCAGATGTTTTCTCTGACTGTTGTAGCTTTGATTATCCACGCTAAATGTCTAATTGAGGAGTATGTTAGAAGTTGTCATAATGATGTTTGATTTAAACCTCCTGTTGCCCCAAAAACAATTCATAAAATGATAATGCTTCAAATAAAGATTCTTAGCTGAATACAATACGATAGTACCATTATTGGGGCAATTTTTTGTCATGTTACTAATATTAAACCACGCGACCGCTACGGTCACAAGTTCGAATCCTGCCTCGGGCATGGATGTGTGTGATGTCTTTAGGTTAGTTAGATTTAAGTAGTTCTAAGTTCTAGCGGACTGATGACCTGAGAAGTTAAGTCCCATAGTGATCAGAGCCATTTAAATCATTTTGTTATCTATCTCTCGAAAAATACCGATCTCACGAAAAATACCGATCTCACAAGATCGACATTTTTCGAAAGCTAGATAACAACATGGTTCAAATGGCTCTGAGCACTATGGGACTTAACCTCTCAGGTCATCAGTCCCCTAGAACTTAGAACTGCTTAAACCTAACTAACTTAAGGACATCACACACATCCATGCACGAGGCAGGATTCGAACTGGCGACCATAGCAGTCGCGTGGTTCCAGACTGAAGCGCCTAGAACCTCTTGGCCACTGCAGCCATCCTTCACTTAACAATAGTTGTTGTAAAGTCAATAGGCGAACTAGTGGTTGCCATTGTTAGCATAAACGCCAGTGCAAAGGTATGGCAGCAGGCTTCTTTGTAATGAAGTTGTGGCGAAAGTGGAATGGCAAAGACTGTCAAGTCTTACTATTGAGTAGCAACATGTCTTTATTGAAAGAATTTTCAATGAGTAGGCTGCAATAGTCTTTCGCTGACATGTACAGTACATGCTGCACAGATATGATACGACATAGTTGTACATATGTATGAAATATTGTCTATGAAAATCGTATGTAGGTTCCATATTTTTTTTAAAAATTACATGTGAATATTTTAAAAAGTCATTGCTATTACTTATGTTGCATGCCTGTCTTATAAACAAATAAAAATAATGAAAATGGAGGAATTTAAAATTATAACACTATGGGCGATTGTGTCAAAAATAAAAGGATGTGAATTAGTAATATGCAGTCTAAAAGCATATAAGCAAACATTCTAAAAAGAGATAGTCTTTACAAACTAAAGATAAAATATTTCCTAAGAGTCTTAATTTTAAAAACGAATGCCAGAAGAACGAACATTCTAAAACAGATCATCGAAAGCTCAAAGAAATGTTTGTCGTTTAATTGAAGTTGTTCATTTAAAACAGATAATGGATTACTTTTGTGAAGTAAAAAGGTTTCAATTTCCTCTAAAGTTTTGAGCAATAGTCCTTTTGGCACAGTATGTAATATTTAAAATTGTTAGAAATGCAGCTCTCAGAATGAGCCTCAGCAGGAGTAAAAGCAATTTTGCATAGATTGGTTACTCTTGGATAAAAGTTATGTACATTTGATGAAACATCTTGAGAAAACACATTTTGTTGACTAACAAGGGCATGCAGCTTTACTGAATGGTTAAATGATGAATGTTTCCTCTTGGGTAAAATATTACAGAGGTAAAATAGTCCTCCATTCGGATCTCTGGGTAGGGACTACTCAAGAGGACGTCTTTATCAGGCGTTGTATGGATCAGAGCGTGGAATGTCAGATCCCTTAATCGGACAGGTAGGTTAGAAAATTTAAAAAGGTAAATGGATAGGTTAAAATTATATATACTGGGAATTAGCGAACTTCGGTGGTAGGAGGAACAAGACTTTTGGGTAAGTGAATACAGGGTTATAAATACACAATGAAATGGAGCTATTCCAGGAGTAGGTTTAATAATGAATGAAAAATAGGAGTGCGGGTAAGCTGTTACAAACAACATAGTGAACACATTATTGTGGCCAAGATAGACACGAAGCCCTTGCCTACTACAGTAGTACAAGTTTATATGCCAACTAGCTCGGCAGATGACAAAGAAATTGAAGAAATGTATGATGATGATAAGATAAAAGAAATTAATCAGTGAAGAAAGACGAAAATTTAATAGTCATGGGTGACTGGAATTCGATGGTAGGAAAAGGAAGAGAAGGAAACGTAGTAGGTGAATATGGATTGGGGGTACGAAAGGAAAGAGGAAGCCGCCTGGTAGAATTTTGCATAGAGCTTAACTTGACATAGCTGACACTTGGTTCAAGAATCATAAAAAAAGGTTGCTTACATGGAAGCAGCCTGGCGATACTGACAGGTTTCAGATAGATTATATAATGCTAAGACAGAGATTTAGGAACCAGGTTTTAAATTGTAAGACATTTCCAGTGGCACATATGGACTCTGACCACAATGTATTGGTTATGAACTGTAGATTGAAACTGAAGAAACTCCAAAAAGGTGGGAATTTAAGGAGATAGGACCTGAGTAAACTGACTAAATTAGAGGTTGTACAGAGTTTCAGGGATATCGTAAGGGAACAAATGGTTGGAATGGGGGGAAGAAATACAGTAGAAGAAGAATGGGTAGCTCTGAGGGATGAAGTAGTGAAGGCAGCAGAGGATCAAGTAGGTAAAAAGATGAGGCCTTGTAGAAATCCTTGGGTAACAGAAGAAATATTGCATTTAATTGATGAAAGGAAAAAATATAAAAATGCAGTAAATGAAGGACCCAAAAGGGAATACAAACGTCTCAAAAATGATATCGACAGGAAGTGCAAAATGGCTAAGCAGGGATGGCTAGAAGACGAATGTAAGGATGTAGAGGCTTATCTCACTAGGGGTAAGATAGATACTGCCTACAGGAAAATTAAAGATACCTTTGGAGAAAAGAGAGCCACTTGTATGAATATCAAGATATCAGATGGAAACCCAGTTCTAAGCAAAGAAGGGAAAGCAGAAAGGTGGAAGGAGTATATAGAGGGTCTATACAAGGGCGATGTACTTGAGGGCAATATTATGGAAGTGGAAGAGGATGTAGATGAAGATGAAATGGGAGATATGATACTGTGCGAAGAGTTTGACAAAGCACTGAAACACCTACGTCGGAATAAGGACCTGGGAGTAGTCAACATTCCATTAGAACTACTGACAGCCTTGGGAGAGCCACTCCTGACAAAACTCTACCATCTGGTGAGCATGATGTATGAGACAGGCGAAATACCCTCAGACTTTAAGAAGAACATAATAACTCCAATCCCAAAGAAAGTAGGTGTTGACAGATGTGAAAATTACCTAACTACCAGTTTCATAAGTCACAGCTGCAAAATACCAACGCGAATTCTTTACAGACGAATGGAAAAACTCGTAAAAGCCGACCTCGGGGAAGATCAGTTTGGATTCCGTACAAATGTTGGAACACATGAGGCAATACTGACCCTACGACTTATCTTAGAAGCTAGATTAAGAAGACGCAAACCTACGTTTCTAGCATTTGTAGACTGAGAGAAGGCTTTTGATAATGTTGGCTGGAATACTCTCTTTCAAATCCTGAAGGTGGCAGGGGTAAAATACAGGGAACGAAAGGTAATTTACAATTTGTACAGAAACCAGATGGCAGTTATAAGAATCGAGGGACATGAAAGAGAAGCAGTGGTTGGGAAGGGAGTGAGACAGGGTTGTAGCCTCTCCCCGATGTTATTCAATCTGTATATTGAGCACGCAGTAAAGGAAACTGAATAAATATTCAGAGTAGGTATTAAAATACATGGAGAAGAAATAAAAACTTTAAGGTTCACCGATGACATTATAATTCCGTCAGAGACAGCAAGGGACTTGGAAGGGCAGTTTAAAGGAGGATATAAGATGGAGATCAACAAAAGCAAATCGATGATAATGGAATGTAGACGAATTAAGTCGGGTGATGCTGAGGGAATTAGATTATGGAATGAGACACTTAAAGTAGTAAAGTAGTTTTGCTATTTGGGGAGAAAAGTAACTCATGATAGTCGAAGTAGAGAGGATATGAAATGTGGGATGGCAATTGCAAGGAAAGCGTTTCTGAAGAAGAGAAATTTGTTAACATCGAGTATAGATTTAAGTGTCAGTAAGTCGTTTCAGAGAGTATTTGTATGGAGTGTAGCTACGTATGGAAGTGAAACATGGACGATAAATAGTTTGGACGAGAAGAGAATAGAAGCTTTCGAAATGTGGTGCTACAGAAGTATGCTGAAGATTAGATGGGTAGATCACTTAATTAATGTGGAGGTATTGAATAGAATTGGGCAGAAGAGGAGTTTGTGGCAAAACTTGACTTGAAGAAGGGATCGGTTGGTAGGACACGTTCTGAGGCATCAAGGGATCACCAATTTAGTATTGGGGGGCAGCGTGGAGGGTAAAAATCGTAGGGGGAGACGAAGAGATGAATACACTAAGCAGATTCAGAAGGTTGTAGGCTGCAGTATTTACTTGGAGATGAAGCAGCTTGCACAGGATAGACTAGTATGGAGAGCTGCAACAAACCAGTCTCAGGACTGAAGACCACAACAACAACAAGGGCTGCAATTTTCTTATTGTGCTTATTAAGAATAGCTTCTCATACTGCATTAATTTTGTCATCTGTAAAGTTAAGTAACTGTGAAAATATTAATGGTGACAAGTGCTTGCTAATTTTTAAATGTAAATTGTAGGTTTCAAGATTCAATGCATCTTGTTCTTTATATGCATCTTTAATTTCAGATCTAAACCATAGAATGCTACTCTTCTGTCATAAATTTTTTTTATATTTGATCTGGTATTAAAACTAATTTTTACATAATTAGGAATCACATGATTCATTAGGCATTGTTTCTTAAAGGATATTTTGGAAATAAGTTTCATAATTTTAGTGAGTAACCCTCTATATTTCTTGGAATCTCCCAACACATGACTTGGCAATAAATTAATTACTTTTGAATAAATTATGGGAGGGACAGTGATCAATGTGTTACAGATATTTACTATCAAAAACAGTCTTCATTACATTTTATTTATTATGGTGACCAGTTTCGACCTCTGCTGTGGTCATCCTCAGACCTACGAGTTGTATACTAAGTATTAACTAGAGGGCTACATGCATTAAAGAAAATATGTAAAGTTATAAAGCTATAAAACGATGAATTACCAATAAGTAAGAACCGCCTTCAGCTGGAGAATCACTAGTGGAGAAACCAGTGCATGTCTTACTATATATAATGGAGGCTCCGCCCACTTCTGACGGTATGATGTTATTACTAACCAATGAGTTACAAGTCGAATAACAATAAAAAATTTCTTAGTTAAAAGAACATGGTCAAGAAATAAATATAAACACACACTAAACTTAGCTTATTTAACAGCTATTTGCAATTAAGAAGCGTCAAAAATATTTAAAGATGTAGGACAAATGAACTTCGTTTTCACAATACATGGGTTGCCCTTTCAAGGCCTGTTAGTGAACCATTTGGAACTACTGGCTGCCATGGTGAAGTTGGACGCCGTTCCAAAGATGAGGAAGCACGCTTCTTTCCACTGAGGTTGTAAAGTCGATAGGCAAACTAGTGGTTGCCATGGTGAAGATAAACGCCAGTGCAAAGATGTGGCAGCACGGTTATTTCTAAGGAAGGTGTTGCAAAAGTGGAATGGAAAAGACTGTCATGTCGGGTGACGTACTATTGAGCAGCAACATGTCTTTATTGAATCGATTTTCAATGAATAGGCTACAATAATCTTTAGCTGACTTGTATAGTACATGCTGCACAGATACGATACAAAGTAGTTGTGCGTATTTACGAAAATTTGTGTATGAAACTCGTATGTAGATTCCATTTAAAAAATGGAATTAAATGGAAGTAATTTAAAATTATAATACTATGAGCCATAGTGTCAAAATTAAAAGGATGTGAATTAGCAATATGCAGTCTAAAAGCATACGAGCAAACATTCTAAAAACAGAGAGTCAGGCATAAAATAATGTTTCGTGATATAAAATTACAAAGTAAAGATAAAGTATTTCCTATAAGTCTTAATTTTAAAAACGAAGGACAGAAGAGTGAACATTCTAAAGCAGACCATCGAAAAACTCAAAGAAATATTTGTCTTTCAACTGTAGCTGTTCGTTTAAAACAGATAACGGATTACTTTTGTGAAGTGAAAAGATTTCAATATCTTCTAAGATATTCAACAGTAGTTCTTTTGGCACAGTATGTAATATTTTCAAATTGTTAGAAATGCAACCCTCAGAATGATTGTATCAAACAAGATGTTGACCAACCAATTTAAAATGTGTTAGAAAGTTATGGCCATTTTGGCCAATATACTGTTTCTCACAGTCACTATGTAGTATTTTGTAAATGCCTGACTTTTGGTACATATCTCATTCCCTAGTTGTGTGCGTTTCAGTTTCGTCTGTAGTGGCTTATTGGTTTTAAATGTTGCTTGTGCAGCCCTTGTTAGTCACCAAAATGTGTGTTCACAAGATGTTTCACCAAATGTACATAACTTTTATCCAAGAGTAACCAATCTGTGCAAAATTACTTATACTCCTGCTGAGACAACACTTTTAAACAAAGGCCTAAAATATAATTTTGCTCTAGAATTGAGGAATGCAGATATTAAAAGCATGATTGGTGACATAAAGATTGCTGCAAAACATACATAATTCAGTAGCTCTGAAATATGTGACATTGCACTTAAAACGAAAAATGTTTTTATTAATGAAAAAGATAAAAAGAGACATAATGATGAATTAAAACTTGTAAAATAAATCAACAAGAAATTAGTAAATAATAAAGCCATTGCAGTCCAATCAGATAAAGGGAACGCTCTTTGTCATTATTAGTGAAGATGATTGTGTTTCTTGGACTTAACAATTTTTTAACACTAATGGAACATTTGAGGTTAATAAAGACCCAACTTTAAGATTTCAAACAAAAATTAAAAAGCTGATTGATGATAGGGACTCTTTACTTTCACCTAAACACTTACAGTTATGAACCCCATTTCACCTAAGTTGAGATCACAAATCTAATTACACAAACCAATTTTCCAATTTGTCCAGTTGTTAATATGAACAGTCCCTCTTATAACCTGAACAAAAAACTTAATCAAATCTTAAAATCCTTTTACATTTACGAAGAAAATTACAGAATTAAAAACAATTTTGAATTAACTAAATTAATTTACGATGTGGATATACCAAAAAACGAAATGTTTGCATCATTGGACATCACAAATCCTTACACAAATGTATCTATTCAAGAGACTATCTCTGTTGTTAGAGATAACTGAATGTATCATAATAGAGTTCATTGAACTGTTAGCATTACTCTAGATTTTAATTACTTTTCATTTAATAATAAAATATATATTCAGAAATGTGGACTTGCAATGGGGAATTCCCTGGCTATATATCTTGGTCAGTTATGTTGAAATTCAATTTTCCAAAAATAATCCAGAGATAACAAATAAAATTATATATTACAAAAGATATGGTGATGACCCATTGCTATTACATAACGTTTCTAAGGAAGAAATTGATGCTTTTGCTAACAACTTAAATAATTTAAACCCAAAACTTGAATTTACAGTAGAACACGAAAGTAACAGTAGTATTAATTTCCTGGACCTCACAATTGTAAATAAGATTGGAAAATATAATATTTATATCTATAGAAAACCCAAATAAACCGACATAATAATAAATGCTACATCGTGCCATCCATTAAGACACAAAACAGCATTTTCTAAAACAATGATATATAGGATATTGAAACTACCTCTTCAACCTGATGCATTCCAGAAGGAAATTGATACATTACAACAGATAGCAGTTGGTAATAATTATAACTCCCATAAGGTGGACCTTTTATATCAAAAATTACAAGAAACAAATGATGCTGTTATAAATTCCAAGAAGAGATTTACGTAAATGACATACATGGGAATACATGCATGACAATAGCATTTAAGACGAATAACCCATTGCAGATGAAACTGAAACACACAATTGGGGAATCATATATGTACCAGAAGTCAGGTGTTTACAAAATACTATGTAATGACTGTGAGAAACAGTATATTGGCAAAACTGTCTGTAAGTTTCTAACACGTTTTAAAGAGCATACTACTGGTACTGCATGTACCAAATCAGGCAATTCAAAGAAAAACATTTCTTTGAGCTTTTCGATGATCTGTTTGAGAATGTTCACTCTTCTGTCCTCCATTTTTAAAATTATGACTTTTAGGAAATATTTTAACTTTACTTTGTAATTTTATTTCACCAAAAATTATTTTATGCCTGACTATCTGCTTTTAGAATGTTTGCTTGTATGCTGTTAGACTGCATATTGTTAATTCACATTCTTTTATTTTTGACACTATGGCTCATAGTATTATAATTTTAAATTTTTCCATTTTCATTATTTTTATTTGTTTATAAGACTGGCATGCAACATCAGTAATAGCAATTACTTTTTAAAGAAGTCACATGTAATTTAAAAAAATATATGGAAACTACATACGAACTTCATAGATAATATTTCATAAGTATGCACAACTACTTCATATCGTATCTGTGCAGCATGTATTGTACATGTCAGCTAAAGATTATTGCAGCCTACTCATCGAATATCGTTTCAATAAAGACATGTTGATGCTCAGTACTACATCGTCTGACGTGACAGTCTTTGCCATTCCACTTTTGCAACAACTTTGTTAGAAAGAAGCCTGCTGCCACATCTTTGCACTGGCGTTTATCCTCACCATGGCAACCACTAGTGTTCCTATCGACTTTACAGCAACTTCAGTGTAAAGGAGCGTGCTGCCTCATCTTTGGAACTGCATCCAACTTCACCATGGCAATCAGTAGTTCCAAATGGTTCACTAACTGGCCTTGAGAGGGCAACCCATGTACTGTCAAAACGAAGTTCATTTATCCTACATGTTTGCTTTCGTTCGATCGTTTGGCTTCCGCATCATCAACTATCACCCGCGTCGTGTCAGTTACATGTACTCTCGTCTGAGTGATATTGTGGACAGATAATCATCAAGATTGTTAATTGGAATAAACATTTACGACTTAGACTGTAAACAGTGCAACCTGCGTTTTCTCTTTTATCGTCTTGGAATATAGTTGTTCACACCAAACTTAAGACAGTGTAAAGAAGCGTGCTGCCTCATCTTTGGAACTGCATCCAACTTCACCATGGCAATCAGTAGTTCCAAATGGTTCACTAACAGGCCTTGAGAGGGCAACCCATGTACTGTCAAAACGAAGTTCATTTATCCTACATGTTTGCTTTCGTTCGATCGTTTGGCTTCCGCATCATCAACTATCACCCGCGTCGTGTCAGTTACACGTACTCTCGTCTGAGTGATATTGTGAACAGATAATCATCAAGATTGTTAATTGGAATAAACATTTACGACTTAGAATGTAAACAGTGCAACCTGCGTTTTCTCTTTTATCGTCTTGGAATATAGTTGTTCATACCAAACTTAAGACAGTGTTGTGTTTTGACGTTGAGTGGCTCCCCTAACTCGCTTGCATATATCGATAGATAACTCCCGGCAAGCCAGCAGCAGTGTGGAGCAGAACAGTACGACCGCCGCGGGATTATCAGGTACATGGTGTGGACAGGGCACACAGTCAAGGAATGACAAATAGTTTAAAGTACCCCCACCCATTAGTACCCCTGGGCGCGTTACTTGGTGACGTGTTATAGGACCTGCAATTTCGGATAATAAATGCCATATAATTAATTTGGAGAGTGAACTATTTCTGTACAACTATTAATTTGGAGTGTTGAGTGACCACGCTAGCTGTGGGATGCATACATCAAAGAACTTAGGACACAGTGTATATACTCGTCCGATCCGTGATAGTGCAAAGAACAAGCGCTACGAAGTAAACATACTCCACAGTTCTGCGCTTTTGTCGATGCTAGCGGCACCTATGTGCGAAAGTGAGCACTAATATGACAGCCATTACGATAGACGACGCTAGTGTCACCTGTGGGCAAAAGTGGAAACTTTTCGGCAGCCTTCACCGTGTACGACGTGAGTGGCGCCTAGGAGCGACGCTGCAAATACTACCACGCTTTGCTGAGAGGGTGCAGTGCTGACAGCCGGACGGCGTCAACTGAGTCGGCGCTACGCAACAGCCGAGACTACGGAATCCAGCAGACAATGCAAAGTAATTAGTTTATCACAACGTTAGCTCACACAACTGAAGCAATGAGAGTAATTAACTGGCATTGCAGATTGCGTTCTACAATTATGTTATTACAAACAGTAACAGTTGAAATACTTTTGTTCGCAAAATTACGAGCCGTAATTACTTTGCCGATCGTACAGTAAAGTAAATTCCACTGTTAGATCCTGCTTACTTAGTGGTCTAATTTTTAAACTACAGTTGCTACAATTGCAGAACTATGTTAACGTTAGCTTATATTTAATTTTTTTTCTTTCTTTTTTCTTTTATGTGATCTTGTATGCTATGTGTGCTTCTGAGCACGAATTAGAGCGTTGAATGCGTATGGCGTTGTGGTTATCGCCATCCATTCTGTGCTACGAGTATTTTTGTGATTCGTTTATTGTTCGCTTGAGTGATTTATCTGTGGTGCAAAATGGCAACTAATGAGGTTGATGCAATTGCAATAGACAGCGAGGTGAAAGCAGACTCTTTAGGCGAAAGTAATCAAGTGGAGACGAAAACAGAAGCAGGGAGTAGTGAAGTGTCGGATTCCGGTATAGGGGACAGTAGTCTATCAACAGATGTGGGAAGTCCTAATGCAATGTCGTCACCAATCGTGGAGACGCCTAGACGGGATGAGTGTAAACTTCGGCCTGACCTGTCCATCGTTGACATACTCAAAACTTTATTGCAGGACAACCGGAAATTATTATTGGAAGGGAACAAACAATTAAGGGAAGATATTAAGCGGTGTATAGTGCATGATTACAAACAACTAATGGAAGATATTAAGCGATCAGTAGAGTTTATAAACGAAGGACTCAATGAAAAGACCGACAAAACTAATGAGGCTCTAAAAAAGCGGACTGAGTCAAGCCATCAAAGGATAAATGAAGTTATCATTCCACTTGAGCTGAACGTTGCAGGCAATATTAAACGTTGTGAAATGGTAGAATCGGATGTCAAAGAAGTAAAGGAAGAACTTAAAAAAAGGTTGGAGATTTACGGCGAGCATTTCGAACAACTAGAAGAGGAAGTGAAACACTGTAAACACAGGAAGTCAAATGAATTTTTTCAACGATTTTGGTCGCGACGGACGCAAAATGAAGTACGCAGCAGTTTATACAAAGGTAGAAGGTTTGAGACAGGGTGTGACCAGAAATTAAAGAAATTTTTTCAAGATAATTATGAGAGGAACTTGTATTTAGGTGAACCAGTGACGACAGAAGCAATAGTGTTCCTGACTACAAGTAAGCTACCAACTGGAGTTCAGGATAAGTTGCTAGCTATCCCTAAAGATGACGTAGAGTTAATGAAATTAGTCTTAGGACAATTTAACCCGTTGTATGAGTCACAAGGAACAGGAGTTTTTCCGAGTTATACGTACTTTTCGAGATATCGACATTCTTCCAGTCATCGATATATTTCGAGATACTGATATTCAGGGAACAATGATATCAATACAAATACCCAAACAAACCATGACAAGAGACATAGTGGATGACATTGGAATAATTATAATGACAGGAGACATTACAGTGGTTTCTGTGTCCATGATTTAGATATGTTAGACATTTCAGGATTTAAGCTAGCTTCCTACTTCTGCAGAGTGGATATGGATGGAGGAAGAGTTGCCACATTTATTAAAAACTGCCGTAAATTCAAGAACATTGACATTGATAAGTTCTGTTTAGAGCAGCATCTAGAAGCATGTGCAACAGAAGTAGAGTTCCATAACAGATCCTATATAATAGTAACTATTTACCGAGCACCTGAAGGAAATTATAATCTATTCATAAATCACCTAGAAGCTCTTCTCGGTTATTTAACAGGAAGAAACAAAGAAATTTTGATTGCTGGTGACTTAAATACAGACTTTCTAATGCAATTTTCCAGTAAACATTTACTGTAGTTAGTAATGTTGTCTTTCATTCTAACTCACACTGTAAACCTTCCAACTAGGATCACTAAATCCTCAACGACAGCCACTGATAACATTTTTATAGGCAAATGAAAGGAACAAAATCATATCATATCATAAAATAATGTAAATTCTAAGCAGATTATCAAGACTGCTAAATCTGAGTACAGGAGAGTAGTCAATCAACAAAAAATTGAGTGTTTTAGAAAATGCTGAAAGATATGAACTGGAAAGATGTTTATAGCGCTCATCACATGAATAAAAAATATAACACAGTCATGAACAATGTCAGTACCTTGTTTGAAAACTGTTTTTCCTCTAAAAGTTACTCAAATTAAACATAAATCTATAATAAAACCGTGGATTACACAAGGAATAAAGATTTCCTGTAAGACAAAAAGGAAAATATATCTGTCGACCAAGAATAACTCCAATGCTGATGATTTAGCTAAATACAAGGAATACTGTAAAATATTAAAAAAAGTAATTCGGACATCTAAACAAATGCACTACGAGAAGAAGATAGCAATGTCAGGAACAAAATAAAAACAGTATGGGATATAGTGAAAGAGGAGACTGGTAGAACCAGAAAGGAACAGGAGCATATAGCATTAAGGATAGATGACACATTGGTAACCGGTGGGCATAGTGTGGGAAATCTATTTAACAACTACTTTATATCCATTACTGATAGAATGGGATTGTCAGGACAGGAAATAATGACCTTGATTATCTGAAACTAGCCTTTAGAAATAGCTTCAGGTGCATCAATATGGCACTAACTTCACCAAAAGAAATAGCTTCCATAGTAAAATCTTTAAAAACAAAGCAATCTAGTGGTTACAATGAAATATCAACAAAGTTAATTAAGGCGTGTTCTTGTGAATTTGATACAATTCTAAGTTGCTTGTGTAACCAGTCAATTATAACTGGGACATTTCCTGAATGGCTAAAATATGCAGATGTTAAGCCTCTACTCAAGAAAAGGGATAAAGAGATACCATCAAACCACAGACCGATTTCACTTTTGCCAGCATTCTCAAAAATTTTAGAAAAAGTAATGTACAGGTAGCTTCTCAATCATCTGACCACAAATAACATATTTTCAAGAACACAGTTTTGATTTCTGAAGGATTCTGATATCGAGAAGGCTATTTACACCTACAGTGAAAGTGTACTTAATTCATTAAATAACAAATTACAAGCAGCAAGTATTTTCTGTGATTTGTCAAAGGCATTTGATTGTGTGAACCACAACATCCTTTTAAATAAATTAGAATTCTATGGTGTCACAGGCATTGCTGTAAAATGGTTGAAGTCATACCTCGCTAACAGGGAACAAAGGGTGTCAGTGCAAGGACTAGTGAATTAAGTCATCAGTCATCATCAGAATGGGAAGAAATTACATGTGGTCTCCCACAAGGATCCATCTTTGGGCCATTGCTTTTTCTTGTGTACATTAATGATCTCTCATCAGTTACACTGCCAGAAGCAGAGTTAGTTTTGTTTGCAGATGACACAAGTATTGCAATAAATAGTATGTCAAGTGTAGTTCTAGAAAGAACTGCTAATTATATTTTCATGGATATTAATAAATGGTTTAAAGCCAACTCACCAACATTAATCTTCGAAAAGACTCACTATATGCAATTCAGAACCTGTAAGAGGTTTCCACCCAGCATATGCTTAAAGTATGAAGAAGAGCAGATAGAAGAAGTTGACAGTCTTAAATTCCTGGGATTACAACTTGATAATAAATTTAGTTGGGAGGAGCACACCACAGAACTGCAGAAACAGCTTAACAAACCTATATTTGCTATTCGAGTGTTAGCTGACATAGGCGACATAAAATTGAACAAGTTTGCATACTTTGCCTACTTTTATTCCATAATGTCATATAGTATAATATTTTGGGGTAACTCTTGAAGTCAAACAAAAGTTTTCAGAGTGAAAAAGTGTGCAATACATATTATTTGTGGAGTAAAGTCACAGACGTCCTGTAGAAACCTCTTCAGAGAACTGGGTATACTAACTACTGCCTCTCAGTATATTTACTCCTTAATGAAATTTGTCCTAAATAATATATCTCTTTTTCCAGCAAACAGCTCAGTTCATTTATACAATACCAGGAACAAAAATGGTCTACACAAGCACTTAAAAGCACTTACTTTAGGTAAAAAAGGGGTCCACAACTCAGGAACACTCATCTTCAATAATTTGCCAGCAAATATAAGAAATTTAGTTACAGACAAAAATCAGTTTAAAAGGAGCCTGAAAGACTTACTAGTGGCCAACTCCTTCTACTCCATTGACGAATTTTTAAATAGAAACAAGTGATGTATTGTATATATTCATACTATTAGTATTGTTATTTCAGCTTAAAAAAAATTGACATGTTCCACATTCACGAAGATCTCCTCAGCACAGATCTATGGAATGAAAAAATAATCTAATCTAATCTAATGGTGGTCACAGAAGCGACGGTGGAGGCTACAGATATCAGAATTCAAGGCACAATGCATCAGATGACCAGGTGCGAAACTGGAAACACAGCAAGTGGAAAGAGTATATAACATATTGTGAGGGTGTAATCAACAGAATACCTCATGCCATAGTGAGCAAGATTATTGACTGTTGTTCTCTGTGACATGTGTGAACTGTACACATGTCAGCTGCTATTGTCGTTAAGTACAGACATTATTTTCTGATTATTATGAGGTTTTATGAGGACACTCTAATGGAGTGAGATTTAACTAGGATGTGTTCCCATCACAGGCAATACGATTTTTTTTCTTTTTACTTTGTACCTATTTAATCTAGATTATATGTATTACATTTCTTCTTGCCCACACAGTGATACGGTTTGAGTGATTACTAGTGTCTAGTGTACATAGGTTGTGCTATTCAAAAGTTTTTCATTTAAAAGTTACTTGCTACTCCCGCTTAATGATTGCTATTATTTTTTTGTACCATTCACTTAGTAACTAAATTTAACTTAGAGGATATCCATATATTCTTTTGTTATTAGCTATGTGTTTATTATGTCATGTAGAACATCATAATGTCTACTGTAGTAGTAACAGACCAAGGCTAAGTCGAATAGACGTTGCTAAAGCAACACTGACAGCGACATTAACCTGTTTCATGTACGCCAATGGACGGATTACCGCGAGGCGAGAGTGGCGTGCTGACGACTATATTGCATACCTGCTGGTCGGTGCAGCATTGACGCTACAGTCACTCCCCACCCCTCTCAATGCAAAGAACGCTCCCTTGTGATGCAGTGTTGTGAGTAGTAAAATAATTTTTTCCTGGATTTTTACGGCCTAGTGCTGATGCAGGTTCTTTATTTTTTGCCTAATAGTATCAGCAGAGATATTGTCTAATTGGAGTAGCAGTGAATGCGTGTGTTTATCACTTTTTTAAAATCTCTTTCTTTCAGGCACCTGCCTATCATATCTAACCTATTGTATTTGTATTTGTAGAACTTTATATTTCAGGGACTCAGTATTCTTGTGTCTAACTATTTGTATATCCACTGTACTGTAAGTATGTTTTGCTGTACAGGTTGCACTGAAGTTAGGGTTCTTTTATTATGTAAAACTGTGTGTATTTGAGAACTGTTCTTTGTTTCCATGATTGTGAGTAACTCACATCTGGTCCTCAATGTGGCAATTGGCATTTTTTCCTGGATCCATTTCGCTTCAGCTTCCTTGTATTTTCAATCGATTTCAGTCCTATGTACTTACTAGGGTTGGAACTTAAATAGTGGCAACTATCAATTCACAACCGATACAAAAGGGTTATATGTGTGCACCTGTTGCTCTCCTTCAAAGTAGTCACCAGCGTTGTGTAGAACCCGTTGCCAGCCATGTGGAAGGCGTAGTATACCGTTAACAGAGCCTGTTCTCTTGATAGTGCGAATGGAGCGGTCTGAAGTTACGGTGATCGTCGTGTACGACTGTGATGGTGTTATCATAACGTATTACGTTCCTCCACGGCACAGTATTACTGTTCGTTTTTGGAGCATCACCTGCGACCAGCTTTGCAAAAGAGACGGCGACACTTTATGCGCAGCCCACCCATCATTTTGCACGACAATGAGTGGGCGCATACTGCTCAAGCTGTGGCTGCTCTGTTCGGTCGATGGGACTGGGAAGTACTGTACCATTCACCGCACTCCTCGGACATAATTCCTTGTGACTTTGATTTGATTCCGAAGATGAAGAAACCACTTGGTAGCGTTTGCTTCAGAGCTGTTCCAGAGATTCGACAGGCAGTAGACCGCTAACGGCACACTACGCCTTCCACATCGCTGGCAACGGGTTCTAAACAACACTGGTGACTACTTTCAAGGACAGTAACAGGTGCAAACATGTAACCTTTTTGTATGGTTGTGAATAAATAGTTGCCACTATTTAAGTACCTACTTCGAAGGACAGTTACAGGTAGCAAACATGTAACTCTTTTGTATCGTTGAGAATAAATAGTTGGCACTATTTAAGTTCCAACCCTCGTATTTTGTTATATTTCCTTCTTTCCCGAATATTTTTGTATTATTGTTGCGAAGAACTATTGTTTTAGGAAGTCTGGTTCATTTCCGCTGATTATCTTCTGTGGTTTTCATAATCACAGCATCTACAGCCTCAAGAGCTTCAAACCCACATCGTTATTTTCGTCACTTTAGTTTTTAGGATGAATTTCCTGACGTAATTTCTTATATTTCAGGGTACTTACTCATAGTGTTAAGATTGAAGGACAATAGTATGATGTATCTGTTGTGTAGTGTAGACAACTTATGGCCCAAGTACGTCTCTTCTAAAAGTAAACTATGTTACACAGATGTATTGCTACGACTACGTTAGATTTCTTCAAGAGACGATCTGGGTAGGTAAACCGGAACATCAAAGAGAAACAGGCTTTTTGGCATTTTGTTCGGGATAGTGAGGCTACCATATAATGCCCTTGAATGGTTTGCCGCCAAAAATATTTGTTCACGAGACGGACCGTTATGTCGGATGTTGTCTTGTAGAGTTAAATCACCATGTATTACACTGTCGTTAGGGCGAAGCTAAACGATATTGCCTCTACATGTTTGAATATGCAGTTACGCGTGGAAAGAAATGAAGAAGTCAGCGTCCAGCTAAACACGTACCACCTCCCGCATAGGTACTGACTTCTATTAAGCAGTCCATGAGTGCGTGGTGGATAGCATTTGATTATGACTTTCGTCAAATCGATACACCTCTCCTGTCGATTTGCAAGGTAAACAGGGGATCATCTGCAATGAGATCTTCCAGTGACCTGCAATCTGATGTGACCACTGCAACCGCCTTCTCGCTGCAATGAGCGGTGTGTCATATGCACGTGGGCTGCTGCCTCGGATACACACCACCTGCGTAAAAAATTCTGTGTGCAGTAATCGGTAATAACAAGTTCTCTAAGGAAGCTTTCGAGACACGTTGTAGTTGCGAATGTCACTGGCTGGCACACAGCTTGGTCTTGTACCTGGTTGAACATTCCGTACGACAGCCTCTACATTTGTTCTCTGCAAGTAACAGTGCGTTGTATCGGGAAGGGTTCCCCTCGCCGATGGTACGCGGTGTTGTTGTTGTTGTGGTCTTCAGTCCTGAGACTGGTTTGATGCAGCTCTCCATGCTACTCTATCCTGTGCAAGCTTCTTCATCTCCGAGTACCTACTGCAACCTACATCCTTCTGAATCTGCTAATCTGTTTAGTGTATTCATCTCTTGGTCTCCCTCTTCGATTTTTACCCTCCACGCTGCCCTCCAATACTAAATTGGTGATCCCTCGATGTCTCAGAACATGTCCTACCAACCGACCCCTTCTTCTAGTCAAGCTGTGCCACAATCTCCCCTTCTCCCCAATTCTATTCAATACCTCCTCATTAGTTATGTGATCTACCCATCCAATCTTCAGCATTCTTCTGTAGCACCACATTTCGAAAGCTTCTATTATCTTCTTGTCTAAACTATTTATCGTCCATGTTTCACTTCCGTACATGGCTACACTCCATACAAACACTTTCAGAAACGACTTCCTGACATTTAAATCTATACTCGATGTTAACAAATTTCTCTTCTTCAGAAACGCTTTCCTTGCCATTGCCAGTCTACATTTGATATCCTCTCTACTTCTACCATCATCAGTTATAATAGCAAAACTCCTTTACTACTTTAAGTGTCTCATTTCCTAATCTAATTCCCTCAACATCACCCGACTTCATTCGACTACAGTCCATTATCCTCGTTTCGCTTTTGTTGATGTTCATCTTATACCCTCCTTTCAAGACACTGTCCATTCCGTTCAACTGCTCTTCCAAGTCCTTTGCTGTCTCTGACAGAATTACAATGTCATCGGCGAACCTCAAAGTTTTTATTTCTTCTCCATGGATTTTAATACCTACTCCGAACTTTTCTTTTATTTCCTTTACTGCTTGCTCAATATACAGATTGGATAACATCGGGGATAGGCTACAATCCTGTCTCACTCCCTTCCCAACCACTGCTTCCCTTTCATACCCTTCGACTCTTATAACTGCCATCTGGTTTCTGTACAAATTGTAAATAACCTTTCGCTCCCTGTATTTTACCCCTGCCACCTTCAGAATTTGAAAGAGAGTATTCCAATCAACATTGTCAAAAGCTGTCTCTAAGTCTACAAATGCTAGAAACGTAGATTTGCCTTTCCTTAATCTTTCTTCTAAGATAAGTTGTAGAGTCAGTATTGCCTCACGTGTTCCAACATTTCTACGGAATCCAAACTGATCTTCCCCGAGGTCGGCTTCTATCAGTTTTTCCATTCGTCTGTAAAGAATTCGCGTTAGTATTTTGCAGCTGTGACTTATTAAACTGACAGTTCGGTAATTTTTACATCTGTCAACACCTGCTTTCTTTGGGATTGGAATTATTATATGAGTATTCTATATCCTTATACGTCACTGATATTTGTTATTTTTTGATAATTTTTTATTGGCTGGTTCAAATGGCTCTGAGCACTATGCAACTTAACTTCTGAGGTCACCAGTCGCCTAGAACTTAGAACTAATTAAACCTAACTAACCTAAGGACATCACACACATCCATGCCCGAGGCAGGATTCGATCCTGCGACCGTAGCGGTCGCTCTGTTCCAGACTGTAGCGCCTAGAACCGCACGGCCACTCCGGCCGGCAATTTTTTATTAACTTGATTCATTCGTGCAATGCATGTTAAGGTCTCACGTCTGAGTAGTTATGCAGCAACAGCTGTTCAAAATATACTCAGAATAACAAATAATTTTTGCCTGTGGAAACGCTTTCTAGATTATCATTGTTGGCGCTGTGCACACGCTGGGCGTAAGATTTAAATTCTTTCAGCCGTTCTTGAGTGCAAGTGTGTTTTGTCAAGGCATGTCATCAGCTTAGTTATTGTTTTTGATAGGTTGCAAGATGGTAGGCTAATATTCATGTCGGCTTGTGACGGAGTTCTAATTTGAAAGAATTTCTTAAAGATCGTGACGTACCCATTTTTCAGATATTGTATATTTTCGGTTATTGGTGTTCCTGCAACAAACAATTTAATTCGAATCTATATAGGTTTACCATGCATCAGGAATTAACCCATACAGTCCTTTTTAATTTCAAGTTTTATATTTTATTTATTTATTTTTTAGGACTGACTGGGGTAATAGCCGGGGTTGCAAATGCGTCAAAGGTTTGAGAATTTTATGACTGGCAAGAATTCTTTTTATTTTAGATCGATATTTTCGACCTCACGTTGTTAAACATTGTCTTATGACCGTGCATCTCTCAGCCGACCTTAGAATAAGCGGTGGGGGTGTGTGAGTACAGGTTCCCCGACATCTTTTCGCTCAGTCGCTTGGCAACCAAAGGGTCTGTATATTTTTATGTCGTCTTCGTTTGATATGTGATTCGTCCATACGTTTCTGATCACTTTATCTCTATTCGTTTTGTGTTTAGTTGTTTAGAAATGGGAAAAAGAAAATGGTGTTAACCTGCAACAGGAATAGAAATTTTTGAAGTTGTAGGATGACAGTAACAATGACTGTGTTTACAGCACATTATAATTTTTGTGTTATTACTTAAACGAACCATGAAACTTCCTGGCTAACCGACTGTGTGACTGGCCGAGCGGTTCTAGGCGCATAAGTCCGGAACCACGCTGCCGCTACGGTCGCAGGTTCGAATCCTGCCTTTGGCATGGATGTGTGTGATGTCCTTAGGTTAGTTAGCTTTAAGTAGTTCTAAGTTCTAGGGGACTGATGACCTCAGATGTTAAGTCTCATAGTGCTCAGAGCCATTTGAACCATTTAGACTGTGTGAATAACCGACACTCTTACTCAGGACCCTTGCCTTTCATGGGGAATTCCACTACCGACTGAGTTATCCAAGCACGACTCACGACACGTCCATACAGCTTCACTTCCGCCAGTAACTCGTCTCCTACCTTCCCAACTTCACAGAATTTCAACTGCAGACTTGCAGGACTAGAACTTTTGGGAGAAAGGATACTGTAGAGGCATGGCTTAGCCACAGATTGGGAGGTTTCCAAAATGAACTTCTCACTCTGCTCAGCTGGGTTTCGGTCCGTTACACAGTTCTAATCTGCCAGGAAGTTCCACATCAGCGCACATTCCGCAGGAGGGAGGAAATTTCATTTTGAACATAAACCATTTCTAAAAAAACTCAGGTCTAGTGAAAAATACCACTAAATGAATTACAATGTTTCAGTAAACTATTAGGAATTTTAATTATTTTCAAAAATATCTCGTGGCTTGGAAAGCAAAAAATATGATTATATCTTCTGGGTTGGACCCAACAAATTTTTTAAATCTAAATCGTTGGATTCGCGTGTGTCCAACGCGATTGAAGCCATAGACGGTCATGTACTGTTCGTCAGGAAATACGCTTTTTTGCAGCAAGGCAAGCATTGACAAGACCAGCATGTCGACGTCTGGATCACCACGGCCACCTCACGGAATTTCAACACAGCAACAACTGCTGCGGCTCTCCTTGATGTGGGAGCAAATAGATGTGTCCTGGCTGTGGTGCAACCAACTCCAACACTAACGCTTAGACAGGTGCGCTGTCAGGCGGCGGGTTGTCATGGAAAGCAACTTGTTTTCGAATCCCGGCCGGGTCGGAGATATTCTCCGCTCGGAAACTGGACGTTGTGTTATCCTTACTTTAATATCGTCATAACTGACGTTCCAATATTGAGATGGCTGAGAAGGCACGCTGAGAAAGCCGTGAAAAGGGAAAAAAGCTCCAGCACTGCACGCCAATACTCGACAGCCACTGTGATTAGTGAATTCTGTCACAGAGCTGAGGCAACACGGAATGGTGAATCCGTCTGTCTGTGCTGAGCTTGTCTTGGTGCACGGCTCGGTTGGATCCAATGTTCGTGTCCGATGTGGCAGCTCGCTGTACCAAATACCATATCTTGTGTACACGCAAATAACCTACAAATTTAATCATGCATTCTTCGTAATTTCATTTACACACACAGTAAGTAATATTTTTTTCTATTCTACCTGGTGTTCTAATTTTAATGGTCAGCAGACTATATCGTGGACAGTAGAGGCCCCATCAAGCTATCTTGAGGCACGCGAGGCTCTACCTCCACTTCTCACATGACTTCTAAATAATACGACGTGCTGAGCTCTGTTTTTTTTTTTTTTTTTTAGAAAAACAAAATCTTTATTCCAAATATATAATAATTATACAATCTTAACCCACTTCCTTAAATGATTAGTGAGTCCTAATTTTATCCAACATTAATTGCAACTAGATTAATTAATTAGTGTGCTACAGCTATAACTAGATAACAATGGGCAACGAATTTATTTGTTGTTACTAATGTTAAATTTATATGACCTATGCTTAACTAAACTGTACTAACTGTACTGCCAACAGCGTCACAATTGTGTCAGTAGTTTATAAACCTACTTTTTAGAGCCTTGCTCATCGAACTAATCCCGATGAGCGTGCCCCTGACACTGGGCTGGCCAAGGATGTTATTCGCTGCAGGTTCCTAAATAGCTAATATCCTACTCTAAGTCCTACTAACTAGTTCTAATCTAAGTCAAGACTGGTGCTTTGTCCTGTATCGGTGGTGTCGTACCCCGCTCCCCTTAGTCCTGTACGCGGCGGATTCCAGACTATGAGGAAAGTTCGCCTGTCCACGTACAGGCGGTATGGGAATAGGGCGCTAGATTCAGTGTTTGGTGTGTCTCAAATTGTTAATTTAGTTTATGTCCCTCATGTATTCTTTTAACACTTTTCGTGATACCTCGTCCGTCAATTGGTTAAGAGTTTGAAAAGTGTCTTCTTGTCTAAATAAGTGGTATGTGTCATGGTAAGGTAATTGGTCACGTAATGTGGATGCTACATCATTGAAAAGGGGGCACTCGTATACCACGTGATCGGGAGTACCCTCTGATACACCACATTCACATGTGGGTGTGGCCCTTTTCCCGAACCGACATAAATATGTCGGGTATGGCCCATGACCAGTGAGAAAATGGATCAGTCCTCGGATAGGTTCAAAGTATCTCATGCCCAGTCGTTCACTGACGTTAGGAAGAAGTTCAAATGTTCTGTGACCTGTTTCTTCTACTTCCCATAATTCTTGCCACAATTGCTAGCCTCTTCGCCTTATCTCACCCTTATCCTCAACCCCAGTGCCTAATATATCTTCTATCTTCGTAGTATTCCCTTTTTTAGCCCAGAACCACGCAGCCTGTTCTCGAATTTTGATGTCCAGGGAGCAGAGCCCCATTATGACTAATAGGGCTCGCCCTGGGGATGTTCTGTAGGCCCCCACTGATCTCAGTATCATGTTTCTCTGACCCCTTCTCACTGTCATGGCGGGCACAACCTTCGTGAGCCTGTGCGCCCAGACTCCCGAGCTGTAACCCACAATTGACGTTAGGATACTGTTGTGATATAGTTTTATGAGATGAAGGGTAAGATGAAATTTTTTATGTCCGATGGAGATGAGAGTGCTTTGTGTTTGGAGGGCTTTCTGGGTTATGGTGTCAATGTGTTTCCCGAAGTTCCACCTTTCGTCAATGATGATTCCCAAGTACCGTGTCTCACGTCGCCGAACGACCAGTGAGCCCTCGCTTCTTACAGTTGGGTTTCTAATTAACTGTCCTTTTAGTAATAGGTATGTTGACTTACTTGGTGATATTTTCATTTTGGTATTTTGGCACCATAGTTGCAATTTATTCACGGCCCTTTCTATTTTGGGCTCTATGTCCTCACGACTACGGCCGCCAACCAACAGGAGGAGGTCATCTGCGTAGGCTATCACCTCTAGCACTTCTTCACTTTGTTGTAAACTATCCAGTAGCGGCTCCGTGTGGATGTCCTAAAACAGGGGTTTTAATACGAAACCCTGGGGGTATCCCTTGTTATTTATTTTCCAACTCTCCCGCTAGGGGATGATAGCCAGACTTCCCGATTATCGCAATAGCTCCTCAGGCAACCATATAGCGGCCCTGGACACTCTTTCTCCTGCAAGCAGGAGAAGAGTGCAGGCCACCACAGGTTGTCGAAGGCGCCACTGGTGTCTACCATGATGCCAACTACTTACTTATGCGAGGTAGAGCCACAGATCTCAGCCGCCAGGGCGACTGCATCAGATGCCGATCGCCCAGGCCTGAAGCCAAACTGCCTGCTGCTCATCCCACACAGCACTCGGTGTGCAGCCAGTCTGTCAGCCTGTAGTTTTTCTAATATCTTCCCAAGTATGTCCAGTAAACACATAGGTCTACATGATTTTGTTTCTGTTGGATCTTTATCGGGTCCTTTTCTGATGATCACAACATACGGTGTCTTCCAGATCTTCAGGAACTTCCATTGTCTGAGACATTTGATATACAGGTGAGTCATTGGTGCAGTTAGCTGGGGACTAAGAATTGCACCACCTCCGCCACAATGCCTTCTGGTCCGGGAGCTTTACCCCTCTTTAGTGATCTTATGTGGGCAGCCACCTCCTCTTCTGAGAAAGGGTGGACTGCCGTGTTATTGTTGTATTCTTCGAGGTCATCATGTCGTAGCTGCCGCTGTCCTTCAGATTCCCCATCCGCGCTATCGTCAGGCAGTAGGAACTGGAGGAGGACCTCAGCAGTCTCCTGCCAGGATTCCGTCATCCTGTCCCCATGCCTAACTGTTGACAATTCGATAGGAGAGCGGATCTTTTCTCCTAATAATTTATGTGGTGTGCCTCAGGAGTTTAATGCTAATTGATTCTGAAGTATCCCAGCTTCTTGTCCTTACGGCTTTTAGTTCCTTTTGGAACCTATGTTTGGCCTCCCGATACTGCAGCAGCCACCTTTGCCGTTCCAGCCAGACGACACTGCGCTAGTAGTGCCTCCTCAGCCTTCTGACAGACCGGCGCATGTCTTCGAGTTCGGACTTCCTCCTAGTTGGTACGGGTTCTTTCACCTCTCTAGTTATTGCGGTCACCAGTTCCTCTGCTCTCTGATTTATGTCAATGTCCAGGTGTGTGTCGCCCTCGGGCAAGGCAGGAATGTTGCACTCCCTCGCTAGGCGTTCCCAGTCAGCTCTTTTATAGTTTAATTGGTCCTCCCACCCCATGGCCCAGTGGCACTCTCTATCACCTTGGGTGAAAGTTATGAGATTGTGGGCGCTAGTAGTGGCATTTTCCTCCATCTCCCATTGTTGTATTATGTTAACTATGTTTGGTGTTACTAGGGTCATATCAATGTTTGTGCCTGGTCCTCCACCCACAGTGTAGGTAGGAGGGTTGCCGGGCTTGTTTTCCACCACTAGTTGCGAGGCCATGATGAAAACTTTAACCTTTCCCCCGTTTGTGTCCCTTGTACCGCTGTACCATAGGGGGGATTTTGCATTGATGTCAGCAGTAATTATCATTTTTCGTCCCTGCAATGCCGTGGTTACTGTGGTCAGGTGGTCGAGATTTTCGATGTTGTCACCGTATTTTTCAAATACATGTTAATTAGTGTTATTACTCCGACGGGAGATTGCAACTGCACGACATTGCAGTGACTAGTCGTGTATTGTGAGAGTATTGTTGCTCTCAGGACTTTGTTCGTAATTATTACCGCCGCTTTCGGGTCTTCCCCGAGGCTGATAACCTGCCAGGTCGCAGCTGCAAATTCTATTATTCCAGCTTGGAAATACGGCTCCTGTAGGCTGAGCACACCCAGCCTCCTCTCCTCCACCTCCTTACGCAGCTCCTGCATCACTATTCTGCTGTTGTGAGTGTTAAGTTGGCCAATGGTAATTTTAGTCATTAAGGAAAGTAGGTATGTATGTGATCGTTAGGCCACGTCTTACTCCAGTCAAACGTAATCCGTCCATTTGCCAACACAGATTGTTCGTAGATGTCATTTGAGGTTTAATTTCTCTCCTCGTCTTTCCAAAACTTTCTTTAGTAGGTCGCGCAGGGCTCCGAACTCGGTGGGGAGATTCACTGACTTCAGCTGTATTCTGTCTACTGCCTCCATTACCGAGAAGGTGACTTTTCTGCCGTTTTCGTATCCCACACGAACCACATGTCGTAAGGCAGTGGTCAGGGCAGCCGGCTGCTCCAACTTCGCCAATTGCAATGTATATTCAGTGTTAGGATAAACTCTGATCGGCTCCACTGGCGGTAGCCCTACTACAGGGGTATCTTGTGAGGTCGTTACTGTACTTTCTTGGACTGGTTTCTGTTATTTTTGACTGATTTCATCTTTCGGGATTGCCACTACCACAGGATGCCCTTGCCGCTGCTGGTCTTTAATCGGTCTCGTTCCCAGGGTGTGAGAGGAGGGAGTTGTGACCATGAGGGTGGTCTCAACCTGAATGCCTTTGTATATCGTTGGGAGCTCATTTTGAACACCTTTATCGACTGTCTCAATTTTCGGGTCGCTCAAAAAAGACCTCAAGAATTTTTTAAACTTATTCGCCCTTATGGCATCCCTTCTCCTTTTGCTCAGGGATTTCCACTTTGGCATCCTGTTCTGCTTAACGTACTCAACCATAATCGATCCTGCAAATCAATCTTTGCTCCAACATCCGGTAAGTAGGGCCGTTCCGACCTGTGACACCACAGGTTTTCTGGCCATGTCTCTTGCACGGGATACAGACACCCGCAGCCCTACAATCTTTTCGGGTATGACCATCTTCACCACACTTGGAGCACTGGTGTAGTGCTTTAGAATGTGTTCCAAGTCTCCGCAATTGTGACAGCGAGCTACCATGAGATAGTCTCTAGCGTTGACAGCATGAAAGCCAACATATAGTCTACCCATGGTCATCACGTTTCTCGATATAGGTGCGGTAACCTCGGCAACGTGATGTACAACATCACGATCCCGGGGCCCCGTTTTGAATCTCAACTTGAAAGAGTTCTTGAATTCCTCATCGTTGATTTGCTTAAAGTTCTGTTCTTTAATTGTTTCATAAAGTTCCTCATTTGTCATTGTTGAGGGAACATCGTATAGTATGATCAGAGGGTTTCTTTTTCTCGGTGGTTCACACTTGACCACATAGTTCAGCTTAGGGTTGTTTAATAATTATCCTTATCTTCCTCGGTGGCAACCTCAACAATCACCCAGTTGCTACTTGGTTTGACTTAGTTTATTTTGATCTGAGCTCTGGTTACTATGACGTCTTCAGTCACGTATCTGTTCAGATCTCCTGTATGCACATACGTTGGGTTATTCGTAAAGTAAGGAACGATCGGTCGCGAAATGGAAACCACAGTGAAAATCCGATGAAGTTTGGCACAGGTGTGTTGGGCAGTGTCTCTAGTATGCCCGTCGATCATGTCGCGTCGCTCTATTTAGTTTTGAGCATACAGGGAGCACATACCTAGAACAATAGTGTCTCCCACCAAGTACGAGGGCTTGGTGAGAAATTTCGCCTGAAGGTATGCAGCCAATATTACATAACTGTTGGGCGTTTTCTTCTTCAAGAGAATTCTCAGCCGCATTTTGCAGGGGCAATGAAGATGTACCTGCATCGCTTTAAGTTGGAAATTTTTGATTACCCACAATACAACCCGTGATTGTCTCCCTCTGAGTTTCATCTCTGTTCACTTGAACCGCTGTCTATGAAGACAACATTCTGGCAGAGACAACGAGCTGTAGGACAGCGTAGAAAATTGGTGGAAAGTACTGGCGGCTGCCTTCTATAACGAGGGTATTGGAAAGTTGGTACAACGCTACGACAAACGTCTAAGTGGGATCGGCGACTATAGAGATAAGTAGCTGGAAGTTGTAGCCAACTGTTGCAAGTAAAACAGTTTTGATTTTCACTGTGGCTTTCATTTCGTGACCTATCGTTCCTTACTTTCCGAATAGCCCTCATAGTTTCTCAGCTGTGAAACGCGGCCTGCCGTTTGATTGTCTCTGGGATGGAAAGACTTGGCAAACTAGGCCTTAATACCATTTGTAACACACATAAAATTTAAACGCACTTCATTACAATGACCAAGTTCTTTGACAAATATATTGAAGTTAACAATGCAATGAAAAATATCAACGGAAGTGAATCAGAATAAATTTCAATTCCGACTGTATCGCGTAATCGGGATGCTTCACATGCCAGACTGCTCAAGGAACTTAGGCACCACGTCGTTCTAAAACAGAGACGTCAAATAACATTAAAATGTGTGTGATAACAACTGATCAGATTTACACCTTACACATTGTCATTAACCTCAAGAATCTCCTTTCTCTAAAAACATGTAAATTGAATCCAGTGAACTCCCAGGAAATTCTAACAGAGCATGTGTGTTCGAAATGGAGAGCAAGTCGGGCGTCTCAAGGTAATTACCACCAGAGTCAGATAGCATAAACTGATACGAATCAAAATTTGATAGCAAGGTGTTCGAGATTTAACGCAAGCACACGCACTTAAACAAGAACTGAAAATTTTATAGTTGCTCTCTGTATCTAGTTTCTGCCTCAAATTTAGCCCAACTTTACAGAACCTAACATGGACTAAACTGTAAGTGATCTGAATGCAGCTTAGCTTTGTATTAAATGCGCAACAGAAGTAAAACAATTGTCTGGTGTTGATTAAAGTTTCCACTTATCTCGCGTCTTGACAATACTGTTGCAGATTTCTCGCAAGCACAACAGCAAACAGCTAGCAGGCAGCGGATAAGCTAGATTTCCGTTTCCAAATACATGTTCAAATGGTTGCACGTGGTAATGCGTAATGATAAACACTGGGGTGGTCAGAGTAACTATTCCTGCGAAATCATATTGCACCCAACTATCTTAGAATGAAAGAAGATTGAAATAGACACAGTAAAACTCCGCGTGATCTTTACACATAACAGTGGGCCGAACAATACCACTCTTAACAAGTGGACAATGATTTATAAAGGGTACAAAGTTAACAGAGAATCTCAATAAAAAAAATTGAACAGCTTAATCAGTTATATGCAAACCCATGACTCAGTGAACTGGGGTCGTCCTTCTCTCAGCTCTGAGCAAGTTACCTAACTTGTAAACAATAAAATGGTAGCCAAGATCGAAGGAATTCTTTTTATTCCACGATTACCGGTTTCGGCGAAACTAAAGCCGCCATCATCGGAACTAGGGAGGACACTTGTATAACACGTGTACATATAAATTTAGTTACATACCTTAGGACACATACAGGTTACAACATCAGGGCAAACAATGGTGATATTTATAGTTGCCTATAACACGCAGGCCTTACAAAATTGTCGTACGTAGCACATAGGCGTCCAAGAGAGATGACATTATAAATGTTAAGTGTCTCCATCACATTCAAGCGCAAGCCAGGTACTACCGCAACTCCGGCTCTGTTCTTACACTACAGGCCGCTTCGCGAGATGGCGCTAGTAGAAGAGGCGCCAATGAATGTTACAGCTCGCGTCATAACAGGCTCTGCGTGTGTGGTAACACTACGTCATTAGGGCTTGTACATAATTCTAGAGATTACTGCATCACGTAAACATATAAAAAAACTTGTGAAAGCTGCAGACCTACACAATTGTACATCTGCCTGATCACATATACGATATACCGAAAAGCAAATGCAAATTTAATAACTGCGGAATTACAAAAATGTATATCTGTCTGGTCCTACACGTAATAAGATACGATCATACATAGATATTTTAGGGGATCTGCAGGGCTATACACAGCACATCAGTCTGGTGATATGTAAAATCTATCGAGAGTATATACAAATTTTAAGAACATTACATGGCTACACAGTGCATACCCGTATGGTCATGTATAAAAATACCAATAAAACACATCTTGCGTATGAGCGCAGATTTTTCCGGTCATATCAAATGCACATCTGCCTCATTACATATTAAAACATACCGAAAAGAAATGCAAATTTTCTGGGACTGCCGAGTTGCACAAGTGCACATCTGTCTGGTCATATATGAAACCTACCAAAAGTCATATACAAATTTAAGAACTCTGCAGGGTTAGACAAATGCAAATCCGTCTGGTCTTATATTAAAAACATACCGATAAAATACACATTGCGTATGACCCTATGAGTTTGGTCTTAACAGAACCAGTTAATATAAGAAGTACAGCTATGTGGCAGCCTCATGTAAATGAACCACATCCATCTAACAAAACCAATATCAAAACGTTATGCCACCTTGTGTCTACTATATACTTATGTAGTCGTAAAAGACCCTGTTCCGTGGTGTACGCGGCGATCACACTGGACCAAAACCAAGAAAACGTAAAACTTAGGGGGCGGGGGGGGGAGGGGGGGGTGGGCGCGGGGGGGGTGGGGGCGTGCCTATCTCCCTAAAGTAGGACATTCTCCCCACATTCATAAAAGAGTTGACTGCGTGCCCATGGTCCACTGCTCCTTCAAAGGGCTCTATAGGACCTCGTCAAAAATACTAAGGAAATTATGGTCTGCAGATTTGACTTGATCATTAAGCAATAAGTTTCTACAAATTTTAATGTTTTCTAGAAATGTCAAGCTTTTTTCCTTTGGGGGCCGTATGCAAAATCTCCATGTCCCGGAGTATATCTTTGGTCTCCAAATGCAGTCTTGTTATGTGCATTGTTGTGTTCTTGAAAACGTGTAAAAGACGACCTTCCTGTCTGCCCGACATAGAACCTTTCGCACTCACCGCATCGTAGTTTACAAACCCCTGTGCTTTTGTATTTGTCTACTTGGCTTTCTACATTAAATTTCGACAGTAGGTTACTTTTTGTATTGAACGAAAACACCACGTTCGACTTACGGAACTGTCGTTCAATTTTATCTGGTATCGGACCATTATAGGTCATAGGGACATATCTTTTCGAATTGTTCTTATTTTTATTTCTTTTTACGTTCTTATAAATAACATCGATTATAGATGGATCTTATCCATTATTATGTGCTATGTATTTCAGTGTTGCTATTTCTTTCTTTATACAGTGTTGTTCCAGGGGGAGTTTTATAAGTCTATGAATCATCGAATAGAAACACGCCTTTTTATATTTGGGAGGGTGACGTGATTGGGCGTTAATAAAAAGCTCTGTAGAGGATGGTTTCCTAAAAATGCTGAACTTATGGTGGCCGTCAACTTTCGTAATCGTCAAATCTAAATAATTAATGCTGTAGTTGCTATCAAGTTCAAGAGTAAAAATAATCTGCTTATGCATCGCATTAAGGGCTGCAAGGTATATGTTAACGTCATTGAGGTCGCTCGGATCAGGGCAATGACATCGGCAATATATCTCTTGTAGTATATAGTTTGGTCTTTCAAATTTGCATTATTACTGATAAAGTTATTCTCAAGGTGGTTAGTAAAAATATCTGCCATTGTACCTGCAAGGCCATTGCCCATCGCAAGTCCATCACGCTGACAAGATATTTTATTACTGAAGAAATTCTTTTAATATTAATTTTTATTAGTTAATTATTTTCAAAAAATTCTTCCACTGGGTATGTGATTGTATGCAGTACATTTGATTGTTGTGATGCATGGCCTATTACAACTAAGTGGTACGGATTTATGTATAATAGTGTATACATATGTTCAGCCATTACGCTATATTCGAGTTAAACAGTGAAAACTATTAACAACAGCATGACATAGCCAGAAGCATATTTGCCCTAATGTTACATATAGTTTTAATGATATACAATATGTGCTTTTGCGCCACTTACGCAGTTAACATAGATACCTGTCAATTGTTAACGTATGTTCTATATTTTCATAATAGTACATTTGTTCTACTTATTGTACAGGGGCCTGAAGATGGCATCAATGTAATACCGAAACTGGCTGCATACAAGAAGTTCATAAAATAAATTTCTACAATACACTCGGCTGTTGGCAAATTATTGTATTAAGAAAATCAAAGGGAAAAAGTAAAAGAATACAAAACCAAGAACAAAGTGTTCGGATTAGAAATGATGTGAGAACAGGAATGAAATCTGTCGCCTCTAATGTTCAGTCGACACATCGAAGAAACAAAGACGTAAAAAAAAAAGGTTTCGAAGAAGGATTAAATTTGAGTGCGAAATGAAGTCAGTCGGAAGGTTCACTGATGACATTACTATCCTCGGTAAAAGAGGGTAAGAACAATAGAACCTGTTAAATGGAATGATTAATCTAATGAATAGGCAATATGTTTTGAAAGCAAATCAAAGAAAGACGAAAGTAATGAGCAGTAGCATAAATGAGAGCAGCGACAAATTTAACTTCAAAATTGGCGACAATCTGACGAATTGAAAGAATTCTGCTAGCTTGGAAGCAAAATAACACATGACCTACTACGTAATAAGGACGTTTATTTACATTTTTACTTAAAATGACGAAGCTTTTTTCGCTAACCATTCTCTGACTTGACCATATCCATATACATGAACGGCTTGCTGCAGAAAGTCGACGTGTCCACATTTCTTATATTTACAGTATATACAAAAAACTGAATAATACCGGCTTAATGCAATTTATCTCCTAACATGAATTTCTGGTTCCTTGATGTAAGAATATTGCCGTAATAGATACAAGTGAAAGGCACATATGGGGAAAGACGGGGACGAAATAGTTGGTGTTGGACATGTCTCACTTTTTCAAATTGATACTAGGGTTATATTACTTGTTTTAAAATAGGATTGTACACTTATATGTCTTCGGTGTAATAATCTTTGTCTCTCATCTGTTTCTGAATAATATTTGACTGTTTACGTGGTTGCATTACATAGTTATCTTCAGCTTCTTCACGACATTCTGAATAAAAAACTGTATGTTCTCTTAAGACCAAAGATTTCTTGAACTCATCCATTCTACTATCATTTTTAGGCAGTACAGATACGTCGGCTTTCTTTGAAGGGAGTTCCCGACGTCCATCGTTAAAGCAGCAATATTCATGTTGCACGTAGCACTGTGCGTATTTTCAGCTTAAAAGATCATCTCGTTGTATTCTGGAATAGTGAGAACCCTCTTCAGGTGTCCAGGAACGACTTTATCGTACGAATCATGGCCCAAGCAGGTCATTTTATAGAATATAGACCATCAGGAATTGTAGTCGATGAAGGAGTCCACCTATACTTGAAATATGGGAAACTTATCGTTTCCTGAGGAATGTTTTATGAGTGATCCATAGTATCGTTACCCCTTCTACTAACATGTTGCGGATTGGTTACGTATTTGCAATAAACTGCATATTGACGGCGTTGCCAGACCCCTATCATCGGGCAAACAGTTTTCCTTTTTGCAGTAAACAATGCACTGATCAGATCAGAACCATACTTGTCAAAAGACGAAATTTGTAATTTCAGACTAGTTTCATTTCTACAGTAAGCGATTCACATGTTGGCTCGGCGTAATTGAAAAACTGTTTTTGCTCTGCTCCTAAAGATGGTCATCACAGAACTATAATTGATTACCTAATGTAAAATACTGCGGTCCGTAACTGGATAAATGTAAAAAATGCGATGGCGACATAAAAAGCAAACTAGCATGGCAAAGAGAGCATTGCTCGATAACAATCAAGTGTGCTAGTATCAATTACCGACCTTGAAGACACTTCTGAGAATGTACTTTTGGTGCACAGCATTGGATTTCAAAAAATTAGTGGACTGATAAGACAGGAAACGAGGCGGTTTTCGGTAGTAACTGCGAACATGTGGAAATCAGTGACTGTAAGAAGGGCCAGGACGATATGACGTGTGTTAAGTCATCGGGGAAAAAATTCCACTTTACCAAAGGGAGCCGTTGAAGGTAAAATTCATAAGGCAAGACAGAAATTGAAATGAATCCAACAAATAACTGAGGACCGTGGTCGACCACATCAAACCGGTCAGAAGAAGGATGATCAAAAAAATTAATAATTTTGTAAATTCTTAGTGATCTCTGGTGATTTAGCAAGCCACTCTCATTTGAGTGGGCTGTTCCAGCAGCCACATACTGACTCCGGCTTAGTAACGTTAATTATCACTGAAACAGGACGATATGTTGACTCAATAAGGAGGTTGATAACTGGAAAGAATTTAAGTAGGCTGATGCACGATTTTTACTCCACTGAGTGGGCATGAGGATTTATTGCATTGAATGTGTGAGCTGTGTAATGTAAGTTGTATGCATGCTTGTGCGAAGAATGATTCATTACTGATTTTCGAGACAGCGATCACTTTACGAATTGCCTCCATTGGGATGCGTCCCATTTTTTTTCAAATAAGGTCGGAACAATCATGCCAAAAAGTATACGAAATACCACACATTGATTAGATACTAGAATCCAGTGCTGATTTTCTACACAGCACTCACCTAGCAAACTGAGTTCACTGAGGTGCGTCCCACTACTTCCAAATGATAACCGCAACGTTCAACAACAAACGGCCTACGAAACTGCTTACACTTATAAGTAACATTTCTAAACAAGAATTCTTGTTACGATAGATCTTACGTGACATGCTTCTTTAAACGGCTTGATCGGTCGCACTGTACCAGCTACATAAACGCCGTGGTAATCTATATTGTGAACCTGGAATCGATGTTTCCCGAAAGCATCGACGCATGAGTTTGCATCTGCAAAGTGAGTCCTACATTCAGGCAATGAACGTTGGAGCAGGGCGAGCATCCGGTGCCGCTCTCCTAGTGCTGGTCACTTGAAATTTCCTCCTTTCTATGGAATGACAGCTGTATGTTGTCGAGCTTACTGTGATAAATATTCGTACATGTGAGACGCGATGTTGGCACTTGTCCTACTTGTCTCGAGTTCCACCAAACTCTTCATTTCCAACCCATGCGTGGATCGAAACAAACTGTACGACACATTACAGACTGATATGGATACGTTCAGTGATCGGAAATTTTATGCAACCATATAGCCTTTTCGTTCAGCCTAAAATATGGATAAAAAATTTTATCATACGATAAGGATTCGTACCTGGTATCATTGGGTCGAATGACAATGAAGTAGCGTGTGTTAGCGCCAGGGATGGTGAGATGTTGCGCACCCTTGGAGTTTGAGAACTCCTTGGTATTAGGAATCTGTCAATAATTTATTAATCAAATGGTGCGCGTTTTTAACATATACTATACCAATAAGTAAAATTAAAAAAAAATATTTTCAATCTAATAGTTAGTCAGTTACTCAGCTATATGTTCGGTGAATCATTTGCCCAATAAATGATAACGATGGAAAACGAGTCATTTCACTCTTACATCACAATAATAATCTATAAATGTGTGTGTACTTGTGTGTGTGTGTGTGTGTGTGTGTGTGTGTGTGTGTGTGTGTGTGTGTGTGTGGGTGGGTGGGTGAGAGAGAGAGAGAGAGAGAGAGAGAGAGAGAGAGAGAGAGAGTGAGTAAGTGAGAAAGAGAGGAGAAAGTACAATTCTTACCCACCAATTTTTACATATTACAATAATATAGAAATTCTCCTATAGAACAGAAGGAACAGCCAAAACGAAACTTTTGCAGTTTGCTTTCTTTTTACTTTTCTGTCAGTCAGACATTTTATATTACTAGGCAAGTGATAAAAATTCTAATTGCAGCACTATGCGCCCATTTTGTGCTTAAAACAAACTTAATGTTGCATAATGAATAACATCTTTCCTTCTGGTATTTTAATCATGTACACCATTGTTCCTTTTGGACTGGAATGGAATATTTGGGACGAAGTAGTCAAAATGTCTAACTCCCTAGTCAGATGTCCAAAAGATGATTGTGTGGGAGCTCCAATTATTACTCATGCAGTACGTTCTTGAGCAATGAATATGTTCTTTCTTAAAAAGAGTTACCTGGACATTATTCCATATGACATAACTGAATGAAAATATGGAAAATATATCAACTTATTGACTTGATTCTGCCCAAGATTTGCAGTGATTCCAAGTGAAAATGTGGCTGAACTAAATTGTTTTAGGAGCTCCAGGATGTGCTTCCGCCAGTTTAAATTCTCACTCATGTGGACGCCTAAAATGTTTGAAGTTTCTACCCAATTTAGTCACCATGCGGTATGCTTACCATTGGTGTAGTTCCTCTAGATGTGTAGAACTGAATGTGTCGTGTCTTTTTAAAATTGGGGGTGAGACCATTCGCAGACAACCAGTAATGGCACTCTTAAAAACCTTGTTTATCACTTTTTCTTTTGCTTTGTGTATGTAGGATTGACTGCTATGCTAGACTCGACCGCAAAAGGAACTAATTCTGCTTGTTTTTACACATAACACCATTGCACATATCAGGAACAATTGGAGACCTAAGATTGATCCTTCTGGGACCCCATAACTGATTTCTCCCCAGTCAGAAGAGTCTTCCCTTATTATATAGGTAGATTTATGAACTAAAGACAACTTTCTACATTGTTTTGGTTATGTATGATATTATCCACTGGCTGACTATACCATTAATTCCATAAAATCTCAGTTTATCCAGAAGAATATTGTGATTCACATGGTCAGATGCCTAAAGCAAGTAGCAGAAAATACCAACAGGTGCAATTTTATAAATTAATTCTTGTAAAATTTGATGAGTGGACGTGTAAAGGGCATTCCCATTTGAGCAACTCTTTCGAAACTCAAACTGTAATTTACTGAGGATATTATTGCGCTTTCTGATTAGCTTATGTGGAAAGTTATTTTCAAATAAAGAGATTAATTTATCAGGGAACAGATCAAATTTTATATCAGCATTTGGCACTCTATAAATTTCATTCCATGTCATCTCTTGTCAACTACTGTTCAAAAAGCTTTGATCTGGAGACGTTAATTATTCTTACTGATTTCCTACTAGACATGTGCAGTGATCAAATAGCGCATTTGTTACTGGGTATACATTTATTTCCTTGATTTGAGCTTCATCAAAGAAAATATTAGCAATTTTGCTCCTACTGCCTTTATCCACCAGTGTCGAAATGGTAGTTAGTGAGACTAAATTATAGGATACAAGTAAGGTTTCCAGACCATTTATCCTATCAGAATACTTTAGAAAATCTACATTGATATCACCACAGATGGTGAACTGCAGAGTAGGACTGAGATATAGTACGTTTATTAATGTTAGATCGAGACCAGTGTGCCATTTAGCAACTAATACATTGCCAGCGAGTAGCCATCCACTGAAACTAATCATGTAGCTATACATATTTTGTAGACAGATTACTTCCACGTTTTTTCAATAAAATGTATTCAAATGAACTAAAGAACATGTAACCAACTAATTAATTAAACAAATGTTATAACACGTAACTACTGTACCAAATCATTTTGAAACTATTACTCCGTTCGATGGAATGTCGATTAGACAAACATTAAAATCTTTCGTAAAATGAAGAACAAACCGCGGTTTGTTCTTCATTTTACGAAAGTAAAACAGTCGCGGACGAAACACTGAAAAACAATGGATAAAATTAAATTAAAATCTTTCATGCGACCAACAAAGGAAAGAAACTGAACGTATTTGAAGAGTTTGAAATTTCTAAGCATATCTTTTTCAAATCTATGAATCTAATGAACGAACAAGTCTGTTCGAAGTATCAGATATTTTATATTATAAAGATGAATATCTTTAAATGATGGTTGCCACCTATATTACTTACTGAATGTCCACCCCCGGTAGCTGAGTGGTCAGCGCGACAAATGTCAATCCTAAGGGCCCGGGTTCGATTCCCGGCAGGGTCGGAGATTTTCTCAGCTCAGTGACTGGGTGTTGTGTTGTCCTAATCATCATCATTTCATCCCCATCGATGCACAAGTCACCGAAGTGACGTCAAATCGAAAGACTTGCACCCGGCGAGGTGTCTACCCGACAGGAGGCCCTAGTCACAAGACATTTGCATTTATTACTTACTGAATGTCATATTTAAGCCTCAGAAATCAGCTAGTTAAGAATTTGGTGTATTGGAATACTGAAAAGAAAACCGATCTGGTTTCAGAAAACGTTGTCTTCCATTACTTACTGAACGCTCCTCGTAGTTCATCAAATCGTTTTACCCATGTCATTCAGACCAATAATAGCACAAGGAAATAAGTGAAGAGCTCAAGTCATATTAGCACAAACGCAAAGGACAATAGTAGCCCATCCATAAATTTTTCACGTGTACGATGAGAATTCCAGTATTACTAATTTGTACAACAGTAAGAATAAACATCTCTCATTAATCTACACTGCTGTATGTTTGTGGATTAACTACTATACACCGTTGCCCGCAGGACGTCAGAAAGTGCAAAATCGAGCTGGGACAATTCTTCGGGGAGGCGCCCTCAGTTCAAGACGATGACGAAGCTCTGGTTGTATAGGACGATGCGTTTGACGAAGGTGAAGTGAGAAGACCGTCATCCCTCTGAGGACTCAAAAAATACTGTTTCGCTAAGCGGCTTCAACGTATGTCCACAAAGACACAGGTTTACCTCCTCTCATGTCTGTAACATGCACACACACAGACAACTCCTTGTTACTTGGGAGAGGAACACTGTTGGTACATAGCCCCAACCAACAATGCTTGAATGTGACCCTAGACAGGCCTCTGACGTGCAAGCAGCACAGCTCCAAACCAAAATGAGAGTTAGTGGCAGAAGCAATGTCTCCGGGAAACTGTGGTCTCAGATTGAGGTTTTGAACCACAAGTGGTAGAAACGTGACACTGACGGTCTGCTATTCTGACGATGAACATGCCTCTCCCATCTGGTACAAATAAGCTTAGGTTTAGCACGTTGCCATCGCATTTGAATTAATTCACTGACAGTTCGGCGAGAGGCAACTTACATGAAGAGAATAAAGTCCTCCACATCTTAAGTATACGCTCCACACGGCATTAGAACGGCTACAAGAAATAGCTTTCTCAGAGCCACCTAGGACCACCAACGGCAAACTCATCAAGAAGTGGAAAAGTTGTGAATTTCAAAAGACTGTTACTGGATAGAAGAACAGGCCCCTGTCCAACAACTTATGAGAGTTTGTACGGTGTCGTGGCATTGCAGAGGTCAGTTAATGGCTACAGGACCTGTAGACGGATTCTCACAGTAGACACGTCATATTTTCGGTGATATAGTGGAGATTTAAGACGCATATGTTTCTTTACAGACGAATGGAAAAACTGGTAGAGGCCGACGTCGGGGAAGATCAGTTTGGATTCCATAGAAATGTTGGAACACGTGAGGCAATACTGACCCTACGACTTATCTGAGAAGCTAGATTAAGAAAAGGCAAAACTACGTTTATAGCATTTGTAGACTTAGAGAAAGCTTTTAACGATGTTGACTGGAATACTCTCTTTCAAATTCTGAAGGTGGCAGGGGTAAAATACATGGAGCGAAAGGCTATTTACAATTTATACAGAAACCAGATGGCAGTTGTAAGAGTCGAGGGGCACGAAAGGGAAGCAGTGGTTGGGAAGGGAGTGAGACAGGGTTGTAGCCTCTCCCCAATGTTATTCAATCTGTATATTGAGCAAGCAGTAAAGGAAACAAAAGAAAAATTTGGAGTAGGAATTAAAATTCATGGAGAAGAAGTAAAAACTTTGAGGTTCGCCGATGACATTGTAATTTTGTCAGAGAAGAGCAGTTGAACGGACATTGAGAGGAGGATATAAGATGAAAATCAACAAAAGCAAAACGAGGATAATGGAATGTAGTCGAGTTAAATCGGGTGATGCTGAGGGAACTAGATTATGAAATGAGACAAAGTAGTAAAGGAGTTTTGCTATTTGGGGAGCAAAATAACTGATGATGGTCGAAGTAGAGAGGATATAAAATGTAGACTGACAATGGCAAGAAAAGCGTTCCTGAAGAAAAGAAATTTGTTAACATCGAGTATAGATTTAAGTGTCAGGAAGTCGATTCTGAGAGTATTTGTATGGAGTGTGGCCATGTATGGAAGTGAAACATCGACGAGAAATAGTTTGGACAAGAAGAGAATAGAATTTTTCGAAATGTGGTGTTACAGAAGAATGCTGAAGATTAGATGGATAGATCACATAACTAATGAGGAGGTATTGAATAGAATTGGGGAGAAGAGGAGTTTGTGGCACAACTTGACTAGAAGAAGGGATCGGTTGGTAGGACATATTCTGAGGCATCAATGGATCACCAATTTAGTATTGGAGGGCATCGTGGAGGGTAAAAATCGTAGAGGAAGACCAAGAGATGAATACACTAAACAGATTCAGAAGGATGTAGATTGCAGTACATACTGGGAGATGAAGTAGCTTGCACAGGATAGAGTAGCATGGAGAGCTGCATCAAACCAGTCTCAGGATTGTGCTCAGATCACAAAAACAACAGTGCTCAGATCCAAATCTGGAGGCGTCCGAGCTACCGCATGCCAACCAGCCACTCACAGCTGTGACTGCTGCAATGTTGGAACGGGACTTTTTTTCCCCGTAATAGTTACTGTACCGTTTAGTTTGTGGCGTGATGGGTACGACACGGATCTACTTGAATTTCCCAATGACTGACAGGGGCAAGTGTGTGATATGGAGGGCCGGCCGCTGTGGCCGAGCGGTTCTACATGCTTCAGTCGGAAACCGTGCTGCTGCTACGGTCGTAGGTTCGAATCCTGCCTCGGACATGGATGTGTGTGATGTCCTTAGGTTAGTTAGGTTTAAGTAGTTCTAAGTCTAGGGGACTTATGATCTCAGATGATCCGATAGTGCTTAGAGCCATTTGAACCATTTCGAGCGTTATGGAGGAAGCTGTTGATCTCGCTTTGACTGCCGATGAACTATTCTTTCAAGGGAGTTCTACCGGACAGCAACAAAACAAGCTGGCTTGTGGCAGCGGGTGTGATTATGTTGGTGCAAGCGGCACAAACGGATTTGACGTTGAAGACTTCGACGAGTCTGCAATGCGGCGTTAGATTGTCGTTGGGTTCCTCCCATGGCAATTACATGTATATCGGATCGCTCATATTTCGAAGGAATCTGTTTAACTTAGTTCGTTCTGTAGCCACAATCAGCAGGTATAGTGCAGCGTTAAGTAGCCGTCATTCGCTTTACTATTTTGTTTGTGGAATGTTGTTCATGTTATCGCTAATATTTTTATAATAAGTATAATTAAGTTGTAACCCTGGGTGATCTCGTGCATAAAATCATTTTGTTGTCATTGAAAGCAAGTCCTCATCTCTAGGCAGTGATGTAATTTTTTAATTTTTTATAAAGCTAATTGTTATTTTCAAAATGGTTTTAGTGCCATCGAGTTCATTGTTAGTACATGAAATTAAATATTTTCTATTGGTTACATATTTTGGGGTATTTAGTTGTTGAATTGTCAGTTCTTATTTCTCAGCTCTAATAACGGCCGTCAGCACACAGATTGACTATCTCCTATAGAGTTAATCTCTAAGAAATCAGTTGTGAATTATTGTAAAATATGTTGCACGCATACATCCCAGTTTTCCCGCTCCCCTTCTGCCTTATATCAGTTCCCGAACCACTAATGTGAAATTAAATTTGGAAATGAAAGTAGAGCAGTCTGCGGAGTCAGTTATGACACACAAAACTCTTATCACCAACCACTAACGCAACTGATGCTACCCCTTCAGGAATAAACTAATCAGCTCTTTTTTATGCTCGTTTATTTCCCTTTTTCACATTGTTTGCTGTAAGTATGATACGTTATCTAAAAGTGTTCTATTCTCATAACTTGTTTTTTTTTTCTTTTACTGTTGATCTCATGTCTATAAAAACATTATCTGTCAATGACCTCCATGAAGAAAGAATTTACAGAGCAATACAGTAATCAGAGGAATGAATCGATCCACATTAAATCATTCTTACCAGGTACTTGATCGCGTAAGTACTCGTGAAGCGGGACGTCATTTCCTGCGTAATAATGAGAACTTTTCCGTTGCGGAGGAATTCCTTGCGTGAAAAACGGAATAAATTATGGCGGATTTTCACAAAGTGGTAAGAAACGTAAACCAATCAGACTCAAGATCGCTTCCTATGTTACAAGTTGAAATGAATTGACTGACGCTGTGGAATACAGTTTTCTGAAGCTAAAATGCCATATTTTCTGGCGTGCTAGGAAAACAAAATGTTTTAAGGTAGCGATGTACTAAAGATACATCTAGTAGCGTTGTTTACTTGAATTTGCAGTGGTAAAAACTCGGGGATTGGTACGTCGATATCATACCACGTTAACAGGGGGTTTTACTCAATAGATCTCTATGTTAATCTCTACTACTAACGTGGAAGTGAAAACTTTAAACTTTGTGACATATATAGATCGGAGTGGAACAGTCAAGTTACAAATATATACATTGATGCTATCTATGAGATATCCAAGAACAAAATATTTTTTATCGGACTGCTTCGAATTTGGCAACTGACATTCGAGTCCTAGTCGGGCTTAAAATTTTAGTTCCTCCCTTATGCTGGAAAACTCGTTTCTGTGTTCGTACATACAATTAATTAAACTTCTTCGAGGAAGGGACTGCACGTTCCTCAACATTTTCAGCGTATTTAAAGTCAGGGACATCTTCGAAGTTTTCTCAGATTCCATATGTGGAGTGCATGGACACGAGAAACTCGAACCTGATTGTGAATGTCAGTGAAAATTGACCGTGAAATTAAATTTTACTGTTGACTGGACAATGTATTTTAATACTGACAGCGGTGATGGAACATGGCTTTTATTTTTTGAGCACCTCAGCAAGAACATTGCCGTGCAGGCATTTGTACATCATTCTATGATAACTCAATATTATCGAATACGGTAGGTAACTGCTCTTGGCAATTGCGGAATAAGACTTTTTATGTAATCCCCTACTTCTGTGAGAACATGTATGTACGTTTCCAGGACTACAATGAAACTAGAAGAAGCAATACAAGAGACTGAAATTGTTCAAGAAGAGCAACCGTTCTAAGTGTGACCATATAACTGTCGTCATATACTGTTTAAAATCCTTGTAGCACGTGAAATCATTCGTTCATTTTAATATCTGCTCCTGTATGACGTGTAAGTTTGGGCTTCCTATCCAGAAATGCATGACAGAGGCAAAGGTAAACAGAAATACGGTAAACTTAGTATAAAGTCTACAACTTCTGCATCATTTCCTTATCTCTCGATCTCCTGTTCATTTTCAGTTCTGATAGAAGATAATATCCTACCCACATTTATCAAAATTTTTGCCCCAAATGCAAACCATACTCACAATAAAACAGCTTTGTCTTAATTCATTATTTAGTGATGTATGCGCTGCGTCGGCCTCTCCACTGCTGTTCGATAAGTCTAGAAATTACGAACAATCGAATCTATTCCCCCCATTTATTTCAAACTGGAAGCGAAGGGATATACTTGCGTTCGGTATTATTAAGCCACTCTTCATTTAAATGTAGGCTGAGTTTAATCCTGCCTATAAATTTGTATTACCAAAGTAAAGCTCCAGACCGTTATGTTTCTAGTTTCCATTAATCGTCATACATGTAATACGCAACACATGAGGCCGCGAACGTGGGCCACACACGGCACGCTGGAGGTCATATGTAGCGATATGGAACACCGTCGAAATGACTCTTGTAACTTTAATACAAGCGTTAATTTTGTGTGCCATAAAATCTAGAAATTGGGTGCAATGATTTGGAGACCCTGAGCTGACATGCCGAGACGTAATCAAATAGCTACACGTTCCTCTTGTTTTGCTTTGAAATTCCTTACAGTAGTACCATATTGATTTGTGAAATTTTACACGACTAAGGGCGTTAAAATCATAAAAACCCATAACTTCCGCGGTGGCACTGGTACAGTAACCAAAATAGATGTTTAGATACAGAAAAAAACATGCTTGGTTGCACAAGATGGGTTTATTCAGTCTTCAGATTGAAACCTGCTCTTAGCAAAATTTATGAATTACTGTGCTGGTAAACCTCTTACGTTATTTGATTTTCAAACAGTTGAGCAAAACTGAACGTACTCAGACATTTCTCTCTTTACTTATTCTGATCATCACTAAACTGACACACAATATTTTTAGGTTCAAATGGTTCAAATGGCTCTGAGCACTATGCGACTGAACTTCTGAGGTCATCAGTCGCCTATAACTTGGAACTAACTAAACCTAACTAACCTCAGCACATCACACACATCCATGCCTAAGGCAGGATTCGAACCTGCGACCGTGGCGGTCGCTCGGTTCCAGACTGTAGCGCCTAGAACCGTACGGCCACTCCGGCCGGCCAATATTTTTAGGGCAACGGAATCTTTCAATAATCCCTACATAAGAATGGCTCTGAATAACAATAACCTATACCTTAAATTACTTACCTCACAAAAATCTTGGTTGCTCGAACTACTGCAATACAGCGAGCGCCAATACTGCCAGCTAAATAAAAGATTCTAACTACTGAAGGCACTAACTACTGATAGGCATAGTTAGCAAATAAAACATTTTGATAGAGAACAAACAATTTATTTACCTTAATAATATTCAAAAGTCTTTATATATATATCCAGTCTTACAATCTTACTCTTTCTGATGGACACACGTCAAGATCGTCCACTCTCAAAATTCTACCATCTCTCTCTCCCCACATCCACCACTGCTGGCGGCTCACCTCCAACTGCGCAACGCTATGCGCTCTTCACATCCAGCTGCCCAACACTACAATAGCAAATATTCCAACAATGCCAAACAGCCACAGACTGCACACAGCACAGGCAGTGATTTTCATACAGAGCGCTACGTGGCGTTACCAATATAAAAGCCTAAAAAGCTTATTTACAAGATGTGACGGATTTCGCGTATTCTAGGAATCGTCAGGAAATCTGAGGGAAATTACAAACTGTTATAAGTATAAACGGCCATGGAAAATGATGAATAAATTAAAAATAACAGAACGAAGACAAACATCGATTAGACCATGGAGCACAGGGCCGCATTTGTGTTTCACGGGTGGTGATGGGTATAAATTTCAACTCATAAAATATAGCGCCATAACTGAGCTTACCGACAAAAACTCTCGCTAATCGTGACCGAGGCCTCGATTAAACGTGTCATAGAACCGGGAGGTAACAGCCGGACAGCCACAGTCAATGCTCCATTACATCACCGATAAAATTTTTCCTACTCGTAACTGAGGCGTCGAACGTGATTAATAATCCCAAAGAACTAGGAGGAAACAGCCAGATAGCCACTGTCAATATTTCTTTACATCTCTTAGAATAAGTACGATAAAAGGTAATGGCGTTAGGAAAAAGAAAGCTACTAAGACGTGCAAGGAGTACCTAACTTAGGCAAACAGACAAAGTTACGAGTGCAAAATACAATCATATAATGGCTAGGCTAATACGCCTTTCGTAAATGAATGGGCACCAATAGCAATAAAGAAAAGCTAAAAAATTGGAAAAAGATATGTAGCAATGAATCCATAAGCAAAGCTAAACCGGAAAACAGACTGTAAAGATGACATCTCACGCCCCATTAAGATAAATATGGCCCGTTTAGAACACAGTGGGCACCCCCTGTCATGCCGGCAACTAGACTGCCAAAAGAGTGTCAAAGGCCGTGGAGCCTCAGTTATGGCTCCAAGTCCTATTTTTCAACCTAAACTCTGTTCAATGCGACGGTCTTGTGCCACCTTCCTGGGAGAACCTGCATGTGTGCTTGGTACCACTCCACTGGACGTCGTCGGAACCAACGACTTGCTGCATCAGTAGCCTCCCGGTCATCAATGTACTGCTTCCCGCGGAGTACGTTCTTCGTTAGACCAGACAGGTAGAAGAGGAATAGCACTCAAACGAAGTCTCTCGGGTGAGCAAACGTATGTGAGACCTTGCTTTGTCACGGAGAAGAAGAAGATCGTTTGCGTTATTGTTGCGACGAACACGCTGAAGCCGTTTTTTCAGTTTGCTGGGGGTAGCACAGCACCCTTCAGAGTTAATCGTTGCACCATAAGGGCAGGCATGAAACAGAACAAAGCCATTACTCCCAGGAGACCGTCACCCCGACTTTACTGGCTAACAATACAGCTGAGTAAATACACTACTGGCTCTTAAAATGGCTATACCGAGGAGAAATGCAAATGATAAACTGGTATTCATTGGACAAATATGTTGTACTAGAACTGACATGTGATTACATTTTCACGCAATTTGGGTGCATAGATCCTGAGAAATCAGTACCCAGAACAAGTACCTCTGGCCGTAATAACGGCCTTGTTACGCCTGGGCATGGAGTCAAACAGAGCTTGGATGGCGTGTACAGGTACAGCTGCCCATGCAGCTTCAACACGATACCACAGTTCATCAAGAGCAGTGACTGGCGTATTGTGACGAGCCAGTTGCTCGGCCGCCATTGACCAGACGTTTTCAATTGGTGAGAGACCTGGAGAATGTGCTGGGCAGGGTACATTTTCTGTATCCAGGCCCGTACAGGACCTGACATGCGGTCGTGCATTATCCTGCTGAAATGTAGGGATTCGCAGGGTTCGAATGAAGGGTAGAGCCACGGGTCGCAACACATCTGAAATGTAACGTCCACTGTTCAAAGTGCCTGCCGTCAATGCGAACAAGAGGTGACCGAGACGTGTAACCAATGGCACCCCATACCGTCACGCCAGGTGATACGCAAGTATGGCGATGACGAATACACGCTTTCGATGTGCGTTCGCCGCGATGTCGCCAAACACGGATGCGACCATTATGATGCTGTAAACAGAACCTGGATTCATCCGAAAAAATGACATTTGGCTATTCGTGCACCCAGGTTCGTCGTTGAGTACACCATCGCAGGCGCTCAAGGGTAACCGCAGCCATGGTCTCCGAGCTGATAGTGCATGCTGCTGCAAACGTTGTCAAACTGCTCGGGCAGATGGTTATTGTCTTGCAAACATCCCCATCTGTTGACTCAGGGATCGAGACGTGGCTGCACGATTCGTTACAGCCATGCGGATAAGGTGCCTGTCACCTCGACTGCTAGTGATACGAGGCCGCTGGGGTCCAGCACGGCGTTCCGTATTACCCTCCTGAACCCACCGATTCCATATTCTGCTAACAGTCATTGGATTTCGACCAACGCGAGCAGCGATGTCGCGATACCATAAACCGAAATCGCGATGGCCTATATTCCGACCTTTATCAAAGTCGGAAACGTGATGGTACGTATTTCTCCTCCTTACACGAGGCATCACAATAATGTATCACCAGGAAAAGCCGGTCAACTGCTGTTTGTGTATGAGAAATCAGTTGGAAACTTTCGTCATGTCAGCACGTTGTAGGTGTCGCCACCGGCGCCAACCTTGTGTGAATGCTCTGAAAAGCGAATCGTTTGCGTATCACAGCATCTTCTTCCTGTCGGTTAAATTTCGCGTCTGTAGCACGTCATCTTCGTGGTGTAGCAATTTTAATGGCTAGTAGAGTATTCTTCGGAGGCTTGGCGCCATTCTTTGGTTGCCGTTTTGTTTCCGGTTCGAAGTGATGAACCCATGTTTCATCAACTGTCCGATCAGCGTCGTAACGCACAGGCAGTTCCTTACAGATGCTCATTATGGCCTTCTGTTAGGTGGTAGAGAACCCTGCGGGTACACACCTTTAAGTACCCCAGCACGACCAACACTGACGTCCACTTCTGAAGAGAGGTTCTTGATTGTGATCCGTTGATCATGTCGAATGAAAGCGTCCGCAAGTTCCACAAGTTCCAACATTGCAGAAGTCACAGCTGTGAGTGGCCGGTCGGCACGCGGGAGCTGGGACGGGTTTGTGCGATCTCCTTGCGGTGGTGACTGACGGCTCACCCTACGACGCACTTCGTTTTCCTTCATTTTCAGGTCTTCGTAGACATTCTGCAAGCGCCTATGTATATTTATGACAGTCAGTGACATCTCTTTTCTTGGGACGCAACCAGAGTTACAGACTTCTCAAATGGTTCATATGGCTATGAGCAGTATGGGACTTAATATCTGAGGTCATCAGTCCCCTACAACTTAGAACTACTTAAACCTAACTAACCTAAAGACATCACACACATCCGTGCCCGAGGCAGGATTCGAACCTGCGACCGTAGCAATTGCGCGGTTCCAGACTGAAGCGCCTAGAACCGTTCGGCTACCACGACCGGCTACAGACGTATCGTTGAAGGCTACGTATAGTGCTGCCACCTATCGCAGGAGAATGAAGCGAGAATATTCCACGATGTCTCATAACAAGTTCCGCATTGTTTCAGGTGAAACTGGCCGAGAAGAAAAATGTTGCATTTCTTACTGAACGCTCTTCGCAAGAGTCGAAAACCTGTTTTATGCGTAACTGGAGATTGGAATAATTCAACAAATAAGTGTAGGGTGCAAACGGTATTCTGAGATGAAGAGGTTAACAGAAGAGAGGATGCGGGGCACATTAAACAAGTCACAAGGTTGATGATTTAAAAAAAAGGAAACAACAATAAATAATAAATAAAAGTAAATATTGTTCTGTGATCTTGCGATCTGACCGTTCTGCGCCCAACGGACATCACGAGCGGTTTTACATGTCGATAGGACACGCTTCATGCGTCAAACTCAGCGGAAAATTTAAAAATATTTTACACAATGACAAAAAGCTCTTAAATAAAGCTAGTGAGTACGACGGGGTAAGTAGACAGTACGAGGAGTGTGGAGAAGAGGTTGAGAATGTCAGGCGAGTATTTACATCACTCAGTCTTCTGGACTCAAGTGGCCCATCGGGACTATCCGACCGCCGTGTCATCCTCATAAGAGTGGCGTGTGGTCAGCACACCGTTCTCCCGGACGTTATGATGGTTTCTTTGGCTGGAGTCGGTACTATTCGGTCGAGTAGCTCCTCAATTGGCATCACGAGGCTGACTGCACCCCGAAAAATGGCAACAGCGCATGGCGGCCTGAATGGTCACCCATCCAACTGCCGGCCACGCCCGACATCGCTTTAACTTAGGTGATCTTACGGGAACCGGTGTATCCACTGCGGCAAGGCCGTTAACCGAATATTTTTAGAGGAGTGCGAAATGAGTTTGAATGTCTAAAATCGAGGGAACACTGTGTGAACACTGCTGGTTTCAAGGACTTAGAGCTAGATCGGATCTCTCACCCTTTGAAAACGAAGCGAGAGTTCAGAACGTGTGCGAACGTTGTCACTCGCACTGCCGAAATGAAAATAACAGTGGAGCTCGCGCAAACCTACACACGCGATGTTGCGCGACGCCCACGGTAAGCGGCTCGGTGTCGCACTGACAGCGGAGAGCAGCGCCGCCGTGTCCCTGGGGCAGCGCCTCCCTGCGCCGGCTGACAGCTGGTGGTTCGTGTCGCGTGGGAGCGTCCTCGCTGCGACAAGCGCGAGTAATGCACGTCCGCTGCACACCAGCAGCTGCAGCGGCGGCGGCGGCGGCGTGGGCCACCGGGGGCCGGCTTCCCGCGCTCGCGGGATCCCCGTTAAAAGTGCATGGTTTACTTCCAAGGTACGGCGCAGGGCGCGCACGTCGGCCAGTATCAGTAGCAGCGGAGGCGAGGGCAACCCCGTACCACGGGTGGAACTACCCTCTGAAAGGAGTCTACTGGGGAGCATTTGTATGTCGCACAAGAATATGATTTTATTAAGGATTTATGTCTTTGATAGGCTTTATTGTGTAAGATCGCGTACCCAGAGATACTGCTTCTGGTCTGAGATTATTACAGAGTTGGAACAAGAGAGCTCTGTGCGCACAGTTGTGTCTGTGAGGGAAAGACGATGGGGTAGGCAGTTTTTGTGGTGTGCTGTGTGAAGCCACCAAATCTTAGATTAATTTAGGTACGTCAGTATTGTTGAACTTGGAAGCAGAAGTCTTCAAGCAAGCAAGGTAAAGATGTTAAACAATTATAATTTATTTCTTTTTTTGCCAGCGCATGAGTGACCTGATAATTTGTAATTGTAGACGTATGCAGACTGTTTTGCCAAAAAGGCTAGTAATATATTTCATTTATTTTAAATCTTCTAAGATTTCCAAAAAGAGCTATATGTACGAGGGTAATCCCAAAAGTAAGTTCTCCAATTTTTTTTGTTATAAGTACATAGACGTGCTTGTTTCTACGAAGGTGAGTCAAATGAAAACCTTAAACATTTTTTTAAATATTATTTATTGCGCAGAAGTGGTACAAAGATGTATCACTTTTCAAATTAATCTCCCTGGCGCTCAATGCAAGTCCTCCAGCTCTTACAGAGTGCATAAATTCCTTTAGAAAAAAATTCTTTTGGTAGTCCGTCCAACCGCTCATGCGCTGCGTGGCGTACCTCTTCATCAGAACGGAACTTTTTTCCTGCCATTGCGTCTTTGAGTGGTCCATACATATGGAAATCACTTGGGGCACCGTCTGCTGGGTATGGTGGATGAGGAAGACACTCAAAATGTAGGTCTGTGATTGTTGCAACTGTTGTACGGGCAGTGTCATGTTTCAGATGACACCTCCTCACAGCAGTCCAAGTCGCTTTGTTTTGATTGCGGGCCACAGATGATTTTTTAGGAGACCTGTGTATGATGCACTGATGACAATGGTCCCTCTAGGCATGTAATGCTCTAAAATGACGCCTTTTTCGTCCCAAAGATGAGTCAGCATAACCTTCCCTGCTGATGGTTCTGCTCGAAACTTCTTTGGTTTTGGTGGTAAGGAATGACGCCATTCCTGTCTCGGTCTCTTCGTTTCCAGTTGGTGGAAGTGAACCCAGGTTTCGTCTCCAGTAACGATTCTTGCGAGGTAGCCATCACCTCCTCATTCAAAGTGCTGAAGAAGTTCTTCACAAGCATGAACACGTCGTTTTCTCATTTCAGGAGTCAGCTGCCGTGGCACCCATCTTGCAGACACTTTGTGAAACTGGAGCACATCGTGCACAATGTCGTGTGCTGACCCATGACTAATCTGTAAACATGCTTCAGTGTCATTCAGTGTCACTCGGCGGTTTCCCTTCACTATGGCTTCAACTGCTACAATGTTCTGTGGAGTCTCAACTCGTTGTGCCTGACCTGGACGAGGAGCTTCTTCCACTGAAGTCACACCATTTGCGATCTTCCTACTCCATTCGTAGACTTGCTGCTGTGACAAACATGCATTACCGTACTGAACCTTCATTAGTAGATGAATTTCAATAGGTTTCACACCTGCACTACGCAGAAACCGAATAACAGAACGCTGTTCTTTCCTGTGTCGCAAGTGGGGCGGCCGTCTTTATACTGATACTGCGACCGTATGTGTGCATCTTCACTATGCTGCTACCTACATGCCATTCTGCACGCTGTTTGTAGCGCGCTTACCAACTTACAGAATAACGGCGCGATATTTCGATTTGTTATTACAGATTTAATGTTTTCATTTGACTCACTCTCGTAAAATGGCTTACATGAGTTTACAGTTTGAACATTTAGCTATTTTCAGACATAAACACCATTTCTGTCGATCCATTTTTGTGGTAGTTTTTGTGTGCCTATGTCATACCAGCTCACCGCCATGCTGTTCAGAAAGTTATGAACCTCTCCTTTCACCTCGTCGTTGGAGCTGAATCGCTTTCCGGCCAAATGTTCTTTTAACCTAGGGAACAGGTGATAGTCACTGGGCTACAAGGCGGTGAAGAAATGCGCGGGAAGCATCAACTTGTTGCTGCATGTGGTTCTCAGTCAGCATGCGTGGCACCCATCTTGCGCACACCTTCCGGTAGTTCAATGTTTCCGTTAAAATTCTGTGAGCGGTGCTTCGGGAAACCTCAGGAACCAACCTGCAGTGATCATCCAGGGTGATCCGCCGATCTTCACGATGCTTTGCTCAACCTTCAACACTGTCTCCTCAGAAACTGACGGTCTCCCGTTCCTTTGTTCGGCGTGAATTTCGGTCCGACCAGCTGCAAACTCTCTACACCACTTACGAAAATTTTTGATATCCATCCAAGACTCGCCATACACTTCCGTCAATTGCCGATGGATTCAATCGGCGCAGTGCCCTTTGCATTCAAAAACCGAATAGCTGCGCGCAATTTTCACTTGGCGGTAACATCCAACGGGAGCTCCGTTCTCAACGGCTGCCAAGCCAAGACTGAGCGCCTCGCTGGCCGAGGTGGCTGAGCAGTTCTAGGCGCTACAGTCTGGAACCGCGCGACTGCTACGGTCGCAGGTTCGAATCCTGCCTTGGGCATTGATGTGTGTGATGTCCTTAGGTTAGTTAGGTTTAAGTAGTTCTAAGTTCTAGGGGACTGGTGACCACAGCAGTTAAGTCCCATAGTGCTCAGAGCCATTTTGAACTGAGCGCCTCAGCGCAGCGTGCGCATGTTTACACACAGCGCGTGAAGCACTCTTGATAACAGTGTGACCAACCGCCACACAAACAGAGTTCTGTACTTATAAAAAAATAGACCTTACTTTTAGGATTACGCTAGTAATTTGATGACTTGCATTTATACTGGTTTAATGAGGTTAGATAATACTTGCTGTTTAAATATCATTGTTTGTGAATCAATTGTGAGTAATGTAACTTCACTTGTCAGATCTTTTTGAAAAGACAAACCTAATTTGTAATATAATTTTGATAAAAAAACTCAGTGTTAGTTATTCACCACAATTAATACCGCCTCCCTGTCCAGGTCATATGTTGTTGAAAGAAGCTGGATTTTTTATAAATGTTCTCGTTTATCAGCCAAATGAATTTCACGTGCATTTCAAGTATTCAAAAATTTCGAATGTGTTTGGATACCTAACGGACCAAACTGCTGAGGTCATCGGTCCCTAGACTTACAAACTACTTAAATTGACTTACGCTAAGGACAACACACAAATACCCATGCCCGAGGGAGGACTCTAACCTCCGACAGGAAGGGCCGCACAATTCCTGACATGGCGCCTCTAACCGCGCGGCCACTCCGCGCGGCATTTCAAGTATTATGGCCAGCTTTGCACACCGCTGAGCCTGTAGCTAGCATATTTGTGTTTTTCATGAGAGACCATAATATATTGCATTACTCCGTTGGTGCTCTAGAGGTAAGACAATTTCATTTATTGTTATGTGCACAGATACCAAAGTTATTAGTTTTGAACAGGGCCAGAGGATTCAGTGCCTAAGGGGCTGAATGTATTTTTCAGTGACTGTATTTCTGTATTGGTATTGGGAGTTGCATTGCCTAATGAATTCGTGTAAAGTTTTGCTAACTATGACACAGAGTAAGCACACCACTTGCAGTTACAACACGCTACACCACAATTCCAGTTCATTACCCATTCCACGGACCAGACATTCATTCAATGTAGCCGGCCGGAGTGGCCGTGCTGTTCTAGACGCTACAGTCTGGAGCCGAGCGACCGATACGGTCGCAGATTCGAATCCTGCCTCGGGCATGAATGTGTGTGATGTCCTTAGGTTGGTTGGGTTTGGTTAGTTCGAAGTTCTAGGCGACTGATGACCTCAGAAGTTAAGTCGCATAGTGCTCAGAGCCACTTGAGCCATTCAATGTAATCAGCTTTTACTTATTTCAAAAGAATGCTACACTTGGCGACAGCTCTGCCAGTCGTTCGCTTTGTGGAATCTTTTGATATTATTTTTTTGTTGAAATTTTTATTTACTTGCAATATGGAACAGCTTATGTTATGTCTATTACATGATGAAAACTGTAAAAAGTACGACTTGTTTCAAAATAATGGACAAGAGGCTAAAGCTGTAACATCTTAACGAATAAAATAAGCATCTAACATTGCCAACAGTCTTCCATTAAATCCTCACTGAGTTTGCTGAAGTATAGATACAGATGATATGGTTGTGGATCGTCATGTTAAAAGACCAAATCCACAAACACTGATCACAAAGATTCAGCACACCGCCTGGCTTCCGCGTGGCGAGCAGACACAGCATGCTGTTTACAGTATACTGTCCAGACAGGTATGAGAATAGCTGGGGTGAAAGGAATGAGAAGGACACGGGAAGTGAAAGAAGTAGGAACGAAATAATGGCTTCCAACAGCGCAAGGAATTGTGGCAATGCAACGGCGAGAGTTGAAACTTTGTGCTGGAGCGGTACTCGAACCCGAATGTTTCTCTTCTCTCGTTCGATTGCCTTAACAGGCTCGGCCATCCGGACACGGTTTCCATCAGCCCCAAATTCGCAGTTTCTCGCTCGCACACACCGTAACGACCCGCCTATTAAACACCCTACTCGCAGATTTCTGATTCCCGTAGTATTTCGGATGTTTGTTGGGCACCCCCACTGAAAATTTTTCATCAGACAACTTCCGCGCCCAGAAAATTATAGCTATTATAATATCTATAATATTTCCAGACACAGTCTCTCCACAAGAGATGTTAATGTAATGTCTGGCCTCTGTCGAGTGCGACAACCGATTGTGCGATCATAATCTTTGTAGGCAATAACAAAATGTGAAGTACAGAACTGATATTAAAGTGTAAAATTGTGAGACATAAAGTTTAAGAAAACCACTACACAGTTATTGTAAGCGCAGCTGGTACGGTCTCAGGGTCGAATCCTGCCTCGGGCATGGATGTGTATGATGTTCTTAGGTTAGTTAGGTTTAATTAGTTCTAAGTCTAGGGCACTGATGATCTCAGATGTGGAGTCCCATAGTGCTCAGAGCCATTTTGAACAGTTATTGTAAATAATAGAAAAGTAGACAAATTAAAGCTTAACAAAACAATTATGCACAGCACAAGGGAACAGATGTCAGTGATTACCCAAAACTCCATTATCATTCGATAGGTACGACAGTAAGTGAAAAATTACAAAATGCTGGAATTCTGGTGGCACTCAGAAGCTCACAAATGATTTCGACTGATGCCATGCGATGTTTTATAACCTCTCTCCGCATCGCTCGACATTCTCTGTCCGTTAGTACACGAGGTCAGCCTGGTTTTGATTTAAGTAGTGGTGGCTCCTTAGCCTTTTCACTTCACAGGCAAATGACCAACAGTCGACTCGGTCAGCTTTACAAGTGTTGAAATGTACGTGATGTACTTGTTGTATCTATGTTTTTAACTGGGGACCTAGAAACGACGGAGATGCCTCGTCCCACCATAGCCCTCAGTGGTTCACAACCTCACAACAGTCCACAGCAGTCCACCCACCCCACCGCCGCCCCACACCGAACCCAGGGTTATTATGCGGTTCGGTCCCAAATTCTACCTGTACAAACTTTAAAAAGGCGACGGCTAATTTCTCACTGGTGCCTCTCTGACCCAGAGGAGTTCTCCTATGTTACACACACAGGTTGGCTAATCTGTCCCTACATTCAGAGAAACTTACCGTAAGTCCAAATACATACAGAAACTCCAGGAGACGACAAACACGAAGCTTTGCTATCTCCCAAAGAATCAGCACAGGTGACACAGGAATGTTATTTCTAAAAGAAAAAGTCTTCAAGACGTACCAATCACTTTCAGTTTTAATCTCGTCCTTTTGTGGACTCAGAAGACTTATTTGGTCTCTCTCCCGGAAAACTACTGACATACAACAATAACGTCTTTAACGATATACACACATCAAAAAAAAGTTTTGCATCACCTCGGTTCCGAGAGTTCCGGAACCTGTACAGAAAGTTGGAATAGAGATCAACATAAACATCATTTCCGCCCATTTCACTGCTCATGAAAACCTCACATTGCTTGTTGTACCACTATACATTGAGAGTTTCCGAGGTGGTGGTTCACATTGTCGTATACACCGGTACCTGTAATAACCAGTAGCACGTCCTCTTGCATTGATGCATGCCTGTATTCGTCGTGGCATACTATCCACAAGTTTGTAAGGTGTCAGGCAAATCCAACACTTTCCATGAAAACCCTGACATGATAAGCAAATCCAGTAGTATGTCACATAGTTCCAAATAAATCGTGACATTAAATTAACCAAAGTGATACGAGTAACGAGTGAGCAAATGGAATACCACAGACTAACAAAGAATGCCTAAATGCATGTCATACCTTCCCACCGTGAGACAGACGCAGTTCCGAGGGGAGAAACGAGAACAGAAGCCGAGAACAGAACCGTGTTAAGCGAGAAGGCCCTACGATGAGGGACGGACACCTACGTCGCCAGCTAACCGCTAGGACCACACCCCAGCCGCAAGTTTTAGCGTGAGAATTTTTCGCGTCTCTGTTACGTTGCAAACCATTGAAGAGCGTAGTGAACAGGATCGAACAAGCACTGAATCTGCAACCACATCCGTATCTGTAACAGCACCGGAAAAACAAGCAATTAACGAAGATATCATGCATTTGCGATTCCAATCACAGGCGGAAAGTAACATACGTGAAATCAGACAGCCTGCACAGCATCAAACACGTTTCGAAATTCTTGATGAACAAACGTCATCCCAAACACGTGCGGAACCACAAATGTATGTTTCAAGACAGTTTGGATCGTGCAATGTAGCAGCAAGGTTAGCCAGACAAAATACCGAACCAATACCTGAGAATGGAAAGCCAGCTCGCGAAGAGTACTGTGCAATGCATTCAGCTACACGTCCACAACCGATGGAAGAAAATTATTGCGTACCACTCCAACGATACTACGCAAGGGTAGGCGAAAGTTACAGTGGACAATATCCAATGGATCTACCACAACCGGAAAGAATGACGGGAGAAATGATCAGAAACAAAAGTGGCGAAGAATCGCGAATTTCATATGGAACTATGACGAAATACGACAACGATCATTTCCTCACAGTCAGAAAATTTCAACACTTTCGAGAAGGAAACTCATTACATGCACGAACTTTTATTGATCAATTACGAGTAGGATTATCAGAACACTGGACTCTAGCACACAAATTAGACTTGATATGTGCACACATGTCAGGAACAGTCGCAGAAACCATGCAGAATGTTGCAGCGACATGCCGATCGTACGAAGATTTCAGAGAGAAGTTTCTCTCACGATATTGGTCCAGCGAAGCACAGAACAGAGTGAAGTACGAATTATTACAGAACCCATATTTTGAAAATTCAGGAGAGAAGAGTCCCGTGAAATTTTTCGAATTAATGGCAAAGAAAAATCAATGCTTAGATGTACTATACAGTGACGGAGAGTTGATTAAATTACGCGCTATGAAGCTACCATTTAAATACCAGCAATCATTAGTAGGTCGCGGAGGCAATGACGTCGAAGCATTTAAAGGTATTCTAAGGGAACTAGAGTTCGTATTTTCGGAAGATGACGCAAGAAAAAGACGAAGCGCACGTGAAAACGAAAGCAAAAAGCAGTGGAATCCACAAGACACAGTACGAAGAAACAATAATTACGAACCATGTGATAACTTCGCACCAAGAAACGACAATAGATTTCAACAAAGAACCGGTTATGGATTTAGAAGAGAATATGGCAATAACTATAATTCACCCAGGAACGGCAACAACTATTACAGAGGGAATAACGACAACCGGAACGGGTACTGGAGAACCAATAGACCGACAAATTATCAACAAAGAAACCACTATCAAGAAGCTGAACAAGAAAAGAGAATACAGATAGAAGAGGTGGAGGTAAGACCACCGAACCCCGATAAACGTTCGAATTGACAGCTAAGCGCCCATACCAAAGAGAATGACGCACCGACCCAGGACAATTGCAGCACCTTGAACAGAGCAGTAAAAATCTTATCACGAGAAGAGAAGAAGGAAGAACCAAATCCGCAGGGACCAGATGAAAACGAAGACAAGAAAATAACAATACCGTATTGGGACGAAATTAATTGGGAGAATACTGACGAGGAAGATGAATTACCAGAGGCATGCACAACGAATGTAGGAGGAAAGGACGAAGTAATGAGTATTGCAGAGCTATTTGAGGTGGAAACCAGGGAAAGCGAATTCAATGAGGATAATGCGCAGTCGACAGAAGTTGAAAATAAGTTACGAGTGGGCACACAACCCAACGTATATAATGAAGGAAGTTATGAAGCGATAATTAGAGCATTTAGATGCGATTATGTGGAAGTAGCGACGAAGAAGGAGAAGATAGACGAGGATGGGGAAAAAGTAGAGGATGCTGAAGAAAGCGTAAATGAAGGAAGAAATAGAGAAGAGGAAATAAAAGAGAGAGAAGTAGCAGTCGAAGCTTATCCTACAGAAAGTTCGAATTCACAAGGGAAACTCCTAAAAAGACTCATGTATGATCCAGTGGAGGATTCGTTGATGCAAGAAGAAGAAGAACAGAACCAATCCTTTCAAATTCAACCAATTGTGAAGGCCATGGTAAAGCATATCCCAGTCAATATTGTAATTGATAGCGGAAGTGAACTGACTGCGATCTCAGAAAATTTATTCATGCAGTGTAATGCCAATGAGGAATTGCCAGTTCTGAAAACACGTAAGATTAACCCTAGGATGCATGGTGCCGAAAACACACATGAATGCATATGCAGGGCCTCCAAGGCCCTGCCCTAATTTAAAATTTTCTTCTTTTCATATAATCATTTTTGGAGTTAATTTTATTTCTGTCAAATTTACTGTCATATTGAAAGATTCCTAAGATAAAGTAATACGATATGGTGGGCGTGGTTAACATTTTATTAATTTAAAAAAAACTCTAAGAGTGCATTTTTATTAGTTACATCCATTTACATACAACATATACAAATAATTTTATTAATTCACTTATAAGTTGCAGTTTACATTTTATAACATTTATTGCAACCAATTTCTTCATTTAAAACATACTCATTATTCACGATATGATGTATGTAGGCAATATTTTGACAAAAAGTTATAATTCATTGTTCACATAAAATTGCATTTTGCTCAGTTTTCAACATGTGACAAACAAGATGCACAAAAAACTTCACAATGTTCCTTACAAATGTTGGTTTTACAGTTAATGCATGTCATAGCACTTTTCCTGTGTTTATTATATGAACAATAATTGCATCTTATTCTTTTTCCTGAAACAGGTAGTTGATTCGGCAATATGACATCTTTTTGAACACCACATTTTTGCATGGCATCAACGATTTTCTTTGGAAGATTAGGGGTCTTAATACGAAGTTCCATTAGTGGTCTTAACATTTCCTCTGCTAAATCTCTTAGGAAAAAACGCCTTTCATCACTTATTCCAATATGGTATGTCAGATGTTGGGCGGAAAATAAAATTTTACTGTTCATTGCTGTGACGTCCGTCATATTCATCCATAATGCAAATGGCCATATTCTTGCCTGTCTCTTGCAAGTGTAATAACGAATTTTCTGGTCCATTTGATCTACTCCACCCTTCGTAGAGTTATAGAACTCTATTATATCTGGTTTCTTTTTTGCATGAGTTTCATCAATGGTTCTGTCGTGATACATTGTGCTAATGAGAACTACAGACTTTCTCTTTTTGGGAACATAACTCAACATTGTAATGTCACCTCTAAATGCAAACAAAGAGGAATGAATCGCTCTTGAGGCAGATGGTTTCATCTCATTAGGAATTCCTGGTTTCTTTTGTTTGATTGTTCCCACCACTGTAATTTGCTTCTGAAGCATCTCTTCTGCCAGCTGCACACTAGTAAAGAAGTTGTTAACAGTAATATTTTTTGATGATCCTTCAATGCTTTTAGCAAGATCTTTCACCACATTCAATCCAAGATCTTTCTGAATAGGTTCATGGGGCTTCCTTCCCATGTAAACAATTCCGTCTAAAGCACATGCAAATGTAGCATCACATAAAGTAAATATTTTTATCCCATACTTGGCTGGTTTAGAGGACATATACTGTGTGAAGCTGCATCTTCCACGGAATGGGTTCAAATGGTTCAAATGGCTCTGAGCACTATGGGACTTAACATCTATGGTCATCAGTCCCCTAGAACTTAGAACTACTTAAACCTAACTAACCTAAGGACAGCACACAACCCCCAGTCATCACGAGGCAGAGAAAATCCCCACAGAATGGGACTAGCTGTTCGTCAACTGTGAGCGAATCATTGGGAATCATTCTATTTCTACACTTGTCAAGAAATAGTTCCCATACATACCGAACAGCTGCAGATCGACCTTCACAGGTACGCCTGTCATCAAATCTAATCATTCTCCTTATATCCTCAAATCTACACTCCTGGAAATTGAAATAAGAACACCGTGAATTCATTGTCCCAGGAAGGGGAAACTTTATTGACACATTCCTGGGGTCAGATACATCACGTGATCACACTGACAGAACCACAGGCACATAGACACAGGCAACAGAGCATGCACAATGTCGGCACTAGTACAGTGTATATCCACCTTTCGCAGCAATGCAGGCTGCTATTCTCCCATGGAGACGATCGTAGAGATGCTGGATGTAGTCCTGTGGAACGGCTTGCCATGCCATTTCCACCTGGCGCCTCAGCTGGACCAGCGTTCGTGCTGGACGTGCAGACCGCGTAAGACGACGCTTCATCCAGTCCCAAACATGCTCAATGGGGGACAGATCCGGAGATCTTGCTGGCCAGGGTAGTTGACTTACACCTTCTAGAGCACGTTGGGTGGCACGGGATACATGCGGACGTGCATTGTCCTGTTGGAACAGCAAGTTCCCTTGCCGGTCTAGGAATGGTAGAACGATGGGTTCGATGACGGTTTGGATGTACCGTGCACTATTCAGTGTCCCCTCGACGATCACCAGTGGTGTACGGCCAGTGTAGGAGATCGCTCCACACACCATGATGCCGGGTGTTGGCCCTGTGTGCCTCGGTCGTATGCAGTCCTGATTGTGGCGCTCACCTGCACGGCGCCAAACACGCATACGACCATCATTGGCACCAAGGCAGAAGCGACTCTCATCGCTGAAGACGACACGTCTCCATTCGTCCCTCCATTCACGCCTGTCGCGACACCACTGGAGGCGGGCTGCACGATGTTGGGGCGTGAGCGGAAGACGGCCTAACGGTGAGCGGGACCGTAGCCCAGCTTCATGGAGACGGTTGCGAATGGTCCTCGCCGATACCCCAGGAGCAACAGTGTCCCTAATTTGCTGGGAACTGGCGGTGCGGTCCCCTACGGCACTGCGTAGGATCCTACGGTCTTGGCGTGCATCCGTGCGTCGCTGCGGTCCGGTCCCAGGTCGACGGGCACGTGCACCTTCCGCCGGCCACTGGCGACAACATCGATGTACTGTGGAGACCTCACGCCCCACGTGTTGAGCAATTCAGCGGTACGTCCACCCGGCCTCCCGCATGCCCACTATACGCCCTCGCTCAAAGTCCGTCAACTGCACATACGGTTCACGTCCACGCTGTCGCGGCATGCTACCAGTGTTAAAGACTGCGATGGAGCTCCGTATGCCACGGCAAACTAGCTGACACTGACGGCGGCGGTGCACAAATGCTGCGCAGCTAGCGCCATTCGACGGCCAACACCGCGGTTCCTGGTGTGTCCGCTGTGCCGTGCGTGTGATCATTGCTTGTACAGCCCTCTCGCAGTGTCCGGAGCAAGTATGGTGGGTCTGACACACCGGTGTCAATGTGTTCTTTTTTCCATTTCCAGGAGTGTATTTAATGACATGGTGGCCCTATACGTAGGATTTGTCTTTTCATCCAAGAACAAATCTCTAAGAGGGACATCCCAACTCTTCTCAACACCAGAAAGCAGTAAAAGACCTAGAAAACCCTCCATTTCAGCAAGCGAAACTATTTTCCATGTTTTACCATGCAAAGCAGCCACTCTTCTGCCTTCAATATTTGTGCAGTTGATGATTTCCTCTAGTATATACTTGGAGATGAAATAGTCCCAGGCATCCTTAGGTTTAAAGGTTTTCAAACCACAGGCTGGACCAGGTGCCTTCTTTACGATATTATGGACAAGCGTACGAAAAGTTGCAGGAGGATCTAATTTCCAAATCGTTCCATTCCGACTAATGTATGTGTGGTCTTCTATATCTTTTTGTGGTGGTTTTTCATTTTCAGACTCTGATGAAATAATATTATTGGAAGGAATGTCATCTGCCTCAATATTCACATCTGCAGGTTCATTGGCTGATTCTTCACTACTTGCATCTTCAAAAATATTTTCTTCCTCGCAAGAATCATCTTCTTCAAACCACTGAGCAACAACACTTTCAAAATTAGCTGCATTTGTACGTACTGACTCTCTTGCTTTGCGTGTTGAAGCCATAGCAAAAGGCGTGTCTCTCGAACAGCAGCTTGTGCAGCACTAAACGAGTCATATTCGTAACAATATGGGCCTTGCAGCAACAAACAAACTACAGTAACAATGAGGATGACAATAGCAGCACAGGATAACAATACTATGCAATAATAAAACATTTGATAGCAAGAAGATCAATAATACACCGACATCGCCAATATGTGAAAGTAGTGTGTATTATTTTTTATTTATACTATTACTACTACAGTTACTGCTGCTGTTGACACTCCTGTTGCTGGAAATACCACTACAGTTATTGTTTGAATTAATAACTACTCCCAAACAAATGTTGAAGACAATATAGGCTAAAGAACATTTATAAATATGTGAGGGCTTCTGAAGCCCTGCTTATGCATTCACAGTGTATGGGTAAACGTATTGAATTATACAAAAAACTTAAAAAGTTATCTCATTCAGACTTGATAGGATGAATGTCACAGTGTTAGTGAAACAGTACTGGAAAGCAGTTTGAAATCAAACAAAAAATTTCAAATTTTTTTAAAAATGAAGACATACAAGGGCCTTGGAGGCCTTGTATATGCATCCTAGGGTTAAAGTAAGAGGTCCTAGTAGAAACAATGCTGCGGAAGTTACGAGATGAACAAGGTTAACTCTTTCGTGCCAAGGTCAAAAGATTGAAGCCAACTTCGTGATTATACCTAAACTAACTGTACATTTGATTATAGGTGCAGATTTTTTAAATGAGAGATGAGCGATAATAGATATGGGGAAAGGTAGCGTAACATTCGGGAATGTCACACTTCTCTTTGAGCAAAAGCTAAAATTAGAAGAAATACCAGTTATAAATAAACAATTAAGAATGATGCGAGATAAAAAGGATGAAGAATTAGAATGGTATGCACGAAAGGGGGATTCGTCTCGACTCTTGTTAGAAGTCCATAATGAAATCGACGAAAAATTGCAAGAAGTTCAAGGTATTTCGGAACACAGTAAAAGAGAATTAGAGGGTATTTTACGAGATAAAGCAGAGGTATTTTTACCTAAGACTGGCAGTAGTAAACACTTTCAGTACAAGTTTGAAGATTAATTTTATTACTGGTAAATAATCAGCACAATATTTCAAGATTATGTTGCAGATAAGATTGTCAGGAGAAAGAAGAATGAAGAGAGAGGGAGGTGGGAAAAAGAAAGTAGTTTCAATAAAAACAAAAACAAAAATAACACCAATAGTACCATAGATTAAGGTGAAGGGATAAAACGTAGATAGTCTAACAGCATGAAATACTAAAATGCTATACACCACGACACTACACAAAAATAAAAAACGAATTTGAGGATTATTGTAGAAGTTAAGACTCAAAATATTTTAGAATTGTAACATGGAAAGGGCGACGAAATTTGTAAAGCTTTCTAAGAAGGTGTAAAACAATGTAGGTACTAGACATGTGTTAGATGATTATAAGTAAAACTTTTTGTAAGAACCATTGTAAAAACTCCAGCAAAGACCAGATGCAACGACCCACAAGTCGCAATGCGAGAAGTATCAAGAAAGAAAAGGACGTAATTGGCAAGACACGATTCCTACAAGACAGAAGCATTGAGAGAAGGGAAAGGACAGTGAGACCAACAAAGGGAACTTGTAAATCTACTGCTGAAGGGACCAGTACAACGACTGACAAACAAACACCGGGCTTTCACCGCTCGTAAACCCCGGGACACCCCCACTTAGCGGAGTGAGCAAAAAACGGCCCGACGAGAAGACGGCTTGGGCAAGCCACCACTGGCAAAAAATATGTGTAAAAGTCACACTACCGCTATTAAACAGCACGCTGATGCACGAAACTGAAGAAAACGTTCACAAAGTAGAAATGACATGCCCAAACCATTTATCAAACTATTACTAGGAGGAGAACTTCAAAGCGACTAGTTATCAATAAATATTTCCATATCCTGCCCATAGAAGAACCAAGAAGCAAGTAAGAAGCAGAGAAAAAGCAGGAAGAACAGAAGTTGAAGATTCGCAAGATTGAGACCAAGAAAGAAGATGGGTGAAGAATAGATGACATACCTTCCCAAATCCCTATCCTATTGTAAACTAGTCGTCTGCAAAGTATTACATCGAAAAACGACCGCTTTCAGCAACACATAACGAAGAGTTTCACGCATACAAAGCCAGTAAACCACAAGATCTGCACTCACAGCTCCATTCCATTATGGGACCTCCACAACAGCAACACACACTTGCAAAGCCAACAAGGAACGACGAACGAAGCTGTACATCAAATACTTGCCCACATCCATCTCGCTCAAGTCCATCACCTTCATGCAAAAAACATTCGCCAACCTCATGCTTAAACATTCACTGGATTGTGTGAATGTGTGAAATCAAATTATGTGATGTAGGAATTGTGCAAAGGAAATGTGTGAAAAACGAAATAAGTTAAGCACACCAGACAGCTAATAAACTACAAAATAACAGTCATTGACTATGGACTTAAGTAAAAAATAGACTAGCGATAAAAATAAGTCACTAGTTCTGAAGTGAACAGTATATAAAGAACAAAAGTAAGGTATAATAAACACTAAAACTATATCCCACTTATTTTCTCCTCATAAAAATAAAAGAATAACTATATTTTACTTATTTTCTCCTTATAAAAACAAAGAATAAAAAATTATCTTGTTGGATGTTTTCCCCTTTTCTTTAAACATTTGTACCTTTTGTTAGGGTAATATCTCAATACTTGTGTATGTATATTTTTTTGTCAAAGCAGTTCTTGGAAATAATTCTTATTTGTTAGTATAACACTGTTAAAATGAGTATCCAGAAACAAAAATATTTTACTTGTCCATGATATTTAGAAAATGTCTTCGGAATAGATTTTACTTAATTACTACGCTTATAAAAAAATATATTTCTAAGAAAATCGATGTGAAAGACTCCTCACTTTCGATAACAAACTTCTTAAGAAACAAACTTCACACTTAAATAAAGGAAGAAAATAATTAAAAATTAATAATAGCATAAAAATATTCATCTCTTGTCATTTTTGAGAATAATGTGGAAAAATATAAAAATATAAATTAGTAATCCAAACTAGCATAGAACCTGAATAACGTGGCTGAACAGTAGGCAACAAAATTTAGATAAAGGAATAATTTTTGACTGACTTAAACAACGATTCAATCACTGCCTAAATTCAGTGCAAAAATTAAGTTCGAAGGGTGGTGATATGTAAGGTGTCAGGCAAATCCAACACCTTCCATGAAAACCCTGACATGATAAGCAAATCCAGTAATATGTCATATAGCTCCGAATAAATCGTGACATTAAATTAACCAAAGTGATACGAGTAACGAGTGAACAAATAGAATACCACAGACTAACACAAGAATGCCTAAATGCATGTCATACCTTCCCACCGTGAGACAGACGCAGTTCCGAGGGGAGAAACGAGAAGAGAAGCCAAGAGCAGAATCTTGTTAAGCGAGAAGGCCCTACCATAAGGGACGGACACCCACATTGCCAGCTAACTGCTAGGACCACACCCCAGCCGCAAGTTTTTGCATGAGACTTTTGGGCGTCTCTGTTACGTCAGGACCACCCCCCAGACCATGTTAAAAGCTAGAGTCCTCCAGAAGAACAGTATAGATCTTACGATAACGCTAAAAGGACCACAGCAGCCGCAAGTTTTAGCGTGAGACTTTTTCGCTTCTCTGTTACGTTGCGAACTTTAAAAACATTGCCCCATCACGAAAAGTATAACGTTTCTCATTGGATAGACATAATTTTTGTAGGCGGAGCTTAAGGTTAACATTGAGACCCTGATTGGTCACATGAAAACGCAGCCAGATAGTTTTTTTTAAACCAACTTCGGTAAATTGTAGTAAGGAGAAGTTAGGAGAGAGTTGCTTCCGAGACGGCGAGGTGAGCGGAGCTGTGCGGTCCGCAGCCCCCTGACGAACACCGACAAGGTAATGAACGCACGCGATGCCGCATAACAGCGCATAAAGCTTCACTCAGAACTGCAGAAGTCTCATCTGTTACACCCCTTTCTTGTGTAATACTTGTGTCGATCGTCAATTAAAGCTCATGGTGTTCACATTTGCCACTTGAAGTAAAAATCTGAAACGCGATGATTTTTCTGTTATATAGTTATTGAGAAGCCACATCAGCCACTGTAATTTACAACAAGTTAGATAAGTAATTAAAGATAATTTAGGGTCACTGTAGACCATTTTGATAGTTTTCTCTTTTGTGAAACTTAATTTAAACCTAGATTATAGATGTGATATGGCATAGGTCATCCTTCGATCCATTGTAGAACTTGGAAACCCATTCAGGGAATATTCGTTCACATTTTTGTTGAACGTAGTTGGTTTTTACCATCCTGTATTAAAACATTTCCTTTTATCAATAGTGCAATTTATAAACAATGTTTTGTGAGTAGAATAAAATTTCCAAAGGTAAACTTAACTGCTTTTTCGACGTTATTTTACCAGCTAACTAAAAATAGGAAAGCCTTGAACCCCTTCCACTAAATTTGGTTAGTATTAAGATTCTTTTACAGAGAGTGCAGTGGAGCTGACGCTGAAATCATTAAGTATTTGGTTATATCATCGCTAGTCTCACTGAACTCTTCTGAACTCTACATGTCATGTGTGGTCTGGCGTCTCCTTACCAGCAACAGGTCCCAGGTTCAAACTAGTCTATTCCCTAAAAAACACACTCAGAGCGTCGTTGCGCGAAAGTGGTAGGGAGACACGATATAGAACAAACAGACACCACGCAGAATGTCAGAAGTTTATCAAGTCAATGTTGGTCCACATTGTCCCACTCCTCAACGGCTATTCGGCGTAGATCCTTCAGAATGGTTGGTGGATCACGTCGCCCATAAACAGCCCGTATCTATCTCACCCAGGCGTGTTCAGTAAGGTCCATGTCCGGAGAACATGCTGGCCACTCTAGTCGAGCGATGTCGTTATCCTGAAGGAAGTCATTCACAAGATGTGCACGACGGGGCGCCAATTGCCGTCCATGAAGACGAATGCCTCGCCAGTATGCTGCCGATATGGTTGCATTATCGGCCGGAGTATGGCATTCACGCATCATACAGCCGTCACAGCGCCTTCCATGACCACCAGCGGCGTACGTCGGCCCCACATAATGCCATCCCGAAACATCATGGAACCTCCACCTTACTGCATTCGCTGGACAGTGTGTCTAAGGCATTCTGCCTGACCGGATTGCCTTCAAACGCGTCTGCAACGATTGTGTGGCTAAAGACATATGCAACACTCATCGGTGAAGAGAACGTGATCCCAATCCTGAGCGGTCCATTCGGCATGTTGTTGGGCCCATTTGTGTCGCGCTGCATGGTGTCGTGGTTGCAAAGAAGGACCTCGCCATGGACGTCGGGAGGGAAGCTGCGCATCATGCAGCCTATTGGGACAGTTTGAGTCGTAACACGACGTCCTGTTGCTGCACGAAAAGCATTGTTCAACATGGTGGCATTGCTGTCAGGGTTCCTCCGAGCCATAATCCGTAGGTAACGGTCATCCACTTCAGTAGTAGCCCTCGGGCGACCTGAGCGAGGCATGTCATCGACAGTTCCTGTCTCCCTGTATCTCCTCCACGTCCGAACAACATCGCTTTTTGTTCACTCCGAGACGCCTGGACACTTCCATTGTTGAGAGCCTTTCCTGGCATAAAGTAACTATGCGGACGCGATAGAACCGTCTGGGCATGTTTGAACTACAGACAACGCGAGCCGTGTACCTCCTTCTTGGTGGAATGACTGGAACCAATCTGCTGTCAGGTCCACTCCGTCTAATAAGCGCTGCTCATGCATGGTTGTTTACATCTTTGGGCGGGTTTGGTGACATCTCTCAACAGTCAAAGAGACTGCGTCTGTAATACAATATCCACAGTCAACGTCTATCTTCGGGGGTTCTGGGAACCGGGGTGACGCAAAACGTTGTTTGATGTGTTTATACAAGAATTCCTCTCCCATTAACGGCCATGTGGTTCCCCCTTTTTCACATCTAAGTAATAGAAATGGCGCTCAGCACAGACTTGATATGCGCTCGCAGTCTCTTTACCACAGCACATCTATATTTGTCATTGGCCACGAGAGAAAATTATTATTAATTTGTGGCAAAATTAAGTTGTAATGATATCGATGGTATACGCTTTAGTTTTTCTAACGAAGGACGCGTAGTTAGACGTGTTTATAAGTGAATGTTGAGCGAAGTTAAACGTTTTTGGAAAGAACAGGAATAAGTGCTGAACAGCGACCAATCATTGAATATCCCTTCGAGTGAAATTATAATTTTCTTCTAAGAACCCATTGTGTTTTTACTGTCTTATAGCTATTTCTCATTAATGTAACTGGTGGCCGTATTTGACTTTACCGGAAAACAGCTGAAATTGAGGGCAGCCGTGAAAACTTTTACCATTCCTGGTGGCTTAGCATCGACGTAACGAGAATACTTATTCTGCCCATTGCCTCATATCTCTCACGCAGCGTAAAAGCTTACTCAGACTTTACTACATCAGCTTTAATACCTTAATTGTCTGCAGCACATGCACTGATGATTTGATTCGTCGTGCATTGAGAGTGAACACCGCGAGACGCTACTGCACACATTATCTTGCTACGGGATCTGAATACTAACAAATCGAATCGAGTTCCCAGAAATTCCACACTGCTCTTGCGTGCTTCTCCAACTGTTTGAGATGCGATTTCATACGCACAGATCCAATCCGACATGCACAAGCACATCGTACCGGGCATTGTTTCGTGACGGTGGAAGCTGGTGGACCCAAACCGTCTCGACTTGATTAATGGAATTAATTGCTGCGGAGCGCCTGCCCGCGTTAACGTTAGGGCGGCGTGTAGGGTCGAGCACGCCTCTCTCGACTGGGCAAGCAAGGCGTGTAACTAGTGTAATTACGATGCGAGCGGCTGCGGAATGCAGAGCACCCTCTTGGCCGTGCAATCATCCTGATGTGCAACGGCATTTCGCTTCAGCTAGAGGAGCGGCCCCTGTATGGGCCACCGTACTAGCTCTTCCAATAACATAGAGTAAAATGCTCTCGCGTAAGTAGCTGGTTGTTATTCGTGACTTTTTTGAGAGAAACAAAGTTGTCGGTTTCCATAGATATAAAATTGTTGCCTCACGTACCTGAACCAAAGCAATACGAAAATTCAAATTTTCAGCTCATATGTTTCGCACACGCTGTGATGACTGTAAAGGACGAGTAGAGGGAATACACCGATGAACAAATATTACAGGAACGTTCATACTGCCGCGAACCACTCTCACTTTATGAAACATTTGTTCCTTCTTGTTATCTTCAACAACTCTATTTTCTAGCCAGTTGTTTTTCTAATACTTCCTTATTTCGTCAGTCAGATTTGTATTTAACATTCTTTTTTTAGGCTATACGGGGTTAATCAGGAGGAAAGGTACTGCTTTGAGGGGTAATAGTATTACTGATTCTGAACAAAAAACTTCTTATTGGCATATCTCATATTTCGAATGATTCCCGAGATAGAATTCTCTTAATATCACTTTTGTACGTTTTTCCTGCATTACTCGGAAACCACATCCTCCACCAAAAATGTGTCGTCTAATGGTTTGCACGAAGAGAACGCGATAATATGGCAAATATCCCTCGACGCGCATGTACTGTAGCTTACGTAGTTTTTGTAGGCCAGTTTGAGATAGTTTCCCGACGTGGTAGAACAAAAGTGCCCGGTATCAGATTGTTCGTCTTAACTTCTTCTACATTACTGTGGTAAACTGTAAACTGTTGTGAATTGGCAGGAGCCAATTCACGGAGTTTTGCGGAAGCCGAAAGGCACGCGTTTAAGCTCACGCAGGCTGGCGGGAGGTCTGGAAAATGACAAGGAATTATAGTAGCCAAAAATAGTACATAGCTTCTGGAATACTTAACTTTAATCCATAATTGGAGAACATCGCTCTTGTTGATACATTAATTACAACAATATAAACTGGTAATGGCGCCTTGCTAGCTCGTAGCAAATGACGTAGCTGAAGGCTATGCTAACTATCGTCTCGGCAAATGAGAGCGTATTTGTCAGTGTAGCATCGCTAGCAAAGTCGTCTGTACAACTGGGGCGAGTGCTAGGACGTCTCTCTAGACCTGCCGTCTGGTGGCGCTCGGTCTGCAATCACTGACAGTGGCGACACGCGGGTCCGACGTATACTAATGGACCGCGGCCGATTTAAAGGCTACCACCTAGCAAGTGTGGTGTCTGGCGGTGACACCACATAAACAATGACAAAGTTTTAGTAACACAGAAAATAAATAACAGTGTACATTAAAAGTGTTCTATCTCGGAAACCATTCGGTTTGGAGCATATGTCGACATTACGCTTTTCGATCAGAATCACTAATACTCTGTTCCCTTTTTTTTGCGTTACTTCGACATCAGTGTTTCGTGTGGTGTCACCGCCAGACACCACACTTGCTAGGTGGTAGCCTTTAAATCGGCCGCGGTCCGTTAGTATACGTCGGACCCGCGTGTCGCCACTGTCAGTGATTGCAGACCGAGCGCCACCACACGGCAGGTCTAGAGAGACGTACTAGCACTCGCCCCAGTTGTACAGCCGACTTTGCTAGCGACGCTACACTGACAAATTCGCTCTCATTTGCCGAGACGATAGTTAGCATAGCCTTCAGCTACGTCATTGGCTACGACCTAGCAAGGCGCCATTACCAGTGTATATTGAAATGGAAATTATGTACAGTCAAGAGAGATGTACACCGAGTGGATTAAAGTTAAGTATTCTACCAGTACCTCCTGTTTTGCTAGTCTTATTTCTCTGACCTGTTCCAGACCTCACGCCAGTCTGCGTGTAATTAAACGCGTGCATTTCGGCCTCCTCTAGCAACACGGTGTTGGCTCTTTTGCCAACACTTCATTTCATACCACCAGATCTGTCATGTTGAAGGAAGAGTGGTGTGTTATGACCAGACGAAACTGCAATAGCCCGGTCATAACTGTGGAATCTTTGATTGCTGTGGGAGATGGTTCGTCCGGAAAACAACTAACGAAAAATTAGTTTACTTTAGTAGATGAAATACTAAAAAGATTTACTTAACTTGATACAGTCCTTTGCCACAGGAGTGCCTGAACATTTACAATTGTTATTGACTGTTACAGCATCACTTTGTGCGTACTACTATGAACTCTTCTATCGAAATACGATGTTCAACATTTACGTTAGTACGTTTCCGTCTGAGACTTGAATAAATCCTTAGTCCTACTCGATGATGTCACCAACTGGGGTGGAGCGTTTCCATGCCCGGCTCTATATCGACGTCCATGCGAGGGTGCTGCTGTGCCGAGAGAATATACATCAACATCTACATTTATACTCCGCAATCCAGCCAACGGTGTGTGGCGGAGGGCACTTTACGTGCCACTGTCATTATCTCTCTTTCCTGTTCCAGTCGCGTATGGTTCGCGGGAAGAACGACTGCCGGAAAGCCTCCGTGCGCGCTCGAATCTCTCTAATTTTACATTCGTGATCACCTCGGAAGGTACAAGTAGGGGGAAGCAATATATTCGATACCTCACCCAGAAACGCACCCTCTCGAAACCTGGACAGCAAGCTACACCGCGATGCGGAACGCCTCTCTTGTAGAGTCTGCCACTTGAGTTTGCTAAACATCTCCGTAACGCTATCACGCTTACCAAATAACCCTGTGACGAAACGCGCCGCTCTTTTTTGGATCTTCTCTATCTGCTCTGTCAAACCGACCAGGTACGGATTCCACACTGATGAGCAATACTCAAGTATGGGTCGAATGAGTGTCTTGTGAGCCACCTCCTTTTTGATGGACTAAATTTTCTAAGGACTCTCCCAATGAATCTCAACCTGGCACCCGCCTTACCAACAACTAATTTGATATGATCATTCCACTTCAAATCGTTCCGTACGCATACTCCCAGACATTTTACAATAAAGGATCCTTCTTTCTATGTATTCGGAATACATTACATTTGTCTAGGTTAAGGGTCAGTTGCCACTCTCTGCACCAAGTGCCTATCCGCTGCAGATCTTCCTGCATTTCTCTGCAATTTTCTAATGCTGCAACTCCTCTGTATACCACAGCATCATCCGCGAAAAGCCGCATGGCACTTCCGACACTGTCTACTAGGTCATTTATATATATTGTGAAAAGCAATGGTCCCATAACACTCCCCTGTGGCACGCCGGAAGTTACTTTAACGTCTGTAGACGTCTCTCCATTGAGAAGAACATGCTGTGTTCTGTTTGCTAAAAACTGGTCAATCTAGCCACCACAGAGCTGGTCTGATATAGTGTGGAACCGTATCGAACGTCTTCCGGAAGTCAAGGAAAATGGCATCTACTTGGAGCGTGTATCTAATATTTTCTGGGTCTCATGAACGATCGCCGTTTCCGGAATCAATGTTGGTTCCTACAGAGTAGATTCTGGGTTTCCAGAAATAACATGATACGCGAGCAAAAAACATGTTCTAAAATTCTACAACAGATCGATGTCAGAGATATAGGTCTATAGTTTTGCACATCTGCTCAACGGCGTTTCTGGTAAACTGGAACTACCTGTGCTCTTTTCCAATCATTTAGAACCTTCCGTTCCTCTAGAGACTTGCGGTACACGGCTGTTAGAAGGGTAGAAGGGGGGCAAGTTCTTTCGCGTACTCTGTAGAATCGAATTGGTATCCCGTCCAATGGACTTTCCTCTATTGAGTGATTTCAGTTGCTTTTCTATTCCTTGCACACTTATTTCGATGTCAGCCATTTTTTCGTTCGTGCGAGGATTTAGAGAAGGAGCTGCAGCGTGGTGTTCCTCTGCGTTTTTTGTGGGGGGGGGGGGGGGGAGGAGAGGTGATAGGCAGTTGAGCTTTGGTGAACAGTCGAGATTTGGTTGGAGATATTTGGGAATTGTATTATGGATTAATGGAAGATTTATTGTGAAGAAAAAAAGAATTGATTCTTGTATTGGTTCGATTATATTATTTGCGAAAAGTTAATTACAGGTAATGATTAAGCTTGTTTCATTTGTGGCAGCGGTTTGATAGTGCAGCAGCCTTGGTCCATCAGACATCCAGGTAAGGATACTTTTTGCTTTTTTTTGTTAGGATTTATCGATCATTGTGGAAAACTGGATTTAAGAATTATACGAGGACTGTTAAATAAAGAATGATCATAATTTTTATGGTCATAATTTCTCGCCCTAAAATTTAATCTCAGCTTAGTGTGCAACAAACACGATGCAGTAGTTTCATTGTTGGCACTCCTGGTTCCCGGCTGTGAGAGGCAGGCAAGGTCAGAAAAGTTCAGTATCGCTTACCGCTGCAATGGAGGTAACACGCGAGGAGCAATATGCGGCTTTGAAATTCTGCTTTCGTCTCAGCAAATCTTCAGCTGAGGCCTATACAATGTTACAGGAGGCCTATGGAGAGTCTGTTGTTCCCTACAGCACAGCTCGAAGGTGATTTACAATGTTTAAAGAGGGGAGACAATCAATTTCAAAGGCAGGCGGACCCGGTGCTCCAGTTCCTGCTCTTACGGAAGAAAACATCAACACTGCCGCTGTCATTGTGAGAGAGTATCGAGCACTACCTTAAGATCACTTTCTGGAATGCTGAACATTTCATTGGGTGCCACCCACACGCTGGTGACAGAAAAATTGCACACGACACGTGTTTGTGCGCGATTGGTTCAAGATTGTTGATTCCCGAACAAAAGGACATTCGCGTGCGGGTTGCATGCAGTTGATGTTAGAGAAGGATCCGGAGTTTGTTTCAGATGTAATCACTGCTGATGAAACATGGCTACGTCATTTTGATCCTGAGAGTAAACAGCAAAGCTCAGTGTGGAAATCTCCTTCATCACAACTCCCCCCCCAAAAAAATGGTTGCTTCTGCTAGGAAAGTTATGGTCATCTCATTCTTTGATATTCATGGAATGGTTTATCAGCATGTTGTGCCTGCACACCGTCAGTAACTGGACAATACTACAGGGATGCCCTCAAAACATAGCAAGTTCATATCAGGCGCGAAAGATCATATTTCCGTGAAGCAGGTTGGATGCTGCACCACGATAATGTGCGACTACATATTGCCAATGTTGTTGCTGAATATCTTGCAAAAATCAACGTTAAGTGCATCCCTCACCCTCCCTATAGTCCGGATTTAGCCCCATTCCCTAACGTGAAGAAACACCTTCGTGGGAGGTATTATCAATCATCAGAAACAGTGGTGATGGTTGCGGAGGCGATTTTGAAGGACCCCTCAAAACATGGTTTCCAGCATGTATTAGAAGACTGACAGAAACGCTGTGACAAATGCATCGCATTCATGGGAGACTACTTTGAGAGGGACGATCAAAATTACGAGGATAAGAAAAGGTACGTTGGCAAAAAAAATTATGATCCTTCTTTATTGAACAGCCCTCGTATTTTAGAATTTTGTTTAAGGAAAGATTTTACATGTGAAATTACTTCGTAGGCTTTTCCGGCATAACAACTCATGAATGTCTCTTAGGGTTTGCTGCCGGATCCTAAAATAATTATACATGTGAAGCTTAATTTTCGTAATTCTTGGGTCATATTTACGTGATTTCAGAGAAACTGTTATTAAGTCAAATGCCATGAGATTGTTATTGAGTTCATTTAACCCAGAGTCACTGTCCACATCCCAAGAGTTAATTAATTTTCAGTTTATTTGAAATCATTATCAAAAATTATGAACCAAGAAAGATAGCAATGCTTTTAGAGAACGTATTGCATCTTTGCGTATCTCGGTAATTAAATTTTGTAGCTCTGTTGTCGAGAGCTGCTGTAGCTATGAGAGCAGTTTGCGCGGAGTTACCCAGTGCGACCCAGATAAGCAAACAGTGTAGGAAACAGATTCTTTCTTTAATTAAATTACTCAAGGACTAACATTAGTTCCAATGTAATCATTTTTTATCAAAGTTCATAGTCATATTTTGTGATGAGAATAAGTTTCGGACAGGGCATAATTTTCTTAAAATTCTCTGAGTTAGATATTTTGTGCATTCCTGCAGTTGAATTTCATCGTCAACAGTAAGCGTTTCACAACTTAAGGTCTGGTATGTGCACCACTGGAAACAGAAGCCCATAATTTAGTATGTAACAGACAATTTAACATTAAAAATACAATCAACATTACGGATCCACCACCACTAAAACAAATTTAAACCGATAACTTTCAACTACTCTTTGCAAAAGTTACACGAGGAACATTATGAATCACTCCAAAATCAGAGGATGAGGATGTGCAGAACACTGAAACCATAATAAGTGATAACGACTGCAGAAAGATAGGGTGCATGTAGATCCAGTAACGACTTTTTTGTATACCTGGACACGTCACTGTACACCACGCTCAGTCGACGGTGAGCCATCAAAGTGAAAAGTGCAAGCACGTACTGGAGTGCTTCTTTGATTTCAATGACCGGAATATTAGCATCTGAATGAATTCGAACGGAGCAAAATGATTTGTGTCCGGGAAACGGTTTGTCGTGTCGTGACGTTGTGGCCGGTACAAGGTACGCAGCTGTGCTGATGCGTTTGTGGGTAGAAGGGAGTTGCAGACAGCAACATGAAGACACCAGACCACACGATGCGGTGACGACATCAATCTTGTCCGCAAGAGTGAAACCCACAGAACAGCTGCGTCTACAGCGTTGGCTAGATGTTAGAGCATTGCATCGCGTCCTTGCTTGCGTCAAGCATTTCGATGCCTTCTGCTGAGGACTGGACTAATGGTGCGCATGCCATTTCATCGACTTGTATTGGCCAGAAATCACCAATGCTTCAGACTGCTTTTTGCACGTTGTAACTTCCCCGCAAAAATGTTTGTCAATATTAACTGAATAATAAAATGCGCCAAATGTTGTCTTCCCACAAAACTGAATAATTAAAATGAGTCAAGCGTAACCTGCTTGCAAAATTAAAGAATAATAATGGCCCACATGTAAACTCCACACAAAAGTTAAGGAATGAAGATTGCTCACTAAACCCACAATAATATTAATCAAATAATGAACCATGAACCGTATGTAACATCTCAACACAAATCATTAAACCTGATAAATCTTATAAGGGCAGCAATGCTGACCTTCGGCCCTGTGAAATAATTAAACCTGATAAATTCTTACCTCAGTAAAACTGCATCTGTATCTGCTCTTATTTTACGGCACAGCACCGTGCAATGCTGGCCCTACATTTAATTTTGATTCTTGGAGGGAATGCTTAGGAAAAATTCTTTAAGTTGAAATGATTAGTTTTCTTTAAAAGATTTACTTTATAAAAAAATATTATTGGGGCATTTCTTGAACAGATTAATTACAATTAACACACGTTATTAGCCGAGCGCAATGCTGCTTCATTACGTTCAATAACAATATACCTCGTCCCGAACCGTGACCAGAGATGCAAGGAGAGCACGCCGCCGACGCATGCCGACGCCCGCTCAGTACAACCGTCCACTCGCTACAACTACTGCCGACTGACTACTACTGCAGACAGAGTGCCACTCGCAACTGAACACTCACGCGGTCAAGCGCAGACTAGCAACGATAAATAACTCTCTGGTCAGAGACTCTATCATGCCTCGCCATCGCTGGTAATGAATACATACGTGTTTCATAACCCTCCACTGGGGGGGGGGGGGGGGGGGGCAAAAATTTGGCAGCGATGGTGAGTCATTTGCACTTGCCATGAGCAACAAATTTTTTCTTAACTGACTAACTTTACAATCACAAAATATAAGTGTATAGGTGTGGAACATGAAGTAAATATAGTGCACATGCACCAAGTACACAACATATCAGACAATGACAAAAAATATATATACAATGAGTACAGAACATATCAGCAAATCACAAAAAATGTATATACAAATTATATTGATAAATGAGAAAAGTGCACACTCACTGAAGTAGTGAACATATCAGGAAATCACAAATGTATAGGCAACGAGTACAAATCATATTGAGAAATGACAAAAGTGCACACTCACTGAAGTTCAGTACAAAACATATTAACAAATGGCAGAAGTGCACACACACTGTAGTTCAGAATATATTAAGTAAACACAAAATGTATATACAATGAGTACAGAACATATTCACAAATGACAAAAATGCACATGCACTGTAGTTGAGACCAAATCACAAAAATGCATATGCAATGAGTAGAAACCATGTTTACAAATGACAAAAGGGCATATGCACTGTAGTTCAGAACATATTTGCAAATCACAAAAATGTATAGGCCATAAATACAGATCATGATAACAAAAATGATTTTTTTTACTATGTCACAAGAATTAGGATAGGAAGGGGAAGGATTGCATCATGGTTGTAGCACTTTAGGTTGCACGCAGCTGCACTGAAAGTCCATATCTTTCTACAGAAGCACAACACCAAGTGAGACAATCTGAAGCTCTTTTTCCAGAAGTATTAATCAGTGTAGCCAAGACACTGAAATGTCGTAGTAATATTCCATGTTATCTTTTTGGTAGTACACTAGGTACACCAAACAGTGGGACCATAACAGCCTCTTCATCGCTTATGGTGGTGGACAGCATGTCGTGTCAACACCACGTTCTTGTCTGTTACAACAACGTAGAATTAGTGCAAAAACCAAATATAGTGCTCCATGATCATGAGGATATACAGGACAAATGGATATTGCAGTAATTTCTGGTAATTAGGTCAGAAGATGAAGGACATTAAGTCACATAGTAGTCTTCATTGAGAATTACACTAGTAATGGGTGACACTCATCGCCCAGTTACTGAACATTTCTGTACCATGTACGTAGTATTACAGAATAATGTTCATAAAATTAACTGAATATAGCAATTATTGGCATCATGGGTAATCTTATTACAATAAACAGTGGCAATTATTGGCCAGTTACAAAGCACCATATTTTTTTGAATTATTGAAAATGAGTTGATTACTGGCATAGCATTTATACATAATTAGTCTAATTATAGTAATCATGGGCAGCATAGGTAATCTTATTACAATAAACAGTGGCATTCATTGGGCCGTTACAAAGCATTTTTCTTTTTGTATTATTAAGAAGTCATTACTGAAGTGACATACTATTCAGAGCTGATCAGTATTATTCAGAATTTTCTTAAACCAGTAGCATTATTTGGGACTGGTAATTACTTTGTTTGCTTTTGAGTTATTGCTGCAAATGAAGATGTGTAATGTCATTCGTCATGAGTCAGCTGCAGCAAGGTTATGAAACAAGGCAGTATATGTGACCACATTTATAAATGATAGACACAACTGGGTAAAAAAAAATGCAAGTACTAGTACAGGTTTAATAAGTAACAGGTTTAGTAAGTAACATGAAAAGCTTCTCCTGGAAAAAATACAAAATGGATTATTGAGCTGAAAGAAGAAATGCATTTTATGCTGAAAAGTAGTGAACTTCGAATTAACAGGTAGTGAAATGCGTATAAAAATATGGGTTCTCTAGCTGTCCTTTCCAAAACCTTCAGTCATCATACCATACGATATAAAACATACTGTCAAAACGAACTGCAACAAATACTTAAATAACTACATAGCATCTCTTAACTAACAGCAAATATATAAACTTCATCATCATTTTCATCTACAAAGAAAAACTTCATTATCCATATCACCATAACTCCATTATTATCATCACCTGTAAAGAAAAACTTCATTATCCATAGTAGCATATTCTTCATCATTATTCATCATCATTCATTATCATCTGCAAAAAAAGTCACTTCATTATTCATTATACAACTATTCCTTATTCCTAGCATATTTCATCACTAAATCTAAGATGTGAAGTTCTGTCTGACAGCCTACATCAATCGGCTCGTATTCTGAAAAAAAATTAGTTAAGACTGCTATTCGACGATGTGTATAGTATATTCTTGTTAATGCTTGTTAATTCTGATTCATTTACTCTCCATGACGAAGTATTGTATCCTCTTTCGTTCATTCCGAAGGTGAAATTCCCATTTCTGTTTAATTTATTTCCTTTACACGTTATTTCTTTCTGAAAATGATGAACAAAGATTAATGTCTTGCATTTAAATCATATACCCATTAAATAAAAACTGGTTTCTAGTAACATAATTGACCATACAGCATACCATGACAGAAAACGTAATTTGTCAAAAAAAACATAGACAGTGTTCAGATGCAAAAATGTACACAGAATATCACAAAACAGCAGGAAAAAATGTAAAACAGTCACGATGTTGAGATATCATAGGGCAAAAATGTCAAAGTCAACTGGTGTGTGTTATATCTTAACTATTTCACAGTGCATACAAACTAAACATGAAAACAATCGTACATACATAAAAAAATGATGACAAGAAATGTGACCTTCTTTGTGTTCAGCTTGTATACTGTGTAGTTAATAGAGACGAGAATTAAAGACTTTAATTGGGAGAGAATTTAATAAAATTAATATGTCACTAGGCAAAATTGTATAATTATTCATAAGATACGTAAGTTTATCTGGAAAAATATGCACAATCTGATGTGTAACGACAAGAGAAGCGACCTGCTAACCTTACCTTGCCGGGCACTTGCCAAGAAAAAATACGACAATCATCAGTAAGTAGTCATATAAATATAATTGCATAATTGGTCATAAAATGTGTAAGTTCATCTGGAAAAATATGCACGGTCTGATGTGTAACGACAAGAAAAGCGACCTGCTAACCTTACCTTGCCAGGCACTTGCCAAGAAAAAATGCGATAATCATCAGTAGGTGTTCATGTGAATATAATTGCATAAGTGGTCATAGAAAATTAGGAAATGGCATTGCAGTGTGATAAATCATAAAGTATCTTCATTCAATAAAATGTTTGACGTTCGACACGTGATGGTTTCCTTTCGATTTTCTTGTTCTCAAAGTTTCGACATGTACAACATTAGGGTGAGGAATGCTGCGAATTCGATATGGACCTGCGTATAGAAGCTCAAATTTACTGCACCTACATTTTATTTTGTTGGATAAATAGTGTGTACGTACTAATATCTTCTGTCCAACGTGGAAGTCACGGCGTGTACAAACCTGCTTTTGCTGTCTTCTCCGGCGCTCTGCGGCAGATTTGATGTTGTTCAGCGCAATGTCAATTATTTCATGGTGTCGTAGTCGACGAGATGTAGGAAATGTTACTAATTCCTTAATTTTGTTATGTGGTTCAACATTTTTCAGTATAACAGACGGAGATAGCATAGTGGATTCATTTGGTATGGAATTAATTACATCTTTGAATGAGAGTATGTGTGTGTCCCAATCAATATGTCTTTTATGGCAGTATATTCTACACAGTTTACTAATTTCTTTCATTAATCGTTCACAAGGGTTCGAAGAAGCATGGTACCTGGATATATAGATCGGAGAAATGTTTCTAGCTCGTAACATACGTGTCCATATAGCAGATCGAAACTGTGATCCATTGTCGCAAATTACTTTCATCACATGCCCTACATGAAATAGAAAATGTTTTACAAATGCTTTCGAAACAGTTTTAGCAGTAGCTTTGCGTAACGGAGCGAAGGTAACAAATTTTGAAGTGAGTTCAACAGCGACAAAGATGTAGCAAAAACCTCTATTAGTTCTGGGAATCGGACCAAAAATGTCTACTGCGGCCATGTGTCTTAATTTAACAGGTACAATGGGATGTAATGGAGGAATATGTGAAGTCGTATCTGATTTAGCTTCCTGGCAGATTTTACATGACGCTAAAACTCGTCGTATACGTTTCTCCATGTTGGCAAAATAACAGTTCTGTCTCAGTATAAGAAAACATTTTCTAGCTTCGTAATGTGCGTAAATTAAACGAGTATACCAGATTAATTTGTTAACAAGTTCATCAGGAATGCATAATAACCAATTGCTGTTGTCAGGATGAGAGTGGCGAAACAGAATGTCATTGCGTACAGTGTAATGGTTTCTAATGGTAACATTATTCCTATCTTGCCAAAGGTGTTTAATCTCTTTCCACACGTTGTCTTTACTCTGCTCTTGTGCTATGTCTTGTCATGACGACGAAATAAAATTTTCAAATGCAACTTGCTGAATGTACATGACGCTGAAAGTTGCTTTGCAGAAGTTGGTTAAGATGTCTTGCTGATTGTTGCCGAGAGAACGATATAGTGCGTCGGCTACAACATTTTGTGTGCCGAGAATGTGAACAATTGTAAAATTAAATTCCTGCAAGTAAAGTTTCCATCTGCTTAATCTGTCGTGTGTAAATTTAGCGGAAAGTAAAAATTGTATCGCTCTGTGGTCTGTGTAGACGGTGGTATGTCTTCCATAAAGAAAATGTCGAAATCTCGTAAAAGCCCAAACAACACATAATGTTTCCAGTTCTGTAACGGAATAATTTCGTTCAGCAGTTGACGGAATGCGACTTGCAAATGCGATGTTTTTAATTAATGTTGAGCCATCTTCTTCAATTTCCTGAAAAATATATACGCCTAAAGCGGTGTTAGAACTCTCGGTGGCAATGGAAAAATTTCTAGTAAGATCTGGGTGCGATAAAAGTGGTGCATTCAACAAAGCTTGTTTCAGGTTCACAAATTCAGAATGTGCTTGCTTATCCCAGGACCAAATAGTGTTTTTACCTGTCAGTTGACATAATCTGGGGGTATCTAAAGCAGAGTAATGAATAAATTTACGAAAATAGTTAATTAAACCCAAAAAACTGCGTAGTTGTTTTTTCGTCGTGGGAACAGTAATGTCACGTAAAGCTTGTAGTTTTTCCGGGTCAGGCGCAATGCCTTCGGCTGAAATTACGTGTCCAAGAAATTTTATAGAAGTTTTGCCAAAGTGCGGTTAACTGTGAGTCCTTGTGCACGAAAAGTTTGCAACAGTCGTTCAAGAATCATATTGTGTTCAGACCAGTTAGCTTCAGCAATAAGAATGTCGTCTGCGTACGTTGTGATTCTGTCTTTAAGTTCTGTCGGAAGTATTGTGTTCAAACCGCGAATAAAAGCTGCTGAAGAAATAGTTAAACCGAATGGTAATTTACAAAATTGATAACAGTCACCAAAACAGAGAAATGCTGTGTATTTTCTGCAGTTCGGATGAAGCTGAATTTCCCAAAATCCCGATTTCAGATCTAATGTAGAATAAATAGCAGTACCGTGAAATTTCTGTAGTAGTTCCTCTAATGTCTGTGGTCGATCTGTTTCATTAATAATTATCTCACTGATGTGATATGAATCAAGCACGAGGCGAAGTGAGCCATCCTTTTTCTAAACAATATGGAGCGCGTTTACGTACGGACTAACTGCCGGTTCAATAATTCCTTGCTCAAGCATAGCTTGCAATTCTTTCTTAACTTGTTCTCTGTGAATATATGGAATGGGATAATGTTTGGCTTTAAATGTGTCGTGCTGTTTAACTTGAAATTCATACATAAAGCCGGACATAGTACCAGGAACATTGTCAAAAACTGGAGCTTGCTGTAAAAGAATTTTGAGTAGTTGCGTGTGTTCGTCTTCTGTATTTGCACTGCTCTGTTTAACTTTATCAGAAATCATCTGCATAATGTCATATTCAGCTTCGTCTGGAGTATTATAGTTATGTACGTACGTATCTGTGAACAATGTGGAATTACAGTCTATGCTACGTGATACGGAAATGACCTCAGTACAATTAATTGTTTGTTCTTCCGCAGATAAAGAGTGCTGAAATTCTAAAGCCAATTGTACATTTTCATCCTTCAACATTAAATAAGAAATTTGAAAATCAATAACTGCGTCGTGTTGTACCAGAAAATTAGTACCTAAAATAACGTCTGTTGTCAATAAAGGAACAATCCAAAAATTTGAGTGAAAAGTATGACCCGCAATACAAAATGATAAATGCGTCTGTAATTTAACATCTACTCCTTTACCAGATACTGCTCCTTTTACTTTAGTTTTGCCTAATGGTAACGTAGGATAGGTATTCTCTTTGTTACACTCGTTGAAAGTTTCTTCATTTATTACAGACGTAGGTGATCCAGAATCGATTACTGCTGAAAATTTCGATGAACCAATTTTAATTTCGATGACAGGGTGTGAAATGGTCTTTTGAACAACTGGTCTTTCCTGTAAAAGTATGTCTCAGATGTCGTCAAAAGTAATAACATTTTCGTGAATAAGATTCTGTGTATCTGAAGTATTGCTTACGTTGCTGGAAGATGCAACCTGTACTGTATTTAGTCAAATTCTATCTGACGTGTTACTATTTTCTGGAGGATGCTGTGGCATTTCCACTATTTGAACTCTTCTGTTATTTCTTCCAGACGCATTACGTTCTGCATGATACCTACTGTTGTTGCTGATCATTTTGCTGCTGGTAAGACCGACTGTTATTAAACGCATGTTGATAATTATGCTCATTGTTTTTACGTCTATCGTGATAGTCATTCCTATACGGTGCTTTACTATAGGAATTGAAATACTGTGTTTTCTGCACGTAGTTATTTCCTTGCTGTCGTGCGTTACTATTTGTTGTAGCTGGGACTATACGTGCACGCGGCGAAACATTAAAGCTTGGTTGACCTTGCACACTGCATTGTTGGTTAGGTATGCTAACCGGCTGGCTTTGATGCTGTTGCGGAGAAAAACGTCTATTGTTACTAAAATGTGGTTCATCTTGCTGATAATTTTGTCGATACTGATAATCGAAATTTTGTCTGTTATTAAAATTCTGTTGGTTGTCGTTCCTAAAGCGTCTGTTACCTTTGCTATTGAAATTGCGTGGCTGATCGTAATTACTGTAAGTTTGTTGGCATGGTTATTATATGAAAAATTTTTGTTTACAAAGGAATAATCTGATTGCTGCACTTCCAAAAGCTGTAACAGATCTCTGAATGCCGAGATATTTTATTTTTGCTGACCCGTTAAAAGTGACACTCTTAATGATCGTGGCAACTTAGAAATACAAAATTGAATGAGTGCAGATTCACTATATGGTTCACTTAAGTACTGGTTTTGTTGGACCATATGCTCAAAAAATTGCGTGACAGTGGAAATATTTGAGTTCTCACAATTTGGTAAGCTAATTAGTTGATCTTTAATTCCGCGCTGTGTCGTCTTCGACCAAAACGCTGACAGAAAAGCATTCTGAAATTCTTCTACCGAGTAACATTGTCTCGCGATCGGTCTCATACGAGTTGCCGGTTCGCCTTCCAAAAAACTACAAATAAATTCAAGTTTGTGTGTTACAGGCCAAGTCGGTGGAAAAGCAAAGCTAAATTGTTGTATACAATCCAGGGGGTGAATCTGTGTTCTGTCATTTTTACATACTTTAAATTTTCTCACTGATAGAAAATGTTTGTAATCAAAATTATCGTCTCTGTATGTCGGAACAGGTTCAGGATTGTATGGGAATCTGTTTGACTGTGACTATTCGGAATCTAACTCACGTACTCTCTGTAGATTACCTAAATTATACTGGCTGTGTGTGAGAAATGTTCGGAATTCGCCGTATGCTGTGACGTGTTATTAACTGAAATATTTTTATCTCTGTTACCTCTTGCTGTAAACTTGACAATTTTCTACGTAATGTGTTATTAGACGAATCGATCTCATTGATTGTCTGCTGTAAATTTTGGAATTCAGGTGTTTGGTTAAAAAAATTGGTGCAGTATCGTCTGATTTGTTGTCATTATTACTTTCGATGACATCAATACGACTGGCCAATTCATCACATTTTTCAGTCAGTATTTTTACCTGATCATCGTTTTTAGTGTCAGATGCATTAATTTGTTTTTGTATTTTACGTGTGGTTTCGCTCAATTTTTAAACGTCTGCTTTGATGACATCAGAATCCTATGTCAGTTCTAATTGTTCGAGTCTGTCTGTCACTGTCAGAAAGTCTGCTGTGTGTGTGTGTGTGTCTGTTTTCGATTTAAGATCGGAAATTTCATGACGTAATTCTGTGTTCAACTATTTGATGGTATTAATTTCGTCTGACACTGTAGCAATATTGTTGTCTACGTATGTTTTTGCCTTCGCAAACAATTTACGTTTATCTTCCTGTCTCTGTGCGGTGATTGTTTCCATGACTTGTTTTACTTTATTCTGTTCCTGTATAAATTTACGGAAACGCGTATCACTGTTTTGTAGGTGAAGATTAAAACGCTCGTCGATCTGACTGTTCTGTTGGTCGAATTTCGCGTCTATCTTTGCATCCATTGTGCGCGAAAGTTCTGCTGTCACTACTTTAAACTCGTCGCGTAACTGTGTTGGTTTTTCAGAGCACTGTTTACCGACTGCACTAATTTCGTCTCTAAGTGTTTCTGTTGTAGCTGTTTGCATATCCCTTAATTCTTGAGCAACAGATTTAATTTCTTCGCTACTTTTCCTACCACAAGCCTCAATTTCCTCACGTAATTGTTCCTTAGTATCATGACACTGCACGGCAACGGCTCTAATCTGTTCACTAAGCTGTCTGGAATTGTTGTCTAATTTTTCATTAAGGTTGTCTAATGTTTCATTAAGTTGTTTGTGATTGTCGTCTTGTCTTTCATTCTGTTGTTTGGAATTGCTGTCAATTTTTTCATTCAGCTGTTTGGAAGTGTTGTCTAGTTTTTCACTCTACTGTAGCAATATTGCCATAATTTGATCCAAAGTAACATTACCTACTCTGTTCTCTGTACTGTTTGATGGCGTACCCGCATTTGTCACGTTTTGTGTGACCATTTGGTCATTCTGTAACTTCTGAAAGGGTTTGCCAATCGGATGTGCACTATCGGTCACTACACCGGAATTAAATAAATCTGTCGTATTCTGATTATACTGTTCGTTTTCATTAGAAAAATTTGTCTGTTCGTCACGTGAATTTTGCAAACCGGTTGTGTTGAGCTGGGCAGCGCTCATTGCAACAGAACGCCCCGCGTCATCACTTGTCGTTAAATTAACAGACGACACAACTGAATTTGTCTGTTCACCACTAGGATCAAAATCAACATTAGTGGTCGGTACACACTGATTGTCCGCAATTGAAAGATTGTCATCATTACACTGCGTGTCGCAAGTACTATCGGTCAAGTTGTTTAATTCGGTTATTTCACTCATTATACCTCGCGATGTACTATTAACAGTTTTTCGCGGCATTTTTACACAAATCACAATTATTCAATAATGAAACAAAGACAATACAAAATGCAACAAACACAAATACAACAAAGAGCAACGAATTGCCGATGATCTGCGAGAGAAAGTCACAAAATTAGTAAAAGCGTTGCGCCAAATGCTAATTATATTTAAGTAAATAAGAGCAGATATCCGACTACTTCTCAAAAGATTCTCAAAGAAATACGATCCTGGTCCGGATGTCGCCAAGTGTAACCTCCCCGCAAAAATGTTTGTCAATATTAAATGAATAATAAAATGCGCCAAATGTTGTCTTCCCACAAAACTGAATAATTAAAATGAGTCAAGCGTAACCTGCTTGTAAAATTAGAGAATAATAATGGCCCACATGTAAACTCCACACAAAAGTTAAGGAATGAAGATTGCTCACTAAACCCACAATAATATTAATCAAATAATGAACCATGAACCGTATGTAACATCTCAACACAAATCATTAAACCTGATAAATCTTATAAGGGCAGCAACGCTGACCTTCGGCCCTGTGAAATAATTAAACCTGATAAATTCTTACCTCAGTAAAACTGCATCTGTATCTGCTCTTATTTTACGGCACAGCTCCGTGCAATGCTGGCCCTACATTTAATTTTGATTCTTGGAGGGAATGCTTAGGAAAAATTCTTTAAGTTGAAGTGATTAGTTTTCTTTAAAAGATTTACTTTATAAAAAAATTATTATTGGGGCATTTCTTGAACAGATTAATTACAATTAACACACGTTATTAGCTGAGAGCAATGCTGCTTCATTACCTTCTGTAACAATATACCTCGTCCCGAACCGTGACCAGAGATGCAAGGAGAGCACGCCGCCGACGCATGCCGACGCCCGCTCAGTACAACCGTCCACTCGCTACAACTACTGCCGACTGACTCCTACTGCAGACAGAGTGCCACTCGCAACTGAACACTCGCGCGGTCAAGCGCAGACTAGCAACGATAAATAACTCTCTGGTCAGAGATTCTGTCATGCCTCGCCATCGCTGGTAATGAATTCATACGTGTTTCAACGTGAACGCCGTCGCTGGCGTGCTGAGTGTTAAAATGTAATAGAAGTAATCTACTCACAGTTGCGAATATGATCACACCTCAGATGCACAATTTATTAGGAAATACGAAAATGTCTGCTAGACTGGGACTAGAACCTGGCTATCCCACTTTACGTCAGTGGTAGGTTTAACAACTTCGGGTATCCGAGCACACCTCCCAGACTGATCCAAACCGTGATATGTCACTTTGTGTCCCTGTCCTACACTCACGCAGCTGCTCAAATGGTTCAATTGGCTCTGAGCACTATGGGACTTAACATCTGAGGTCATCAGTGCCCTAGACTTAGAGCTACTTAAACCTAAGTAACCTAAGGACATCACACACATCCATTCCCGAGGCAGGACTCGAACCTGCGCCCGTAGCAGCAGCAGCGCGGTTCCGGGCTGAAGCGCCTAGAACCGCTCGATCACAGTGGTCGGCTCACGGAGCTGCTGTGATTCCTGTACAGGGAGAGACTTGTTCATTATTCTCACAGCCGGTGTAGGCACGTAACACTATTTATAGTGTCTATGTTTATTGGTGTGTTGCGCAACGTCCTTCAGACGTGTGTCTGACTATCTAGAGCTATATGAAATGCAGTGTATTCGCAACGATGGTTTGGATCAATCCAGGAGGCGTGCTCAGCAGCTGAATATAAAATGACCACTCCTGTGAAGCGGGAAATCCAGATTAGAGTCCCGGTCTGGAACAAAGTTCTATATGTTGCCAACAAATTGTGCAGCTGAAGTACAATCGTATTCATAGTTGCGAATACATTTCTTGTATTTCATACCGCTTAAGACAGTAGTAAGGTCTGTTACTTCCGTCATGCATGCATGTCTGAAGGACTTTGTATAGTACACCGTGAAACATTTAACCATGGCAGCAGAGGAAAAAATTTTTGGTTTCCAAATAAAACTTTTTTTAAGAAACATTTAATGTTCGTTCTTAAAATTTCCACTGCTTCGAAATGTGGAGTTATTATAGAGAAGCAAACAGTAATATTTTAATAACAAAGCCGCCTGTTGATAACTAAGCAGCAGACAAGTGACTTAAATAGCGGTATAGATATGCAGAGACAGTAAGGTACTTGATGCCATGTGGTGTGGCCTATTAGAATGTACGTGTGTAAGCGCAGTGTGCGAGGCTTCACCTCCCACTTTGTCTGTTTAGTAGTCTCTCGCTGCCATCTTTGGACACAGTCATGTTCCACTATGGCACCATGTCTAGTCTGGAAGTATTTCTTTAAGTCCTGTAGCTGTGAAGTACATCAGATAAGGAGTAAATACCATGATATCCCTTGCAGGAGAAGAAAAATTTGATTCATACCAGTAGTATTATTGACGTACTGTGATACAAAGCAAACTAGCGACAGCAAATGAGAAGTAAATACCGCGATGTCCCTTGCATGAGAAGGAAAATTTCATTTGTAGCAATAATATTATTGTCGAACTGTCAAATGTGGGTAATAACTGAGACCTTAATTTCGTGGTTGCTTCAGGCTGAAACCATCCAAAACTGCCGGTGCAGGAAAGTCATCGGCGCCGCCCGAGTGGCCGAGTGGTTCTAGGTGCTACAGTCTGGAACCGCGCGACCGCTACGGTCGCAGGTTAGAATCCTGCCTCGGGCATGGATGTGTGTGATGTCCTTAAGTTAGTTAGGTTTAAGTAGTTCTAAGTTCTAGGCGACTGATGACCTCAGAAGTTAGGTCTCATAGTGCTCAGAGCCATTCGAACCAAAGTCATCGGCTTGCTACATTTCGCTCTCGCAGGAGCCACATCCGTCTCATCACCTTAGCCGTAATTCTTGGAAACACCGACACCGAATTCTGCCATCATATATCGATCGGAGTCTACAGTTTCACCTTCATTAGTTTTTCAATATTTGCTCGAAGTCTTCTTTTATCGTTGGAAATAATAGCAACAAGAAAACGGAAAATCGGTTATTTCAGAAACCGGTCGTTTCGAACAGTATTGATAGATTAAACATGAGACGAAAGAAAAGGTATAAACGAAAATCGATTGTTTCAGCGATCACCGCCATCCCTACTGTCGACGCATCGCGGACGCCCCTACAAACCACGAGGTAGAGTGTTCACAGCAGGATGTGTAGTCCCTCTTTGATTCCATGCCAATACATCCAGAGGCTCTGATTGCAGCGCGTGGCAGCTTCATACTTCGGTGAGTCCTTACACTCAGAACGCACGTACAATGTCTGTGAGGCTAACAATTTGTGTATTGTTACATAACAGATCTGTCGAATAAAATTCATTGTAATCACATCCCTCCATTCTTAGTGCCGTTGTTTTCACAAAGAGTCGTGTATTGTAGCTGCTTTCGCCCCAGTAGGTTGGCAGACATGCACGAACGTGCCGTATCGATGTGTGGAAGCGGCGCTTGGGCAGAGCCGAACCGCAAACGAACGTGCGAGCGGTGAGCGCCGACCGCAACCGGCCGAGGACGCGGCTGGCCGTGCTGGACGTGTTTTGAGGCGCGCAACCGGCGCGGTTTAACCTCCGGGCCGGCAGCAGCAGCGGGCGGAGGCAGCTCAGCCGAACATGCGCGCGGTCCGCGTTATTAGGGCCCTGCTCTGCTGTGCCCTGGCCTGCCGTGCGCGGCGCTACAAAGCTGGCGCTCCCGCCCGGTCACCGAGCGGATCGCTGCCGGCAGCGGCGGCAATCCGGACCTGAAACCGCAGCGGCAGTTTGCCCCACCGCCGCGGCTTCTCGGCGAAGCACACCGGCCGTGCGGTCGACGTCCGTCTGCTACGTCCTCTGCTCTGGCTAATTCCGGCCTCCGCCAGTCGTCACAGCGCGCTGTGGTACTCGCCAGTACCAGAAACGGAGCGATTCCGAGTCTAGTGATGCTGGTTGCACACCTGACAAATGAAGGCGCCCCTGTGACGTCACTGCTATACTGGACTCTCACTTTCCCTGTGCAGTTCCCCAAACTATGACGAGCCTGCGAACGGTGGCGCTGAAGTCTCTCTCTAGTCGTCGATTCGTCTCTTATATGAATGCACAGTTTCTTTTCTTTTGGACATGCGACCATTAGTAAAACCGACAAACTGCAGAGACGGATTCCTGACTAGAAGTCGAACACGTATTCAGAAATGCATGAACCCCCCCATCTACAGACGATCCGAGCCAAGGCACGCTCTCGTCTCCGCCTCCTCAAACTCCTCTCTGGCTGCACATGAGGTCTGGACCCCTCCACCGTCCTCCACACTTACAAATCCCTCATCCGCCCCATTCTCTGCTATGCCCATCCCGCCTGGATCTCCGCCCCTCCGACGTACTGTAAGTCCTTCCAGGTCCTTGAAAGCCACGCACTTCGCTCCGGTATCGCATCTGTCTCCCATCCTCCAAGCGGATCCTATATCTTGATTCCCTTCCCATACCTTCTCCTTTTCCTTTACACCTCCTGCAAGCTCGATCCCCCACACCTGCTCATCTCTCCCATCCTCGCCCATCCCAGCCGCCTGCTGTGCCTGAGTCTTGCATCCCACCTGCTCTCCATCTTCACACCCTCCATACTCTTGCCCAAGGTGGCTTCTGCCAACTCCCCCTCCCTGATTATGTCCCTGTTCGATCAATCTACCCCTCCTTTTTTTTTCTGTCATCAGTCTACTAACTGGTTTGATGCGGCCCGCCACGAATTCCTTTCCTGTGCTAACCTCTTCATCTCAGAGTAGCACTTGTAACCTACGTCCTCAATTATTTGCTTCACATATTCCAATCTCTGTCTTCCTCTGCAGTTTTTGCCCTCTACAGCTCCCTCTAGTACCATGGAAGTCATTCCCTCATGTCTTAGCATATGTCCTATCATCCTGTCCCTTCTCCTTGTCAGTGTTTTCCACATATTCCTTACCTCTCCGATTCTGCGTAGAACCTCCTCATTCCTTACCTTATCAGTCCACCTAATTTTCAACATTCGTCTATAGCACCACATCTCAAATGCTTCGATTCTCTTCTGTTCCGGTTTTCCCACAGTCCATGTTTCACTACAATACAATGCTGTACTCCAGACGTACATCCTCAGAAATTTCTTCCTCACATTAAGGCCGGTATTTGATATTAGTAGACTTCTCTTGGCCAGAAATGCCTTTGGTTATTTTACTGCCTAGGTAACAAAACTCCTTAACTTCATTGACTTCGTGACCATCAGTCCTGATGTTAAGTTTCTCGCTGTTCTCATTTCTACTACTTCTCATTACCTTCGTCTTTCTCCGATTTACTCTCAAACCATACTGGGCACTCATTAGACTGTTCATTCCGTTCAGCAGATCATTTAATTCTTCTTCACTTTCACTCAGGATAGCAATGTCATCAGCGAATCGTATCATTGATATACTTTCACCTTGTATTTTAATTCCACTCCTAAACCTTTCTTTTATTTCCGTCATTGCTTCCTCGATGTACAGATTGAAGAGTAGGGGCGAAAGGCTACAGCCTTGTCTTACACCCTTCTTAATACGAGCACTTCGTTCTTGATCGTCCACTCTTATTATTCCCTCTTGGTTGTTGTACATATTGTATATGACCCGTCTCTCCCTATAGCTTACCCCTACTTTTATCAGAATTTCGAACAGCTTGCACCATTTTATATTGTCGAACGCTTTTTCCAGGTCGACAAACCCTATGAACGTGTCTTGATTTTTCTTTAGCCTTGCTTCCATTATTAGCCGTGACGTCAGAATTGCCTCTCTCGTCCCTTTACTTTTCCTAAAGCCAAACTGATCGTCACCTAGCGCATTCTCAATTTTCTTTTCCATTCTTCTGTATATTATTCTTGTAAGCAGCTTCGATGCATGAGCTGTTAAGCTGATTGTGCGATAATTCTCGCACTTGTCAGCTCTTGCCGTCTTCGGAATTGTGTGGATGGTGCTTTTCCGAAAGTCAGATGGTATGTCGCCAGACTCATATATTCTACACACCAACGCGAATAGTCGTTTTGTTGCCACTTCCCCCAATGATTTTAGAAATTCTGATGGAATGTTATCTATCCCTCCTGCCTTATTTGACCGTAAGTCCTCCAAAGCTCTTTTAAATTCCGATTCTTATACTGGATCCCCTATCTCTTCTAAATCGACTCCTGTTTCTTCTTCTATCACATCAGACAAATCTTCACCCTCATAGAGGCTTTCAATGTATTCTTTCCACCTTTCCGCTCTCTCCTCTGCATTTAACAGTGGAATTCCCGTTGCACTCTTAATGTTACCACCGTTGCTTTTAATGTCACCAAAGGTTGTTTTGACTTTCCTGTATGCTGAGTCTGTCCTTCCGACAATCATATCTTTTTCGATGTCTTCACATTTTTCCTGCAGCCATTTCGTCTTAGGTTCGCTGCACTTCCTATTTATTTCATTCCTCAGCGACTTGTATTTGTGTATTCCTGATTTTCCCGGAACATGTTTGTACTTCCTCCTTTCATCAATCAACTGAAGTATTTCTTCTGTTACCCATGGTTTCTTCGCAGCTACCTTCTTTGTACCTATGTTTTCCTTCCCAACTTCTGTGATGGCCCTTTTCAGAGATGTCCATTCCTCTTCAACTGTACTGCCTACTGCGCTATTCCTTATTGCTGTATCTATAGCGTTAGAGAACTTCAAACGTATCTCGTCATTCCTTGCTGCTTCCATATCCCACTTCTTTGCGTATTGATTCTTCCTGACTAATGTCTTGAACTTCAGCCTACTCTTCATCACTACTATATTGTGATCTGAGTCTATATCTGCTCCTGGGTACGCCTTACAATCCAGTATCTGATTTCGTAGTCTGTCTGACCATGATGTAATCTAATTGAAATCTTCCCCTATCTCCCGGCCTTTTCCAAGTATACCTCCTCCTCTTGTGATTCTTGAACAGGGTATTCGCTATTACTAGCTGAAACTTGTTACAGAACTCAGTTAGTCTTTCTCCTCTTTCATTCTTTGTCCCAAGCCCATATTCTCCTGTAACCTTTTCTTCTACTCCTTCTCGTACAACTGCATTCCAGTCGCCCATGACTATTAGATTTTCGTCCCCCTTTACATTCTGCATTACCCTTTCAATATCCTCATACACTTTCTCTATCTGTTCATCTTCAGCTTGCGACGTCGGTATGCATACCTGAACTATCGTTGTCGGTGTTGGTCTGCTGTCGATTCTGATTAGAACAACCCGGTCACTGAACTGTTCACAGTAACACACCCTCTACCCTACCTTCCTATTCATAACGAATCCTACACCTGTTATACCATTTTCTGCTGCTGTTGATATTACCCGATACTCATCTGACCAGAAATCATTGTCTTCCTTCCACTTCACTTCACTGACCCCTCCTACCAGCTCTGATTCCCCCCTCCCATTCCGCCCCCTTTTCCCCCAGGGCTCTCTCTCTCCCACCTCACCTTCCTTTTCCCCCCTCCCTCGTCACCCGCTTCCACCTCCCTCCCTGGGCTTCCAGCCCCTCCCCTCTGCCCTCCCCCACTCACCCTTCATTCTCCCCTTTCTCCCCCCTCCATCCCGCCCTCCTACCTTTCCTTTCCAACTGGAGGCAGCCCCCCCCCCCCCCCACCTTCAAAAAAATGGCTCTGAGCACTATGGGACTTAACATCTGAGGTCATCAGTCCCCTACTTAAACCTAACTAACCTAAGGACATCATACACATCCATGCCTGAGGCAGGATTCGAACCTGCGACCGTAGCGATCGTGCGGTTCCAGACTGAAGCGCCTAGAACTGCTCGGCCACACTGGCCGCCCCCCCCCCCCCCCTTCATCAGTTTGTGAGTGTTTCGCTGATGATCGTTGCCAGTGTTTCTGTGCGTCAGTGTTTCTCCGTTGTGTGCTACAGTTTTGTCATCGGTGTCCTCCTATGTTCGCATCTCCAACTGAATGGCTTCGTCTGTTCTACCGGTGACGCCCTTTGGGTATCGTGCCTTCCGTCGAACGACTTCTAATATATCTTCTAATGTTCGTCCTGCATTACAATGCTTGTTGTATTTCTCTGTCTTCTGTGTCTATCTTTTTTATCTATTGGCCATAGAGTGGCGTACGTAGGCCGCTGCCGCTGCTGCCCAGGAATGCATCGTTACCTCTGTAGATGGCGCTGATGAATGAAAGTTCCTCTGACCAGATGCCGTGAGTTTCTTGAGTGTTGCAGAATGTGCGAGTGACGCAGCGTACTGTAGTCTACCCCCCCCCCCTTCCCGCCCCCTCCCCACTCATCTACTGTTCAGTCTGTACACAAGAGAAGTAATGATGGAAATAAAACAAAGCTTTAGGAGTGGAATTAAAATTGATGGTGAATGGATTTCAGCGATATAATTTGCTGATGATATTGCTATCCTGAGTGAAGTGAAGAAAAATATGCTGAATGGAATGAACAATCTAATAAGTACAGGATATGGATTACAGATGGAGCAAGGAGGACATCAAAAGCAGACTAGCCCTGGAAAAAAGGGCATTCCTGGCCAAGAGTGGTCTACTAGTATCAAACATGGGCCTTAGTTTGAGGAAGAAATTTCTGAGAAAGTGCGTCTGGAGCGCAGCACTGCACTGTTAACAAATCTGTCACTATACCAGTACAGGGTGGGGCAAATAAGAGTGGTCTGGACCAGTGGATATGATTGCACGTGAATGCATGCATATAACGAACGAGGAAAGGACCTACAGCTTCGTCCAAGAAGATAGAGCAGCTGCCGAAACAGCCGACCGAAACCTGAAGCACCTACACGCCTGACAGAGTTGTTAGCAGAGGTCACTCCGATCGCGGTTGTAGCTGGCCTCCACGTCCCCAGACCTGTCAGCGTGCAATTACTTTGTGTGGGAAGCCGTCAAGTCTAAGGTTTATCGCAACCATCCTCATAGTCTTCACGAACTGCAGCAGAACATTTCGGATGAGACTGCAGAAATTCAGCAGTCCAACTTCGATGCGCCTTCAGCAACTTATTGAACAGGGCCTAAAAGTTCCAACAGATGAATGGTGACCACTTTCGATCACTGCTATAGTCGGATTAGTAACGCATTTCCTTTCCTCTGCTATGTTTCTCTGTACCCTGGAACTCTGCTCTCTGGGCCCCTTTCATTTGCCCCACTCGTTATATAATAATCGTCATGCCCAGTGGTTGTGCATGTAGCAGCAATGTCGCGAGTCCGCGGTTATACTTGCGAATTGGTGGACTCATTCTGCTTTCTATGCTAGTATAGTCCACCTATACCCGACGACAGACTCAGGTGACAGATCTTCAGTTAAACGATCAGCGAGAGCAATATTATAAATAGAAACTACAATGTTACTAGAGATAACATTAACTCATCCTAAACATATTCATACCTAGTGGTGCAAGGAGCAGTTTGTCATTACTGATAAAAATATAACATAAGACTACGTCAAAAATATACAGAAAATGCAACAGGAAGGTTATGTAGTCAATCACGAGACATTTGCACAAATCATCGTCCTCAAATCAGTGACCTGTACACTGATATAGTGTGAAGAAGATTATTTCGTAGTAAAATAAATTATTGAAATCAGATAGACGTTAACCTAATACATTCATTCTGTATAATCTGAAACAAGGAAAAGTAAGAATGCAAATAAAGCAAACACCTTTACAGTAAATTGCACACTGCACATCTTCGTGTCTTTTATGCATTTCGCGACACAGAAAGTTCGAAATTAGCAATCACGTATAATGTCGTTTGAGTTCTCCACGTATGATACATGTTAAGATCCATCCAAATAGTGTGTGTGTTTTATTTATGAGCGAGGGGGATGCAGAGGGAAGAAACTAAACACGTTGCGCTTCAGCCAGCGGTACAAGGGAGTGAGCGAGACACAGACCGATTCCGAGCGGCGAATTAACCACTGTTGTTCTGCTACATGGGCCAGACTAAGTATTTAGTCAAATGTTTGGCTGGGCCCTAATTTCTACCGAAGTAGAGAAACGCAGACACAGATACAGAGAAAGAGAGAGAGAGAGAGAGAGAGAGATGGGCGGGCGGAAGGGAGAAGGGGGTGGTTGGTTGGGTGACGCAGTTGTTTTTGTGTTTTTACATAGACGCACAAGTCCACGACTTCTCATGACGTCTGTCTTTATTTCGTTGTTGAATAACAAGGAAAGAACGTTATATAACGTCTATTTCTTTACTGCCAGCTCAAATAAAAAGCGTATTATTAAAACGCACAGATTGGTCCGAATTCCATCTTGACTGACATCAGGATTGCCGTTATAAAATTGTTGAAGACGAAAATACTGTTGTTACTCGGGTGACGTGCTGTGTGTGTGTGTGTGTGTGTGTGTGTGTGTGTGTGTGTGTGTGCGTGTGTGAGTGTGTGCGTACGTGTGTATGAACTACCCGTTGATGCTGTCTGCCAGCTACTGTCTGCCATTTCCTCAGCAGACGCTTCTGAAATGCTGGCCTGGGACGTTATTTTTGTGGTGTCAGTCATGCTGTACGTCTTCACTGTGTGTCATAGTACATTTCATGTTTTACGTAATGTTAAATTACGACAAAGGTCAATTTTTAGCATCATTCAGCGATGAGTCAGCCACTTTTGGTACAAAAAATTGTAATTTTGCTTGCATCATTTTTTAGCACTCTTGAGTCATCTGTTTCAACTGCCTCCCGGTAGGTGGCAGCACCATAAGCAGTCTTCTAAATGGATTCTGCAACTGAGCTGCGTTCAAAAGCTAGGAGCAATTACTGAATTTCTTTTCGCAGAAAACCAGACCATCACAAATATTCACAGGCGTTTACGGAATATCTGCCGATACCAAGCAGTGAACAAAACCACGCATAGTCGATGGGCGTTTCTTGTTAACAGAACCAAGAGATGGAAATCTGTGCGGTCTCCCGCACCCAGGCCTACTGCACACTTCCATGACGCCTGCATTTCTGCAACGTGTGAACACTCTTGTCCCCTGCAATCGACGAATTATGATCAAGCAATTCTCTGCTCAACTTATCTCTGTTGGCGGTGGTGCCGCATTTATTCATCATTCAGGGTATTCAAAGATTTATGCCCGGTGCGCTTCCCGAATCCCAACTGAAGAGCGTAAAGACGAAAATGCAACAGCTGTGCCAAAGTACACTCCTGGAAATTGAAATAACAACACCGTGAATTCACTGTCCCAGGAAGGGGAAACTTTATTGACACATTCCTGGGGTCAGATACATCACATGATCACACTGACAGAACCACAGGCACATAGACACAGGCAACAGAGCATGCACAATGTCGGCACTAGTACAGTGTATATCCACCTTTCGCAGCAATTCAGGCTGCTATTCTCCCATGGAGACGATCGTAGAGATGCTGGATGTAGTCCTGTGGAACGGCTTGCCATGCCATTTCCACCTGGCGCCTCAGTTGGACCAGCGTTCGTGCTGGACATGCAGACCGCGTGAGACGACGCTTCATCCAGTCCCAAACATGCTCAATGGGGGACAGATCCGGAGATCTTGCTGGCCAGGGTAGTTGACTTACACCTTCTAGAGCACGTTGGGTGGCACGGGATACATGCGGACGTGCATTGTCCTGTTGGAACAGTAAGTTCCCTTGCCGGTCTAGGAATGGTAGAACGATGGGTTCGATGACGGTTTGGATGTACCGTGCACTATTCAGTGTCCCCTCGACGATCACCAGTGGTGTACGGCCAGTGTAGGAGATCGCTCCCCACACCATGATGCCGGGTGTTGGCCCTGTGTGCCTCGGTCGTATGCAGTCCTGATTGTGGCGCTCACCTGCACGGCGCCAAACACGCATACGACCATCATTGGCACCAAGGCAGAAGCGACTCTCATCGCTGAAGACGACACGTCTCCATTCGTCCCTCCATTCACGCCTGTCGCGACACCACTGGAGGCGGGCTGCACGATGTTGGGGCGTGAGCGGAAGATGGCCTAACGGTGTGCGGGACCGTAGCCCAGCTTCATGGAGACGGTTGCGAATGGTCCTCGCCGATACCCCAGGAGCAACAGTGTCCCTAATTTGCTGGGAAGTGGCGGTGCGGTCCCCTACGGCACTGCGTAGGATCCTACGGTCTTGGCGTGCATCCGTGCGTCGCTGCGGTCCGGTCCCAGGTCGACGGGCACGTGCACCTTCCGCCGACCACTGGCGACAACATCGATGTACTGTGGAGACCTCACGCCCCACGTGTTGAGCAATTCGGCGGTACGTCCACCCGGCCTCCCGCATGCCCACTATACGCCCTCGCTCAAAGTCCGTCAACTGCGCATACGGTTCACGTCCACGCTGTCGCGGCATGTTACCAGTGTTAAAGACTGCGATGGAGCTCCGTATGCCACGGCAAACTGGCTGACACTGACGGCGGCGGTGCACAAATGCTGCGCAGCTAGCGCCATTCGACGGCCAACACCGCGGTTCCTGGTGTGTCCGCTGTGCCGTGCGTGTGATCATTGCTTGTACAGCCCTCTCGCAGTGTCCAGAGCAAGTATGGTGGGTCTGACACACCGGTGTCAATGTGTTCTTTTTTCCATTTCCAGGAGTGTACTTGCTCACTACAAAGCTGATGGTGATGATTTCCTTTAAAAACCTGTCACAGGTGATGAAAAAAAATTCACAGCTTTGCGCCTGAAATAAAACGGCAATCCATAGAGGGTCACAAAAAGCGTCTCCTTCGAAGAAGAACTTCAAAGCAAGACAATCAAGTGGTAAAGTAGTCGTTACAGTTTTCTGGGCACTGAATGGTTATTCTGTTCGAAGACCTCCCGCTTGATCAAGGGATCAACTCCAAAAACTATGGCGAGAGTCTTGAGAAATTGAGGAAACGATTACAGAGGGATCGCGGCCACAAAAATTCGAAAGCACATCCTCTTCTCCACCATTTCCAAGACCACATGCAACTCTGCACGCTCGAGACGAGATTACAAATGATGATTTTTTCTACGTTTATCAGCCGAGTGGTGGCGTCGTGTTGTCGCAACGTTTCAATGAGTTTCGTACCCATCATCTTCTGGTGACTTCACTTCGCCAGAAGATGATGGGTACGAAACTCATTGAAACGTTGCGACAACACGACGCCACCATTCGGCTGATAACCCGAGAAGAATTCATCAGTGGAATACGCCGAGAAAGACTGCAATTACACAGAGGTTAAAAATCTTTGGTTGACTGTTCTTCCTCGTCCTCCCTACATCCAGAATCTCGCACCTTTGAATTTCATCTCTGTGGCCCATTGAACGATGACTCTGCAGGAAACCCTACAGCAATGATCATGGATACTGCAGAGACTTTTCTGGGACTCTGACGTGTAGAGTGGTATTATGATGGCAGACATGTCCTCACATTAAGGTGACTTACTGTCTTAGAACTGAACGAAGTTAAAGTTCAAAAGGAAAAATGTCCTCCATCTGGTTGGGTCTGTAGGATTCTACTGCGTGAATTATTTTTTAAACGCGAAATTTAAAACTTTATCTGTCTTTTTCTTGTCCTCTCACGTCAGACTGGTCGACGAGTGGCTGAACAGAAACATTTTACCAGCGTAAAGATTTCACGAAGGGCCAGCATTTCACGTGTTCTTAGGGAGAGCTTTCGCCAATGTATGGTAGTGTAATCTGTTGTATGCTTCACACTTCGATCCTTCTACAGATCCAAGAATCTCTACTTTTTCCAGTCGATATTTCTGCGTTCGTTTTTGAACCAAGAGTGAAACAATTACATATGTATATATGTTAAACACTGCTGTTGCCTACTGTCATTCAGGTGACGGATAGATGTAGTCAAACCAAGATGGATATATCGATAGGAACTAGTCTGAACTACACTGTGTGATCAAAAGTGTCCGGATACCCCCTCCCCCCAAAAAATCACACTTTTTTCATTGCTAGGTACTCCATACCAGCGACCTCAGTAGTAATTATACATCGTGAGAGAGCAGAATGGGGCACTCCTCGGAACTAACGGACTTCGAACGTAGTCTGGTGATTATGTGTCACTTGTGTCATACGTCTTCACGCGAGATTTCCAAACTCCTGAACATCACTAAACCCACTGTTTCCGATGTGATAGCGAAGTGAAAACGTGAAGGGACACGCGCAGCATAGAAGCGTACCGGTACACCTCGTCTGTCGTAACAGAGACAGCCGACAATTAAAGAGGGTAGTAATGTGTAATAGGCAGACCTCTATCAAGACCATCACACACGAATTCCAAATTGCATCAGGATCCAGTGCAAGTACTGTGACAGTTAGGCGGGAGATGAGAAAACTTGGATTTCATGGTAGAGCGGCTGCTCACAAGCCACACAGCACGCCGGTAAATGCCAAACGACGCCTCGCTTGGTGTAAGGAGCGTAAACATTGGACGATTGAACAGTGGAAAAACATTGTCTGGAGTGACGAATCACAGTACACAACATGGCGATCTGATGGGAGTGTGTGGGTATGACGAATGCACGGTGAACGTCATTATGTCATTTTCCAGTGTGTGTAGTGCCATTGGTAAAATTCGGAGGCGGTGGTGTTATGGTGTGGTCTTGTTTTCCATGGAGGGACCTTGCACCCGTTGTTGTTTTGCGTGGCACTGTCACAGAAAAGGCCTACATCTTCTTGCTTCCCACTGTTGAAGAGCAATTCTGGGTTGGCGATTGCATCTTTCAACACGATTGAACACCTGCTGATTATGCACCGCCTATGGCGGTGTGGTTGCACGACAATAACATCACTGTAATGGGCTGGCCTGTACAGAGTTCGGATCTGAATCCTATAGAACTTCTTTGGGATGTTTTGGAACGCCGACGTCGTGCCAGGCCTCACTGGCCGTCATCGATATCTCTCCTCAGTGCAACACTCTGTGAAGAATGGGGTGCCATTCCCCATGAACCCTTCCAGCACCTGACTGAGCGTTTGTCTGCGAGAGTGGAAGCTGTCATCATTCCTAACTAAGGGTGGACCAACACCATATCGAATTCTAGCATTACCGATGGAGGGCGCCAGAAACTTGCAAGTCAAATGGTTCAAATGACTCTGAGCACTATGGGACTCAACTGCTGAGGTCATTAGTCCCCTAGAACTTAGAACTAGTTAAACCTAACTAACCTAAGGACATCACAAACATCCATGCCCGAGGCAGGATTCGAACCTGCGACCGTAGCGGTCTTGCGGTTCCAGACTGCAGCGCCTTTAACCGCACGGCCACTTCGGCCGGCGAAAACTTGCAAGTCATTTTCACCCAGGTGTCCGGAGACTTTTGATCACATAGTGTACATCTTCGACATCCACTCAACAACATTGGTACTCCCATGTTTCTGTATAGCTCAACATATGTGTCTCTGCTTCTGCTTTTTAAATCCCTTCGACAGTGTTAAGTAGATACACGAATGTTTGTAGCTTTCTTGTTATAACGTCATTTGATATCTAAACAATATCACATCCAAGATAAAGGAATGTTTTAATTCACTTACTTGCTCAGTTATTGACGAAAGGTTTCGACTCTAGTTTCTCACATCTCCTAAATGCAATCACTTCTTTTTGTGATGTGAAGATGTTTAAGACATTCATTTGCTATTCTTACAAGCAGCTGGAGCCCACGTTGGAGCTGTCAGCAACAGTCATCTCGGAACACCCGTCTGTAATACTCTGCTGTTCACCGACGAAACACCTGGCAAACAGTAAACATGTTCTTAATTAGTACGTCGTTTTTCGCCTTTCCAGCGACAAACATGGAAACCAGACTGGTCTGTCAGTGATGCCCATATAGGACAAATAAATATCCTTTCTAATGTGTAGATCATGAATTATTTCAGCTTTGTATTATTTAAAACCGCTAATGCATTAATAAACTGTTTATTCCACAAATGTACGTCTGGTTGTAGAGTCACTGCGTTTAAATAATTGTTTCTCATGACCTGATGAATTTAAATATACATTCTCTCAGTAGTGATGCATGAATATCGTGCAGACAGTACTAGCTAGCTGGTTGTACAGGCCGTAACTGAAGGATAAGTAGAGATAATGTTTCAGCAGAGGATGATTTTCCAACCAGGATTTCCTGTGCCACTATGCGTACAGCTGCACCGTCTACACTGAACAACCTTTTAATAACTTAACGTACTTACATATTCTGTACAGAAGTTAACGAAGAATGGTAGAAAGGGTTACTGGAAGAGCTAATGTGAGCACGTTTGTTGGCATTGATATCAATCCTTTTCTTGCATTCTACAAAGATACTTTGCCACGTCGATCGATGATCCTGTCACTTTTTGTCATTGCACTCTTATTATTAAACCACATAAAACCCCATATTTTCATCACATTGCTGTTATATTATGCACCGCACAGCTTTCATTCAGTTAACAAATGTCACATGCACTATCGATGAAAGTGTATCAGAATTATTTTAAATTATGAAAATAAGCATCTTTAGGCAAAGTACGGGACAGTCAACTACTTTAAGCTTTTTACCCTCAGTTTAAGGTAAATGTAGTAATTCGGCAAATGATTACTCCAATATCGGTTTGAAGAAACATCACCCTTTTACAAAATACTGTTTGCTTAATCGTCAAACCAAACCCACAGATATATAATTTTTCACGTACACGTAAGTGGCAGGTTTGCAAATGATTGGAGCAGCAATCCTGTATGAGAGGTAGGTTAGCCACCAGGCTGCATTAATGTTGCTGTCAGGCCTCGTAGGGTACATGAGTGGCGTGAACAGAGGCAGATGTGGGAGATCGGTGTGAAGGATACGGAGATGCGGCTCGCTCGTGTAAAACGGATGATCAGTACCTGATACAGGTCGAATGGAGTCTGATTGTGGGTCTCATATGGCCGGCGGATCGAATCGTGCATTATCCAGATTTATGAGGTATTCGGTTCAGTGAATGGATCTAGGGGAGAGGTGCTGCAAAGCCATACCGATAACTGGTCTAATACTGCCAAGTTCTTTGTAAATCTGACTCGAACTGGTAATCACTGAAAGAGTATTACATGCCTTCTCAAAAGTTGAAGTTTCACTTCGTTTTACTTTCGACTCCTCTACATGGTGGTGCTTCAATTTCCTTGTGGGACATCGAATACTAGGTGAGGCAGCTAAGACAAATTATCCAAAATATATCCAGAAGGACTAAATATATCGAAGTGCGGGTTTATCCAAATTATAGTGGAAATAATAGCGAATTTCGTAGCAGTCGGAAGTGATTTTTGTCTTCTATGCTAGCCTAATTACGACACAGGCTTTTTATGTTTTTAATCGAACTATATACTTTTTTCATTGGCATTAGAAAGAAACATCTAAGAGAAGGTCAACGACGTAAAATTTATGCCACTCGATCAAATAGTATCGAGATAACAGCGCTGCAAACCATTGACACCCCTTCAGGAGAAGAGGTTCCACAAACGTCTGCTCTGTTATACCAAATGTAAAGCAAACACGTAACTCAGGTGCAGTTTCTGTGTTTATTATCAGGGCTGTGATGCAAAGTGCTCAAAACGTCGACCTTGAGATTTGTTACATTCTAGGAAGTAATTATGGAGAAAAAATACTGTCTGTTGAATTTCATCTGGAGTTAACTGCAACACAAGGCCGTGTTAAGGCGTATCACACCTTCCAGTGTTTCCTAATAGACCTCTTGTTTTAATTTTCGGCGCAGATAGAAGTGTACACATGTTAAGTATTGTGAGTGTGCACGTCATTTTGCGTTTCGTGAATGACCGTTCCAATGTTTTCCAAACGTTTTCTTCAGAGGGCCTGTCATTACAGTTGCGGAGTAGGACGGACGTCCATCATGCTGATGCCAGAATGATTGCCTTATGTCCAGCGGAATGTCTTCTAATTACTATGACAGCAGCATTAGGAGCTCTTATACTTGACTGTATTTAGTTTACTAAATTGAACTAGGCTACGCCCGAACAGGCCACGAAGGCCCTAACGGAACCGACCGGCCGCCGTGTCATCCTCAGCCCACAGGCGTCATCGGATGGGGATATGGAGGCATGTGGTCAGCACACCGCTCTCCCGGTCGTATGTCAGTTTCCGAGACCGGAGCCGCTACTTCTCAGTCAGGTAGCTCCTCAGTTTGCCTCACAAGGGCTGAGTGCACCCCGCTTGCCAACATCACTCGACAGACCGGATGGTCACCCATCCTAGTGCTAGCCCAGCGCGACAGCGGTTCGATGATCTGACGGGAACCGGCGATACCACTGCGGCAACACCGTTGGCAGTGTCTTCAGATTCCTATCAATGAAACAGGGATCAATCATACGAGTCTTGTAAAACGCGTACCAAGAGCTTTGTTTCTATCCACTTCTTTGACTCGGTACGGATTTTCAGCTGACGAAGATTGACTTTTTCCGCAAAAAAATTTTGCTTAAATATGCAGCATCACTTTGCGCTTAAAATAGATAACATTCGAAGAACTGTAAGCAATGTACAAGTCTTTTCCAGGAAGCTGTAGAAATGTGAAGAGGATGAAATGCGATGGAATGTAGCATTCACAGAACACTCATGTGGTTGACCCCCTCGTTCATCAGAGATGCCTCTTATTGACTTTTTGAATGTGTGTTACTGCTGCTAAAATGCTCTAACAGTATTCTACAGGATGTTTCACACCTCCTATTACCAGCTTCAAAGTGTTGTAGAGGGAGCTTAGTAGATAAAGCTTTGATACAGAACACTTGTTCGGAAATGTACCATTTGGATGTAGAACAGATCTGAAGATTGAATCACTTTCAAATCTCCCGCTTCACGGCCGCAGAGACAACGAGCACCGACGTGTGTGCTCTACAGGAGCCCATTGCATGGGCAATATTTCAAGTACTTGTCGTAGGAGTACACAAGAGGTACACTAGGGGTACACAATGCAAATGACGGTCGAAAAAGTTAATACTAAGGTCGTCAGACTATTACAGCAGCGAGGCGGTTGTAAGATGGAGAGAATCCAGATCGTGCCAAGCACTTACGATCTGTCTTTACAAACATTATAAAAAAAGCTCTAGAAACAGGAGGTGTATAGAATGAAACAAGCCAAGAAAAAAGAAGTGCAACTCATGAAAAAATGAAACTAGCACCTTTGATTCATAATCAAAACGTCTTCGGTCCCGGGTTCGATCCCCGCCACTGCCTAAATTTTGATAAATAATCAGCATTGGCGGCCGAAGACTTCCGGCATAAGAAGTCATTCTGCCAACGGCCTTATCAAAGAGGGCGGAGGAGCGGATAGAGGTTCAGGGCACTCTCTTGTCCTAGGGGTGGGAAATTGCCCCTAAAGGCGGAAGAATCAGCAATGATCAACGACATGAGGATGCAGAAGGCAATGGAAACCACTGCATTAAAGACACGTAACGTGTATCCACAGGATATATCGCCTGTAATTGAAGAAGTGTCATGATCTTTCCATTGGCAAAAGATTCCGGAATAGTCCCCCATTCGGATCTCCGGGAGGGGTGTGCCAAGGGGGAGGTTACCATGAGAAAAAGATTGAATAATCACCGAAAGGATAACGTTCTACGAGTCGGGGCGTGGAATGTCAGAAGCTTGAAGATGGTAGGGAAACTAGAAATTCTGAAAAGGGAAATGTAAAGGCTCAATCTAGATATAGTAGGGGTCAGTGAAGTGAAGTGGAAGGAAGACAATGATTTCTGGTCAGATGAGTATCGGGTAATATCAACAGCAGCAGAAAATGGTATAACAGGTGTAGGATTCGTTATGAATAGGAAGGTAGGGTAGAGGGTGTGTTACTGTGAACAGTTCAGTGACCGGGTTGTTCTAATCAGAATCGACAGCAGACCAACACCGACAACGATAGTTCAGGTATGCATACCGACGTCGCAAGCTGAAGATGAACAGATAGAGAAAGTGTATGAGGATATTGAAAGGGTAATGCAGAATGTAAAGGGGGACGAAAATCTAATAGTCATGGGCGACTGGAATGCAGTTGTACGAGAAGGAGTAGAAGAAAAGGTTACAGGAGAATATGGGCTTGGGACAAAGAATGAAAGAGGAGAAAGACTAACTGAGTTCTGTAACAAGTTTCAGCTAGTAATAGCGAATACCCTGTTCAAGAATCACAAGAGGAGGAGGTATACTTGGAAAAGGCCGGGAGATAGGGGAAGATTTCAATTAGATTACATCATGGTCAGACAGACTACGAAATCAGATACTGGATTGTAAGGCGTACCCAGGAGCAGATATAGACTCAGATCACAATATAGTAGTGATGAAGAGTAGGCTGAAGTTCAAGACATTAGTCAGGAAGAATCAATACGCAAAGAAGTGGGATACGGAAGTACTAAGCAATGACGAGATACGTTTGAAGTTATCTAACGCTATAGATACAGCAATAAGGAATAGCGCAGTAGGCAGTACAGTTGAAGAGGAATGGACATCTCTAAAAAGGGCCATCACAGAAGTTGGGAAGGAAAACATAGGTACAAGGAAGGCAGCTGCGAAGAAACCATGGGTAACAGAAGAAATACTTCAGTTGATTGATGAAAGGAGGAAGTACAAACATGTTCCGGGAAAATCAGGAATACAGAAATACAAGTCGCTGAGGAATCAAATAAATAGGAAGTGCAGCGAACCTAAGACGAAATGGCTGCAGGAAAAATGTGAAGACATCGAAAAAGATATGATTGTCGGAAGGACAGTCTCAGCATACAGGAAAGTCAAAACAACCTTTGGTGACATTAAAAGCAATGGTGGTAACATAAAGAGTGCAACGGGAATTCCACTGTTAAATGCAGAGGAGAGAGCAGATAGGTGGAAAGAATACATTGAAAGCCTCTATGAGGGTGAAGATTTGTCTGATGTGATAGAAGATCAAACAGGAGTCGATTTAGAAGAGATAGGCGATCTAGTATTAGTATCGGAATTTAAAAGAGCTTTGGAGAACTTACGGTCAAATAAGGCAGAGGGGATAGATAACATTCCATCAGAATTTCTAAAATCATTGGGGGAAATGGCAACAAAACAACTATTCACGTTGGTGAGTAGAATATATGAGTCTGGCGACATACCATCTGACTTTCGGAAAAGCACCATCCACACAATCAGCTTAACAGCCCAAGCGTCGAAGCTGCTTACAAGAATAATATACAGAAGAATGGAAAAGAAAATTGAGAATGCGCTAGGTGACGATCAGTTTGGCTCTAGGAAAAGTAAAGGGATGAGAGAGGCAATTCTGACGTTACGGCTAATAATGGAAGCAAGGCTAAAGAAAAATCAAGACACGTTCATAGGATTTGTCGACCTGGAAAAAGCGTTCGACAATATAAAATGGGGCAAGCTGTTCGAGATTCTGAAAAAAGTAGGGGTAAGCTATAGGGAGAGACGGGTCATACACAATATGTACAACAACCAAGAGGGAATAATAAGAGTGGACGATCAAGAACGAAGTGCTCGTATTAAGAAGGGTGTAAGACAAGGCTGTAGCCTTTCGTCCCTTCTCTTCAATCTGTACATCGAGGAAGCAATGATGGAAATAAAAGAAAGGTTCAGGAGTGGAATTAAAATACAAGGTGAAAGGATATCAATGATACGATTCGCTGATGACATTGCTATCCTGAGTGAAAGTGAAGAAGAATTAAATGATTTGCTGAATGGAATGAACAGTCTAATGAGTACACAGTATGGTTTGAGAGAAAGGCGGAGAAAGACGAAGGTAATGAGAAGTAGTAGAAATGAGAACAGCGAGAAACTTAACATCAGGACTGATGGTCACGAAGTCAATGAAGTTAAGGAATTCTGATACCTAGGCAGTAAAATAACCAATGACGGACGGAGCAAGGAGGACATCAAAAGCAGACTCGCTATGGCAAAAAAGGCATTTCTGGCCAAGAGAAGTCTACTAACATCAAATACCGGCCTTAATTTGAGGAAGAAATTTCTGAGGATGTACGTCTGGAGTACAGCATTGTATGGTAGTGAAACATGGACTGTGGGAAAACCGGAACAGAGGAGAATCGAAGCATTTGAGATGTGGTGCTATAGACGAATGTTGAAAATTAGGTGGACTGATAAGGTAAGGAATGAGGAGGTTCTACGCAGAATCGGAGAGGAAAGAAATATGTGGAAAACACTGATAAGGAGAAGGGACAGGATGATAGGACATCTGCTAAGACATGAGGGAATGACTTCCATGGTACTAGAGGGAGCTGTAGAGGGCAAAAACTGTAGAGGAAGACAGAGATTGGAATACGTCAATCAAATAATTGAGGACGTAGGTTGCAAGTGCTACTCTGAGATGAAGAGGTTAGCACAGGAAAGGAATTCGTGGTGGGCCACATCAAACCAGTCAGTATACTGATGACCAAAAAAAAAAAAAAAAAAAAAAAGGTGTCAATAGCTTTATGAGCAAGTTATCTCAGCCACAACAGTAGCGCACAGACAGGTGGGATTCAAGGGCACAGGTGAACCACAGAACCGTAAATGAGTAACTTGTTTGCTCTACTTTTGGTATAATAGGGCAGACGATTGTGGAACCTCTTCTCTTGAAGGTAGGAGAGTGGTTTGCGGAAGTGTTATCTTGATACTTCTTGATATTATTTGATCAATACCCGTACATGTTGTGTCGTTGGCGTTCTCTTAGAAGCTTCTTTCAAATGCACCATTGTAAAGTTTCAGTAAAGAAAAGTCGGTGTCGTAATTCGGCGACGGTAAACGATAAAAATTAGCTTCAAACGTCCGCTGTAAGTTGGTGGTAATCGCACCGCCATATGTTTATTCATTCTGGATATATTTGAGGTGATCTGTCTTAGCTGTTTCACCCCATATGTTATCAATAACCATGAACCAATAAAAAAAAGAATTCTCTTTTAAAACAAAATATTTGTCGATGTCATTACTTTCATTTCTGCGCTTCTAATTCTACAAATAGTCATTGAAAGTTCATTAAATACTGTAACTAGCTTTTGGACAAGTATAATTTAGATGAATTGTATACAACGCACCTTTTTTCTTCCCAGAGTTCCTCCTGAGTGCCTTGCTCATTTAAATTCCATTCACAAGAAGTCTTTGAGTTGTGCACATGCGCTCAAAGACGCCTCAGTGGTGTACGGTTTTCGCAACCGTCCAGTCATACGAACAACACGAAACACAGGAAAACGAAATATATCGGGTGTCTGTGTCACACTCGGAAGTTTCTACGACCCAACAAAGAGCAGGGTTGGCGCTGGATAGCAATGAAACACGGCATTCGCTCACAATAACGTGATTAATCACACTAATTGACGCGGCCATTCGTTGTCGTAAACCGTGACAAACAAGGCACCCAGTCAATAAATCACTGGCATTCGATTGTCCTCTTCCGCTCAGTTGCGACGGGTGGCTTCCACACCGGGCTGATTTGAATGTCTTCTCTCTGGCCTGCCGGCGACGTTTATCCTCGTGCAGTTTGAGTTGTCTGCAGACTCGGTAGTTGGCCTCCGGGTTTTCAGTGTCCTATGACTGCTCAAGGGAAGTATTTTTCCAGTTCCTAGATCTCTGTCTATTCTCTGGAAACCACTGTGAAGTGCACAGTAAAGGTGCTTCCCACTGCACCAGTTTTTAGGGCTTCCTCCAGTTGCAACTACTTATGGAGAACTGGAAGAATTACTGTTTAAAAGCATCTCTCAGTGGTGCCATTAATCTATTGTTGTCTTCTTAACCCCTACAGAGGCAACACAAACGGAGGTGTAGAATATTCTTATATTTAACTTCCTGGCAGATTAAAACTGTGTGCCCGACCGAGAATCGAAATCGGGACCTTTTCCTGTTGCGGGCAAGTGCTCTACCAACTGAGCTACCCAAGCACGACTCACGCCCCGTCCTCACAGCTTTACTTCTGGCAATACCCCGTCTCCTGCCTTCCAAACTTTACAGGAGCCCTCCTGCGAACCTTGCAGAACTAGCACTCCTGAAAGAAAGGATATTGCGGAGACATGGCTTAGCCACAGCCTAAGGGATGTTTCCAGAATGAGGTTTTCACTCTGCAGCGGAGTGTGCGCTGATATGAAACTTCCTGGCAGATGAAAACTGTGTGCCGGGCCGAGACTCGAACTCGGGACCTTTGCCTCTCGCGGGCAGGTGCTATACCAAATGAGCTACCCAAGCACGACTCACGCCCCGTCCTCACAGCTTTACTTCTGACAATACCTCGTCTCCTACCTTATGTTCTTATATTCATCGTTTGAAGCCGGTTCTTGAAAATTTGTAAGTAGCGTTTCTTGGGATTAGTAGACTCTATCCTCAAGTGTCTGCCAGTACAGTTTCTTCATTGGCGGTTCGTGCTGCCTTTCTCCGTATACGTTCAATATCCCATGGTAGTCCTATCTGTTACAGATTCCACACAGTTGAGCAATATTCTAGAATCGGTCGCACATGGGATTTTAAGCAATCTCCTTTGGAAGAAAAGCGTTGATTGCGTTTCCCTAGAACCAAACTGCCGTCTCCCTTACCCTCGACTAAACCAACTTGATCGTTCTGTTACATACCTCTACAAATACCTACACCCTGGTATTTGTATGAGTTGACCGATCCCAACTGTGACTCGTTGGAAATATAGTCGTAGGATACTACGCTTTTTCGTTTTCTGACGTGAACACTTTTACATTTCTGAACATCAAACGCAAGCTGCACATCTTAATACTACTTAGTACCACTCGAAATTTTAGCAAGATCCCATTGAAGCTTTGTGCAGCTTTTTTCAGACTGTACTTCATTATACTTAACTGTAGTATCAGTTCATGCTCCTATAAGCATTTGGTACAGCAGCACGTAGCCACTAATACAGTGTAAGACCGCTAGCGCTAGAAAATGACAATTAGACCTCGATGTAGAAACTTGATATGGAAATATCTTCCGATCGACCAACAACATTCATAAAGCCAGATTGCATCCGACAGAACTGAACATAATGTCGACTGTATCTGAGCTTGATCGTACTCTTTTGTATAATCATTAGCTTTTGTGGCAAGCGTGGATAAACGGTTCACATGCCGCCCCGGTCAAAATACACCATGCATGGCAAAGTAGTGCTATCTAAGACCGGTGGAGCACCACAGGCCATGGAAGACAGGGATGAACGACGGCTGCGTAGCTGAGTAAGGGCGAATATGCGTTTAACTATTGAGCAACTGACCACTCAGATGGACCAAGCTGTTACCGAAGTATCTCCCCAACGACCGTTGAGCGAATATTGCTGCTTATAGACCTCCTCAGCAAGCGCCTGGTTCATGAACCTACGCTCACTGCAGTTCATTCGCGACCGAGGCTGAAATTTGCTCTGGGCGTCCACCGAATAACGACAGGTGGCCTTTTTTGCTTAATCACGTTTTATGCTCCATCGGAAAAATGGCTGTTGCTGTGTACAGCATAAAACGTACGAAAACAAACGCCCTACAACTATCTTCAGAGAACTATGATATGAGGAATGTTTTTGTGGCATTTCCTGAGAGATGTCGGCGTTGTGGAATGCACAATGAATGCATCTATCCTTGAAAACCGTGTTTACCCCTACATGTCTACAACTACATGTCTGTTCTACATGCAATCAGTTTTTCCTCGGCACTATTGCATTTACCAGAAGGACAACGCAATGTGCCACTCAGTTCACAGTGGACATGATTGGTTTGAAGAGTACCAGATCATCTTACCATACTCACCTGAACACCAGACTCCCCAGATTCAAACCCAGCTGAGAATATGTGGGACCACCTTGATCAGGCTGTTCACACTATAGATCCTCAGCTGGGAAACATGGTGCAGCACTAGAGCCAGCATGGCTCCAGATCCTTGTCAATATCTTCCAAAACTTCACTGAATTTCTTCATGTTTGTCTCACAGTGGTCTGTGCTGAGAAACTTAGTTCTTCACGCTTTTGACAAGGGGCACATTAGTGGGCACACGAAGTCAAAGTTGGCAGTCTGCACTGCTGCCAAATTTATTCAAGACGGCCACCCATATGGGTCCCCCACCTCCTTTCTCCAGTGGGTGGATGTTGCAACAACACACTGATGACGTTACTACGCCCACTCTTCCCCATCATCTCATCCTCTCTCTCACTTCCTTCCTCCCTTCCTTCATTTCCCTACCCCTCTACCACTTGGGAACTGGATGGAAGAGGGTGCAGTCTGTGCTAAGCTGCTTGAGAAGGAAGATTTACTGGATTTCCCATGACTGTCTCCTCCCCCCCCCCCCCCCCACCACCACCACACTTGCGAATTAGTGGCGAAAAGGCTCATTCTTTGTTGGAGAGGAAAGACATAAAGTAGTTATTTATTTATTTATTTAAGGGGACATTACATGTAAATTCGTTGAAATTTGACATTTTCTGTTTCCTACTCCGCAATATACTTTGGCCTTTCCTGAACATTTTGGTATATAATACATTAAAATCAGACAATTGTGAGACCTTCAATTAATATTTTGAATGGTGACATGTGACTGTCAAATTTTGCAGCTATGCATATACTGCGACAGTTGAGTAGTCATATCTTGGGAACGACAACGTTTAGAAGGCTGTGAATTGCTTTGTTTTGTGACTACTGCTACGTCTCAGAAGTCGGAATTACGAATAAACAAATCAGTCCTTTGTTTTTGATACTGCCATCTTGCATTGTTTCTGATGGCAACACAATAAACTCTGCTGGAAGACTAATGGACGAAGTATTTGATGAATTACAGGAATATTATGGGAAGGCCGAGATAACTGTGACAATTTAGAGAAGATGAAAAGAGATGTGTGGAGCACTTTCTTTCATCGAATATCAGCAGATGAAAAGCCATGTCATGCTTCGTGTGCACCTCCACCAAACACTTGGTGTAAATATAGGCAAGCTGAACTCTCTGGCACCCTGTTTGAATTTACACATAAACATTCTCTTTCTTTGGCAGTAATGGAGGCAATGAAACCAGACATTTGGCGAATCCTGAGCTGCTAAAGAAGTGTTTACATGGAAACACCCAGATGTGAATGAGTCCTTGAATAATCTTGTGTGGTGCCGTGTGCCTAAAAATGTATTTGTTGGCCTCTTGACTATAAAGTTAGCAGTGTCTGATGCTGTAATAACTTTTAATGGTGGAAATTACGAATGACTTAAGGTTCTGGAGAATTTAGCGGTAGCATTTGGACAGAACACAGCTAAAGGACTGTGGAAACTGGATGAGCTTCGTGTATGTGAAGCAGAGTCAGCTGCTCAGCAAATGGCAAAAGAAGCAAGACAGAAAAGGAGGAGGCAAGCACTGGGCTGTTGTGACACTGAAGAAGACACAGCCTATGGGTCAGGGCAATTCTAATGCATAAAAGACACAGAAATGTAAGTCTGTGTAAGAATTTGTAATAAAAAAAGTTTTAAACCTCAATATCTCTGAACTTCATTTTTTGCAAAAAATGACCCATTTTCTAAAAAAGCACTGATGTTAGAGACATGAAATTTTTACAGCATGCCAAGCCTGAAATTCAACACATATGAGACTAGAATAATTAAAATATCCTTAATTGTTTTGTTTTTATGTTATTTATTTACAATATTCGTCAAAAATTTGAGTGTTTGAGAAAACAGGTAACACGCCCCACAATACTATTTTAGCAATAATAATAGTTCAGTGTATCTAGAAAGGTGCATTCAATAATAATGGAAAATTGAAAGATGATCTCTTAAAACGTTTCCAAGATAATGGGTCACAAAATTCGATAATTCAACATTGGCGGCATAGGACATATACAATGTTCCTTTAATTTTGGTGCAAAATGTGTTCAGTTGACGCGGTGTTGGTGTTGGTGTTGGACAGAGAAGAGTTTAATAAGTATATTACCTGTAAGCATACAGCAGAGGACTGTACTCATAGCCTTCCACATGAGGAATGGAAGGAGGTGATAATGAATGAGTGTAGGGGAAATCATTTTCAGCAACTAGTGGTGATGGAGTGGAATGGACTGAAGATGCATTTCCCCCTTCCCACCTGAAAATTGGCAGGGGCCAATAGAGACCCAGGAAAGCTACATCTGGTCACATGATCCTGACATCAGGGATATAAGTTGGATGCAGTCCCAGTCACAGTCAATCAGTGGAAGAATCATGAAGCGCCAACAGCAACCGAGATCGTCATCCACCTCCACGATGGAGAAGACGTGTAAAAATAAGTACAAGTGGTTTAGTTCCATGTCTTTGTTCAACTCTGTACTTTGTCTGTGGATGCTTACTGTTTCTTTTTCTTCTTCTTCCTCTCCTTCTTCTCTTCTTCTTTGTTCAGTGGCCTCAACCATGTCCAGACCGGCAGTAACCTCAGGTTTGTCGGGACCTGCAGTGACTTCAGGCATGTCTAGACCAGTAGTTGGCACCTCTGGCTTGTCAGAGCCTGTGGTGACCTCCAGTCTATCAGGACCGTTAGCGGCAGCAGCACCAGGTGGTGGTGGTGGTGGTTAGTGTTTAACGTCCCGTCGACAACGAGGTCATTGGAGACGGAGCGCAAGCTCGGGTGAGGGAAGGATTGGGAAGGAAATCGGCCGTGCCCTTTCAAAGGAACCATCCCGGCATTTGCCTGAAACGATGTAGGGAAATCACGGAAAACCTAAATCAGGATCGTTGGAGACGGGATTGAACCGTCGTCCTCCCGAGTCCAGGGGATCCTGTGGTGCACATGACTAGCATGTTGCAGCAGGACAACTAGCTGCTGATGTAGATCCCACTCATCAATTTATCAGCCCCAACTCTTAGTAGAATTGTGCTGGGGTCCTATACCACACAGCGCAGATCAGTACTGGTCTCCAACATTTGCACCATCCCCGAACTTTCTGGTGTTAATGCAAGGACAGAGTTTTGGTGTGGTGCCAATTCCTCCCAGCGATCTACCGCTTTTCATTTCAGTTTATAATTTAATAACTAGCACTTCAAAGTGCTTAAGTACTGGTATAGAAGCATCCGTGGACAGTGAGTGGCGTGTTGTGTTAGAAACTGAAAATGTATCGAGAAGTGTTACAAGTGCCGTTCATGGAGTTGGAATTGGATGAACTGTGTTTCGCAGAGCTCTACATCAACCATCAGATGACCTCCAAGTACCACCGATATCATTCACCACCAGACATTTACTGTGCTGGCCCGACACTACTTCTAACATTACTGTGCGAGAGCACAGCACTCATGGTGAAATCTGGAGGTCGATCCAGTTATCTGCAGTATACCATTACAAACGTGGTTGGTCTATGGATGGTGCCATCCCTTGTGTTGAAAAGACTGAACAGGTGGTTGCCTTGTGTTCAAACTGTGTATAAATACATTATGAAATATCCCATATAGGCCCAATATAGTGTGCATGCATATTGTTTTGAACACGGCTTCAATATGATGTCAAAAGAAGAAGCTAGAGGAAAACCCATCAGTATGAGAGAAATACGAGTACAAGCTGGATTATGTGCACACAAGAAAGTTTTATTTGCTACATTCGGAACAGGTGTGAAAATAAAGAAAGAAGCAATTGAACTTTTCATGTAGTGCACCTACTGTATGGCTGTTGAATAAAAATATGTATGTTACCGCAAATGGTGTTTTATTTTGTTGATATTTTCTTAATAACGTCACTGCTACCAGTATTTTCAGTGCAACGTCAAGAATACTGCAGCAGCACAATGTTGTCTGAATCAACTCATCACCGCAGTCAGCATCCTCAGTCATTCTTAAACTAAATGACAGACCAAGTTTCATGTCGATATTTATACAACGAGTGTATGATCAAAAGCATCCGCACACCAACAAAAATATACATTTTTCAATTACATGCATTGTGCTGCCACCTATGCCAGGTACTCCATATCAGCGACCTCAGTAGACATTAGACATCGTGAGAGAGCAGAACGGGGCGCTCCTCACGGACTTCGAACGTGGTCAGATGATTGGGTGTCTATTGTGTCATACGTCTGCACGCGAGATTTTCACACTCCTAAACATCACTAGGTCCACTGCTTCCGATGTGATAGTGAAGTGGAAACGTGAAGGACGCGTACAGCACAAAACCGTACAGGCCCACCTCGTCTATTTTTTCAGAGACTGCCGACAGTTGAAAATGGTCATAATGTGTAATATGCAGACATCTATCCAGACCATTACACAGGAATTCCAATTTGCATCAGGTTCCACTGCAAGTGCTGACAGATCGAGGGGGGGGGGGGGTGAGAAAACGAATTTCATGGACAAGCAGCTACTCATAAGCTACACATCACACCGGTAAATGCGAAACGACGCCTAGCTTGGTGTAAGGAGCGTAAATATTGGCTGACTGAACAGTGGAAAAAAGTGTGGAATGACGAATCACGGTACACAATGTGGCGATCCGATGGAAGGGTGTGGGTATGGCGAATGCCCGGTGAACGTCACCTGCCAGCGTGTGTAGTGCCAACAGTAAAATTTGGAGGCGGTGGTGTTATGGTGTGGTCGTGTTTTTCGTGGAGGGAGCTTGCACCCCTTGTTGTTTTACTTTTATCATAGCACAGGCCTATACGGATGTTTTAAGCACCTTATTGCTCCCCACTTCTGAAGAGCAATTCGGAAATGGTGACTGCGTCTTTCAACACAATCGAGCACCTGTTCGTAACGCGTGACCTGTGGCAGAGTGGTTACACGACAACAAAATCCCTGTGATATACTGTCCTGCACGGAGTTGTGACCTGTATCCTATAGAATACCTTTCGGATGTTTTGGAACGCAGGCTTCGTGCCAGGCATCACCGATTGACATCGATACCTCTCCTCAGTGCAGTGCTCCGTGAAGAATGGGCCGCCTTTCCCCAAGAAACCTTCCAGCACCTGACTGAACGTATGGCTGCGAGAGTGGAAGCTGTCATCAAGGCTAAGGGTGAGCCAACACCATATCGAATTCCAGCATTAGCGATGAAGGGCGCTAGTAACTTGTAAGTCGGTTTCAGCCAGGCGTCCGGATACTTCTGATCACACAATGTATACACTGTCAGCTCAGTTAGCGACTTATATATTTTCAATAAAAGTCCATCGGCCATCTAAACTTGATGTAGTTTGTATCATGACGGGGCAAGTGAAGCATCCGCGAAACAGAGACTTTGTCGTAAGTGACTGTCCCTGCAGTGGTGCAGAAGAAGATCAATAATAGAAGAAGAAGAATGGGATACTCCTACTTGATAACAAACAGGCGATAATTGTAGGTCCATCCAGCTGCGGCAAGATAAATGTTCTCCTCTCACTGCTAACGCACCCATATTGACTCCACTTTGGATACATGTGTCTCTTCAAAAACGCTGTTTCAGTCCAAGTCCCAGCTGCTACGAAGATACTGCGAGGTGTCGATAGTGTAACATACCTAATATTCAGTCAACGCAGTGAAATCCTCTGCCAAAAAAATTAAAGCCAAACGCCATTATATTTGATGACGTCGTTGTGGAAAACCAGGATCAAATTATATGATATTTCTGTTATGGTCGTCATATGGGTCTTGACATATTTTATTTCAGTCAAATGTATTCCACAATCCAAAAACAGGAGGGATAGTAAGAACATCATTATAACCTTCAAACAAGACAATTTGAATTTACAGCACCTTTACCAAGCTCACGCAGGAACTGACATGTCATTCAATGATTTTTCAAGATATATGGAGATTGCTGGAATCACACACTGTACTGGTTTCTTGTTATTGAAAAAACAAGAAAACTGAGTAATGGTAGGTATAGAAGCAATTTCCAGGATTTTCTATATACACAGCTATGAAAGAGGTGGGTATAGTAACATACATCATGCGATGGACAAGTTCACATGCATCGTGAGGGAATGGGTATACATTATACGGAACAGTCCTCTATACATAGATGTATAAAATCAGTCCCTTGAACGTAAAGTTAATGATCTAGAGACCTACATGCATACCTTTATAGGGCTGGCAGACGACATAAATGATAAGGTACTCTGCTTGAAAAGAACACAAATGTCTCAACTACAAAGGTCGATAGAATTAAATGGAATGTGTATAACGTCCACACAATAGACAAAACTATCTCTCTCCATATAAAGTTTCTTAGGATTAATGAAATAAGGTTTCGTAAACTCCTAATGGAATGGGTATGTGTGGAATCTGGATAGGTCTGGTATTCACTTCCCTACGTATATGGATTTCATGTACTCTACTGCAGTCTACGAGATCTCCACATCAAAAAGTTCTTGTTGAAAATAGTGACTCTTTTGAAATTTGGTCTGGCGATATATTTTCATATGCCATAATGCCCATTCCAAAACGACCTGTCAAGAATTTTACGATGTTTTCTCAAGTTTTTTTATTTTCTTGCCAAAAACTGCATTATTCATCAATTTATGAAAGTCTTTTCTTCAAAATCATTATTCGTGGATGCCCTCTTTCCGATCAATATACTTCTTCAACCAGGGTAATTACTTGAAGGAAATAGCACACCTAACTGCAATTAGCTCGATCCATAAAGTGAGACATTGCTGGAGGTTTCTGCAACGTATGATGTGTATCTGCTTGTTCCCCAGTATTGTCATCAACCTGGGGATGGTCAACGTCTGTGGAGCTAGCTGATCTGGACGTAATAGCAAATTGCTTTCTGTGGCATGCAAATTACTAAGGTATGCAAAATCTGTCTCCACAATATATCCTACACCAGAATCAGCTGCCACACTACGATAGTTTCACTTGATTCCCTGCATTCGGCTCCAGACAACTACTTAAACTAGAAAATCGAAAGCGATTGCTGCATGGGAACCGCACACAGGTTAATTACATCTCGATACATAGTGTAGCTCGAATCAAGGCATGTGTTGAACCTCTCACTGATACATGGGTTATTTGTCTTGGATTGTCTATGGACACATAGCAGACTCCCCCATGGACTCCTATTCAAAGAAAAGAATCGTGTCAGCATCGGTCAAATACTCGATGTTGAGTTTCGTTTTCTTTCCGTCCCACAACAACCCCAGTGCTGTGTAAAAGAAGGCAGCCTCCAGGGAGTATGTGGTCAGGCATACACTCTGGCATTTCTCGAGAACTTCGCTGACAAACGCGCATCAGTGACCATATGAAGTCATGCTAATGGTGTGGGCGATTCACAGCGTAATTTTTTGGCTTGACTCGTTGTGACATCTGTATGGTCAATCGTGTACCGTCATCTTAAAGCCCGTATATTTGACATAGGACAAATTCTTAAACCCTTTTTAGGAAGTAGACGTTTACATGAATTAGATGTAAATAAGAAAAATAGCCGGGGAGATACTCTAGGAATAATGACGTTGACGAAACCAGATAGTTACAGTTTAAACCAAATAAATGTTTAGTGCATAGCGTTCAGACTTATGTGAATGGGATGCTAGACTTATGTGAATGGGAGCCTCACATGAATTGCTGATCCAAATATAAAAAACTACTAAACAGTAATTAATGCCAACGGCCTTGCCGTAGAGGTAACACCGGTTCCGTCAGGTCACCGAAGTTAAGCGCTGTCAGGCCTGGTTAGCGCTTGGATCAGTGACCATCCGGTCTGCCGAGCGCTGTTGGCAAGCGGGGTGCACTCAGCCCTTGTGAGGCAAACTCAGAAGCTACTTGATTGAGACGTAGCAGCTGCAGTCTCGTAAACTGACATACGGCTGGGAGAGCGGTGTGCTGACCACATGCCCCTCCCTATCCGCAGCCAGTGACGCCTGTGGTCCAAGGTTGACATGGCGGCCGGTCGAAACCGTTGCGCCTTCCAAGGCCTGTTCCGATGGAGTTTAGTTTTAAACAGTAATTAACGTAAGTAGTACGAAAGACCGCCAACCATTAAAAGAAAGCCAACAAAAAAATGCCAACGACAGACTCAATGTGCACTACGGCTCGCTCTTAAGGGGGAACGATAGGATGATGGTCGAAAAAATTCGATTTTTTTAAATACAGAATGATAAAGTAAATGCACTGAAGAGTTATTACCCAAAATATTATGCCCGATCTGCGAAAAGTACCGATTCTGTGAGCGTTTGCAGCCGTTGGTGCTCGGCACTCCTCGGCGTTAGAGAACCAGTCGCCACAAGCCGTTATCGATGCCAACATCCCTATTTATACCGATCTCAATAAACCTGATTTGCTGGAGCGTTGTTTGGGGGGTTTTACTCAAAATGTGAACGGGAGTTACAATGGCTTAATTAGGAGATACACTCCAAAAATAACATCCAACCGAATCGAAACTGTCAACATTGTGCCGGCCGCGGTGGTCTCGCGGTTCTAGGCGCGCAGTCCGGACCCGTGCGACTGCTACGGTCGCAGGTTCGAATCCTGCCTCGGGCATGGATGTGTGTGATGCCCTTAGGTTAGTTAGGTTTAAGTAGTTCTAAGTTCTAGGGGACTGATAACCACAGCAGTTGAGTCCCATAGTGCTCAGAGCCATTTTTTTTGTCAACATTCTTTTCCAGTGTTGGCCATATGGCATAAATTAAAGTGCAATTGCCCTGCAAATCAAAATCTGCGACGGTGTGTCGAATCTTTGCAGACAGAGACGCCAGCGGCTATGCGCTCTGCGATGAAAAGGGATTTGACAACGAAAATGAGAGCTTTTCAGGTCATTCTAGCAGAAAGCGAATATCCACTAACTGGGGCGATAGCTATTATCAAACAGGCATCGATGACATCCCGTACGTTTCAAGCTTTGTCCGTTCTTTTAAGATGGTAAATACTTGTCAAACTTCAAACGCGTTTTTCTCAAAACTGTGTTTTTCGGCATATTTGTCGTCATCCACTCTACAATTTTCACCCAAGTTTAATGATTTTCTTCTGTTCATCGTAGCCGATTTTTTTATGTTGGTATTTAGTATTTTTTTCTGCTAAAAAAGAGGGGTTCAAAATGGCCGTTTTTTCAAATGTCTATGATTTGGCCAGTATTTTTTAATTTTTTATTTAACTGTTTTATTTTTATTTATTTTTTGCAAATTCCTACGATGAACTAAAATTACATCTGTAAGGATCAGGGCGATATGTTGATTTCAGATAACCACAATCTTTGTTTTGTCGACAACAGTCGATCTACCTCCTTTCAGAGTTGCCTCGGAAAAATCACAATTACACAGTGAAGACATTAATATTTTTCGGTAAAAACGTACCAATAAAAACTTAGATGCTTTATTCATTGCAGCTAACTCCATTTGTATTCTACATTCTAATACGGAGAAAGAAATCTTGACTTTCAGCAATAATTTCGTCCATCACCCTGTCGTTCCCCCTTATATACTTTCTGTGACGTCACATTATTCTAAATCTAAGTTAGACGTCTAAATAGTGACCACTATTCAAATTTGAAAACTGTTACACAAAGATGTGGTGTATTAGATTGCAAACAAAACTATAGTGGTCATTTTGCGGCCTCTTATTAAAATAACAACGCAGTGTTAAATAAGTTATTAACTATGTTCATGTAGCATGCCTACATCCAGCCTGGCAACGTGACAAAACGTAACGTAAAATTACAAATACATACGAAATAATGAATTGTCGCTACTTATTCAGGGTAGGCAGGGATCAGGAAAGCACAAGCTGCCTTCATATAATTTGCATGGCTCGTCTGCGTATCACCTTTTAACAAATTCCACTGTAAATCTTTGTTAACACCGGGAGTTTTCATAAGAGGCATTAAACGCTCAGATTTCTCCCGCGTTTTACGGGTGGCGTTCAATAAGTTATGCACCACGGCAGATAGAAATCTAAGAATTTTTAACATGTTGTAGCCCTGTCAGCAACTGTGATAGATTAATAAGTCAAAAATCCGCCTCAGTTGCGAAATGTTACTGGTCTTTACCCAGGTTTCAGCTAGAGTAATCTAGCCTTCTTCAGAAGCATAAAATAAACTAATGCATCTCAGAATAAGGTACGGTCTAACATACAAAGCTGAAGTACCGTGGTACCACGTCAAGCTACGTTACTTATCTGAGGAACAGCCCCAGCCCCACTTCGTGGAAAGCGGTCGGTTAACAGCGGACGCTACGGTGGAACTGACTGTATGCTTTGAACCGATTTTATGCTTCTGAAGAAGACTAGATTAGCTGAAACCTAGGTGATTTTATGCTTCTGAAGAAGACTAGATTAACTGAAACCCAGGTAAAGACCAGTAACATTTCGCAACTGAGGCGGATTTTTGACATATTAGTTATGCACCAATTTTCTGAAAGCACGTTGATTTTATTGAGGATTCCAATACGCCATATTTTCCCCCGCTCTTTTGCCTACAAGACTCAATTTTTCGATGTAATCTCCGGTCAATGAGACGGCCTTACGACACCTTACTTGGAGGGCCTGTACGCCTGCATAGTACCAGTCTGCTGGTCGACGTCGGAGCCACCACTGCTTGCTGTATCAATAATCTTCCACGTACTGCTTCCCGTGGAATGCATCTCTATTGGGTCTAACAGGCGGCGAGGATCCCAGCGGCCACGCGCTTCTGTGTACCTCAAATAGTCGACAAGTGTGTCAGTGCTACCAACAGACACGACCAGTTGAGAAGCGAAGTGTCTGATCGTGATATATCGATCACCTCGAATGCGAGTGTCCGCACGTTCGAGCATTGCAGGAGTCAAAGCTGTCTGCGGCGCGCGGGAGATGGGACAGCTTTCGCGACCTTATTATGATGGTGACGACTCACCGTGCTTTTGATCACTACAGTGTCTCTGTAGACATTCTGAAAGCGCCTATAAATATCTACGATGGTCTGGTTTCCCGCCAAGGGAAACTTAATAATAGCTCTCCTCGATTTGTCCGAAAAGATGAGTTGCACGGGAAAACCGTCCTCTGCCATACCTCAGAGAACTGAAATGCAAAATTCGTACCCTTTGTTGTGATCACCGGGATGCAATTGCTGCAGTAACTACAGACGTCGTTTCAGAACACGCCATATCTTGTCTCCCTGTCTTCTAGAGTTGCATCTCGAATATGCAACCAACTTTCAAGAATTTTGTATGCCAATCAAAATCTGCTGGCGTACAAGCGGACTGTTGGTGAATGGACGGCGGCGGCACATTGCACTTGAACAATGGATTGACTGCGCGTAGATTACAAAAAAACAAAATGATTTCTCTTGTGATGTAATCGCCCTTCTTATAAGCAAACAACAGCGCAACTGTGTCAACGCTTTGAACTTTGCTCTATTCAATGGCACGAGCATTGTGTTCCCATCTTTTACAATTTGTCTGTAATAAACAACTGAAATCTGATCTTTCTTTTTGAATCACCCGGCGTGCCTGTCCTCGTCTTTATTAGCGTCGTTATATTAATTCATAGAATTTTCATACGTGCTGTCATTATGCAGATTTTTACTTTCACCCGTTTCTCAGAACTACGTGCAGTTTTCAGCTGCGTGTCTGTGATCTTGCTTGTAGTGTGTTTCTATTTTTAATGGGAACGAAGAAGTAAGAGCGTGAAAAAGTAATGGATCATCACTGGAAATTCCGGTTGCTACCATTGTGATGCCGTCCGTTACAGATTGGAGCGTATTTGCGCAGACATTGCTGGAGAAACGTTATTAATGATTCACGTCTTTCCTCGGGCAGGCGCCAGCGACGGCAGCGATGCAAATGCGGGCCGAGCCAAAGTGCTTCCGTCTGCGCCGCTAAGACGCTGCGAGAGCACAAAGAATGGCCACGCGTGGGCCCGGGATCGCCGCAATACATATTTCACGGCATGGGGGAGTGGCGGGGGGCGGGGGGGGGGGGGGGCGGGGGAGAGAGAAGGAAGCGTGAGAGGGTGGTGCGTGTGCAAGAACAGAGCTCCGCGATTCGTAGGCGAGGCGAACCGGGCCGAACGAGAAATGCCCGCCGTTCAACAAACAACTCCATCGCAATTTTCCTCGTCTGACTGCCGTATTTTATTTCCAGTTTCCTTCACATCTGACGCAAAGGCATTTTTGATTGAATCCCTGCCGGTGCCGGGCGGCCGACCCATTCTGAATAACAAATGAGGCCGGCGGTGGCAGGATGGCGGGACGGGGCGCGGGGGGGGTGGGGGGGGAGGAGGGGGGGGGGGGGCTGCGTGTATTTCCGAGCCTGCGCAGCGTCGGCCGCTCGCAGTCCCACACGAAGAAACCCTACTCGCGCTGATGTAAGCGGCTTCCCGCTCCTCCACTCATTACGCGGTAGCGCCTCCGGTTGCCGCATTTGCGAATGGCTTGATCAAAAGAATCTATACATGGTAGAGATTTTGTCAATAACCGATAATAGGAAATTGTTGCAAATAGTTTTCACTTGAGGGCAAGCGCAGCTGAAGTATTTCACGTCTCTGGAATAAACAGGTGTAGGCCTGAATTTTGATCCTGGGCTTGTTATTATATTCTCTTGATTCTGGTGTGTTTTGTTTTAACGATTTTTACGCTCATGTATTTTATAGTTCATGTGGTTAATAGGTGTTGACAGATGTGAAAATTACCGAACTATCAATTTAATAAGTCACAGCTGCAAAATACTAACACGAATTCTTTACAGACGAATGGAAAAACTGGTAGAAGCTGACCTCGGGGAAGATCAGTTTGGACTCAGTAGAAATGTTTGGATTCCGTAGAAATACTGACCCTACGACTTATCTTAGAAGAAAGATTAAGGAAAGGCAAACCTACGTTACTAGCATTTGTAGACTCAGAGAAAGCTTTTGACAATGTTGACTGGAATACTCTCTTTCAAATTCTGAACGTCGCAGGGGTAAAATACAGGGAGTGAAAGGCTATTTACAATTTGTACAGAAATCAGATGGCAGTTATAAGAGTCGAGGGACATGAAAGGGAAGCAGTGGTTGGGAAGGGAGTAAGACAGGATTTTAGCCTCTCCCCGATGTTATTCAATCTGTATATTGAGCAAGCAGTAAAAGAAACAAAAGAAAAGTTCGGAGTAGGTATTAAAATCCACGGAGAAGAAACTTTGAGGTTCGCCGATGACATCGTAATTCTGCCAGAGACAGCAAAGGACTTGCAAGATCAGTTGAACGGAATGGACAGTGTCTTGAAAGGAGGATATGAGATGAACATCAACAAAAGCAAAACGAGGATAATGGAATGTAGTCGAATTAAGTCGAGTGATGCTGAGGGAATTAGATTAGGAAATGAGACACTTAAAGTAGTAAAGGAGTTTCGCTAATTGGGGAGCAAAATAACGGATGATGGTCGAATTAGAGAGGATATAAAATGTAGACTGGCAATCGCAAGGAAAGCGTTTCTGAAGAAGATAAATTTGTTAATATCGAGTATTGATATAAGTGTCAGGAAGTCGTTTCTGAAAGTATTTGTATGGAGTGTAACCATGTATGGAAGCGAAACATGGACGATAAATAGTTTAGACAAGAAGAGAATAGAAGCTTTCGAAATGTGATGCTACAGAAGAATGCTGAAGATTAGATGGGTAGATGACATAACTAATGAGGAGGTATTGAGTAGAATTGGGGAGAAGAGGAGTTTGTGGCACAACTTGATTAGAAGATGGGATCGGTTGGTAGGACATGTTCTGAGGCATCAAGGGATCACCAGTTTGGTACTGGAGGGCAGCGTGAATGGTAAAATTCGTAGAAGGAGACCAAGAGATGAATACACTAAGCAGATTCAGAAGGATGTAGGCTGCAGTAGGTACTCGGAGATGAAGCAGCTTGCACAGGATAGAGTAGCATGGAGAGCTGCATCAAACCAGTCTCAGGACTGAAGACCACAACAACAACCACATGGTTAAGCTGCGTAACGAGGCCTCTATCATTCCCACGATAATTGGCTGTACATGAAAATGTTTGTAAATTAGCTCACTATGTGTATGGCGGCGCTAGTGCCCTCCGTGATACACCAGACGACATTGAATATAGGTCTATAGCCGTGTGGCCCTGCACGGCGAGGCGGTTGGAGGGTTGCTGTCTGCTGCTTCCTGGTATGAAATGAGTTTCTTAACCATGGGCTTTCAATGTCCCTAGCTGGGTTTTTTATCTTTCCTTGTTGTATTATGTTGCTGTTTTCACTATAGTTAAACGCGCTTTTAACAAGCTAGTTTTTCAAGAGGTCTGTTTGAACCATGACGTTGTGCTTCTTCTGGGTAACAGTATTTTATTTTGACAACATTAAGTGTTCCTCCTTCCCGTATCAGAGTTTAAATGTTTTACTGACGTGTGAGTATTTCATATTGGTTGTAAGAATAATAGGGCCTCCCGTATGGCAGACCATTCGCGGGGTGCAAGTCTTCCGATTTGACGCCACTTCGGCGACTTGCGCGTCGATGGGGATGAAATGATGATGATTAAGACAACACAACACCCAGTCCCTGAGCGGAGAAAAGCTCCGACCCAGCCGGGAATCGAACCCGGGCCCTTAGGATTGACAGTCTGTCGCGCTGACCACTCAGCTGCTGGGGTCGGACATATTGGTTGTCTAAGAGCATAGATGATTAGGAAAGGTATCTGATTTTTTTATCTTAATGTATATTGTAAGTTTACTACTTTTACGTTTCTTACTTTGTAGATGTAGACATGAAGACATCATCTGAAATAACGAATTCTGCCTTGATCCTGTAAAAGTTCATATGCAACTGAAGGCGGTTTATTTCAGAAATATAAAGTCGGAAATGACTTCTTAGTATATTAGAGACCTTTACGAGTACGGAAAAAGCGAAGTATCCCTCCTCCTCTCCATTGGTCTCCAACACACTGTTTCTTTCCAGTGTCGTATCTACTCCATTCGTGAAGCAGCAATGGACCTCAATGATACGCCTTTGGTAGTAGGTCTGTAAGATAATGGCCTCTGACACCAATGAGTCAGTCGGTTTTACAAGATAAAAGCATCAACAGAAGAATTTGCTGGAGGAAAGGTCTATAGGTCAATGTGCCTTTTGTCAGAAAAGTACTCAGAATTAATCTGCGGGTTATGTAGAACATTCTACCAGAGATTTGTTTCATTACCTCAATGCTAGAGGTCAGGGCAGCGTTTTGTTGAAGCGTGTGCACGCAGTATCTCTCATGCAGTCAAATGTAGCTGGAGCTGTATTTAAAATTCAGAAATATTTTATTCTGAAACACAAAGCAGATGGTTCAGTACTAGGCTAACTAACATACAAAGGCCTTGTACGTCATCCCGACTTTTGAAACAGAAATATAGTAATGGACTAATAAAAAACTTGAGACTATACACACTGGCGTTAAATTCAGTGAAGCTAAAAAAGAAAAGACTGTCAGGGAAGTATTTAAGTACATGGATGATGAAAGCAGTTCGAGATGACTCAATATGTCTGAAGATAGTAATCAGCAAACGGACGTTATGCAGCACAGGAAGAAGAAGAAGAAGAAGAAGAAGAATAGGAATGAAAGATCCTTCAGGAAATCATACCAGTGAAACTGTTCACCATATTGTATGGCCCACAGGACAGAATAGTGGTACTTTATTTCTTTAGTTGTATTATGGTAAAATTTACTTTCTTTTATTTTATTTCAGTACCTTTCTGAGAGTTCCCTGATCGTAGGTATTATCAAGAATAATGTTGCGTATTAAAGTTCCCTGAGAATCAAAACAGCATTTAGTGGTATAATTGTTTGCTCATTATAATCTACTGACAATGACTTAGGAGAAAAGGGCTTATGAATGTTTATCAGGAATATAATTTTTTACTCTGAAAACACAGGTTAAAATATCTAGCGTTATCGAAAGATTTACTTGTTGGTAGTACAAATACCATCAAAATATATTTATGTTTTAGAATCGGGTTGTGGGCAAATGTATTAAAATTAGGCATTTAAACTGTCGTATCTCAGATAACCATTTTGTCCTATGAGGCTTTCCTCGGCTGCACTGCTGCTGCAGCAGTGTCTGCTACTTTCGCCTACCCTATTAACATTCAGCTTTTTCTTGTTTTAAGTATTAGTATACCTTTCAAGTCAAAATACAGATGACTGTGCATAAATTGCGTGAAAATATTGTCTGTTCTAAGTCATACGTTTCCTTGTATCTTAGCACATCCTTTGCGTCTCCGTTTCCTCTGATTCATCGCCTCTTTCTTACGTTGCTGTATATGCTGCCGTCCACAATATTAACCAGTATCTAGAATCTCTTCTTGCCTCGCTTCTTCGCCCCTTCCACACCCAAGCCTCTCTTCTTTCCGAAAAATATGTTCATTCCATTTTACTTCTATTCTTTTGATCACATTCAGTAATTACTTTTGCTTTCCTACTCTTCTCAGTGCCTCTTCACTTTTACTCTATCCATCCAACTTATTCTTTCCGTCCTTCGCCAAATCCACATCTCAACTTTTCTGTATATTTCGTTCTCATTGTCCATCTTTCATAATTATACAGGAGAGCACACAACACAAAACTTTTCATAACCGTGTTTTGTTCCTTTTTCCAAAATGCCTCTTTCGCCTTTGCCGCCCTGCTTTTAATTTCTGTGTTGCTCTCCCAGTTGCTTTCTATCTTGCTTCCTATGTATTTAAAGCTTTGCACATGTTGTAATATTTCTGCAATCAGCATTGACTTGAACCTATTATTTTCCCTTAGTGAAATAACTTTTGTTTTCTTTGTACTGACTTCCATTTAGTTATTCTTTCCTTGGTGCCGAATATATCCTGTCGTTCTTTTTCAGCTCTTAATAGAAGGACTATGCCATCTGCAAATCTCAAACACCATATCCTTCGTCCTCCAATTTTTATCGTCCTTGTCGTTGAGAGAGCAGTGATAATCATGTTTTCTAAGTACAGACTGAAAAGGGTAGGAGACAGACAGCAGCGTTTTGTTATTCCTCTTCTTTGTTGTGTCCTGTTGATACTGCCTCATCTCGCTTTCTCTGTCGTTTTTGATTCAAATAGGATAAGTTTATCACTCGTGTGGTACTCCAATCCACACTGAATTCCCCATTATAGTTGCTATCATCTCCTAAGCAATATGAAACACATTTTCCAGGTCTATAAGAGAAATGTGTGGATCTCTTCCCTTTCCAGTGAAACTCTCTCCAAAAATTCGCATGATTCCTATTGCGTCTCCTGTACTCTTATTCCGTCTAAAGCACAATTGTTCCCCAACCAGATTCGCCTACATTACCTTTTCGAGTCTTTTAATATCGTTTCGTAATACAACTTTGATTGCATGTAAAAAGAGGGTAATTGTCCTGTTCTCACTGCATTCTTGGTTCCCTCTTCCTTTTGTGGTATATTACTAAGAACGTCTTTCGTACATGGCAACACAAACCCAACACTTAAACTGTACATGAACACATTACAGTCACCCACACAATACAGATGTAGACGTCACACCTCATGACTGGTCGGAGGAAGGTAACGGCAAACCACCTCCCCTTGGACTTTGCCTATAACGGCAACGCAGTATTTCTGCATTTGCTTACCTACGCCCATTCCCAGACTAAGGAACCAGCTTATGACGTGTTTGTGTGAGTGTTTATGTTCACGTGTTGGACAAAAAAATATAAATAGCGCCAGAAATGCATGCTTGAACATAAATGCGATTGATAGCCAAGCCAGCAGGTTGCGCTGTAGTATTTGTACGCGAACAGAGTCATTGCAATGTCCTCAATACACTGAAATGTCCGTAGTAATCAGAACGCTGGTCTGTGTGGTTGTGAGTGTATTTCAGATTGGGCAAATCGTTGGTGCTCATATGATGTGTGCTTACGTAACTGAAGTGCTTGGAATCTCAAGAGGCACCATATTGGAGTTTTATACCGCGTGTAAGAAAGCCGGGAAACATCAGAACGTAGACAAAAATGTGTGTTGCGTTATCGTGATAGACGGTCACTGAAGAGGATTGTAGCGAAAAATAAGAGGAGAAGAACTGCAAAGGTTACTGCAGAAATGAATGTCACACCGGTGAACCCTGTCAGCACCGAACCAACGCGAGGGAGCTCAGGAAGCTAGAAACCTAAGGACGCGTTGGAATTGCAGAACCACACATGAATAATTCAAATGTCCATAAAAGGACAACATGGTGCTCAAACCATAAAACCTGCACAATGGATCAATGGGAGAAAGTCATTTGGCTGGATGTGTCTTGTTTCACACCGTTTCCAACTTCTGGCCGATTTTATGTCCCAGGAGTAAAACGTGGGGGGAGTGCGACGACGATTTGGGTCACGGTGTCGTGGTACTGCATGGGCGCCGTGGTTATTCTTCAAGGTCGCATTACTACCACGGATAATGTAACCATTTTGACTGATCAAGCCCATCCTGTGGGACAATGTTTCTTCCCGAGTGGTGAAGCTGCGTCCCAAGATAATAGGGCCACTACTCACACAGCTCGCATCGTCCAGGTATGATTTTGTGAGCACAAGGATAAATTGCTGTACCTCCTCTGGCCAGCACAACCCCCATGTCTAAATATTACTGCGCTTTTTTGGAGAGAAGAGCGCATGATCGCTATCCAGCTCTATCCTCGTTGCCTGAACTTGTCAGTACTTCGCAGGAACGGAAGTGTTAAGATTTCATCGAAAAGCGTAATTCACTTGTATTTATGCGTCTCGATACGATTAGAATTTTTCTTAATGGCATATGGTTTCCTACACAGTTTTAGGTATCTTAATGTGTTTATGGTGTTTCCACATTTCCAGAAATGTACCCGTTATACACATGTAAGTACTCAATCCCCAGCACATGGAGTTCCCTTCGTGATGTTTGGATGCTGTGAGGTCACAATCGTTCTCAGTTTTGGTTACGGGTAATAACTTGATACCAGTGCCTGTGAGTTTAATTTATTCACCAAAGCACTGAAGATAATCACCATGTGATTGAAAATCGATTTTGCTATCAATAAACCAGCAATATTACGACCAATGCTGACCTTCCTTTTAATTTAACATATATGGTCGTTCTGCAAACAGCACTCCATGGGGTCGCCAATCAATAAGATTACTCAGTACACACTTTCATCTGTATTGTGACTTAGCGGATGATGTTTTCCCGTCTACCCTGTACACAGAGTAAGTCTTTGATGCAGAGCCTCTTGAAACACCAAACACTTCGCGTAGGTGGGTACGGAAGCACCCACCCTACGAGCAGCGAGGATTTGCTTAGATTAAAATGGTTCAAATGGCTCTGAGTACTATGGGACTTAACATCTGCCGCCATCAGTCCACTAGAACTTAGAACTACTTAAACCTAACTAACCTAAGGACCTTACACACAACCATGCCCGAGGCAGGATTCGAACCTGCGACCGTAGCGGTCGCGCGATGCCAGACTGAAGCGTCTAGAACCCCTCGGCCACGGCGGCCGGCTTCTTAGATTCGAACTCACTTAGTTTCGACATAATGCACTTGTAAGTACACCACACCTTCTGACCACGACTAATAATGGTAAGGAACGCTGATATTCAGATTGCAAGGCATTAAGTGATATTATTCAAAATGGCAGTCACAATCGCATTATTTATTGTGTCGCCAACCGGTTTCAACCCGCGATGGGGTCATCTTCAGGGCAATATACACCAGTTGGTCGCTCGCTGGAGCCGTCACCCTGCCTGTGCACGGTTGGTGACTGGTACAGGCAGAGTGACGACTTCAGCGAGCGACCAACTGGTGTAAATTGCGCTGAAGATGATCCCATCGCGGGTGAAACCGGTTGGCAGCAAAATAAACAATGCGATTGTGACTGTCATTTTGAATAATGGATTATAAGAAAACCAACCGCTGTTATTTCCACACGACTATGTTGTCTAAAAATTACGTGATATGTACATTCTTTCTAGCAGTTTATATTGAATTTTAAAGGCTTCAGATTATGTTTCTAGAACTTGTTGCTATATTTAGTTCGTTGCATTTCTTACTCTTACGAATTATGTTTGTAAATACGGACGTTCAATTCATATTTTACCCAAATAATTGAGATATGATTGTAGTACAGGCAGCAGTGGCTAAAAAGGTTGAAAGAATAATGGTTTGACACTAATAAAAGGAGCCGAGTCGAAAAAAATTGATGACGTCACCCTCTGATTCAGCTACACCAGGGGTCTCCAAACGTTTTAGTCCGCGGGCCACATTGACTCCTCCACGAAGTCATAAGGGCCAAGATCTACCTAGTGGGATTAAAGCACCCTAGCTCTCCATGATCACCGTAATGTAAGGCTAAGGGAAAGATGAAATCGCAAAAATCTAAGGTTGTGGGAAAAGCTAGCACTGATTTAATTACATAATTTTGATTGGTGGACGTACTTGACCGAAATTCTGACGTACTTTGTTCTGGCGAATTTCACCGACAAAAAGGTATGGTTCAAATGGTTCAAATGCCTCTGAGCACTATGGGACTCAACTGCTGTGGTCATCAGTCCCCTAGAACTTAGAACTACTTAAACCTAACTAACCTGCGACCGTAGCAACAGCGCGGCTCCGGACTGGAGCGCCTAGAACCGCACGGCCACCACGGCCGGCGACAAAAAAGTATGTCACTGCACATTATTCACGAAAACGTCTTGTAAAATTAACGAAATCTCAAAATCATTGTTAGCAACCCTATTACTGCAAGACGTAACAGAGGTAGAGTATGTCAACGCATTGTTATTTCAAGCGGCGCAACAATAAGTTTAGTTACGTAGTCTTGTAGCGATTAGCAGAGCCAGAGCATATATTTGATAGTTCTGTTGCGTGATTGTGTCTATGTTGCGAATGTCTCACGAGCTTTTTAGTGTTTTATGCGCTGTACTAGTAGATGAGACGACGAAGTGTGGGACGATTCAAAGTTTGAATTCGAAGAGCCAAAGAAAATCCGAAAATCGAAATACGTATAGCACGACTTGAGTATTTTTTCACTGTATTTTTTAGTGGAACTACAGTGTAATTGTATTTAATTTAGTAATTAAAGTACCTTAAAAATAAATTCATTGCATTTTGTTTAGGCAGACTACTCCTTAGATTTATTAATATTAAATAGCACTATTTTATTTTCAGGTTACAATTTTTTTTGAAGTTTTGTACAAATATGGAAAAGAAACGAAAGCTTGACAGTGAATGTATTTTAAAGAGCAGTGGGGATGTCAATATTTCGTGGTGGTGTCAAGCAACAAACCAATGTGTATTATTTGCAATGAAGCAATATCAGTCTTCAAAGAATACAATATAAAACGTCATTATGAGACTAAGCACTCTCAGAATTACTCCAAGTTTACAGGATGCGAACGATTATAAATGTATGAGTCTCTGAAACGCCAGCTAAAAACCCAGCAGACGCTGTTTAAGAAAGTAAATGCTGAACAATCTCCAGCAATTCGTGCTTCTTTTCGTGTGGCTCATTTAGTAGCGAAACAGTGTAAGCCATTTACCGACGGTGAATTAAGAACTGCATTATTGCAACAGCAGAAGAAATGAGTCCAGAAAAAGTTAATTTATTTAAAAACATAAGTTTGTCGGCAAACACTGTGGCTCGAAGAATAGATGGCTCTGAGCACTATGGGACTTAATTTCTAAGGTCATCAGTCCCCTAGAACTTAGAACTACTTAAACCTAACCAACCGAAGGACATCACAAACATCCATGCCCGAGGGCGGATTCTAACCTGCGACCGTAGCGGTCGCGCGGTTCCAGACTGTAGCGCCTAGAACCGCTCGGCCATCGCGGCCGGCGCAGAAGATTAGATGACATTGCACAAAATATATCAGCACAACTGTGTGACCAAAATCAACACTTAGACTGGTTCTCTTTGGCCGTGGATGAGTCAACAGATGTATCAGATACAGCTCAAGTACTACATTTTATTCGAGGGATTGACAAAAATTATGAAGTGTATGAAGAGCTCCTCGATGTTCACAGTATTCAAGGGGCGACCACTGGCGAAGATATTTTTAAAGGAGTTGAAAGGGCAGTTCAGAAAAACAATCTTCAGTGGAAGAAATTAAAATGTATTACAACTAATGGTGGCAAAAACATGTGTGGGAAAAATGAAAGTGTTGTTGTTCTCCTTTCTAAGGCCGTAGAAAATGACGGTGGCTCAGAACTATTAGAAGTGCATTGTATTATTCACCAACAGTCTTTGTGTGGAAAACATTTAGATATCTCAGAAGTTTTAAAGCCAGTTATTTCAGTTGTTAAATATATCAGATCCCATGCACTCAGTCATCGCCTGTTTCGCGTGTTTCTTGAAGATATTGAGGAAAGCGACTTGCCATATTATACTGCAGTGCGCTGGCTTAGCTGCGGTAAAGTTCTGGCCCGTTTTTTTGAACTCCGAACAGTAACTGAAGTTTTTTTGAACGAAAGGAATTGCCCTCTGGCTGAGTTACGGAACGGTGAGTGGTTATGGAAGCTAGCATTTTATACAGACTTAACTAAACATATGAATGACCTTAATTTAAAATTGCAAGGTGAAAACCAGCTTCTGCCTGATTTATACACGCATCTTGAGTCCTTTCGACAAAAGATTGCTTTGTTTCAATCTAAGGTGAACAAAGTATGCTTCACGCAATTTAATACATGCCAAACATTCAGTCAGCAAACTGAGATTCAGTTTCCTGTAACTTTCGCAGTTGAAGCTTTGGGCGCTTTAAAAATTAATTTTGAATCACGTTTTTCAGATATCGATGCAAATTCAAACGATATCAAGATATTTCAAAATCCCTTAGACGTCGATATAGAAGCGTTACCCGCAGAACTTCAGTTTGAAGTTATTGATTTGCAATGTAGTGACTTTTTTAAAGAAAAAGATTCAAAGTCAACATTACTGGAATTTTATAAGTGTCTTCCATCCACACAGTTTCCAAATTTATATAAATTTGCCCGTGGCTTTTTTTCCGCTTTTTGCACTGCTTATTTGTGTGAAAAAACCTTCTCCAAAATGAAACATGCAAAAAGTATTTACAGATCAAAATTAAGTGATTAGCATTTGAAGTCGCTGATGATTATCTCTGCCAGTAAACTTGACCCACAACTGGAGGTAATTATGAATGGTTAGTTACAGCTACATAAAAGTCAGTAATTATCACTAAGATGTTAAATTTATTTACGTGAATACTCTAACACTGTGAGTTTTCAAGATATAAATTAATTACAGTTATTTTTATACATCAGTTACAACTAAAATATCCAATATCATTATGTTCACCAGGTATTGTATTTTCTTTAAATTGTCTTTAAATAAAAATATTTTATACGATTTACTTGCTATGTGTATTTTACAACGTAATGAAAAGAAAGTGAAACCTCGCTTAAGAAGCATCTTCCATGATGATTGATTACTAAGGCTAGTCGCCGAAGTGCACCAGACTCGTGAGTAGAATAAAATGCAAAGAATATTTTTACTTAAAATGTTTTCACCAAACTAGTCCGTTCGTTATTTTTTCACTATCGCGCGGAGAATGGTCTGTCTGTTTATTGTGGATAGCCACAGGTTGAACCATGACCTTCCGCTTTGTTAAGATAGAGCTCCGACAATGTCGCGGTGTATTGGTCGCGATAGGCGTCGAAACTCAATTGTTGGCAGCATAGGTACCACCTCAAATATTTGGCGGGCCGGATACCGGGGATGTCTGGCCAGCGGGCCGTAGTTTGGAGACACCAGAGCTACACTATTCAACGTTCTGAAAGGCGCCTGCGACAGAGTTTACAGCCATGCGCCCCTTACCCTTACGCTGCCCAGTCAGCAGCAACACTGGAAAAGAAACAATTACAGTGTTTGCCACAGACACAAACGCGCATCTGCCGAGTTCAGATGAGCTTGGTAAGCGCGGCCACTACTTGGAAACAAATTGCTGCTCTCCGACGGAAGTGAATACCGATGAGGAGTTGCAAAAAAAACAGAGAAAAAGAGAACAGGAAGGAATTCTGTTTTGTGTCCATGTACTGTTCTCGGCACGAACTACACGTTCTAGAACTGCAGTCGGACTCGGTGTAAATTTCAAGGCGTACAGCTGGACGAGCACGCAGTGTGTGCGTGTGTGTGTGTGTGTGTGTGTGTGTGTGTGTGTGTAGTTCTGCCGCAAAGGAGCGCCGGCGGCCGCGGCGCCATATACGATACGCTTTGGGGCGGTGCTGCGCAGCGCAGCTTCCGCGTCGCCGAACGCAGTCGCTGCAAAACACGGATTCGCCGCAGGTGCGCATAGAGCAGGTCATTTGGATTCGCCGAGTGATGCCTCGCCTTCAGTCCGCGCCGACCGAAGCAGACTAGAGGCGTGAGAGCCCGACCCATGCCCAGTTCCTGCAGGCAATTCCGGAGGAGGGCGTAAAAGGCAATCAGCGCGTTCGGATGTAAAGGCTGCAGCAGCCACCGCTACAACTGGCCGCATGGGGAACAACTTGCTCCCTTCGGAAATGAGTGCTTCCACCCGCTTTGTTTTTCTAAATACACTGCCTGATTAAAAAAAAAAAGCAAAGCATCGAGAAGACGCGGTCGGATTTCATACACGTTGACATTGTCAGCGGGTGCGTATATTATTAAATGTGCCAAACTATGTGATAGGCAGAACGGCCACCATAATTCATTAGCAATGTTCGTGTTCAGAGTTGTTACCAAGCCTAGTAAGGTACTGTATGAAAGTGGCGTGATCAGTGCCAGATCACTGTGAAGGACACGGAAATGAGGAGGACTCGTGTGAGACAATATTTTCAACGCGAGACAAAGTTTGAAACGACCCTCAGTGTGGGTTTCCATTTGGTCGAATTGTGCAACATCCAGATATGTGGGGCGTTCGGATGTGCCACTGACCCAGTGTTGGACTGCGTGGGAACGTAAGGACAGGTATAGACGCCGTCAAGTTTCGGGTCGATCGCGACTGACAAGCATAAGCAAAGATCGTGAAATCAAGCACCAAGTACATCGTAGCCCTTTCACATCTGCGCCTGTCACCCGAGAACAAGTAATGGACTCCCTGCAACATTTTGTGTCGTCCCGTTCTACAAATTGGAGATTAAAATTAGGAATATACAGTTCCGATCGCACAGTCATTTATTAAAAATGTGACCGTTTTCGGCCTGTACAGGTAATGCACCATCCGGCTGACGATGATGACGCTTGGAACAGCTGCGCTGACCGCAGGCGCAAAACGTAAGTTTTTTACTAATTTTACTTAACTGACAGATCACTGCTTCCCAATAATATTATCTATAGGGGGATTTTTCCCACCGCGTACAAACTCTAGGGATTGATCGACGAGAAGATACGGAACAAAAAAGGTGTTGCGAACTTACGTGCGAAATTGCATTGTTTCCATGCTGCAGACCATCTATTCAGTCATACATTGTTACAGAGACTGCGGCCTAATACGCCCTGTACCATGCAGCCGCAATTACATTATGTGTTGAAAATGGTTTCCGTGTGCCTCAACGCGTGCGTGTATGCGCCATAGCATGTTCTGTCTCACACGTTCACATCTGACAGGCAGTGTCAAAGACAGCGTGAATACGCTGCTCCATTGTGTCGACATCTGGAATGGGCTCTGCATACACAATACTCCGGAGATGGGCCCATAACGAGAAATCGCACGCGTTGAAATCCGGTGAACGAGCAGACCATGCAACTGGACCCTCTCGTCCGAGCCATCGACTAGGGAAGACACGACTGAGATGCGTCCGAACGTTAAGAGCAAAGTGAGCTGGAGCACCATCATGTAGCAGCCACATAACTCTTAGAATCATCAGTGGCACTTCTTCCACCACGAGAGGCAAAGTCACCCGCAAGAAACGCCGATAGCACCGATCTTTTAGGCGACGTGGAAGGAAGACTGGTTCCAAAATACGATCGCCAACTACCCCAGCCCACACATTTCGGCAGCACCGATGCTGATGATTCGCTGTCACCATACGATGCGGGTTCTGCGTACTACGCAAGGATGACTGTTATGAAAGTTGAAGGTACCACTCCGCTTGAAGTTGGTCTCATCTGTGAATAGAATGGATGACCCAAATCCTGAAATCGTGGTATCCTAGTGAAGAACCAGTGACAAAGCTGCTACTGATGTGGGAAGTCTATCGCTAGTAAGCCGTTCACACGCTGTAAGTGATAAGAGTAATAACAATTGTCGTGGAGAATGTTCCGCACGGTCGTCTGGCTTATGCTGTATTAGTGCGCTAACTGCCTCGTACTGACGCAGCGGTCATCTTTCAAGTCAAATTTTCCTCCAAGTCTGGTGGCCGAACATTTCGGGTACGTCCGCTTCCTGAAACAACCCTGTCTCAGACAAACGACGAAACGCTGTTGCAACGATTGGATACTGTGATTGTTATCGGTGGAGGTAGGTCTCCTGATACAACCTAGCCGTCCGCCGCCTTTACCCCTTTGCCTTTCCGTAAGTAAACACTACGTTGGCAAGCTCTCGATTCGAATACGGAACCGTCGTGTACAACGCTGTATGTCTACTGCAAGGTAAGTCAGCAAGAGAAGTGAATCCGACACAACACTGCGTATTACTGTGGCATTAGAGGGCACTAGGGCAAGACGTATGAGGAACAGCACCACCCTCTAGGAGGAAACCATCCATATTATAACTGTGGCTACATCTTACGGCGCGTATTACCGCAGTCTCTGTAACAAAGCATCATTCAATAATTGGTCTCTAGCATGGAAACTATGCATTTCCGGACATGTTCATTAGTCCTTTCTTGTTCCGTATCCTCTCATCGATCAATCCCTAGAGGCTGTACACCGTGGGGAAAAATCACCCTGTATAAACGGAGACTACTAGTAGCTGCACTCGAAAATTACCGGCCCGTGTGTATGCTGCCGTTAGCACCACAGCACCGACGATTGATTCAATGGATTGGAAGTAACAGCCAATCCGCTGCAAAATACAGATTTATTAAAACTTGACCATGGTTTCAACAGTTTGCGTTTGGAGTGGTGCCGTGGCTGGAATGCATGGGCTGCTATTTACTGAGGCCCCCACCGAGTTTAAGCGATGAATCACGGTTCTTCACAATCCTGAATAACGATCATCGGCAAGTAAGGCGGCAACCTAGGGAGACGTGCCTCTATTCCAATGTTTTCGAGAGGCACAGCGGTGTTACTCCCGACGTCATGGTGCGGGGAGCCATCGGGTATGACTTCACGTCTTGGCTGGCAGTGATTGCGAGAACGCGGATCGCACAAAATTAGTCGCCGACATCCTGCGTCGTTATTTGTTTTCTCTCAGGCGTCAGTATCACGGTTCTATTTTTCAACTGGCCGATTCTCGTCCACACGTGGCAGATGTCTCTATGAACTGTTTGCCTAATGCTGAGGTACGCCTGTAGCCAGCAAGGCCCTCAGACTTGTCCTCGACAGAACATCTGTGGCACGAGCTGAGACGCCAACTCCATCTCGGTATCAAGGACACCATATCGCTGATATAACATCACATACCCATCAGACCGTGAAGTTTCCTTTGGTTTCACCCCATCCTCCACCCATCCAGAGCGCTTCACTTTACTATGTCAGGCAGTGTAGTTCGTATTTCAGATCACATAGAGAGAATCCCCGTACTGAAATGGAATATTGAAGTAAAGTTCCTAAAGGAGTCCTGGATCATTGTGGACTGTTGTGAATGAAGTATATGTCGCTTAATATATACTTTTTTCTTTATGTTTGGCATCTAGGTAGGAATATCCCGCCCTGTGCAACTGAATGTCAATTTGTCCTTAACCCAACATGTTTATTCTAATCACACCAGACAGTATCAGTTGTCTATAATGTCAAGAAGAAATTTTTTGTATGTTAACCTTTTTTTTTCGGAAATGTCTGACACCAGATACCATTCTGATGCAGCAGCCACTATGAATTATGACCCAAAGGAATTACAGACATTGGCTGTGTGTGTTATTGAATTAAATCAATGGGGAAAGTTGAAAATTTGAGCCAGACTGGGATTCGAAGCCAGATCGCCAGTTATATATATGTGGTGCCTGTTCTTTCGGACATACCAGAAAGAACAGGCACCACATGTATATAATTAAGGCAAGGACGGCCAATGATCTCTTCAGTGCAGATGCACAACACGTTCGAACACATAGAAATCGACGAAATGCTGCGAGTCATGAGGATAATGGGCGAGGGGCGTTACATTCACAGTGTGCGAGTAAGTTGAGAATCTGGGTTTGATGAGTGGCGTGCTGGGATGGTCCATGCAGTGGCAGTTACCGCTGTGTTCGCGTGGCACAGTGGTCAGCGCATCTGCCTAGTAAGATGGAGCCCTGAGTTCGAATCCTGGTCCGGCACAAATTTTCAACTTTACCCACTGAATTATCCTAGACTTGGAATACTTCCGCAAGAAACACACGAGCATGTTGTTCATCCTCTATATTTAAGAATTCAACAATAATGGTCTTCGTTGACCGCCACAAACAAATAACATACTTTATAATAGTTCCTAACAGAAAAGTAAGTTCACAACTAAGCCCAAGCACTTGGAACAAAAGTCTTGGTTGAGGCAACAACGCATTGAAAGCTTCTGCAGTCACAGTTCGTTCTCCATTAGTTTCACAGCCAAATGTCTAATTCCTCGCTATCCTTAAGCGGAGAGCATTGTAACAGACTGACACGTAAGTAACGATCTGTAGAAGTTTGCAGTTTCTATCATCTTGCCAAATGAGTCTGACAGAATACCAACAGTCCCACGAGCACGCTGCTGAGGTCCCTTGGCGACGAAGGCGGTGTGCTGTCGAGGCGGTAATGGATCAGGAGCAAACTTCTCTTGGCTGTCTGATCGGCACGGGCGTGGCCTAAATAATCGCATGGCGGAGGCATACTTCCTCCTGATTGGCCGCAAAAGGTTTATGTCAGGAGCGATTAATCTTGCTGATTTACACGCCCTCTGTGCTTTTATCCGGTGTACTCGATGGCCCTCTGCAGGTCGCGCTGCAAAATGGCGGAGCCGCAAAGTTGCGCAGTCGCAGGGGCTGAGCTGGCAACCAATCTGACGGTAGTGTGTTGCAGTATGTCGTCTGTGCCTGACGTGTTTTGCGACACGCCACCCGTTGATTTAAATTAGTTTCCACTTGTAGTTAATGCATGTAATCCTTTTGTGAAAATATTGTAACTATACATATTTCGTTAGGAGATTTATAGTGTGTTTCTAGCAAAATGAAAGTAAATTATAAATCAACCATATGTTATTTTGTAAATAGGTACCTTAAATGTGCTGCCAGGGAACACCACATATCTCTTAACAAAAGATTATAATAAATAATTTTCTCTTAACTGTAGACCACTGGTGATGTCTTATATGAACAAGCGTAAAACATGTGGTACAAAAAAAGTAAACATTGAATTGCAAAAGATGTAATTTTTCCTACCCATCAATTACAATTAAATGAAGTAGCATTGTAACCTCCCCACAAAAATTTAAAAAGACAGAAATATAAAATGAATAGGAGCCAAGTGTAACCTCCCTGCAATGAAATGTACTGACAAAGGCAACAAAAATGTGAAATTCGCAATCTGGCTCTGGTGTAAGCTCCCACAAAAATAATGAAAAACAATTCAGTGCTAATGAAATTCAATTAAACCGAAATATCGGTCTTTGGCCCTGTGCAAAAATCAGAATTAAATTCTTACCTCATTGTAACTGCTAGTCAAATTTCTGCTCTTATTCTTGCGCACGGCTTGGAGGAACTGCATTGCAAAGAATAATATTCCTTTTTTTTTATTATTTAACTGAAATTTCTCTTTAACGGAAGTGGAATGAAATGGGAAGTGCAATAAAAATAAATTTTTTTTGTAAAATTGCTTTTGAAATCAAAATTATTATTGGGGCACTTGTTGGAAATTAATTGCAATAAATAAACTTTACATTATCTGATGATTACCTTAATTAACAATATACCTCGATCAGCCTCTTGACCAGAATGCCGACAGCCTACATCACACAACCGCACTGGGCTGCTACCACTGACCGACCGCTCTGCATGACGACTACTAGCGTACTGCACTACAACTGCTAGCGTACTGGACGCCACTGAACAGAGCTACAGACTCGCAACGACTACTGACAGAGTACTGCACGCAACTAAACAGAGCTACTGACTGAGAGCCGCTCGCAACACTCGCGCGGTCAAGCGCATACTCTCTGGTCAGAGACGCTGCAATACCTCGCCATCGCTGCTACGTTACATACGTGTTTCATAACCCTCCACTGGGGGGGGCAAAAATTTGGCAGCGATGGTGAGTCATTTGGACTTGCCAATGGCGGCAAAATTTTTCTTTAATTAATAAACTTCTACAATTTACAGAATATTTAGATGTAGTACATGAATTAAATGTTGTGCACACGCACTAAGTACAAAATATATCAGACAAAGACAAAATATGAGTACAAAACATAGTAGCAAATCAGAAAAATGTATATACAAATTATTTGACAGAAAACAAAGTGCACAGGCACTGAAAAAATTCTTTAGCATAAACAGAATGAATAAACAGAATGGCAAAAAATATTATGTTGACAAGTGGCATGAGTGCACATGCACTGCAGTTGAGAACATATCAGTAAATGATAAAATGTATATACAATTAGTAACAAATGACATAAGTGCATACGCATTGAAGTATTGAATATACAGAATAGTACAAATCATATTGAAAAATGAGAAAAGTGCACAGGCACTGAAGTTCAGTAGAAAACATATTAACACCTAACAGAAGTGCACATGCACTGTATTTCAGAATATATCATTAAAATAAAAAAATGTATATACAATATAAAAGACAAGAGTGCACATGTACTGTACCTCAGAACAAATCGAGAAAAAAAAATGTCTTTAGCATTTTCGCAATAAATAAACATAATGGCAAAACATCATGTCGACCAGTGACATAAGTGTACTCGCACTGGAGTTCAGCGAATCGAAAAAAATGTATAACCCACGAACATAAATGATGTTACCAAAAAAAAATGATTTTCATTATGTGACAAGAATTAGGATAGGAAAGGGAAGGATTGCATCATGGTTGTAGCACTTTAGATTGCACACAGCTGTTCTGAAAGTCCATATCTTTCCACAGAAGTACAACACCAAGTGACACAACTTGAAGTTCTTTTCCCATCAAAATTTATCAGTGTAGCCAAGACACTGAATTGTCGTAATAATATTCCATGTTTTCATTTTGGCAGTACATTAGGTACACCAAACAGTGGGACCATAATAACGTCTTCGTCGCTCACGGTGGTGGACAGCATGTCGTGTCAACACCACGCTCTTACAAAGCACATCAACGTAGAATTAGTGCAAAACCAAAGATAGTGCTCCATGATCACTAGGATAAACAGGACAAATGGACATTGCAGTAATCCAGGGTAGTTAGCTCATGAGGTGAAGGACATTAAGTCACATAATATTGACAATTACAGTGTTCATTAGTAGTTTGTGGCATTCATAGCCCAGTTATTGAACATTTCTGTACCAAGTATGTAGTATTACAGAAAAATGTTCATGAATTGTTTTACATAGAATCAGTAGCCTTCTTTTCTTAGCTACAAAGCATTATGAAATAATCGCATTCTTTTCCAGTAACAAAGTATGGCATAGTTAATTAATCATTTGTCATTTCAATATAGTAAGAATCATTAGCCTTCTCCTAATTACAAAGCATTATTAAACAATCGCATTCATTTCCAATTACAAAGCATAGCATAATTAATTAATCATGTCATTCCAATAGTAATAATCATTAGCTTTTTCCCAATTACAAAGCATTATGAAACAATAGCATAGTTAATTAATTATGTGTCATTCCAATCTAGTAAGAATCATTAGCCTTCTTCTAATTACAAAGCATTATGAAACAATCACATTCTTTTCCAGTTACAAAGTATAGCATAGTTAATTAATTATGTGTCATTCCAATAGTAATAATCATTAGCCTTTTCCTAATTACAAAGCACTATTAAACAATCACATTCTTTTCCAGTTACAAAGTATAGCATTGAAAACAAGAGTTAATTAATGGCATAATTAATAACATATTCATGGAGTGACATTAATTATTGGCACTCAGTGGCCAGCAAGTATTGAATAGAATAAAACATAGTTCATCATTCACTATTATTCAGATCATTACAAAGTCATTATTAAAAATCAGTTAATTACAGTCAAAGCATTAATAATCACGGGCATTTTAAATAGTCTCATTACAATAAACAGTGGCAGTTATTAGCCAGTTACTAAGCATTATTTTATACATATATATTTTTTTGTCTCATTAAGAAGTCATTACTCAAGTGACATACTATTCAAAGTTGATCAGTATTATTCAGAATTATCATAAACTAGTGACATTATGTGGGACTGGCAATACTTTTTTTTTTGTTAGCAATGCATTGCGTTGGGATCGATAATTAATTGCTGAGGCATAACACTATTTGTTTTTGACCTATTGCTGCAAATGAGGATAGGTAACGTCATTCGTCATGAGTCAGCTGTAGCAAGGTTATGCAACAAGGCAGTATATGTGATCACATTTATAAATGATAAACACAAATGGGTAAAAAATAAAAATGCAAGTACTAGAACAGGTATAATAAGTAACAGGTTTAGTAAGTATCATGAAAAGCTGCTCCTGGAAAAAATACAAAATGGATTATTGACCTGAAAGAAGAAACGCACACTATGCTGAAAAGTAGTGAACTTCGAATTAACAGGTAGTGAAATGTGTATAAAAATGTGTTCCATAGCTGTCCTTTCCAAAACTTTCCGTCATCCTACTATGCAATTTAACACGTGCTGTCAAAACAAACTGCAACAAATACTTAAATAACTACGTAGCATAAATACATAACTTCAACATTATCTTCATCTGTAAAGAAAACTTCATTATCCATATCATCATACCTTCACTATTATCATCACCTGTAAAGAAAAACTTCATTATTCATAACAGCATATCCTTCATCATTATTCATCAGCATTCATTATCATCTGCAAAAATCACTTCATTACTCATTATACAACTATCCCTTATCTCTAGCATATTTCATCACTAAAAACTAAGATGTGTAGTTCTGTCTGACAGCCTGCATCAATTACCTTGTATTCTGAAAGAAAAAATTAGTTAAGACTGCTATTCTACGATGAGTATAGTATATTCTTGTTAATGCTTGTTAATCCTGATCCATTTACTCTTCCCCATAAAGTTATTGCATCTTCTTTCGTTTATTCCGTAGGTGAAATTCCCATTTCTGTTGAATTTATTTCTTACAATCATCATTTCTTCCCGAAATTGATGAACAAGGATTAATGTCTTGCATTTAAATCATATACCCACTAGATAATGACAGGTTTACGGTGACATAATTAACCATACAGCATAACATGACAGAAAACGTAATATGTCCAAGACATTGACAGTGTTCAAAGCCAAAATGTACGGAGAATATCACAATGCAGCAGCAAAAAATGTAAAACAGTCACGATCTTGAGGTGTCATAGGGCAAAAAAAATGTCAAAGTCAACTGGTGTGTTATATCTTCACTATTTCACAGTACATACAAACAAAACTGGAATACAATCATATACACAAAAAAAAATGGAAAATGTGCACGGTCTGATGTGTAACGACAAGAAAAGCGACCTGCTAACCTTACCTTGCCGGGCACTTGCCAAGAAAAAATACGATAATCATCAGTAATTAGTCAGGTGAAATAACTGCATTAGTAAATGACATCATAGTGTGTTGAATCATAAAGTGTCTTCATTCAATAAACGATTTAATGTTTGAGATATGGTGGTTGCCTTTCGATTTTCTGGTTCTCAAAGTTTCGACGTGTACAACATTGGGGTGAGGGATGCTGCGAATCCGATATGGACCTGCGTATAGAAGTTCAAATTTACTGCGCTTACCTTTTAATTTGCTGGATAAATAGTGTGTACGTACTAATATTTTCTGTCCAACGTGAAAGTCTCGGCGTCTACAAACCTGTTTTTGCTGTCTTCTCCGGCGCTCTGCGGCACGTTTGATGTTGTTCAGCGCAATGTCAATTATTTCGTGGTGTCTTAGTCGACGACATTTGGGGAAGTTTACTAATTCTTTAATTTTGTTTGGTGGTTCAACGTTTTTCAGTATAACAGACGGAGATAGCATAGTGGATTCATTTGGAATGGAATTAATTACGTCTTGGAATGAGAGTGCGTGTGTATCCCAATCAATATGTCGTTTCTGGCAGTATATTCGGCACAGCTTACCAATTTCTTTCATTAATCTTTCACAGGGGTTCGAAGAAGCATGGTACTTGGATATATAAATCGGAGAAATGTTTCTGGTTCGTAACATGCGTGTCCATACGCTACTACGAAATTGAGATCCATTGTCAGAAATTACTTTCATCACATGCCCTACATGAAATAGAAAATGTTTTACAAATGCTTTCGAAACAGTTTTAGCAGTAGCTTTGCGTAACGGAGTGAAAGTGACAAATTTTGAAGTGAGCTCAACAGCGACAAAGATGTAGCAAAAACCTCTATTAGTTCTGGGAATCGGACCAAAAATATCTACAGCGGCCATGTGTCTTAATTTAACAGGTACAATGGGATATAAAGGAGGAATATGTGAAGTGGTGTCTGATTTAGCTTTCTGGCAAATTTTACAAGACGCTAAAACTCGTCGTATACGTTTCTCCATGTTGGCAAAATAACAGTTCTGTCTCAGTATAAGAAAACATTTTCGTGTTCCGTAATGTGCGTAACTTAAATGAGTGTACCAAATTAATTTGTTAACCAGTTCGTCAGGAATGCATAATAACCAATTGTTGCTGTCAGGATGAGAGCGGCGAAACAGAATGTCATTGCGTACAGTGTAGTGGTTTCTAATCGTAACATTATTCCTATCTTGCCAAAGGTGTTTAATTTCTTTCCACACATTGTCTTTATTTTGCTCTTGTGCTATGTTCTGTAATGACGATGAAATAAAGTTTTCATATGCAACTTGCTGAATGTACATGACACTGAAATTTGTTTTGCAGAAGTTGGTTGCTACGTCTTGCTGATTGTTGCCGAGAGAACGCGATAGTGCATCTGCTATAACATTTTGTGTGGTGGGAATGTGGACAATCGTAAAATTAAATTCCTGTAAATAAAGTTTCCATCTACTTAACCTGTCGTGAGTAAATTTAGCTGAAAGCAAAAATTGTATCGCTCTGTGGTCTGTGTAGACGGTGGTATGTCTGCCATAAAGAAAATGCCTAAATCTCGTAAAAGCCCATACAACACATAATGTTTCCAATTCTGTAACAGAGTAATTTCGTTCAGCAGGTGACAAAATGCGACTTGCAAATGCGATGTTTTTAATTACTGTTGAACCATCTTCTTCTATTTCCTGGAAAATGTGTACGCCTAAAGCGGTGTTGGAACTGTCGGTAGCAATGGAAAAATTTCTAGTAAGATCTGGGTGCGATAACAGTGGTGCATTCAACAGAGCATGTTTCAAATAACATTCTCGTGAGCAAAATTCTGCGTGTCAAAAGTAATGTTTGCGTTACTGTAATATGCAATCTGTGCTGTATCTGGTTAAATTCTATCGTACGTGCTGTTATTTACGGGAGAATGTTGTGGCATATCCACTATATGAACTGTTCTGTTATTTCTTACTGACGTGTTATGCTATAGATGACACCTATTGTCTGTTTCATTCGTGATAATATGTTGTTGCTGATGTTCTTGCTGCTGAAAAGATCGACTGTTATTAAATGTACGCTGAAAATTGTGATCATTATTATTACGTCTGTCGTAATAGTCATTCATATACGGTGCATCGCGATAGGAATTGAAATAGTGTGTTGTCTGTACGTAGTTATTTCTTTGCTGCCATGCGTTACTATTTGTTGGAGCTGGGACTATACGTGCACGCGGCGAAACATTAAAGTTTGGTTGACCTTGTAGACTGCATTGTTGGTTAGGTATGCTAAGCGGTTGACTTTTATCCTATTGTAGCGAAAAACATCTATTGTTACCAAAAATGCGTTTCTGTTACTTTTAATTTTACACATACTGATGATTACGATTTTATCTGTAATTAAAATTACGGCGGTAGTTGTCATTACGGGAGTGCCTACTGAAAATTGTCACATTCGGTAAAAGTTTGTCACATCGGGTTTTCATTACACGTTTCTTAATACTAGGTAGAGCAATAGTTAAAGAGCAGTTTTGATAGATATAAAGGATAGTAGAAGAAAAGGCAGCAGTGCAGAAAACTAAAGATGAAACAGCACTACTACAGCTCGGGGCCCTATGCTCGCTACGGCACATATTCATTAAAGCGTAATGAATCCCCTGAGGTCTATTACGCACTGCAAATAAATTTTGGCTTTTGCGTTACAGGCAATTGCGGTATAAATTCAAAAGCAAATAGTTGTACCCATGTTAATTCTAGTTTCTTCATTATAGGCAATGCTGATGAAAATACAATAACAATTTGTCGCTTCAGGTTCAAAGCTAGTTTCTCCATTACAGGTAATAGCGGTGAAAGTACAAAAATAAATTGTCGTATACAGTGCAAATCGTGTATCTGTGTTCTGCCATTATTAAATTCCTTAGATTTTTTTACAAATGCAAATTGCTTATTATTAACGCTCTCGTCACTGAATTTGAGAACACGTTCAGGTTTGTGTGAAAGTCTGTTTGTCTGTGTCATTTCGGATTTCCAGTTGCATAGCTTTTCAGATTTTAAGTCGCGTGGCTTTTCGGATTTTACGTCTCGTAGTCTCTGTAAATTGCTCACATTACACGCTCTGCGTGACTCTGATAAATGCTCGCAACGTGGCGGATTCTGTGACGTGTTGGTGACTGAAATAGTCTTTAATTCTGTTACTTTAAAGCTTTCGACATTTTGGTTGTTCTGACGTTCACTTTTATTATTGACTTTCGTATTCAGAGTGTGTGAAACTTCCAGTGACTCGAAATTAAACTCGTCGCGTATCTGTACTGCGTTTTTACGGCATTGTTCAGTGACTGCATTAACTTCGTCTTCATGTGATTCTGTTGTGCCTACACGTGTGCTATTTAATTCTTGTGCAACAGTGCCAACCTTTTCATTACTGTTATTAGCACAAGTCTTAGTATTCACACGTAATTGTTCTTTAATGTCCTGACATTGCACGGTAACAGCTGTAATCTGCTCACTAACTTGTTTGTTCTGTTCTTTAAGGTCGTCTTGTTTTTCGTTTGTGAGTTCGAAACTTTTATCAATTGTTTCTCTAAGTTGTTTGAAATGGTTGTCGAAACTTTCATCAAGTTGTTGTTTGAGTTTTTCGTTATCTTGTTTGATCTGTTCACTCTGTTGTCTGACCTGTTCACTAAGTTGTTTGAGATTTTCGTTCTGTTGTTTGGAATTGTTATCTAGTTGTTTGATAACTACACTAAGTTGTTTGTAATTGTTCTCCATTTTCTCACTATGTTGTTGTAACAATCTTCTCATAATTTGTTCAAAGCCAAAGTTAGCGTTTATACTCTCTGCGCTGTTTAGTGGTGGATCTGGAACTCTCTCGCTTACTGTAACCATTTGGTTATTCTGAGATTTAGAAAAAGGTTTGTCAGTCGGATGTACACTGTCAGACATTATTTCGGAATTAAATAAATCCGTCGTACTTTGTGTATCCTGTTCATTTTCATTAGACAAATTTGTCTGTACGATACTTGAATTTTCCAAATCGGGTGTGTTAAGCTGGGCAGCGCCCATTACAATAGAGCGTTCTGCGTCATCAATGGTCGTCAAATTAACAGACGAGACAATTGAGTTCGTTTGTTCATCATTAAGATAAAAGTCATCATTAATGGTTGGAATGCATTGATTGTCAGTGAACGCAGGATTGTCATCATTACTCTGCGTGTCACAATTATTATCAGTCACGTTGTTTAAGTCGGTAATTTCATTCAAAATACCTCGCGATACACTATTCACAGTCTTTCGCGGCATTTTTACAATAGTCACAATTTTTCACAAAATAAATAAGCACAATGCAAAAGCAACACACAAATACAACAGAGCAACGAATTGCCGTTGACCTGTAGAAAGAAATTCACAAGTTAATAAAAGCGTAGCGCCAAATCCTAATTATATCTAAGCAAATAAGAGCAGATATCTGACTGTTGTTCAAAAGACTCTCAACGAAATACGATCCTGGACTGGGTGTCGCCAAGTGTAACCTCCCCACAAAAATTTAAAAAGACAGAAATATAAAATGAATAGGAGCCAAGTGTAACCTCCCTGCAATGAAATGTACTGACAAAGGCAACAAAAATGTGAAATTCGCAATCTGACTCTGGTGTAAGCTCCCACAAAAATAATGAAAAACAATTCAGGGCTAATGAAATTCAATTAAACCGAAATATCGGTCTTTGGCCCTGTGCAAAAATCAGAATTAAATTCTTACCTCATTGTAACTGCTAGTCAAATTTCTGCTCTTATTCTTGCGCACGGCTTGGAGGAACTGCATTGCAAATAATAATATTCCTTTTTTTTATTATTTAACTGAAATTTCTCTTTAACGGAAGTGGAATGAAATGGGAAGTGCAATAAAAATAAATTTTTTTTTGTAAAATTGCTTTTGAAATCAAAATTATTATTGGGGCACTTGTTGGAAATTAATTGCAATAAATAAACTTTACATTATCTGATGATTACCTTAATTAACAATATACCTCGATCAGCCTCTTGACCAGAATGCCGACAGCCTACATCACACAACCACACTGGGCTGCTACCACTGACCGACCGCTCTGCATGACGACTACTAGCGTACTGCACTACAACTGCTAGGATACTGGACGCCACTGAACAGAGCTACAGACTCGCAACGACTACTGACAGAGTACTGCACGCAACTAAACAGAGCTACTGACTGAGAGCCGCTCGCAACACTCGCGCGGTCAAGCGCATGCTCTCTGGTCAGAGACGCTGCAATGCCTCGCCATCGCTGCTACGTTACATACGTGTTTCAGCATCTGAGAAAGAATGATTGCAAAGGTTAACAATATTTTCATTTGTTACGACGGTTCGGCTACTACTGTCATCGGACCGTATTGTATAACTTCTGAAACGAATGTTTCGTTGCCACTGATTGTGGATGTATAAGTTTTGATCTGAAACGATAACAGCGGAAACGTCGTACCAAATGAAAGTTTATTAGTTAGTCTACACGGGTATATTCGTTAAAAAATACTCCCTTAGTACATTCGAAATCAGCGTACTTTTTGTGAAGAAATTTCAAGCAGTCTTAAGCGTATTATGTGAAATGTGTTTTTATAGGATCATAAAAATCGATAAAAGTATACGCTATCCACGGCATCTCTTTCCTATTCCTATTATTATGGATTCATATGTGATTAATGTTCGTGCACTGTAGCACTGTGACTGCGTTGCTACAGGTTACTATGGATGTAAGTTGAAATGAGAGGAAACACAGTTTCTGTACGTGGTCAATGCCTCCCCAATGATGCCAAAGGTTTTCCCTACCTTAATGTGTGCATCTGAAGAACGGATAGCTATGAGTGACATACATCTGCGTGTTACACTCTGTAGAAGTTTGAGACATACCGCGATATATCGCCGAGACACTCTGGTATAAGAGTTGTGCTTCACCGTCTCTCATCAACAGCCTAGATATTTTGAAAATTTCTTTTACCATCACCGTTGAAGCGAAGCGGCGTTTTTCCTGGAACGAACGTCCTAGACGTACTAAAGTTGAGGATTAATCAAAAATTAAATTAGAAGAAACGGCGCACAGATGAATAACATTTTTACTTTTGTTTTAGGAGATTATTGCACTAGACGCCCAATATACAGAAGCGGGACTGAAATATCCGTCTGGTCAGGAAGATTTAGTTTTCACTTTATTTCCTCAAATCAGTTAAGCAATGCATCGTACCCATTTTCTTCAAAAAGACACCACTGGTTTCGTCCTCTGTTTTTGTTCTATCTGCGCTTGTGTTCTTTCTGTTGAGCTCTCAGAGAAGAACGAGATTCCCTAAGCTTGTTTCTTATTCACTTTTTAACTCTATGTTATATAGCGAAAGTTAATTATATCAATACGGCCCTTTGTCTTCAAAGGTTCCCATTTCTTGCTTTACAATTTCGCTTTCGTCTAGACCTTGAGTACTCACAAAAAACAATTAGGCACACGGGAACCAAGTGTAAATACGTAGATATCAACAGCATTTTGGCTGCGCTGATACTGACCGAATCTGGTTTCTCACCGTTCATCCATGACGCGGTGGGACCTGCAAAGCTCAAGGCCTGCTGGACCTAGGATATCGAATATAAGGATGGTCTGGACGCTGTCAAATGCTTTCACGGTCATGTGAAACCCAGCTCGCGCTATTCGTCCACGAGACTCAGAGGGCCATAGACACGGGTTCACAGGTAGTTGCCGTGTTTCTTGACTTCCGCAAGGCGTTCGATACAGTTCCCCACAGTCGTTTAATGAACAAAGTAAGAGCATATGGACTATCAGACCAAATGTGTGATTGGATTGAGGAGTTCCTAGATAACAGGACGCAGCATGTCATTCTCAATGGAGAGAAGTCTTCCGAAGTAAGAGTGATTTCAGGTGTGCCGCAGGGGAGTGTCATAGGACCGTTGTTATTCACAATATACATAAATGACCTTGTGGATGACATCAGAAGTTCACTGAGGCTTTTTGCAGATGATGCTGTGGTGTATCGAGAGGTTGTAATAATGGAAAATTGTACTGAAATGCAGGAGAATCTGCAGCGAATTGACGCATGGTGCAGGGAATGGCAATTGAATCTCAATGTAGACAAGTGTAATGTGCTGCGAATACACAGAAAGATAGATCCTTTATTATTTAGCTACAAAATAGCAGGTCAGCAACTGGAAGCAGTTAATACCATAAATTATCTGGGAGTACGCATTAGGAGTGATTTAAAATGGAATGATCATATAATGTTGTTCGTCGGTAAAGCAGATGCCAGACTGAGATTCATTGGAAGAATCCTAAGGAAATGAAATCCGAAAACAAAGGAAGTAGGTTACAGTACGCTTGTTCGCCCACTGCTTGAATACTGCTCAGCAGTGTGGGATCCGTACCAGATAGGGTTGAGAGAAGATATAGAGAAGATCCAACGGAGAGCAGCGCGCTTCGTTACAGGATCATTTAGTAATCGCGAAAGCGTTACGGAGATGATAGATAAACTCCAGTGGAAGACTCTGCAGGAGAGACGCTCAGTAGCTCGGTACGGGCTTTTGTCAAAGTTTCGAGAACATACCTTCACCGAAGCAGTATATTGCTCCCTCCTACGTATATCTCGCGAAGAGACCATGAGGATAAAATCAGAGAGATTAGAGCCTACACAGAGGCATACCGACAATCCTTCTTTCCACGAACAATACGAGACTGGAATAGAAGGGAGAACCGATAGAGGTACTCAAGGTACCCTCCGCCACACACCGTCAGGTGGCTTGCGGAGTATGGATGTAGATGTAGATGTAGATGTAGACTGTACACTGTGTGGCTATTCCGAGCTCAACAGTCGCACTACCCCATCTTACATCTTAATTTCCAATATCACTTTCAAAGTAGTCCCCCCCGCGCTTGTATACAAAGCTATCATCAAAAAATGGCTTTGAGCACTATGGGACTTAACATCTATGGTCATCAGTCCCCTAGAACTTAGAACTACTTAAACCTAACTAACCTAAGGACATCGCACAACACCCAGTCATCACGAGGCAGAGAAAATCCCTGACCCCGCCGGGAATCGAACCCGGGAACCCGGGCGCGGGAAGCGAGAATGCTACCGCACGACCACGAGCTGCGGACAAAGCTATCATCGATTTTCCCATTGTCTGAAGCGGAGCTACAAGTCTGCTGGCCGAATCGTGTCAAAACCAGTTGTGATTCCACTTCGATCTCTTCTAGGGAGTCAAAACGCTGACTTTTGGACTTCAGTTGCATTTCCGGGAAAAGGAAGAATTCGCAAGATCAAGAGTTTATTGTGGGTGAGGCACAAGAACGCCCTCGCAATGACTGAGATGTATGCAGATTCATTGTGATGATGCAGCAACCAGTATTTTTCTCCCATCTCTCAAAAAAGGCCATTTGCGTCTAACGTCTTCTCTCACTCTCCTCAGAGCATCGCAGTAGAACCTCTCTGTGACTGTCTGGACACAGATAGGATGTCGTTAAGGACAATTCCATGAATATAAAAAACTTCATCAGCATTTCTGACGACAGTGAGTAATTCATCCGCTATTGACGATCGTGAACAGGGAATCTTGTTCATCTCGACCTGTCTGTCGGCAGTTCAGTTCACATCTAACGCCGGCAGTCACATTGGCAGCCGCGTTGGATTAGCCGAGTGGTCTGAGGCGCTGCAGTCAGGGACAGTGCGGCTGGTCCCGGCTGAGGTTCGAGTCCTCCCTCGGGAATGGGTGTGTGTGTTTGTCCTTAGGATAATTTAGGTTAAGTAGTGTGTAAGCTTAGGGAGTGATGACCTTGGCAGTTAAGTCCCACAAGATTTCACACACACACACACACACGCACACACACACACACACACACACACACACACACACACACACAGTGTCATTGGCCGACGCTCAAAAGACGAGGAACGAAAGTCACTGAAATACATCTCATGTTCAATTCAATAGATAGAAAGCATTGAAAAGTCTCATATGAAATTCCAACGATTTCAGAACTTCTACGGATTCTGTTCTTGTGGATAACCTCATGCACTTTCATGTTCGTTGTTTACGGGTTCTCCATAGTTTGTCGTCCTCCATAGACGCTCGGCCATATTCAAATTACCTGAAGAACTCAAATCTTCTTCCTTGGCCCAAACTTTGCGTACCAAAAGTCTTCCCTAGCATCAGGCGGATTTGAGCTGCAGTTTGTAGAGCTCAAAGCAGATCCTTTGTTCCTTCAAGTCAGTCATTTCGAAATATGCAGACACAGCACAACAGAGTGCAATAAAATCAGCAACAACGTTCAAATCGATGCTCTCACAATGATACCATGTGGCAAACTGGCAGTTGGAAGTCACAACTACAAAAATGGTTCAAATGGCTCTGAGCACTACGGGACTCAACTGCTGTGGTCATCAGTCCCCTAGAACTTAGAACTACATAAACCTAACTAACCTAAGGACATCACACCCGCCGGCCGCGGTGGTCTCGCGGTTCTAGGCACTCAGTCCGGAACCACGCGACTGATACGGTCGCGGGTTCGAATCCTGCCTCGGGCATGCATGTGTGTGATATCCTTAGGTTAGTTAGGTTTAAGTAGTTCTAAGTTCTAGGGGACTGATGACCTAAGATGTTAAGTCCCATAGTGCTCAGAGCCATTTGAACCATTTGAACATCTCACACACCCATGCCCAAGGCAGGATTCGAACCTGCGACCGCAGCAGCAGCGCGGCTCCGGACTGGAGCGCCTAGAACCGCACGGCCACCGCGGCCGGCCTTCACAACTACAGATGCCTAGTGACGGAATAACGTACTGCTGACTGTTTGGGCACAATATTCGAAGTCTCGTAAACCTGACAACATAAATTACGTGACACACGAATTGATTGATTCGTGACCTACAGTGGCAATTACCTGCAACGCTACTCAAAAATGGCTCTAATCACTATGGGAGTTAACATTTGAGGCCGTTAGTCCCCTAGCCTTGGAACTACTTAAACCTAACTAACCTAAGGACGTCACACACTGCCATGCCCGAGGCAGGATTCGAAACTGCGACCGTAGCAGCCGGGTTTTTCCGGACTGATGCACCAAGAACCGCTCGGCTACGTTACTCCTCTTAGAATATGTTTATAATCTTTGTGGGTATAATTAATTTTTCATGAATATAGCCTCACTAAATAGTACGTAATAATTTTCACCCTTTATTCCAAGGACCAAGAATTTTTTTACAAACACGAAAAAATGAAACAGTGTGTCGAGAGTACGCGCGTGAAATGTGATAAGTAACAGCTAAGTTTGTGTCCTAAGATATTTTACATACAGTTACTGCCAAAGATCAAAACTTGCAGGATGTTTCAAAATCTTTGCATAAAAGTCTATGAGTGATAGGACTTCATGAGTTATAACTTTTGTTAGAGAGAAAAATGTTCGGTGACACTTCCCTGACACTAGGTATTATTTTGTATTGCTTATACCCCTGAGAGGTGGCAGAACATACATGTTGTGTGGCGTTTGTAAGCCTTGTGTGTGATTCAGTCATCTGCTTTATATGAAAGGGGATACGCCCAACAGAGCTAATGTTTCTGATAGGCTTCTAAAAGTCTTTCTGTACTTAGAGACACTCATTCTTGTGGTTTTCTTTTTCAAGGCCACTTATCAATTTGCTGGGATAGGTAGTATCTATTTATTTATTAATTGAAAATTTAAAGACCTGTTACCTGTTATTTTTAAAGAGGTCGTACATATTACAATTTTCGCCTGGCATCTTTTTTGCAGTCTTTTTATTTGGTTTTTATCTGTGACATTTGACACTGAATAGTACTTTCTCAAAAATGGCAATAATCTGAGGCAGGAACTAAAATGAAATTCTGTTTTGTAGAAGAATGTAAGACGATAGGATACAGGCGAGATTTGTTACTACCATCACTGATTATGACTGGTGGTGAATACCTCAGAATGGTTTCTTCGCGCTTTTGGCCGCCAGTCGAAACGAAGTAGATTATAGTTAGTAACAGAAATATGACATCGATAATTCTATGTATTAAAATCAGGTATTCATCCTTGCAGAATATTGGGTACTTTCTTGGCTAGATTTACAGCGCCTTGAACTACATTTACTCTAGGATTCGCTATGCTTAACTATTATTTGACTGATCTATACAATTTGTCAGTGCATTTTGGCATGCTATGTCTGATTCATAATTTTAGGTATCTTATTTACCGTTGCTTCTGATCTCCCTCCTCCTCCTGATCCTCTTCGGTGTTACCGTTGTTGCTGTCAATATACAGGGTAATCAAAAAGTCAGTATAAAATTGAAAATTTAATAAACCACGGAATAATGTAGATAGAGAGATAAAAATTGACACACATGCTTGTAATGACATGGGGTTTTATTAAAAAGAAAACGAAGTTCGCAAAATGTCCGACAGATGGCGCGTGAAAGATCTCTTGCGCGCGTCGTTTGGTGGTGATCTTGTACTCAGCCGTCACATTCGTCATGCTTGGCCTCCCAGGTCCCCAGACATCAGTCCGTGTGATTATTGGCTTTGGGGTTACTGAAGTCGGAAGTATCCGTGATCGACCGACATCTCTATGGATGCTGAAAGACAACATTCGATGCTAATGCCTCACCATAATTCCGGACATGCTTCACAGTGCTGTTCACAACATTATTTTTCGACTACGGCTATTGTTGAGGAATGATGGTGGACATATTGAGCATTTCCTGTAAAGAACATCATCTTTGCTTTGTCTTACGTTGTCATGCTAATTATTGCTATTCTGATCAGATGAAGCGCCATCTGTCGGACATTTTTTGAACGTTTGTATTTTGTTGGTTCTAATAAAACCCCATGTCATTCCAAGCATATGTGTCACTTTGTAGCTCTCTATCTACATTATTCCGTAATTTATTCAGTTTTCAAAATTATACTGACTTTTTGATCACCCGGTAGGTGTCGCTGTTCACCCTCTGGAGATAGTGACACGTAGCCTATGGGCATGATTGTTACATCGAGTCTGCAGTTATTCTTCACGTGTTGTTTTTGAAACACGGTCTGTTAATGTTTTTATTTGTGTCCGTTCTTGGTCTCTTATTGCTGTATCTATAATTATGTCTCTTTCTATGTGGGGTAAGTGTAGTGTATATCTGTTGTTCGCGTATTGACCGCAGAAGAAGACAGTGTGCTCTGGGGAACCCTCTTCCAGGAACGTGCGTTTACGTTTTTGTCTCAGACTCACGCGGTTCAGGTGCGTATCCATACCGCGCCTGGGATCGATAGCTTGCACCCTCAACTGCTCCCTTATGTCACGGAGGAAGTCGTACCGTCTACGTTCCCTATCACTTACATCCCATTCACTCCAACTTTTAAGTGTCGTCTGTATCGGAACACCAGTTGTTGTGTGTACCTTTCCTAGTCTCCCCAACTTTAATCAGTGTCTTGCAGGTCAGTATTTCATCGTGATTAGCACAGCGCATCCACTGAAGTGGTACCGAAGGTTCCTGACAGCCTAAGTAGGACACTTCCCTGCCGTCGTCTTACTTATGCTTCGTTGATGATCAGGTTGAGCCTGTGTGTGCATCTGCTAGCTGCGAAGCTGAGTACTGATTCGAAGATAGTACAGTGATGTCATATGACTGATAGAGGTGGTCTGTACTGTTTTAAATTAGGCTCACCAATATTTAGTATGCAGCATATGTGGTGTGAAGACTGCTAGTTCCGTGAAATCTCGTTGTCGCAGGGCCAGAAAATACTGAAGGACGCATAGCATCACCGGGAAGAGCCAGAGAACATTCTGTCTCTAACAAAAGTTATTCCCCATGAGGTGGAATATACCATATACAGGGTGGTCTGTTGATAGTGACCGGGCCAAATATCTCACGAAGTAAGCGTCAAACGAATAAACTACAAAGAATGAAACTCATCTAGCTTGAAGGGGGAAACCAGATGGCGCTATGGTTGGCCCGCTAGATGGCGCTGCCATAGGTCAAACAAATATCACCTGCGTTTTTTTTAAAATAGGAACCCCCATTTTTAATTACATATTCGTATAGTACATAAAGAAATATGAATATTTTAGTTGGACCACTTTTTTCGCTTTGTGATAGATGGCGCTGTAATAGTCACAAACATATGGCTCACAATTTTAGACGAACAGTAGGTAACAGGTAGGTTTTTTAAGTTAAAATACAAAACTTAGGTACGTTTGAACAGTTTATTTCAGTTGTTCCAATGTGATACATGTACCTTTGTGAATTTATCATTTCTGAGAACGCATGCTATTACAGCGTGATTATCAGTAAATACCACATTAATGCAATAAATGCTCAAAATGTTGCCCGTCAACCTCAATGCCTTTGGAAATACTTGTAACGACATTCCTCTCAACAGCGAGTAGTTCGCCTTCCGTAATGCTCGCACGTGCATTGACAATGCGCTGACGCATGTTGTCAGGCGATGTCGGTGGATCATGATAGCAAATATCCTTCAACTTCCCCCACACAAAGAAATCCGTGGACATCAGATCGAGTGAACGTGCGGGCTATGGTATGGTGCTTCGACGACCAATCCACCTGTCATGAAATATGCTGTTCAGTAGCGCTTCAATCGCACGCGAGCTATGTGCCGGACATCCATCGTGTTGGAATTACATCGCCAATCGGTCATGCAGTGAAACATCTTGTAGTAACAGCGGTAAAATATTACGTAAGAAATCAGCATACATTGCACCATTTAGATTTCCATCGATAAAATAGGGGCCAATTATCCTTCCTCCCATAATGCAGCACCATACATTAACCCGCCAAGGTCGCTGATGTTCCACTTGTCGCAGCCGTCGTGGATTTTCCGTTGCCCAATAGTGCATGTTGTCATTTTACGTTATCTCTGTTGGTGAATGACGCTTCGTCGCTAAATAGAACGCGTGCAAAAAATCTGTCATGGTCCCGTAATTTCTCTTGTGCCCAGTGGCAGAACTGTACACGACGTTCAAAGTCTTCGCCATGCAATTCTTGGTGCATAGAAATATGGTATGGGTGCAATCGATGTTGATGTAGCATTCTCAACACCGACGTTTTTGAGATTCCCGTTTCTCGTGCAATTTGTCTGCTACTGATGTGCGGATTAGCCGCGACAGCAGCTAAAACACCTCCTTGGGTATCATCATTTGTGGCAGGTCGTGGTTGACGTTTCACATGTGGCTGAACACTTCCTGTTTCCTTAAATAACGTAACTATCCTGCGAACGGTCCGGACACTTGGATGATGTCTTCCAGGATACCGAGCAGCATACACAGCTCACGCTCGTTGGGCATTTTGATCACAATAGCCATACATCAACACGATATCGACCTTTTCCGCAATTGGTAAACGGTCCATTTTAACACGGGTAATGTATCACGAAGCAAATACCGTCCACACTGGCGGAATGTTACGTGATACCAAGTACTTATACGTTTGTGACTACTACAGCGCCATCTATCACAAAGCGAAAAATGTGGTCCAACTAAAACATTCATATTTCTCTACGTACTACAAGAATATGTAATAAAAATGGGGGTTCCTATTTTAAAAAACGCAGTTGATATCCGTTTAACCTATGGCAGCGCCATCTAGTGGGCCAACCGTAGTGCCATTTTGTTTCCCCCTTCAAGCTAGACGAGTTTCGTTCTTTGTAGTTTTTTCGTTTGACACTTATTTCGTGAGATATTTGGCCTGGTCACGATCAATGGACCATCCTGTATATTCCAAGTGTTCTCTGGAAATAAACTGTTATAGAAGTGGCTGGTGCCTAGTTTCCCGTAAAGTAGCCCCTTCCAGTGCAGCTTCTCTACCTGCAATGTTTACGCGTCTGGCTGGGGGACTTCCCGGGCTGACGGGGGTCGTGAGTTTGCAGCTGTAGCGCGCCGCTGGGAGACGGCGGGAGATAGCCGGCACGTCCCGAAGAGTGCGCTCCAGCGGGGCGGCGGGGAAAAATCGAGGCCGTTGTTTATCTTGGGCAGCGGCCGTTTGTTTGGTCGGAGCTGCAGCTCGCCGCGGGAGGCAGCGGTGCCGCCTTATCGACGCGCCCTCGGCGTTTGCTTACCTGACCCGGCCCTTCCTGGGCCTGCGGGATCCAGGCTAATCCTGCCAGCCAGGCGGGGCACGGCAGCAACTCTGCCGCCCTCGCCAAACAACGGCCCAACCAGCCGCCAAGCCAGCGCACATCTGCGGTCCACGACGCCGCCCCCTGCTGTTCGTCACAGCGGAGGAGAAAATTTCTTGACCTGCATATAGGCGATGTCGACATAAAACAACGCTTTAAAACGAATTGAAGACAGTGGCAACTGTTATAAATCATTTATGTCTAGTGGTAAACGGTTTCGGTCAGAATGTGACCATCAGAATGTGACCATCTTCAGACCATTTATACCTCGATGGCAGACGGTGGCAGTGAACGGAGCAGGTGTCGTGGCTCCACGAACGTCAAGTTGTTTGAGCAACAAAACAGTTGACGTTGGTAGAGCCAGGACAGCCTCTCCGTTTACCGCCACAGCGTGCCATCGATGTACAAATGTTATCAAGATGGTCAGTTTCTGACCGAAACCCATCACCATTACAAATAAACACTTTATTACAGTCAAGACTATCATCAATCCATTTTGAAGTGCTGCAGCTAGATCGCTGATTTTTTCACAGATAAAACTTCTGAAAAATTAGAGAACACTTTGTTTTTGTTTTATTTATGCCTTGAAAGTGGCCACTGAAAGCGTCCCATTCAGATGCATAAACAAATACCGTGCGTTGCGTTGTGATCTACAATCACTGTGCAAGGGGTGTTCAGTAAGTAATGCAGCACCTCTTTTTTCCGAAAGCAGGCGCTGGAAAAAATCTAAAAGAAATTTTATTCATTCACGAAAGAAGTAGCTTACAAAACGCTTAGACATGAAAGAAACCATGAAACGTCAAGATCGCTAGTAAAGCATTTATCAGCTTTAGATAACCGGTTTCGGAAACACTATGTTGCCATTTTAGGATGTTATACAACATAGTCTTGGCTATCTAAATCTGATAAATGCTTTACTAGTGAATTTGGAATTTTGGTAGTTTCTTCAGAGTCGAAACTATTGCAGATCTCTCCCATGGAAATTCAGTGTTAGTAATATCTACAAAACACTAGTTGGCCGATTCTTGCCCATCTGTCTGGCCCCTATGCCAAATAGGATTAATAGATGAGGGATAGAAAGTCAGTGTCGCGTTTCGACAATGGATCTTACAGTAAGCGCAAGAGCGTTACAGAGATGCTGCTCAGTAAATTCCAGCTGGATTTTTTTTTTTTTTTTTTTTGTCATCAGTCTACTGACTGGTTTGATGCGGCCCGCCACGGATTCCTTTCCTGTGCTAACCTCTTCATCTCAGAGTAGCACTTGCAACCTACGTCCTCAATTATTTGCTTGACGTATTCCAATCTCTGTCTTCCTCTACAGTTTTTGCCCTCTACAGCTCCCTCTAGTACCATGGAAGTCATTCCCTCATGTCTTAGCAGATGTCCTATCATCCTGTCCCTTCTCCTTATCAGTGTTTTCCACATATTCCTTTCCTCTCCGATTCTGCGTAGAACCTCCTCATTCCTTACCTTATCAGTCCACCTAATTTTCAACATTCGTCTATAGCACCACATCTCAAATGCTTCGATTCTCTTCTGTTCCGGTTTTCCCACAGTCCATGTTTCACTACCATACAATGCTGTACTCCAGACGTACATCCTCAGAAATTTCTTCCTCAAATTAAGGCCGTTATTTGATATTAGTAGACTTCTCTTGGCCAGAAATGCCTTTTTTGCCATAGCGAGTCTGCTTTTGATGTCCTCCTTGCTTCGTCCGTCATTGGTTATTTTACTGCCTAGGTAGCAGAATTCCTTAACTTCATTGACTTCGTGACCATCAGTCCTGATGTTAAGTTTCTCGCTGTTCTCATTTCTACTACTTCTCATTACCTTCGTCTTTCTCCGATTTACTCTCAAACCATACTGTGTACTCATTAGACTGTTCATTCCGTTCAGCAGATAATTTAATTCTTCTTCACTTTCATTCACGATAGCAATGTCATCAGCGAATCGTATAATTGATAACCTTTCACCTTGTATTTTAATTCCACTCCTGAACCATTCTTTTATTTCCATCATTGCTTCCTCGATGTACAGATTGAAGAGTAGGGGCGAAAGGCTACAGCCTTGTCTTACACCCTTCTTAATACGAGCACTTCGTTCTTGATCGTCCACTCTTATTATTCCCTCTTGGTTGTTGTACATATTGTATATGACCCGTCTCTCCCTATAGCTTACCCCTACTTTTTTCAGAATCTCGAACAGCTTGCACCATTTATATTGTCGAACGCTTTTTCCAGGTCGACAAATCCTGTGAAAGTGTCTTGATTTTTCTTTAGCCTTGCTTCCATTATTAGCCGTAACGTCAGAATTGCCTCTTTCGTCCCTTTACTTTTCCTAAAGCCAAACTGATCGTCACGTAGCGCATTCTCAATTTTCTTTTCCATTCTTCTGTATATTATTCTTGTAAGCAGCTTCGATGCATGAGCTGTTAAGCTGATTGTGCGATAATTCTCGCACTTGTCAGCTCTTGCCGTCTTCGGAATTGTGTGGATGATGCTTTTCCGAAAGTCAGATGCTATGTCGCCAGACTCATATATTCTACACACCAACGCGAATAGTCGTTTTGTTGCCACTTCCCCCAATGATTTTAGAAACTCTGATGAAATGTTATCTATCCCTTCTGCCTTATTTGACCGTAAGTCCTCCAAAGCTCTTTTAAATTCCGATTCTAATACTGGATCCCCTATCTCTTCTAAATCGACTCCTGTTTCTTCTTCTATCACATCAGACAAATCTTCACCCTCATAGAGGCTTTCAATGTATTCTTTCCACCTATGTGCTCTCTCCTCTGCATTTAACAGTGGAATTACCGTTGCACTCTTAATGTTACCACCGTTGCTTTTAATGTCACCAAAGGTTGTTTTGACTTTCCTGTATGCTGAGACTGTCCTTCCGACAATCATATCTTTTTCGATGTCTTCACATTTTTCCTGCAGCCATTTCGTCTTAGCTTCGCTGCACTTCCTATTTATTTCATTCCCCAGCGACTTGTATTTCTGTATTCCTGATTTTCCTGGAACATGTTTGTACTTCCTCCTTTCATCAATAAACTGAAGTATTTCTTCTGTTACCCATGGTTTCTTCGCAGCTACCTTCTTTGTACCCATGTTTTCCTTCCCAACTTCTGTGATGGCACTTTTTAGAGATGTCCATTCTCTTCAACTGTACTGCCTGATGCGCTATTCCTTATTGCTGTATCTATAGCGTTAGAGAACTTCAAACGTATCTCGTCATTCCTTAGTACTTCCGTATCCCACTTCTTTGCGTATTGATTCTTCCTGACTAATGTCTTGAACTTCAGCCTACTCTTCATTACTATACTGTCATCTGAGTCTATATCTGCTCCTGGGTACGCCTTACAATCCAGTATCTGATTTCGGAATCTCTGTCTGACCATGATGTAATCTAATTGAAATCTTCCCGTATCTCCCGGCCTTTTCCAAGTATACCTCCTCCTCTTGTGATTCTTGAACAGGGTATTCGCTATTACTAGCTGAAACTTGTTACAGAACTCAATTAGTCTTTCTCCTCTTTCATTCCTTGTCCCAAGCCCATATTCTCCTGGAACCTTTTCTTCTACTCTTTCCCCTACAACTGCATTCCAGTCGCCCATGACCATTAGATTTTCGTCCCCCTTTACATACTGCATTATCCTTTCAATATCCTCATACACTTTCTCTATCTGTTCATCTTCAGCTTGCGACGTCGGCATGTATACCTGAACTATCGTTGTCGGTGTTGGTCTGCTGTCGATTCTGATTAGAACAACCCGGTCACTGAACTGTTCACAGTAACACACTTTCTGCCCTACCTTCCTATTCATAACGAATCCTACACCTGTTATACCATTTTCTGCAGTTGTTGAGATTACCCGATACTCATCTGACCAGAAATCCTTGTCTTCCTTCCACTGCACTTCACTGACCCCTACTATATCTAGATTGAGCCTTTGCATTTCCCTTTTCAGATTTTCTAGTTTTCCTACCACGTTCAAGCTTCTGACATTCCGCGCCCCGACTCGTAGAACGTTATCCTTTCGTTGATTATTCAATCTTTTTCTCAAGGTAACCTCCCCCTTGGCAGTCCCCTCCCGGAGATCCGAATGGGGGACTATTCCGGAATCTTTTGCCAATGGAGATATCATCATGACACTTCTTCAATTACAGGCCACATGTCCTGTGGATACACGTTTCGTGTCTTTAATGCAGTGGTTTCCATTGCCTTCTGCATCCCCATGTCGTTGATCATTGCTGATTCTTCCGCCTTTAGGGGCAATTTCCCACCCCCTAGGATAAGAGAGTGCCCTGAACCTCTATCCGCTCCTCCGCCCTCTTTGACAAGGCCGTTGGCAGAATGATGCTGACTTCTTATGCCGGAAGTCTTCGGCCGCCAATGCTGATTATTTATCAAAATTTAGGCAGTGGCGGGGATCGAACCCGGGACCGAAGACGTTTTTGATTATGAATCAAAGACGCTACCCCTTTTTTTCTTTTCTTTTTTTTCAAGACGCGATCCTCCGCCACAACTCTCCATTTTTTTTAATAAAGAAAGAAAATTACCTCTTCCACCTCAGCCGTTGGCCCCTATCACCCATACTACCCCCAAAAACCTATCTAGCCCAAAACCAAAAACAAAGCTAGTGCCACCGCCACTTTCATCCTAAAGCTGACTAGGACGGCCGTTCGCCTCCACTTCAGGTTCCGCCAACGAACAAAAATTAAATATGCCTTTGAACTTTGTATAAAAATATAAAATAAAAGGAGAAAGGAAAGGGTATAATACTTTATTATATTTTATTTGTTGTCCATTTTGTCCTTATTTTGTTCTTGTGTATTTATTTGGATTCGAATGCAGGTCTCCTGCCCACTTTTTTTAAAATCTTTTTTTTATTTATATAGATATCAATGTGCGAACAGTCACAGTTAATCAAGCCTGGAAAATGAAGACGCCATCGAAGATAGGAGACATAAATAACATGAAAAGAAAGCTGCCACGTCGTAGTGAGGCTTCCCAGTGACTGATAAAGATTGTTCAATATATGCTCGTTTGCAGTTCGTTCTCACCTCATCTGCCACTGTCTGGAACATTCCAGCTGCACGGCGGGCTATGAAAGACACTCCATAGGTAGTTTGCGAAGCACTGTCGATATCTGGTATGCTCGGAAATAGCATGATGTCTTTCTTGGAAATAGAGCCAGAAGCCAAGGAAATTCTTGTGTCCGTCACGACAGAGGTAATAGACTGCATGTCCACGTATCCAGGTGACAGAGTTGGTTCGAGTCTAGGGGTAAAATGTCTCATCCGGAAACAATAACGTGCGTGCAGATATATGCTCCGGCCTAACTCGCAAGAGATAAGCCAGCATCTGCTGCACTAGGTGCCAAACCGGTTCCGCCTCTCCACAGCTGAGGCGGTGCTCGTCAGAATCTACTGTATTACAACCCACACAATTTGGAGATTCTGCCATGTGGATGTTTTAGAGACGTTCTTGCGTAACCAGCTTCCCATTAACGACTACGTACCATTGGGAAACAACATCGGAATCAAGAATTGCATCGTGTACAGCCTTCCACACCGCGCGCCACCGTACGTCAAGATATTTTAGTTCGACCACATTTAATGGGCGGCGTTGCAGCATGTCATGATACAGGCGTCGCGTTGTGGCCATTTGTGGTGTTGTGAGCGCGACACTGCAATAACTTTGTTCTAAATAGAAACGTCCTATATAAAAGAGGGGCGCTGCAGTGCCACCGGCGCTCTTAGTGAAGCAGGTCGTAGCGCCGTCGGAAGCAGACTCGTGAGGCTTGTAGGACAACGGCGCAGCAGACATAAATGTGAGCTAACATAGAGGGCAATGGCCCTATCATGGACGTTAACTAGGCCGAGACCACCTTTTTCCTTGGGGAGGGTAAGAGATACGTATCTGATCTTCAGTAACATACCAGCGGTGACGAAGTATCCCAGCGCTGCCATAATGCTACGAGCCAAGGGCTTCGGAATGGGTAGTGTTTGGGCGACATGCGGTATGCGGGACGCAAGGTATACATTGGCATAATACGCCCGCTGAACGATGTTGAGGGATCGCAAGCGCTGATTTGCAATTCCGGCCCTAATTTGGTTAAGAAGACGTCGATAATTGAGCGTCGTTGCGCGTCTGATGTCGTTCATGAAATCTAAGCCCAAGCAGCGTACAGTATCACTGAAGCGTAAGGGGGCAATGTGTTCCTGCGGTAGCCCAATCCCGATGCTCAAGGCGACGGACTTGTCAACGTTGATTTGGCTACCAGAAGCTGTACCGTAGGTTGCAATCCAGTCCAAAGCCGCGGCCATATCGTCAGCTCCACGTATGACGATCATCAAATCATCCGCATATGCGGTGCAGCGATAGATGGAGCCGCCGAACTGTATCCCAGTGAGCCTGTCTCGGAGACCACACAACAAGGGTTCTAAGGCCAATGCAAATAACAATGTTGATAATGGACATCCCTGTCGTACTTATCAGCGGATCGGCATGGGTGCCGTTAGTCTTCCATTAACAAAAACTCGAGAAGTTGCACCATGTAGTAGGCGTGTCAACACTGTGATAAAGGGGGTCGGGGTATTCCATGCGCCGCAGAACGGCCGTGAGGAAAGTGTGGCCCACACGGTCAAAAGCCTGGCTAAAGTCGATAGACGCCAGGGCTGCCGGCAAACGTCTCACCCGTGCAAGGGAGATGAGATCTCTGTAACGACATAACGCAGTTCTGATGTTGTTGGGTCCCCCCAAGGACGTCTGATCGCGGGACAAGACGTGCAATAGTGTGCCGCGAATACGTTCTGATAGCAGCCTCGAAAAGATCTTGAAGACGCTGTTCAATAACGTTAAGGGACGATAATCGCGGACATGATTCCGTCCCTTCGGCCAATGGATGGGGACAATCAGACCTTCCAAGAATGGTGCAGGCAATGTTACACCTGGGGACATCAATTCCTGGCAAATTTCAATCAAACACGGTAGCAACAGTTGTTTAAAGGCTCGATAGAACTCTAATGTTAATCCATCGATTCCTGGTGATTTATGGGCAGCACCTTTACCAATGGCGTCGAGCACATCTTCTTCTGTCACTTCTCCCAGTAAAGTCGGTACCATGTCTGGTGGAACTGTACCGTGGACATGTGCTGAAACAGTGTCTACCGTCGCCATATCAGGGAGCACTGCTGAATAAAGTTGAGCGTAATGCCCATAGAAGGCTTCTGCTATATCTGATGTTCTACCACGTGTCGATCGTCGTCCGTTATCATGTCGGTTACCAGTGCCCTACGGCGTCTCCTGCGTTCTAGGAGCACGTGGTGCATAGATGGCCTTTCTGATTGTATCATGTCTGGAGCACGCGACCGTATAACAGCGCCTTGTAAATGATGGCGTGCTAAGGAGACGAGCTGCGCTTTCGCGCGATTGACTATGATCTGCCTGTCAGGTGAGGGCTCCATAGCAAGACATTCCCGTAGGACGGTGTAATAAAAGTTTCCCGTGCTCCTCCTCCATGCCGCCGCTTCCCGGCCGTAAGCCATGAAGGTGCGCCTAAGACCAGGCTTGGCACATTCAATCCACCAACTGAGGGTCGATCAGTAACGACCACGACGCTGTAAGGACGCGTTCCACGACTCTTCGACAGTACCTTTACATGCCGGCTCGTCCAGATGGGCGACGTTCAGTTTCCAGGGGGGCCTACTGCGCCACACACGTACAGGTTGGAGGGCAATGGTGCAAATATAGGCTGTGTGGTCGGTGAATGCAGTGGGCCAGAGCTGCGCTCCTCTCGTCGCCGTCGAAAGGGTGCTTGTGACGTAAATCCTGTCCAACCGACTTGATGAATGGCTTGAATAATGGGTGTAACAAGGAGCTGGGTCATGGATGTGGCGCCACGTGTCAATCAGGTGGAGGTCACGCACTAGCATTTTCAATTCCGCACACGGGACGTGATGTGGCTGCTGATCAGACGGAGATAATGTACAGTTAAAATCTCCTCCGATCACCATATCGTCTATGCGGCCCATAAATAGACGCGTAATATCTTCCGAAAAAAAACGGGCCCGATCTCTCCGCCTCCCTGATCCTGAAGGGGAGTATACATTGATGAGTCGGACACCGTTGACAGTTACTGCCATGGCTCTTGCACAGTACGTCCGTAACCGCCAAACCGTCCCGTAGCAGAACAGCCACACCACAATCGGTAGAAGAGGCGTGGGAGATGTGGGCGGTATATCCGTAGAAGTCAGGGAAACTAGCGACACATACTTCCTGTAAGAGGGCCACGTCGATGTCCGCCGCATCAAGCATGCGTTGTAGCATTGTCAGTTTGTGTGGTGCCCTTATCGCGTTGATATTGATTGTGGCAAGGCGAAAGGTGTGCTGCCTAGCCTCTTCACCTAGGATAGACGCCATGGCAATCAAAGCTAACCGCAAGAGATGCCGGACCCACAAAAACCCGTTACAAATTATGAGTCTTTCACGCTAGGAGTGGCATCCCCAATGCCGCCCCCTCCCCTGTCACCCGTGCCCTCTTCAGGAAGTTCCTCAACATCGTCCGACCACAGTGGGTGCAACTCGATGCTGTGTAGCTGATCGGCACCTAAATCTCTCTCACATACGTCGTCTTTGGTAGAGGTAGACGGAGCGCCATCCATCGACGCGACCTGCCGCGTTTGTGGTGCAAGAAGTAACTGGGCACTCGTAGTATGGGCAAGTGAACCGTCTACACCACTTAGATCCTCAGCAGGCGCAGCATCCATGCCGTCTGATGAGGTCACCGGCCGTGTGTAGCAGGCAATCGTCAGAAGGGGTCCGCCGACGCCGCTTGCGTCGTCGAGGCTAACGTTGCTTTCGAACGTGGACATCCGTATCCGAATGTGGGAGGCAATCCAGCGTCGTATCACCTTCCGCTAGGAAAGCCGCGGTCGGGACAATGTTCGCGTCCACGTCCATCGCGTTCTGAATGTTATGTTGCGTCTGGAGTCCGTGGGACTGTTGCTGCTGTTGTTGCTGTGGAGGGGGCGACCTATGGGTTGGCACCGAGGATCCTTCCTCTTCCTCCCTTGGTACTTCTTACGTCGATGGATGTGTCTGATCGCCCGTTTCATTCTCAACTATGGTGCGCATCGTCGTCTGAGCGTACGTGAGGGGCAGGATTGTCGTCCCCGTCGGGGAAACGGAGTGTCCCTCTGGTATCTGCGTAATTCTACGTTGTAAGCAGCTCGATCGAACATGGTCTTCCTGCCCACATCCGGAACAGGTACGCGGTTGACCGTCGTACATGATGATTGCACGACAGCCACCGATGTTCAAATAGGACGGCACATGTTTCTTGAGCTCAAGTTTAATTTGGCGCACACCACTGTAGACCTTGTACGTGGAGAAAGTTTGGCACTTTTCTGCAATGTGGCTGATAACATTGCCATATGGTCGGAAGGCGTCCTTGACAACTTCCTCTGGGACCTCGAAGGGGAGCTCAAAAACCCAAACAGTCCTTAAGCCCATGCCTGCATGATCCACCGTCACTGCACCGATATGCCCGTCAGAATGTTTGAATCTGAGTGAGTTCGAGTATTTAGACACCACTGTGGCGCAGTCCTCTGCACTGGTCATTTTCACATAAACCACGCTCGCCCTTATAGAAAAATGTATTCCGACGACAGTCGCCGGATCGAAACGTAGATCGTAGCGTATGAACTGTTCTATTTCATAGGCTCGAGGACGCGCATGATCTGGTTGAAAAGTAATTTTGATCGTATCGTGGTGCCATGTGTGTGCCATAGTCGCACTGAACTTGGAACAAATACAACTCGCGCCGCGCGAAGGTAAACACAAGCAAGCGCTCACGGTCGCGCACGGCGGGGCGCAGCGGACGTCCTCGCCCCACCGCAGCCGAAAGCAGACTGCCCCTATACCACGGGTACTGAATACGCTGCAAGAAAGGCGTTACGTATCACGGAGAGTTTTACTGTTGCAATATTAGCGTTCTTTCCAGGAAGGCTCTAAAAACACACTATTTCCTGCCACGTATGTATCTCCAAATGATCGCTACAAGAGAGCTGAGAATAGAGGTCATATATAGGAGTACCGTCAGTACACTCGTCCCGTCCCCTCACGAGTTACGAGTAGAACAGCAAAAGTAAGGCATCGCCGATTTGGCCACACAAGGGCCAATCAGGTGCACAATTGCGTCATCGATGATCATGATGTTTGGTTTGTGGGGCACTCAACTACTCGGTTATCAGCTCCCGTACAAAATTCCCAACCTTTGCTCAGTCCAAACTCGCCCCTTTCAGGAATGATGATGAAATCATGGGGACAACACAAACACCCAGTCATCTCAATTCAGGTGAAAATCCCTGACCCCGCCGGTAATCTAACCCGGGACCACGTGATCGGGGAGCGACAACGCGACCGCGAGACCACGAGCTGCGGACATGCGTCTCCGAGGAATGTGGGTAACGACACACCGCTCTGCTAGCCTATGTGGAGGCAGCAGACCTCGTGCTACTAGAGCTTGATCAAGTTGTTCCTTTGTTATAAATACGTGACATTCTTGGCTGGAGAGCGATCAATCAGTTCAGTGTAAAGAAAGCTTCAGGTACGAAGTTCCTTTTATTAGTTTGATCACATGTAGGTACTAATACTAGCTTCGACAGGGCTAAGCTGTCATCTTCAGATCCACAGTGTACAGGTCATGAAATCGAGGCCGCTTAATCCTGTCGGGATTAGTAATCCGTGGAATTTATCACGCAGCTTGATTTCATAACCTGTACACTGTATATCTGGAGATGACCGCTTCATCTTGTCAAAACGAGTAATCCAGTGCAGCTATACGCAATCAAGGCAATTAAAAAAAAAAAAACTTCATGTCTGAAGGTTTCTTTACATAAGCTCCTCAGTTATTGTCAAGAGATTGGATGCACTTCGTTCCAGTCGTCCCACTAGGGAGGAAAAAATAAAAGTCTGGCAGTACTGGCGATAAAACCCAGGTTTCCCAGATGGCAGTCAGCGACGCTGAATACATTTTTCTTCTTTTTTCTCTCTCTTTATCTTTGTTTGTCGATAGCTTCACTTAGTATCTCTCTCTCTCTCTTTTTTTTTTTTTTTAATATACAGATGGTGGCCAGTTCCCTCAGCGGACACACTGAGTTAGCGAGCCGGCAACCTTCGGCTATGGAGGCGGATCCAACGGAACAGGAAAGTGGCGAAATAATGGTGGTGCCGGAAGTATCCTCTGCCAAATAGCGAAATGTACCTTGTGGTATATAAATGTAGATGGAGATATCACAACAAAAATTAGTCAGTGTTTCTGAAAAGCCATTTGGTGATGTAGCGAGATCACTTTAGCGTGACGAACACTGACACACATTCTTGGAACATACCATCTGCCCTTTAGAAAAATGAGTGTTGAATTTTGTTGTAATCAGCGTTTTTTTGCCTTAAAGGGTGACGCGAGTTACGTAAACGAAGTAGAGGAGGCGGGCGAGGCATTAGCGTCTCGGGGCGGCGTGCCAGCTGCTTGAGCGCGTGACAAATGTCTTCCGCGTCCGGCCTGGACGCGGCTGGCGTGCAAGGAGATCCGCCGGGGTGGGACGCCGGTCCGCAGTAGTCTGCTCTGGCGCGGCCTGCCCCGGGGATGATGGACGACGCCTCCCCCGGGCAGCGCGCTCGCTTCTCATTCGTGACTAACGACCGGCCCGCCGGGTCAGCGCAGCGCCGCACAACGCACGTCGACCTGCGGCCGCAGCGCAGCACGTCCCTCACAGCTGTGGCGCCATCGCATCTGCCCACTGCCGGCTGCGTGGAGGGGCAGCGCTGAACGACGTGACCAAGCACACATCACTCAAATTAGTACATAATGGACCCGGAAGATATTTCAAGCACCTTAAAACAGACACTCAACGTAGCTCATAGGCCTGGGGGGTGGATGATGTAGGCTGGGTTACCTATTTTGAGCTACAGAAGCAGTTTCTAGGCAAGTTTTTTTTTGCCAATTCTGTACATACTGCCTATGTTCGATGGGAACCTGCAATAACCACTTGCAGGCCGGTGTGGCCGAGCGGTTCTAGGCGCTTCAGTCCGGAACCGCGCGACCGCAACGGTCGCAGGTTCAAATCCTGCCTCGGGCATGGATGTGTGTGATGTCCTTAGGTTAGTTAGGTTCAAGTAGTTCTAAGTTCTAGGGTACTGATGACCTCAGAGCCATTTGAACCATCTGAATAACCACTCACAGATGTCAGGTGGCGGCACTACAACCGGAGGATATAAAAAGTGTGTCGGGTCACACGAAAACTGTGCAGTCATTGTCATAGTGGAGAAATGGAGCGATTTATCTCATGTCCAAAAGGGCATGATCATTGGCTCCCAGGCCAAAGGCTGAAGCATTTCCGAAACCGTTAAGTTTGTTAACTCTTCAGCCGTGGTTGAAGTATACCATGTACTACCCAAAACACGTAGCGAGGTAGTTGCGTTGCACCGTGAGCTGTAGAAGACAGGAGAGAAAGACGGCTGCAGAGAAGTATACGCGTGAATCGACGCATAACTGTCGAGTAACCGACCGTCCAGATGAACCAAGGGGCTACCAACAAGTGTCTCCTCAACGACCAGTGTGGGCCACTGTAGCTGGTTCATGCACCCAGGCTGATTGCTGTTCATCGGCGGCGATGGAATTTGCACGCCAGTGCAGCAACTAGGCGTCCAAAGACTGGCGACGTGGACTTCTTCACATGAATCACGTTTGGTGCTCCACTGGACAGACGGCATTTGGCGTGTACGGTATGAAACTATTGAAAGCAAACACCCTGCGACAACCATCAGAAGCGTCCATGCCAGAGGAGGAAGCGTTATAGGCTAGGGAATGTTTTCGTCCTCCTGCAAGATACATATGATCAACCCAAGTATGCATCTGTCGTTGGGTACATGTCCTCCCCTACACAGAGTTTGGTTTTCGAAGGCACGGTGGCACCTGCCATCACAACAACGCAACGTGTCACGCAGCTCGCAGTGTACGTACGTTTTTCGGAGAGCACCAGGATGAGTTTACCATACTTCGCTGACCTCCAGATTCCACGATTCAAACCTAATGGAACCAGGACTTCGCTGATTTTCTTTCTGTGTGCCTCGCAGCGGTCCGTGCTGCAATAGGCTGAAAGTTGGAAGCTCAAGTATTACTTTGGAAGGCTGGCCACTGATTCTGCTGTTGCGTGCATACACAAACTCTTAGCGTGAGATATTATTACCCAAGTGAACGGTTGTTGAGAGTAGTCCGGCACAGCCTGGTGTGGAGAGAAGCTGCCATGAGGAGAGGTCTGACGGACCGTGCTAGTGGCGCCAGGCGAGAGTTTGGTATTACTAGAGAATTGTTGCTAATTTGCCTTTATTCTGCTCTTAGTTGTTGCTTGCCTGCGCACTGGAGGGATTTTGTTAGATTTGTGTACGCACTCACTGAAGTAATATTTTTATGTTTGTTGTGAAGAGATACTATTGACTAAAGGCATTGTGGAATAAGTAATTAAAATTTTTAATAACTGAGGCTCGAGAGAAAAGAAAAATCTGAGTAAAGTTTGTCAGTGTGTAAATCGTCAATTTTAACAATATAGTAAATTAAACGTTTTTATTGATTCCTTTCATTTTTTATGCCACTTAAGGCTTCTTGACTAAATCCCTCTAGATCATTTACTTTCTATAAAAAAATTGCAACAGTATTTGTCCTCATGCATTGCAGTCGACATGGATCCTAGCATTTATTTTGAATTGTTTCAGCAATTTGCTGGATGGAGGTTACTCGTGCAGATGTAGCGGCAAGACGAGGTAAGTTGCCTGTTGCGAGCAGGAACATTGCGGAAGAATTGTTAGATGTTAGAGGATAATTTAAAAATTGCAGTTAGACACAAGAGAATTGATTTTTCATGATTTATAGGAAGGGTGAATAATTTATATTTATTTATTTATCACAATACTGGCATGTTAGACAGTAGGAAATTGCAGAGAAAATGTTTTTATACTGACATGTCGGAATAAAGGTTTTCATTACACAAGTTGTATGTCTATATATTTGATTTTGTGATAACGATAACAAAGTTCACTAGATAGCCTAGCAATTTTTAGAAAAAATATATAGATGACGATAATATTGTCAGAGATAGAGTTTTACACATTTCCTTACGTTTCTTACCATAACAATAATTTTTATAGCAAAATTTCACCTAGCGACCTGGCTCCCAGGATTTCGTCTCATTGTGTGATTTCGCAAACAGAGATCTACATCTACATCTACATCTACATTTATACTCCGCAAGCCACCCAACGGTGCGTGGTGGAGGGCACTTTACGTGCCACTGTCATTACTTCCCTTTCCTGTTCCAGTCGCGTATGGTTCACGGGAAGAACGACTGTCTGAAAGCCTCCGTGCGCGCTCTGATCTCTCTAATTTTACATTCGTGATCTCCTCGGGAGGTATAAGTAGGGGGAAGCAATATATTAGATACCTCACCCAGAAACGCACCCTCTCGAAACCTGGCGAGCAATCTACACCGCGATGCAGAGCGCCTCTCTTGCAGAGTCTGCCACTTGAGTTTGTTAAACATCTCCGTAACGCTATCACGGTTACTAAATAACTCTGTGACGTAACGCGCCGCTCTTCTTTGGATCTTCTCTATCTCTTCCGTCAACCCGATCTGGTACGGATCCCACACTGATGAGCAATACTCAAGTATAGGTCGAACGAATGTTTTGTAAGCCACCTCCTTTGTTGATGGACTACATTTTCTAAGGACTCTCCCAATGAATCTCAACCTGGTACCCGCCTTACCAACAATTAATTTTATATGATCATTCCACTTCAAATCGTTCCGTACCCATACTCCCAGATATTTTACAGAAGTAACTGCTACCACTGTTTGTTCCGCTATCATATAATCACACAATAAAGGATCCTTCTTTCTATGTATTCGCAATAAATTACATTTGTCTATGTTAAGGGTCAGTTGCCACTCCCTGCACCAAGTGCCTATCCGCTGCAGATCTTCCTGCATATCGCTACAATTTTCTAATGCTGCAACTTCTCTGTATACTACAGCATCATCCGCGAAAAGCCGCATGGAACTTCCGACACTATCTACTAGGTCATTTATATATATTGTGAAAAGCAATGGTCCCATAACACTCCCCTGTGGCACGCCGGAAGTTACTTTAACGTCTGTAGACGTCTCTCCATTGAGAACAACATGCTGTGTTCTGTTTGCTAAAAACTCTTCAATCCAGCCACACAGCTGGTGTGATATTCCGTAGGGTCTTACTTTGTTTATCAGGCGACAGTGCGGAACTATATCGAACGCCTTCCGGAAGTCAAGAAAAATAGCATCTACCTGGGAGCTTGTATCTAATATTTTCTGGGTCTCAAGAACTAATAAAGCGAGTTGGGTCTCACACGATCGCTGTTCCGTAATCCATGTTGATTCCTACAGAGTAGATTCTGGGTTTCCAAAAACGACATGATACTCGAGCAAAAAACATGTTCTAAAATTCTACAACAGATCGACGTCAAGAAATAGGTCTATAGTTTTGCGCATCTGCTCGACGACCCTTCTTGAAGACTGGGACTACCTGTGATCTTTTCCAATCATTTGCAACCTTTCGTTCCTCTAGAGACTTGCGGTACACGGCTGTTAAAAGGGGGGCAAGTTCTTTCGCGTACTCTGTGTAGAATCGAATTGGTATCCCGTCAGGTCCAGTGGACTTTCCTCTGTTGAGTGATTCCAGTTGCTTTTCTATTCCTTGGACACTTATTTCGATGTCAACCATTTTTTCGTTTGTGCGAGGATTTAGAGAAGGAACTGCAGTGCGGTCTTCCTCTGTGAAATAGCTTTGGAAAAAGGTGTTTAGTATTTCAGCTTTACGCGTGTCATCCTCTGTTTCAATGCCATCATCATCCCGGAGTGTCTGGATATGCTGTTTTGAGCCACTTACTGATTTAACGTAAGACCAGAACTTCCTAGGATTTTCTGTCAAGTCGGTACATAGAATTTTACTTTCGAATTCACTGAACGCTTCACGCATAGCCCTCCTTACGCTAACTTTGACATCGTTTAGCTTCTGTTTGTCTGAGAGGTTTTGGCTGCGTTTAAACTTGGAGTGAAGCTCTCTTTGCTTTCGCAGTAGTTTCCTAACTTTGTTGTTGTACCACGATGGGTTTTTCCCGTCCTTCACAGTTTTACTCGGCACGTACCTGTCTAAAACGCATTTTACGATTGCCTTGAACTTTTTCCATAAACACTCAACATTGTCAGTGTCGGAACAGAAATTTTCGTTTTGATCTGATAGGTAGTCTGAAATCTGCCTTCTATTACTCTTGCCAAACAGATAAACCTGCGAGATGCCGCGGCTAGCAGTGTATTTAACACCAAATTCTAGAATCTACACATGTAAATGATGCTCTATGCCCCCCCCCCTATTCTAACTCCGACTTTTGCTGTTGCACAAGGATTAAAAAATATACGCGAACTGACTGTAATCAACCCTGCAAGTGGAGTAGAAAAGAGTTTGGCACCTGCAATAATTTAATTTGATAAATAAGTTAAATAAAGGAAGGTTTCATTAACGCAGTGAGAAATGATGGGTTGCTCTACCGATTAACAGAATGAAAGCTCTGTCCAAAATAACAATATGATTTATTAAGACTAAACACAAAATAACAAACAAAAACACATGAAACATTTATAATACATCAAATTGGCTCAAATTGGATACACAAACAAACGCTGTGAAGGTGAAGTTGTCCCTAAACTAGATTTTGAGGTTTATGACGAAGTGGTATGTGGAGCCAATTCCTTGCCACTCAAATCTTAAGAGAGACACACAGCTAACCCCACATTAATTGCTGCTACTCAAGACAGAACAAAGTTAGAAAAAGACGAACAGGCGCACTCTGCTGGGCTCTGATTATCACCTAGGAAAATCCCTATCTGCCGGTGCTGCGGACATACATTACCAAACTGTCTTCTTAACTGCCAGAACACGATCTGGCGTACTGGAGGCGAGGGCTGGTTGCTTCGACGTCCTCGACCGAAAGGCGAGAGGCGACTACCCAGAGCACCCGTACAGGCCGAACACACAACATTCCCGCCCCCACGACAGTGGCTGTGGTTAAACGTTCCAATCAGCAACTCCAAAACCGGCGGAAAATTCCACTCCATTGCCGGAGCACTACCATTCCACCAATGGAGATTCTTGGCGCCAATTTCTGCGCTGATTTTGCTACGTCACGGAGCTATGCCCTGAGCCAGCCAATCACAGTTACTATTTTGCAGAAAGCGCGGGAATTTTCCCGCCACAACTGCCTGGGTACACAAGTCATTCCCACGCCTCGCTGGTAGCCCGCCAGAAAGTGTTTTCGCTAAGATTCTGCGAAGTAACGGAACCTCTAGCCCAGCCGCTACTTCAGACCCCTCTGGGCGTGTCTTTTGACAATGTCAGCGTCTGCAAAGCATTAACTCGACTTCCTCACACCCGTCGGATTAACCCTTTCCAGATCAGGAGTGCCCGCCTGTCACCGGACCACCCGGGTGACGAGAGACGCTGCGTGAGAAGTCCGCGTGTGAAGGAATAGCTATTTTTCACCGCATGCAATTAGAGACGAAAATCGTAAGATAGAGATATGAGAGGGGGCTCATGCCACCTCTCAAACCTTCCTCCCTTTTTTTATATTCCTATTAACTTCCATATTCAGGGATGCTGCAACGGCCTTATGATCACTGATTCCCTGTTCTGCACATACAGAGTCGAAAAGTTCGGGTCTGTTTGTTATCTTAGTCTTGCTACTGCATTTGCAAAATTTTGTGCAAAGCATTTTTGTTGCTTGCATCCTGCACCATATTAATTCAAAATTTTTATTTCAATAATTTTCTGGTTCAGATTTTGTTTATTTATTTCGTGACAGGGAGATTAATAGTTTCAGGTTAAGATATGTTTTGCATTTTTGTTTCATTTTCTTTATTGGTACAGCGCCAACGGAAAACAGAGCACGGGCAGGAATGGACAAGGCTGCAGAGGTACCTCCAAACTAAGTTTCAGAAAATTTGAGATAGTGTAGAAAATTCTTCTCATGGAGTTGAAGTCAGGGAACTTTCGAACAATACTGTGAATAATCAAAGTGTAGGCCATTATTTGCCAACTATACCTTATGAGCTGCATCGAACTATACTACAGGAGGGAAAAATATCGTGACACAATCCCATTTTGTTGTGAGGCCTTCTACTTCTACAGAGCAAAGTAATTTAGTCTTCCCCTCTTTCAGTAATAATGTTACGGAATTAATACTAGCTCAACTTGATTAGATTAGAAAATCCGATAGTGAAATTACAGAATTTAGTAAACAGATTAAAGCATCTAATGACGATCTTCGTGGACAGATCAAAGAATCTAGCAACAGACAGGATGAGATTAATGACAATTTAAATCGTAAATTCGATGAAACGTCAGAACGATTGAAAACTCAGGTACGCGTGTACTCTAGTGTTATAATAATAATCTTGAGTCCAGATTTGACCATGTACAGTCTCTTGACAATGTTGCGTTGCTATAACAGACGTTACACGAATGGTAGTAAATACTGGAACTGGCGCAATAGTTCGACAAACAGACAAACACTAAAGTTTCAAAGATGCAAACTCAGTTGATCACAGTTGCAAAACGAGTCGAAGAATTATCAGAAAGGGGAGAGAGTGATGCAAACGAACAACGAATCAGATAGAAGGTTAGATGACACTCAGCCGGTTCCATTCGCTGACACCGAAGAATTTCAGTCCCTGCAACGTTTTAAATAAAGCAGCCTGCTAGTATCGCAGATCGATCGCGACAGTGATACCAGTAGATTCAATAATTATCGTGTTGGAAATCACAACGAACTCATTAATTTTGGAAATGCTTATCACTTGTCTCGTGAACGCGATCTGTTTGCAGGACACAGTGACTGGAACGCGATCGATAGCACGTGAATGTCACACGCACGGTGATTTTTATCACACATTCACTTACTGGTCTGAAACAACGTTATTATGATGCAAAATTATTGAGAGTCGAGTTTGTCAACTCCTGGGAAGTACTTTGAAAACATAATCCTCATGAACAGTCCGTCGGAATTAATCCAGCCTTGTTTAACTAGCTCACCTATCAGACTACTCACGTGGTTTTGACTTTGACAGTAACGACACACATAAAGATACAATAATAATGAATATTGGGAAAACTACTGTCAGCTGACAGAATGAGATTTTCACTCTGCAGCGGAGTGTGCGCTGATATGAAACTTCCTGGCAGATTAAAACTGTGTGCCGGACCGAGACTCAAACTCGGGACCTTTGCCTTTCGCGGGCAAGTCCTCCACCAACTGAGCTACCCAAGCACGACTCACGACCCGTCTTCACAGCACTTGCCCGCGAAAGGCAAAGGTCACGAGTTCGAGTCTCGGTCCGGCACACAGTTTTAATCTGCCAGGAAGTTTCTTACTGTCAGCTGCATAACCGAAAACGTAGATGGAATTTTCGTGAACGATATGATGAGAGACGCGACGAAAACAGGCGTGATGTGAGACATCAGCCCTACAGTACAGATTACAGACGCTCGAAACATGATTCTAGTGACCGTCTGAATGTCACTACAGAAAAATCGCGGATCGCGTGAACGTAGACATTATGGTAATGAAGACAATTTCATTCGCAATGATAATGACAGAGTAAATCGAAATCGGAGAGACCGCAGAAATTCTGATTCCGAACGTGGTGCTCAGGTTGTAGAAATAAGAATATCGAAGCCACGAGTCAGTAGTTCTGACAACAGTTACATAAGACGAAATAATTATGACGACAGATAAAATCAAAACTGACGTTTTTATAGCAATTATAATTCGGAGCATGGTGCAACTGTAGAAGTCGGGCTGCCCAGCCCACACAACGGCTCCAGGCAAAACGAACCGACACGACTAGCAGCCATGCCTGCAAATGAATCGTTTGTAACTGTCGACAGCCTTCATATGAACTACCGTACATTAACTTTCTAGGTTTTGATGACATAGAGACACAAATGTTGTGTGTGTGAATTCCGAAGAGACCAAACTGCTGAGGTCATCGGTCCGTAGACTTACGCAATGCTTAAACTTACTTATGCTAAGGACAACACACATACCCATGCCCGAGGGAGGACTCGAACCTCCAGCCTGAGGGACCGCGCAGTCAGCGACATGGCGCCTCTAACCGCGCGGCCACTCCGCGCGGCACTTGAGACAAACAGTTAAAAAAAGAAGACTATTGTGAAAATACACTTGTACATCCAATTGTAAAAATTTCTGTAGGTATCGTTTCACTTTCTGCTGTACTTGATTCTGGTATCACAGGTAATGTGGTTAATGAGACGGTGTTTAGTAAATGTGCTCAATCATGTCTTGGTCCAACTTCGCCAATATTAAGAACTAAATTGAAAGGAGTGATTCAAGGTCAGCTAAGGCGTTCACTATTCTGTTGTAAACATATGCAATGGCGCCCATAGGTTCCTCAGTTGTTGCGCTTCGCTTTAGCTTTCGGCACTGCTTCACACTCTTCAACTAAAGTGGATATCTATTAATATATGTTTTGCTGTCAATCTATTTGGTAGAAAGTTTTAGTAAATAGTGACTATGTAAGATTTTGGTCGTCTGAAGAAAAGTAATTTGAATTTGGTAAGCATAGCCTGACAAGGTGATAATACAGTGAAAGTAGATATATGTTTTTGCATCTGTATTTGCACTATGACAATATGAAATGGTAATCCATCTGTGAACAATATGTATTCAGCTGATATAATTATGAGTTTACTGGTGAAGAATCTGACTTAAATGTAACACTATTATCTTATTTCTTGAGTTTAGAACTCTTCTTTTGAGATGTTTCTGTAGAAGAGTAGACTTGGTTCTGAGGTTCCAGGTTTAACATTTTTTTTCTGCAAGATAGTTCGCACATATAATGAAGTTTCTTGTGACAGTTGGTAACTTGTGATGCGGATTTTGCTTTACCTTTACAAGAGAGATTACTATTTTAGATTTAAAACAGCCGACCCGTTGCAAAGGATAAAGTAATCTTTACCTAGGTTTCGATAAGTTTAAACCTATCTTCTTCAGAAGTCGGCCTGAGGAAAATGAACATCGTGATTTATAAGAAAGGTGTACACATAAGTCAAGATTTCTTTTTTTTTTTTTTTCTTTATTGTATTTCAATTCCCCATCGGGGCGGGCTGGCAGCAGCATATGCGCTGCTCTTCAGCCGAAAGACATAGAACAAAACAATAGAAGATATTTAAAAACAGCAAAGGAGAGAATAAGGCGAACATAGATATAAAAAAGGGGGAACAACATGGAAGGCAATAGACAAAAAATGGGGCGACTAAAATGGAGATAAAAAACTGTTTAAAAGTAGCACACACAAGAAGCCACACACTGCGACGATTAAAAGAACACAAGGCACAGTATGACTGGAGCATAAAGGTGGTGACGGGTGGCATAGCACATAACGTAACACTGACGGCGAACCTCAAGGCAGTACACAATTAAAACCACACCTCTTGACGCACACGAGAAACAGCACTAAACACAACACTGATGTGGCACACTGATGACGATCAGTACAGAGGATCTGCCAGGTTCTAGGAGATGAGGGAGACCTGAAGAAGGGAGGGAGGGGAAGAGATGGGGGAGGGGAATGGGGGGTGCGCGGAAGAGGGCCAGGTAGGGAGGGATGTGGGAAGGGGAGAGGCAAGTATGGGGTGCAGGGTCTCAGGGGAGGGGGGGGGGATGGAGGAAAATCCGCTCTGGGAGAAGGAGGAAAGAGGAGAAGGGGGCCCTGGGGGGGGGGGGGGAACAAGGCCGGGTTATAGTTGGAAGGAAGGGTATATGTCACGGCGAAGTTCGTCATCCGGGAGGGGGAGGCGTTGGAAATTGCCCTGATGAAGGAGATGGAGGGTGTGGAGGTGGAGAGAGGGAGGGATACAGCGATAGAGACGCGGCAACGGGCGGGGGGTGGAGAGGAAGGAGGAAACCAGAGGGCGGGGGGGATCAACCCTGCGAACAATGTAAAGGATGCGGAGATGTTGGAGGAACAAGAGGAGGTGGGGGAAGGGGATCAGTTCATACAGGAGCCGTGTGGGTGAAGGAAGGTGGATACGGAAGGCAAGGCGGAGCACATGGCGTTCAAGGATTTGGAGGGCCTTGTAAAAGCGGGTGGGGGCGGAGATCCAGGCAACGCTGGCATAACAGAGGATAGGACGGATGAGGGATTTGTAGGTGTGGAGGATGGTAGAAGGATGCAATCCCCATGTCCGGCCGGACAGGAGTTTCAGCAGGCGGAGGCGGGAATGGGCTTTCTGCTGGATGGTCAGGAGATGAGGGGTCCAGGTGAGGTGTCGGTCAAGGGTGAGGCCAAGGTATTTCAGGGTGGGGGTGAGTTGGATAGGACGACCATAAAGGGTGAGGTAGAAATCATGGAGGCGAAAGGAGCGAGTGGTGCGGCCTATGATGATTGCCTGGGTTTTGGAGGGGTTGAGACGGAGGAGCCACTGGTTACACCAAGTGGTGAACTGGTTAAGGTGGGTTTGGAGGGTATGTTGAGACCGTTGAAGGGTAGGATAGAGAGCCAGGAAGGCGGTGTCATCAGCATACTGGAGAAGGTGGACTGGTGGGGGTGGCTTGGGCATATCAGCTGTATACAAGAGGTAAAGGAGAGGGGAGAGGACAGAACCCCGGGGGACGCCAGCCGTGGGATAAAAGATACGGGAGTTGGTGTTGTGGAGGGTGACATAGGAAGGACGGTGCGAGAGGAAGGAAGTGACCAGACGGACAAAATTGATAGGCAGGGCGTAGGTTTGGAGTTTAAAGAGGAGACCGGGATGCCATACACGGTCATAGGCATTTTGGAGGTCAAGGGAAACAAAAATGGCGGAGCGACGGGAGTTGAGCTGGAGGGACAGAAGGTGAACAAGGTTGAGGAGTTGGTCGTCAGCAGAGAAGGAGGGTCGGAAGCCACACTGGGTAAGGGGGAGGAGGTGGTGTTGAGCAAGGTGCCAATGGATACGGTGGGAGAGGATGGATTCAAAGACTTTACTGAAGACGGAGGTGAGGCAGATGGGACGATAGGAAGAGGCAGCAGAAGGGGGTTTGTTGGGTTTGAGGAATAGGAGGATGCGGGAGGTCTTCCACAGGGCAGGGTAGAAGCCAGTAGAGAGGATGACATTATAGAGATGGGCGAGGACAGTTAGGAAGGAATAGGGGCTTTCTCGAAGGTGACGGTAGGTGACACAGTCGTGACCAGGGGCCATGTTGCGTTTGGACTGGAGGAGAAGTTTAATGTCTTGTGCTGTGATGGGAGTGTTGACGTCGGAGGGGGGCAACTGCCCCAAGTACTGGAGGCTAGGAGCAAGAGGAGCGACTGAGGTATCAGCACGTTCCATGATGGTGGGGAAAAGAGAATAATCAAAGTGGGGATCATCGGGGATGGAGAAGACCTCGGAAAGGTGGGAAGCGAAGTGGTTGGCCTGACTGAGGTTGTCTGGAAGGGGGCGATCGTTATGGAGAAGGGGGTAGTGGGGAGCGGAAAGGGAACCAGTAAGACGATGGAAGGCGGACCAGTACTTGGAGGAGTTGATAGGGAGGGTGGCATTGAGTCATGTGCAGGTCTGGCGCCAGTCCCGGCGTTTCGTTGCTGTAATAAGGTTCCGTACGTGTTGCTGTATTTGCCGGTGGCGTTGGAGTGTATCCCTGTCACGAGTGCGCAGGAAGGAGCGATAGAGGCGGCGGGATTCACGGAGGAGGAGGACAGCCCGCGGAGGGAGAGTGAGACGGTGTGGGTGGATGGTTTTAGTAGGAACATGGGCCTCCACGGCGTCAGTAATTACCGTCTGAAGGAAGGACAAGGCGTGGGTAATGTCGTCAGGATGGCGTTAAGTAAGAGGGTGGCTTTCGACCTGGGTGGTGGCATCCCAGTTGGCACGGCGATAGTCATGGACGACCTTGGGAGGGGGTGCAGGTTGCGGAGCCGGAGCGGGGGCGGTTTGCAGACGTTATGGTGAGAAGGACAGGGAGGTGATCGCTACCTGTGGGGTCAAGGACGGCAACAGTGATACACCCAAGGAGGTTGGCAGAGGCAAGGACAACATCGGGGGTGGTGTTACTTTCGGGTCGGGTGTGCTGGGGAATGGGAACAAGGTCACCCTGGATTGTGGAGAGGAACTGATGCCACCGCCGAAGGGCAGCAGGAGTGCGGCTATGGATGTTGAGGTCGGCGGCAATCACATAGGTGGAGAAGGTGTGGTCAATGTGTGAGATGAAGTCATAAGGAAGAGGAGCAGTGGAGCAGACATAGATGGTGGCACAGGTAATGGTGAGGGAGGGGAAGAAGACGCTAAGGATAAGGTGTTCAGTGGGGTCATTGAGGAGAGGTTGTGGCCGGACGGGGATATGCTTAAGGTGGCCAATCGCAACTCCACCCTGCGCACGAGGACCAGGAGCATCAGTGCGGTGGAGGATATAAGGGGAGGTGCGGATAGAATGTTGGTGCTGGAGAAAGGTTTCGTTCAAGAGGAAGGTGTCGACCTGGTGGTGGGAGAGGGTGTGCATGAGGAGGTATTTGTTGGAGCGGAAGGAGCGAATGTTCTGGAAGAGGATGCGAGACTCGTGCCGCGCCATGACGGGAAGGAGGGGGGGAAGAGAGGGAAGGGAAGAGACTTAAACTAGGGTGTCGAGTCGGGTGAAGGTGAAGTGGGCTTGGTTGTGGGAGTAAGTGGCGAAGGTGTTCAGGTGGAAAACAGAGCGAGCAGCAAGGGATATTTGTTGGAAGGTGTGTGGGCGCTGAAAAGGGTGAATGTTTTGGAGTACAACGGTAAGGACCCGGATGATGTCCTCGGACGTGGGGGGTGGATGGAGGGAATTGTTAGGATGGACAGGAGGATTGATGGGACGAACTGGGACTGTAAGTTCAGGGGTGGCTGGAGGGCGTTTAGCTTTACACTTGTGGGAGTATGTGGGATGGGGGCCATTGCAGGTATTACAGGAAGGAGGAGCAGCAAGGTTGGGGCAGTTCTTGAGAAAGTGGGAGGGCTTGCAATGGGGACAGGTGGGGGGGTTTTTGCAGTTGGAAGTCAGGTGGTCATTGTACATCAGGCACCGCTGGCAACGGTAGGATTGGGGACGGGATTTGGAGGATTCAACAGGGTGGCGACGGTGGTATATCAGGGCATCCTGGGTGAGGAGATGGTCTATGGATGGGGCGGACTCTGAGAATACCCGCATGAGGTAGGTGGGACCAGAGGCATTGTGGATACAGCGGGCAGAGCGGATTTCCAAATCCGGGTGGGAGTTCAGTTCTACCAACACTTCATCCTCTGTGATCACCGGGCTGAGCTTGGTGATCACAGTGGTGTAGGTGGGGGGGCGACGGGGAGGCTGGGGCTGACGAGGAGTGGAAGCGGAAAGGAAGGGTGTCAGAGAGGCGTGGGGGCCAAACATAACTCGTGGGAGTTTTCGCAGGAGGTCTGTGTGAAAGGATGGGGACGGGGACTTGATAAGGACTGAGTCCCTGCGGGGAATGAGTTGGGAGATGGGAGCACCAGGTAAGTACTTTCGTATCTCCTTGGTGAGGGTACGAGCGTCGAGGAACTTAGGATCGGGAGTTGACAGGACAAAGGTGTGGAGGGTGGGGGCCAAGGTAGGGGTGGCAGGAGGAGGGGTGGTGTCCATGGTGACGGCAGGGGGAGGGGGAGGTGGTGTTGATTTTTTGTGGGAAGTGGCGGGAGCAGAGTCGGTAAGGACGCGCTTTTGGGGTTTTTTGGAGACTGGAGGCTGGGAGGAGGGGAGAGGGACGGGGAGGAGAGGGAGGTGGCGGGTGGCAGATCCCTGTGGCGTAGTGGAGGCACTGGGAGAAGCAGCTGGTTCAGTGGTGGCGATGGTGGCTCGGCGCGACGTGACGCGTGCGGGAGATGCAGAAGACGAAGCGGCGGGGTCGGTGAGAGAGGGGAAGCCAACCACCTGAGGGGCGGTAGCAGAGGCGGCAACAGAGGCGTACGTGAGGGTGGGGGTAGTAGTGGGAGCTGTTGAGGGTGTGGAGGCTGGAGGAAGGGTGTAGAGGTGTGGGTATACAGCAGGGGAGGAGATAGGGGGGTGGGTAAGTGGGGGAAGGGAAGGGGAGGTGGAGGGAGGGAGGCCAGAGGCGGCACTCCAGGAGGTGACTGTGGGAGAGGGGGAGGGGGAGGTGTAGATGACGGTGGAGGTGGGAGTACTCATTGCAGACGAACGGCGACGGACAGACGGACGTGCACATTCAGTAGAAATTGCTAACGATTTGTTTTCTAATTCAGGTGTATACAAACTAACCTGTAATAACTGCCCCTCATATTATATTGGTCAAACAGGCAGAGCTGTTAAAACACGATACAAAGAACATCTATTAGGTAAAAAAGGAACTAATGTTCACAACTCTACTTTTGCTGAACACCTCTTGATAGCCGGCCATACGCCTAAACAGTTAGAAGACACGGTTATCCTACACAGACAAGTTAAAGGACGGAGACTAGATCTGTGGGAAGAGTTATTTATTTTTAAACATCTAGTGCTCAAAGACGGTAATATACTCAATGATCAGTTGAACCTTGCCTGTAGACAATTTTTTGAAGGCTTTAAACCCGTACTATTTAATTCATAACATTAATGTTGATAACCTCAGTTGTCTATTTCCTCAGGAAACTGTAATGCATTTTTATATCTCTAAGCTCACTACCTTTTATGCAATGTGATTTACTTATGATGTATGGCTGCCACTACACTGGTCCTCATGTAATTCTCGCTTATCATAAAACCTCGGATCCCAGTGAATATATATTAACTAGATTGTGGACCAGCTTTCATAATTTATGTCTTAAGACGCCATTACTGTTTATTTTAAAGTTTAGACTTATATACGCTCTATGTGCTTCACTAATATGGTAATATAATTTTATTTTGGCTTTATATGCCACTGCATGTAACTCATGGCGTATGCGCCACCTACCTTTTTGAAATATGTTCCTAGGTTATTGTTTCTAAGGCTCCCACATCGTCATAATGGGAATGTTAAATGCTTTCCTCTTATTTACTGTCACTCTATCTAAGGACGCAATTAACATTTATATTTTACATGTTGCTTCAGTACCCCAATCGGCACATAGTACACGACCTGAGCGCCACCTGCCCTGGTCGCAGTGCTACCACGCAGGCCGATTTTACTCAGTTGCTTATGCGCTCTCCAGCTTCCATGTACTTAATTTTATTTATCTGACAAACCCTACTCTTAGGGCTATATTTGATATTGACTAATGGAGCTACGGAGACGTTTGTAAAAATGGCAATAACGTATTACTCCATGTTAATATAATAGTGTAAGTACAAGAAATTCTTCTCATGTTCTGTAACACAAGTTTCTCTTAATATATGTTAAACTCTAATCTTGACTTATGTGTACACCTTTCTTATAAATCACGATGTTCATTTTCCTCAGGCCGACTTCTGAAGAAGATAGGTTTAAACTTATCGAAACCTAGGTAAAGATTACTTTATCCTTTGCAACGGGTCGGCTGTTTTAAATCTAATTACGTGGAGCCGTTGCTGTTACGCAGCTAAGTTTAAAATAAAGAGATTACTATGTTATTTTTGTGAAAAGTGCATGAAATGACATTTTCTGTAGCTACACATTTTTGTGAAGTAACTTAAAAATTCTAGAGATATAGATAACCGCTGACTTTACTTTAGACAATAGATTGTGTATGAGTGGTTCTGAATTGAGAAAGCTATTCATAATGGTCAGTAGTTTTACTAGGGACATTTCTGACTGATGCTTGTTCTGCTGTTTAGAAAGTATCCTAAAGAGTGATAATATCAGAGTTGTATGCATCCACATGATGAATCTATGGAATAATGTGTGATATGAATATGGAATATGATGAGGAATTTGGCTTAAGGGGTGCAATGTGAGGCTTACGATGTTGTTATGGTTTTTTATGGTGCAAATATTGTATATTGTGGAGCAATTATGGTATATTATGTGAAGTGGACTATGATTCGTGGGACATTATCTGAAGGTTAATCAAATATGTTGTTTGTCTTTGAGATGACACACGAGGCATTCGATATGATTTAGTGAGGAAGCATTTTTTGCTGCTGTGTATGGAAGAAGACCAGGCAAAGAATGTACACTATTTAAAAGAAACAACCTACAGCTGTTCTAGACACATGGAGGTTCTGTTTCTGCACACTGCGGCCGACGATAGAGACACAATGACATTTTCGAAAGATAGTTATTTTGCCATGAAAGGGTTTCTGAGAACACAGGACTGTTGAAGTTTTGTTGCTACTGGCGGAATGTATTATGACGTGTAAGAGCCATAACTATGAAAAGAACGTTAATTGCAGTTTAAGATACCAATCACACCTGCTACATACATTGTTAATTCCAGAAAAAATTAAACTTTTACCCGTATGAAATACCAGCGCTTACTAATCACACAGTTTTTTTCACGTGTTAGGAGATGAGAGCGCGTATGTGAATAAATCTGTCTAGTTATGAGCATGAATGGTTTTACAAAGACCTTTTTTCTCTGCTGCTGAACCATGTGATGTACGTGTGAGACGAATTTTCTACCTTTGCGAAGTTGTAGAATGAAACTGTCTCAGTAAAAAAATTTGTTTCTCTAGTTATTACTGTTTACAATCACTGTACTTTATTTTTTGTGTATGACATGATCATAATTGAACTTTTCTCTATTGCAGAAATATTAAAAAACTCAGAACTCTACAAATTTGTTGAACTAAACAATATTTTCAGATCGGAGCGTAACGTACGTAGCGAGAGACTCATATTCTAACAGTGCGAATGTTGTAGTGGTCTGTTACGGAGAACTAGACATTCCAGAAGTACCCAATCGTGCTAAAAAAAGGAACAAAAATTCACCCTTGACTTCTATACATGTATGTTATGCATTTGACATCCTTTTTTCCAGCTTGTAGTAATTTTACTCGTTGATGCACGTTGATCTACTACATTTCTGCCGGACGGTGTGGCCGAGCAGTTCTAGGCGCTTCAGTCTGGAGCCGTGCGACCGCTACGGTCGCACGTTCGAATCCTGCTTCGGGCATGGATGTGTGTGATGTCCCTAGGTTAGTTAGGTTTAAGTAGTTCAAAGTTCTACGGGACTGATGACCTCAGCTGTTAAGTCCCATAGTGCTCAGAGACATTTGAACCATTTGCTACATTTTTCATGCATGTTGTAAACAACTGTGTCAAATAGGTTACATCAGTACATTAGCGTCTTTCTATTTGAACAATTTTAATTTCAGAATTTTCACTTATGGTAATAAACGAAGATGTAGATGCTGCTACAGCAGTGACGCAGTGTCGATTCAAGGACGTTAAGTTAATGATTGTAAGATTATGATTTTTTATCTTTCCTTTAAGCAATACTGAAGCTCAAGCGAAGTTATTTATTTCATTTTCAGTTAATAAACCATTACTTTCAGCTGCTACTGGACAGTTCCAGAATGTATTTTTTGTGTTTCATCTTAGAGTAAGTTATGTCATTATTAGTTGCTTCACAAGATATGTCTTTTGAAAGCTGTGTTTAATTTACTGTTGCAACTAACTACATGTTGCCATATTATTCTGCCTTCACACACAGAAAACTCGACATTTGACATCTGAAAAAAAAAATGGCTCTGAGCACTATGGGACTTAACATCCGAGGTCATCAGTCCCCTAGAACATAGAAATACTTAAACCTAACTAACCTAAGGACATCACACACATCCATGCCCGAGGCAGGATTTGAACCTGCGACCGTAGCAGTCGCGCGGTTCCGGACTGAAGCGCCTTAAATTTTTATTAGAATACTGACATGTCCGATGGTGGGAATCTGCACAGAAAATGTTCGTATACTGACGTGTTTGAATAAGGGTTTTCATTAAACAAGTTGAACAGCTACACGCTGTATCAGATTTTATGATAATGATTATAAAATATCACTAGACAGATTAATAGAAAAGTATAGAAAACGATAATATTGTCATAGTTAGAGCATTACATATTTCCGAACGTCTGTTTGTAAGGTGTCAGGCAAATCCAACACCTTCCATGAAAACCCTGACATGATAAGCAAATCCAGTAGTATGTCACATAGCTCTGAATAAATCGTGACATTAAATTAACCAAAGTAATACGAGTAACGAGTGAGCAAATGGAATACCACAGACTAACACAAGATTGCCTAAATGCATGTCATACCTTCCCACCATGAGACAGACGCAGTTCCGAGGGGAGAAACGAGAACAGAAGCCGAGAGCAGAACCGTGTTAAGCTAGAAGGCACTACGATAAGAGACGGACACCCACGTCGCCAGCTAACCGCCAGGACCACCCCCCAGCCCATGTTAAAAGCTATAGCCCTCCAGAAGAACAGTATAGAACTTACGATAACACTAAAAGGGCCACACCAGCCGCAAGTTTTAGCGTGAGACTTTTTCGCGTCTCTGTTACGTTGCAAACGTTAAAAATATTGCCCCACCACGAAAAGTATAACGTTTCTCATTGGACAGACAGAATTTTTGTAGGCGGAGCTTAAGGTTAACATTGAGACCCTGATTGGTCACATGAAAACACAGCCACATAGATTTTTTTTAAAACCAACTTCGGTATATTGTAGTAAGGAGAAGTTAGGAGAGAGTTGCTTCCGAGACGGCGAGCTGGATGGAGCTGCGCCGGCTGCCGCCCCCTGACACACCGACAAGGTAATGAACGCACGCGATGCCGCATTTTTGAGCGCATAAGGCTTCACTCAGAACTGCAGAAGTCTCATCTGTTACATCCCCTTTTTACGTAATACTAGTGTCGATCGTCAATTAAATCTCATGGTATTCACATGTACTACGTAAGTTAAAATCTGAAACGTGATGATTTCTCTGTTATATAATAATTGAGAAGCCACATCAGCCACTGTAATTTACGAGAAGTTAGATAAGTAATTAAAGATAATTGAGGGTCACTGTAGACCTTTTTGATAGTTTTCTCTCTGGTGCAATTTAATTTAAACCTAGATTATAGATGTGATATGGCATAGGTTATCCTTCGATCCATTGTTGAACTTGGAAACCCATTCAGCGAATATTCGTTCACATTTTTGTTGAACGCATTTGGTTTTTATCATCCTGTATTAAAACGTATCCTTTTATCAATAGTCCAATTAATAGACAATGTTTTGTGAGTAGAATAAAATTTCCAGTGGTAAACCTAACTGCTTTTTCGACGTTATTTTACCAGCTAACTAAAAATAGGAAAGCCTTGAACCCCTTCCACTAAATTTAGTTAGTATTAAGATTCTTTTACAGGGAGTGCAGTAGAGCTGACGCTGAAATCATTAAGTATTTGGTTATATCATCGCTAGTCTCACTGAACTCTTCTGAACTCTACAAATCATTTGTGGTCTGGCTTCTCCTTACCAGCAACAGGTCCCAGGTTCAAACTAGTTAATTCCCTAAAAAACACGCTCAGAGCGTTGTTGCGCGAAAGTGGTAGGGAGACACGACATAGAACAACAGACACCACGCAGAATGTTAGATGTTGGATAATAATAATTTTTGATAACAGAACTTTCAATTGGGTATTGAGGCTATTGGCAAGTGGTCACATTACTGTGACTGAACAGTGTATTTTTTTCGTATATAATTTGCAGATTACACTCCGCAAACTAGCAGCTCAAGTAAGAGTCTAATAGAATTAATGCTGAGCCCTACTTTTTTCGCGCACGCAGTTTTCAGATATTTTTAGTCCGTGACCTTAAGGCAGAAGTATGTCCAGTATAAATTAACTATAGTCAATTTTCTTGCAGTTAACAAAAGTGCTCTAATCGATTCCGTAGCAAATCACATGGAATGCCCGCTCTATGGCACGCCGCACCTATGCAGACTTATTCAGAGCGCAGGAAACAAGACAAGAGAGCTGACAGTACCCACGCATGGTTTATATAGTAGAACTTAGAAACAAAAGTAGCGGCGTTACACTCTCTTTGATTTCCTTGAAGCGCTACTTTGCTGCGGGCGTTATTCTGATGAGAGATTATATATCGATAATTTTAATTAAAACTTTTTCATTGCTATTACTTATTTCCGATATTATCGATCACCTGTCTCCTCTATGAGAATAAGCCTGGTGGTACTGTTCTTAATTAAAAGAGCGGTTATAAAACCCACGTGTGCTTCTACAGACCTGAGTGAAATACAGACGTTGTTTGGCGACTTGAAAGACATACAGAATCAAGATGCTCAGTTAGATGAGATCAAACAGCAACCTAATGACAGACAAGAGATTTTGGGGTATTCTATCAATAAAAGTTTCGTGTCTTACCGTACTTGCAATGACGTTAGATTAAAGATTTGTTTTCTTAAAGAACTGGTTCCAACTGTCTTTAAGTATTTTCTACAATCGTTATGAGGGGCCATTTTGGTACCTGCAAACCATTATGAAAATTAAGGAGCTTCTAAGAAGGAAGACTGAACGACAAAAAGAAATTAGTCTGTGTTAGGACTGTAGTGTGTCTAGGAACGAAACCGAACGACAATCGCATTTTTCAAATGAAACTAAATTGTTGTGGAGAGCTTTTCAAGTCTCAAACGTCTGTAATGAATATATGCAGACCAAGTCGATAAATGTAAATTGGTGTCAAGGCTGTTAACTAGGCAGATATACTAACCACTACATCTTGGTACACTGGTTTTGCACAACTGCACAGCTCCCTCCTGAAGGCACATTCTCATTCGAGCCTCAGCCCACTTGGTGGCCATCCCATCCGCACCCTCCACTCCCCACCCCAAACCTGAACAGCATTGCAGGTGCTCTCCAACTCTATTGGAATAGCACCCCACCACCGAACGAAATGGGGGATCCTGCTTGAAACCCATTAGACATGGAAAGGTCTCTGGAACAATTTACTTTCATTTCACTAAGGCACCTATACCCGTTTCGTTTGATGCTGAGATGCTAATCCAATATAGTTGGAGAGCCTCTGCAATGCTGTTTGAGTTTATAGGAATACCAAGTGGGCTAAAGTGTAAGTGGGAATTTAAATTGGGGATAGATGCTTGTTAGGATGCTCTGTGTAGTTACACAAAGCAATTCTGCCAGTGTGGTGTAGTGGTTAGTGCATCTGCGTAGTGAGCAGGAGAGCAGGAGATCCGCGTTCGAACCCCCAGCACGGCAGCCCAGCGTGTTCGGTCAGAGGGCTAGCTGCTCTCTGTAATAAAAAAACTGAGTTAATAGACCAACAACGAACTAAAACGGCTGTCTTTCGACGTCCGCACCGAGTAGATGCAACGAACGAAAACGAACAAAATGAGATTTAAAAAAAAAATCCTGGCTTGATACAAATTTTCATTCGTCGCTGCAGTCTGCATATGAAACACCGAAAGTAATTCGAGTCAACTCTCAAAACTTCTTGAGAAAATCGACTTCGAAGTTTTCCACGCATTTTCAGTCCGTTCCAATTAGAAAACTGTTTCGATGAGACACGTTGCTCTGTCGTAGGCTGCTCTTCTGCCATGTGGGAGTTCCTTGTTGGATTCCTGGCTCATGCAAATTTTTAAACAAAGGCGCATTTTCTACGAAAATACATAAAGACAAAAAATCGGTATTGCTCGGCACTGATAACTGCTGGATCACTGCTTCGAGTCTTGCTTTGGACACTATATTTTTATTGTCCTTTTTTTCACTTAGTTCGAATACATAAGTCGTTTGCATATAAAATTCTTCAAATATATACTAATTAGCAAATGTTTAATTCATTGTTACGAAAAATGCACGTCTTTCTTTCCAATTTAGATATCATACTGAAACGTCCCCTTAGAAAAATTATACATGACTGTGCTTAAACTGACACACAGTATTTTTAGCCTAACGCAATCTGACTTTCAAAAATCCCTACATAAGAATGGCCCTGACTAACATTAACCTATACCTTTCACAAATCACTTACCTCACCAAAAATCTTCGTTACTCGAACTACTGCAATACAGCGAGCGCCACTACCGCCAGCTAAATAAAAGATTCAAACTACGGAAGGCACTAACTACTGATAGGCATAGTTAGCAGATGAAAGATTTTAATAGAGAACAAACAATGTATTTACCTTAATAGTGTTCAAAAGTCATGACATCCAGTCTTACAAATTTCAAAACTCCGCCATTTCTCTCCCCACATCCACCACTGCTGGCGGCCCACCTCCAACTGCGCCACGCTACGCGCTGTTCACATCCAGCTGCCCAACACTACAATGGTAGACAACAATGCAAACTAGCCACAAACTGCACCCAGCACAGCTAGTGATTTTCATACAGAGCGCTACGTGGCGTTACCAATATAAAAACCTAAACAGCCTACTTACAACACTCAAAATACCTGATTACATTGGAAATATAAATTCTTAACTACCTATCTTTTATAAAAGATTGTCAGTCAAGATTGTTTTAATTTTCACCTCTATGTATTCTAGACTTCATGGAAATGCTTACAGAACAAGCACCTTCGCTTAAAGACGTGCATCTTCTGGGACTAGAACGTGTGCTACCCACATGACAGACGAACTTTCTGTTACAGAGTCTTGTGGCCCACGGAAAAATGGTCCTAGGTTTAGCGAATTAAAGTTTCTCGGAAAACTTAAAAGTTGATTTTCTCGGTAATTTTGTATAGTTGCATCGAACTGCTTTGAGTGAATTGCATTCGAATTCTGAGCTGCATGTACGATACATATGAAAATTTACAAAAATTCGGTTGCTGCATGGTCTTCTTGTATACCTATTTCAGATACCCTTCGGGGTTCCTTGTATTCCGGATGAGAAGAGAAACCCTTGAATAATCCTTCTGTTGATTATTTGTTGCCTCTTCCCGTACAAAAACCGTTTATGTATATCATTTCGAGTAAAGCAATAACAACCAGAATCGCTATCCAGCATCTGACAAAAAATCTTTCCTGGTTTCCGGCGATAATGCACTTACTGTTGGTCAGAGGAGTTTAAGAAATTTTGCTTTAATAATTAATTTTCTCATATCACGACCACACCTTGTTGCCTGTAGCAATTCTTCGCTGCACGAGTCCACCGTAATTTGAAATCAGCTCTTATTATTTTCATCCTCAGTTTCAAGTAAAGTGGGACGTTTCAGTCAACTGGCTTTTGCCTTTAATACTGCAGTTCACGAAACCCAGCTAAGTTAATGTTTAAGTAATCCTATTAATTCGCTTATATCTAATTTATGGTCGGTAAATGGACTTCTTCCTGAAGATATGGCCATTAAAGAACATTAACAAGCTGGAAAGTACAATATTCGCTTCGCGCAACAGAGAGAGGTGACAGGAGGAAGCACCCTACATCGTTAAAAGACGGTAACAGACTTTCTCAAAAAAATGTGCCCATATTAAGTCTAGTTACAAGCCGTCAGCCAAAATGCTCTTCAACCTTAAGGCACTTTCGATGTCAGCAAGGTGATATTGAAAAGGTCCTGTAGTCCCCTTTCATTATCAATTTATTTACTTTCCAGTGATAAAAAACTCTCTGGCAGGCGTGAGTGAACGAATGTGGATGCGTTTCATGTTGATATACGGTCGTTTAGTCTGCTGCAGCGAATTAACTTTAGTCGTACAAATGGCCAACCCCTGAAGTTTTCAGATAGGCAAAGAGGTTTGCTCTCTTTGCGTGAAAGTTACCGGTGTTACGTTGGTGGCGGAAGCCTCATCTCTGGGTTTTCCTGGCCACGGACTCGCGTGGGAGACGTTGGAATGTGTGAGACTGTCAGTCTGCTTCCAGCACGCCGAGGGTCTGCAGCCGAGCTCTCTTCGAAGGACGGTGAGTTGGTTTAACCCCGTGGCGCTTTGTCTCGTAGCGAGAGGGGAGCTTTTAGCTTTTGGTCTCATGTCTCATCTTATAAAAATTGTTTAACCTTGTCGCAGCCAGGAATGCAAGGCTTTTGCAGACTTTCAGTTTGATTTCTAATGCAGACTTTGATCAGTAAGAAGAACGTAACATAAGGATGTTGCATATGTAAGAATTGCGCCCTCGGTCCAGTGTGAAATGTTTGTCTGCCTGCAACTGCGTCTGTATACGTTCTAGTCTTTCCTGAACCTTAATAATTTTGCCTCTTCGTGAATTTTCTTTGTCTGATTTAGCTTACGTCCGTTGGAAGCCATGCACGTGGTTTAATATTAGAGTTTGTTGGCTCACTGCCATCGCCCTTTGTCCATTCAAATGTGCCTTCTAAAAAATATTAATTGTTCGCGGCTGCGTGGTTTAATGTCATTAAAACTTGGCCACGGTATGTAGAAATTGTCTTCGCAAACCACGTGGGCTTACTAGTCTGTAGGCAATCGTTTCGCACTATTACCAACGCCATTTACCTTGTAATTTCCTTGTTAACCCACCCATAGCGTTTCCATGCGCACAGGTCCAATAATTAGTGTTCCCTTTTTATTTAAATCAAATTCTTTAGAATAGATGTTGTTTTCAGGAGTGCTGCTGCAAGCTGCTCTTATGCACAGTGTTCACGCATTATTTACATTATTTTAATATTTGATTCACGTGAACAATGCCTGGACCAAACTAGTAATTACATCCCATTTTTTACGAGTCATAGTACAATGAATGTTCTCTTATGAGTCTTTTTTCTTATGATTAAATTAAATAATTTTCCGATTCAGCCGAACCATTTGTTTGTCGTGTGGCTAGAGTTGGTGGCGACACAATCTTTTACGTTGATTTCAATGTTAGACAGCATTTTCTTATTCAAAGTGAGCTTCAGGCAACTTACACATAACACCAATTTTTTCCGCAACTTAAAATGGTTCAAATGGCTCTGAGCACTATGGGACTTAACATCTGTGGCCATCAGTCCCCTAGAACTTAGAACTACTTAAACCTAACTAACCTAAGGACATCACACACATCAATGCCCGAAGCAGGATTCGAAACTGCGACCGTAGCGGTCACGCGGTTCCAGACTGAAGCGCCTAGAACCGCACAGCCACACCGGCTGGCTTCCGCAACTTACACGTAGTGACCATGACGCAAGCTAACTTACAATATTCCCACTCAGCTTTCTCGTCTTGGTAGAGCCTCCAAGGGAAAGGGTAGGACACATTTAAGTCAGCTTAAGGTTGGGCTGATAACCAGGATGCTGCACTACATGCTTCATCTTAATTAAATTTGCCCCCAGTTCTTATGCTTCCTTTTAAGAAGGGGAGCATTGAGCCGTGTGTGGGTATCGGTCGTTAAACGTCTGTGTATTTTGTATCACATTGACCACCGTTGTCCTCGCAGAGATAGAATGGTCGCACAACGAGCAGTTAACTGCACGTGAGGCCTCTCCGACTCAATATTGGCTTGCTGTACCGTATGACAACTAGGGTTGCTTATCGAGGACTGACATCTGGTTCGTAGTGTTATGGGTGGTAATACTTAACTTTGTAATGTGTGCCTACGACATTTAAGCAAGACGGCTTCACTGCAGTGATGGTCGCGGTTTCTCGACCCAGAATCGATACGTTACTTTTTTCTATAAATAAAGGAATGCAATACAACCTTAATAGAGTAAAAGAATAAGAATGCTCTAGATTACGATTCGTTAGTTTGTATTAACCTATAAGTTATAGAGACAATAATGTCTCGCTTTCACTGTGTTCAGATCTGTTCTGTAAGAACCTTGTCGATTACCGCTAATCGCTTCGATGTGATATGTAATTTTGAACAGGAAATTGAAAGAATACAGCGGTATTGTTAAAACTGTATTTTACCCGATTTATCCAAGAAGTGAATTCTCTGTATGATCGTCATATTTTCTTTCCAAATGTGGTAAATCGGTTAAAGTGTGTTAACGAAATAGAAAGCCTTATTTTAAGAGATGGTTGGTTGGTTGTTTTGGGGAAGGAGACCAGACAGTGTGGTCATCGGTCTCATCGGATTAGGGGAGGATGGGGAAGAAAGTCGGCCGTGCCCTTTCAGAGGAACCATCCCGGCATTTGCCTGGACTGATTTAAGTAAATCACGGAAAACCTAAATCAGGATGGCCGGACGCGGGATTGAACCGTCGTCCTCCCGAATGCGAGTCCAGTGTCTAACCACTGCGCCACCTCGCTCGGTTTTTAAGAGACAGACTGAAATTATTGACAGATAAAGAATATGGACCACGAACAGCAATGAAGTGATAATACTTGAAATTCGTTTTTTGAAATTTTAACATAGCGAGCATTACTCTAAGCGATAGTCCATTGTTCAATAATCGTTCAATATTAACTGTTAGCCTAGTACCCCTGGTAGCTATAGAAAGCAAGTCTTGCAGTTATTCTGGCTACGAGAAAGTAGTTTTAAAATATAACCAAATTACATTACAGTTTGCTAGAACCAAGACTATAAAATCAGGTAGTGAAAGACATATTTGTATCTGAGATTAATTCCTATCAGAGAAGTAAATCAACGACGTTTAGTTCACGATAAAAGTAAACTATATTTAACCTGCATCCTTGATAGTTTTGCCTTGTTCCACATCCCTGAGATACATCGATGTGTGCTTCATAAGAAAATCTACTGCTACAACTTAACAAGAAAGAAGCCACGTAAACACATCGAAATTTTAATACGACCATCACTGAAAAAAACAGCCAGGAGAGGAAAAGATTAAATACACTAGCACATGCCACCGTGGGGTTCTATATCAACAATATATGGAGTGCAGCTCGAAATTAGAGAAAATATTTTGAAAATCCAATAATAAGACAGACAAGACTTTTATCCTAATTTTGCCATCGCAGAAGTGACGGATTTTGACCCACTGTAGAGAGAAGGAAGAATTCAACGAAACGACGGAGAAGAATTCGGAGTTCATCCAGGACTACGAGGTGATTGGAATTTAAAATTATCGTAAAACAACCAAGACTAAAACAACAAACCACGTAATAGGTAATTATCGTTTATTTGAAAACTTTATTAGTTGCAAAATCAAGAACCAGTGTTGGTTTGTAAATAATTAATTGTCTGTATTGCAAATTTTATTGTAACTAATCTGTGATTCTTTTTGATTCGTGCTACTATCTTGTAATAATTAGTAATTTCTGCGTAACTTCACTGTTTACAGAATACAGTGGTGTGCATAAAAGCGTGTTGTGGAAAACATGAGAAATGCATAGTGCTGCAGAGCAACTAAATATAAGACCAAAATTATCAGTGTCTAACCCAGAAAAGCAACGATGTGCTAGCAGACGGCATTTCCCGAAGTAAACGAGAAATCAAGCGAAAATCATCGCCACTGATGATGCTTTACCTCAATAAAGCGAAACGCGTCTGGTGAAAAAAATCAGGCATTTATGTAGCTGAAATGACAGAACAAAAATACCCTCAAGGATTGTAAAGCAACTACGGACACTATGGCCTCACAAATGAAGAAAATAACAAAAATATGATGTTGTCGTGGGGCCTTCGGTACTGAGACTAGTGATACAATCATTCACTGCCCCCAGTCAAAGGGGGGGGGGGGGGGAGGCGTAAGCATGCTCTGACGGTTTTAAGCCATAATTTTAATACAAGACATACTTTAAGCATTTTAACTGCAATATTTAAGAATTAGTTATAAAAAAGGAATACAACATAATCCTGAGAAAGTAAAGGAATAAGAAAATTCTAGATTAGAATTCGTTTGTTTGTATTAATCTGTAAGTAGCAGAGAGAAGAGTGTCTTGCTCTCGCTCTTTTCAGACCTGTTCTGTAAGAAACATGTCCGTCAGCACTAACGCTCTGATGTGATGCGTAATTGTGAATCGAAATCTGAAACAATATATCAGTAGTATTAAAACTATGTTTGTGCGACATTGATTCCAAAGATCACAAGATTTTTCCAAGCGTGATAAATCAGTTACACAGGTAGAAATCCTTATTCTCGGAGATACAGAAACTGAAATTATTAACAGATAAAGAATTGAACAGAGAATAGCACTGAACTGACATGTTGATGTAGCCAACAAAACGCTAAACAGTAGTCCACTGATCAATAATTGCCAGTATTAACTATCAGCCTAGAATCTGTGTTCGCTGTAGAAAGCAAGCAATGAAGTTATTTTTGTTATGAAAAAGTAATTTTAAAATAGATCCAAAGGACATTTCAGTTTGCTTGACCCCATATTTTAAAACCAGATAATGAGAGACATTTTTTTATCTGTGATTAATTTCTATAAGAGAAGTAAATCAAAAATTAGTTCATTATAGAAGTAAATTATATTTAACCGGATAATTCTGTCGCCTTCCATGCCCCTGAGATACATCGATGTGCGCTTCATAATGAAATCTAGCGCTAGAACTTAACAATAAAGAAGCAACGTTAGCACTTCGAACTTTTAATACGATCCTCAACAAAAAAATAGAGAACTCCAAATTAAATATAGTGCAGAGCTGCCTCTACATACTAAATAATCAAGAACCGGAGTACTTGAAATTGGTGAGTTTTGTTTAACAAGAACTACTGTTCTATGAGCGAGGCTTTGTTATAGATTTTTGGTATGGGTTTTTTGTGTAACGTTGTGTAACTTTCATTAGTGGTCGTCATATTGGTCTCAGCCCTCGATGAGGATCAACATTCCGTGTTAAGTGAACATGTACAAGATATTTTGTGCCTGTTTTTTAGAAAGCAATGTCTTGCCGAGCTGAAGTTCTTTTTATTTGGTGAAATCACGGCTGAGCATTGCAGCTTAACCTTTTTTAAACCGTATGTCCCTTTGACCCCCCCCCATGAACCCCCCCCCCCCCCCCATGAACCATGGATCTTGCCGTTGGTGGGGAGGCTTGCGCGCCTCAGCGATACAGATAGCCGTACCGTAGGTGCAACCACAACGGAGGGGTATCTGTTGAGAGGCCAGACAAACGTGTGGTTCCTGAAGAGGGGCAGCAGCCTTTTCAGTAGTTGCAAGGGCAACAGTCTGGATGATTGACTGATCTGGCCTTGTAACAATAACCAAAACGGCCTTGCTGTGCTGGTACTGCGAATGGCTGAAAGCAAGGGGAAACTACAGCCGTAATTTTTCCCGAGGGCATGCAGCTTTACTGTATGATTACATGATGATGGCGTCCTCTTGGGTAAAATATTCCGGAGGTAAAATAGTCCCCCATTCGGATCTCCGGGTGGGGACTACTCAAGAGGATGTCGTTATCAGGAGAAAGAAAACTGGCGTTCTACGGATCGGAGCGTGGAAGGTCTGATCCCTTAATCGGGCAGGTAGGTTAGAAAATTTAAAAAGGGAAATGGATAGGTTGAAGTTAGATATAGTGGGAATAGTGAAGTTCGGTGGCAGGAGGAACAAGACTTCTGGTCAGGTGACTACAGGGTTATAAACACAAAATCAAATAGGGGTAATGCAGGAGTAGGTTTAATAATGAATAGGAAAATAGGAATGCGGGTAAGCTACTACAAACAGCATAGTGAACGCATTATTGTGGCCAAGATAGATACGAAGCCCACACCTACTACAGTAGTACAAGTTTATATGCCAACTAGCTCTGCAGATGACGAAGAAATTGAAGAAATGTATGATGAAATAAAAGAAATTATTCAGATTGTGAAGGGAGACGAAAATTTAATAGTCATTGGTGACTGGAATTCGAGTGTAGGAAAAGGGAGAGAAGGAAACATAGTAGGTGAATATGGATTGGGGGACAGAAATGAAAGAGGAAGCCGTCTGGTAGAATTTTGCACAGGGCACAAGATAATCATAACTAACACTTGGTTTAAGAATCATGAAAGAAGGTTGTATACATGGAAGAACCCTGGAGATACTAAAAGGTATCAGAAAGATTATATAATGGTAAGACAGAGATTTAGGAACCAGGTTTTAAATTGTAAGACATTTCCAGGGGCAGATGTGGACTCTGACCACAATCTATTGGTTATGACCTGTAGATTAAAACTGAAGAAACTGCAAAAAGGTGGGAGTTTAAGGAGATGGGACCTGGATAAACTAAAAGAACCAGAGGTTGTACAGAGATTCAGGGAGAGCATCAGGGAGCAATTGACAGGAATGGGGGAAATAAATACAGTAGACGATGAATGGGTAGCTTTGAGGGATGAAGTAGTGAAGGCAGCAGAGGATCAAGTAGGTAAAAAGACGAGGGCTAGTAGAAATCCTTGGGTAACAGAAGAAATATTGAATTTAATTGATGAAAGGAGAAAATATAAAAATGCAGTAAGCGAAACAGGCAAAAAGGAATACAAACGTCTCAAAAATGAGATCGACAGGAAGTGCAAAATGGCTAAGCAGGGATGGCTAGAGGACAAATGTAAGGATGTAGAGGCCTATCTCACTAGGGGTAAGATAGCTACCGCCTACAGGAAAATTAAAGAGACCTTTGGAGATAAGAGAACGACTTGTATGAATATCAAGAGCTCAGATGGAAACCCAGTTCTAAGCAACGAAGGGAAAGCAGAAAGGTGGAAGGAGTATATAGAGGGTCTATACAAGGGCGATGTACTTGAGGACAATATTATGGAAATGGAAGAGGATGTAGATGAAGATGAAATGGGAGTAGATGAAGATGAAATGGGAGATACGATACAGCGTGAAGACTTTGACAGAGCACTGAAAGACCTGAGTCGAAACAAGGCCCCCGGAGTAGACAATATTCCATTGGAACTACTGACGGCCTTGGGAGAGCCAGTCCTGGCAAAACTCTACCATCTGGTGAGCAAGGTGTATGAAACAGGTGAAATACCCTCAGACTTCAAGAAGAATATAATAATTCCAATCCCAAAGAAAGCAGGTGTTGACAGATGTGAAAATTACCGAACAATCAGTTTAATAAGCCACAGCTGCAAAATACTAACACGAATTCTTTACAGACGAATGGAAAAACTAGTAGAAGCCAACCTCGGGGAAGATCAGTTTGGATTCCGTAGAAACACTGGAACACGTGAGGCAATACTGACCTTACGACTTATCTTAGAAGAAAGATTAAGGAAAGGCAAACCTACGTTTCTAGCATTTGTAGACTTAGAGAAAGCTTTTGACAATGTTGACTGGAATACTCTCTTTCAAATTCTAAAGGTGGCAGGGGTAAAATACAGGGAGCGAAAGGCTATTTACAATTTGTACAGAAACCAGATGGCAGTTATAAGAGTCGAGGGACATGAAAGGGAAGCAGTGGTTGGGAAGGGAGTAAGACAGGGTTGTAGCCTGTCCCCGATGTTGTTCAATCTGTATATTGAGCAAGCAGTAAAGGAAAGAAAAGAAAAATTCGGAGTAGGTATTAAAATTCATGGAGAAGAAATAAAAACTTTGAGGTTCGCCGATGACATTGTAATTCTGTCAGAGGCAGCAAAGGACTTGGAAGAGCAGTTGAATGGAATGGACAGTGTCTTGAAAGGAGGATATAAGATGAACATCAACAAAAGCAAAACAAGGATAATGGAATGTAGTCTAATTAAGTCGGGTGATGCTGAGGGAATTAGATTAGGAAATGAGGCACTTAAAGTAGTAAAGGAGTTTTGCTATTTGGGGAGTAAAATAACTGATGATGGTCGAAGTAGAGAGGATATAAAATGTAGGCTGGCAATGGCAAGGAAAGCGTTTCTGAAGAAGAGAAATTTGTTAACATCCAGTATTGATTTAAGTGTCAGGAAGTTATTTCTGAAAGTATTCGTATGGAGTGTAGCCATGTATGGAAGTGAAACATGGACGATAAATAGTTGGACAAGAAGAGAATAGAAGCTTTCGAAATGTAGTGCTACAGAAGAATGCTGAAGATTAGATGGGTAGATCACATAACTAATGAGGAAGTATTGAATAGAATTGGGGAGAAGAGAAATTTGTGGCACAACTTGACCAGAAGAAGGGATCGGTTGGTAGGACATGTTCTGAGGCATCAAGGGATCACCAATTTAGTATTGGAGGGCAGCGTGGAGGGTAAAAATCGTAGGGGGAGACCAAGAGATGAATACACTAAGCAGATTCAGAAGGATGTAGGTTGCAGTAGGTACTGGGAGATGAAAAAGCTTGCACAGGATAGAGTAGCATGGAGAGCTGCATCAAACCAGTCTCAGGACTGAAGACCACAACAAATGTCCCTTTGAAGCACATGTGTTACAATGGTTATGAAAAGTTAATCTTTTAAGGTATTTATTCTTTTTAAGCGATTATGCGTTTAGTTGCCACAATTACTAGGTCGAAATATTAAAACTAGTATCGTTTACAGCTAAAGCCTGAAAAGGCCTTATAAGTTATTTCGGCATGTGATCTATAAATAATTTCTGTGGTTGCCCGCTTGTGGCTCTGTACTTTTACAATTTACATTGTGTTCATTTTAGAAAACCTAATCTGATCTGAAAGATGGGACCGAGCAATGTCTGAGTTAAGCTCAAGGTCACCGTACGTCAAATGCCTGTTTGTAATCAGATGTATTTGCTTTCAGCTCCTAGAATTCTCATTGAACACTTTTAAGATTTCATTGTTTAAATAATTCTATTAATACCCATTCTCTCACTGTTTATAGGATGTGAAATAACATGTGTAATGTTTTAAAATTTTCTCTAAGTGTTATTTTCATAGTTTGATCAATGAATAAACTAGTGTCGGCACTTAAAACGCCTGTTTTGGATGTTTATTTTTGTCAAAGTTGTTAAAATTCTGCTGAATCGAATAAATGTAAAAAAAAAGAAAAAAAAAGACATGTCTTCTTATGTTGGTATGTTGAGTCCAGAACCCACCACTTCGAGCTTCATCCTATCTGCCATTTCAAATGTATTTCAGAGATTTTGGAAATGTCTGTGTTTTCGTCCTACAGGAATTGAATGAACTCCAGTAGGTGAATACATCCCATTCGCATTTCATGTGGCAGACGAAAAACCAAAGCTTCTGTTCCTAACCATCAACAGTCTTCGTTGGTTCTAGGTGATCATTATTACGCTTCTGTTTGCTAATGACTGCTGTGGCGATGGCTGTGGGGAGTTGGTGAGTGTCTTCGAAACCTCCTCGAGGACAGTCCTGAGAATATGTAGTAGTTGTATGGTTTCTGGATGTCCCATTTCAGTCATCTGTATCATCTAGGGCTTTGGGTGTTTGGTAGAGCGTCTGGAGGGTTATATTGTGGATGGTGGATGTCCTCTGTCTATGGAGAAGCCTCTAACGACATCCAGAGACATTCTAGCGCGTCTTCCCGCGGGAGGTAGCTGTGCCGGCTGCTCCTCTCATCGTAAAACTGTTCTTTTCGACCTTAATCTCTGATATTTATATGCTGCTCTATGTTTGGTCCGGGCCACCGTAGGGTTTTGATTAAGAGAGCAGGTGTTCCATAAAGGTTTGCACACGTAGCACAATTGCAGGACATCAGGATTATTGAGGAATCGTTTCACAATAATAATAACTAATACAGGTGACACCAATCGTGCTTTATTGAATGGTGGGACAACAGTTGATATGTATGTTAAAAATGTAAACAACAATCTTCAACGAACAAGTGCAGTTTGAGCAAGAGCTGATGCAAAGTCCTGTTTTCACAAATATTACATACATACTGTTGTCATTGAGGAAGTTCAGCTGCTGTTTAGTATAGAGGGCCCGATGATGGCATATTGTAACGCAGGAACTGGTAGCCAAGAAACTGAAGATGAAATTACAGCTGACAGTGTTATTACAATTTTTACATAGTAATAGCTGTTTCTACTGAAAGGATGCAGTGTTACCGATCACGTGTCTATTTGGTTCATTTTTCTTGTCAAGAGACGATTTCTTTTTACATTTTTATTCGATACACAATTACCGGTAGGTGATGTGGGAAATAATGACAATTTGAACTCTTTTTCCGTATGTGCACTTCCTGCTACATTAGATCCCTGTGGCCATATTCCCAATGTTTTGTTTTTAATGGATAATGTGTGAGTGTGTCGTCTGTGTGAAGGAGACAGTAGATGGTACATGTCGAATTTCCTTATGTCGGAGTTCAGACTTCAAGTCAGGTGTTATTTAATTTCCATGACTGTTTTGGAAATAGCCAAATGGACCTCGCATCCCGGTTGGCGAAAATTCATAAAAGACAGCCAAAATCAGTTCTCTAGGCAGACAAATCTTTAACATCATAGAAAGTACGGTAAATACTCAAGGCGTTTGTTAATAGAATACAAAGAAATCTGCCAACCGTCATTAAGTTGCTCTTTGAAGTTACCTAACTGAGAATCTTGATTCTGTCTATCACTCAAGTCACCAAATAACGACTGTGTTTTACTCAGGGCAGTAGAAGCACTCATGCGTTCCTGGCTGTCTCTCAGTTGTTCAATTGTTTCTGGCTAGCACTTAAACATACGAGATTTATCGGAGCAGATGATATATTTCTATCGACGCACGGTTCAGTCTGGATGATCCTACGCCTACTGCAATCGTATTTGACAGTGCAGTTGGCTCAAATGGGAACGTATGCGGGTTTTGTGCTGCACTGAAACATACACTACTGGCCATTAAAATTGGTACACCACGAAGATGAAGTGCTATAGACGCGAAATTTAACCGACAAGAAGAAGATGCTGTGATATGCAAATTATTAGCTTTTCAGAGCATTCACACATGGTACGCGCCGGTGGCGACACCAACAACGTGCTGACATGAGGTAAGTTTCCAACCGAGTTCTTATACACAAACAGCAGTTGACCGGCGTTGCCTGGTGAAACGTTGTTGTGAAGCCTCGTGTAAGGAGGAGAAATGCGTACCATCACGTTTCCGACTTTGATAAAGGTCGGATTGTAGCCTATCGCGATTGCGGTTTATCGTATCGCGACATTGGTGCTCGCGTTGGTCGAGATCCAATGACTGTTAGTAGAATATGGAATCGGTGGGTTCAGGTGGGTAATACGGAACGCCGTGCTGGGTCCCAACAGCTTCGTATCACTAGCAGTCGAGATGACAGGCATCTTATCCGCATGGCTGTAACGGATCGTGCAGCCACGTCTCGATTCCTGAGTCAACAGATGGGGACGTTTGCAAGACAACAACCATCTGCACGAACAGTTCGACGACGTTTGCAGCAGCATGGTTGAAATGGAATGGCTCTGAGCACTATGGGACTTAACATCTGCGGTCATCAGTCCCCTAGAACTTAGAACTACTTAAAGCTAACTAATCTAAGGACATCAGACAACACCCAGTCATCACGAGGCAGAGAAAATGCCTGACCCCGCCGGAAATCGAACCCGGGATCCCGGGCGTTCGACGCGAGAACAGCAGCATGGACTATCTGCTCGGAGACCATGGCTGCGGTTACATTTGACGCTGCATCACAGACAGGAGCGCCTGCGATGGTGTACTCAACGACGAACCTGGGTGCACGAATGGCAAAACGTCATTTTTTCGGATGAATCGAGGTTCTTTTTACAGCATCATAATGGTCGCATCCGTGTTTGACGACATCGCGGTGAACGCACATTGGAAGCGTGTATTCGTCATCGCCATACTGGCGTATCACCGGGCGTGATGGTATAGGGTGCCATTGGTTACAGGTCTCGGCCACCTCTTGTTCGCATTGACGGCACTTTGAACAGTGGACATTACATTTCAGATGTATTAAGACCCGTGGCTCTAACCTTCATTTTAGCCCTGTGAAACCCTACATTTCAGCAGGATAATGCACGACCGCATTTTGGAAGTCCTGTACGGGCCTTTCTGGATACAGAAAATGTTCAAAAAATGGTTCAAATGGCTCTGATCACTATGGGACTTAACTTCCATGGTCATCAGTCCCCTAGAACTTAGAACTACCTAAACCTAACTAACCTATGGACAATACACACACCCATGCCCGAGGCAGGATTAGATCCTGCGACCGTAGCGGTCTTGCGGTTCCAGACTGTAGCGCCTAGAACGCTCAGTCATCCCTGCCGGCCAGAAAATGTTCGACTGCTGCCCTGGCCAGCAGATTCTCCAGATCTCTCACCAATTGCAAATGTCTGGTCAATGGTGGCGAAGCAACTGGCTCGTCACAATACGCCAGTCACTACTCTTGATGAACTGTGGTATCGCGTTGAAGCTGCATGGGCAGCTGTACCTGTACACGCCACCCAAGCTCTGTTTTGACTCAATGCCCAGGTGTATCAAGGCCGTTATTACGGCCAGAGGTGGTTGTTCTGGGTTCTTATTTCTCAGGATTTATGCACCCAAACTGAGTGAAAAGGTAATCACATATCAGTTCTAGTATAATATAGTTGTCCAATGAATACCCGTTTATCATTTGCATTTCTTCTTGGTGTAGCAATTTTAATGGCTAGTAGTGTATGACGAAGAGCATTAGCGATTTGATTGTCGGTACCTGCAAAAAGTCTAACCTGAAAAATCTCCCTGCCCCATATAACACTTTCACTTAACAGACATTACTCAGGTGATCGTGAAAGGTTGTCACTAGCACGATGTTAAAACGTTAGTGTTTGCTCCCTCCTTGACAGGAACTGAAGAACAGACTGTCCAGCGTAGGAGGGAGAGTCTGCCTGTGTACGTAATCTCGTTCCCTGGAAGTTACGCGGCGGTGTAGTTGTCCGAGTTGGTCCTGCGTCGGTCCGGCCTTTGTGCCGCATGCGGGTGGCCGCACGGACGGGCTGCGAAACTGGTGGCGCGGACGATGGAGCAGACCATAGGAGAGGAAGAAGGCCCGCCGTGCCGGGGGAGGGGGCGCGTCTGCGTGGCCACGCGCTCGCCCGCTGCGTTGGCAGCCTTGGCGGGCGAATACCTAACAACAGGGGGCAGCTACTCACGTGAGCTGCCGACTAATGCGTCACCTTAGCGAACGGCTTCCAGCGGCGCAGACCTACAACGCACCAGACAGCCCGGTGGGACCTAAGCCAATTAGAAGCCGCGGCCCGAAATTGGATTGGCTGGCGTTACACGCAGGCCGGGGGCAGGGGTCGTCGGCATTCGTACGCCGCGCACCGATACGCTGCTACGTGCCGGACTGGACCCTGCGTGCAGTGTAGCCAACGCCTACCACACAAACGTAGGAGGGTGATTTAGTCGGTTCATCGGCTCCTAAATAACCAGTCACAGAACGACGTATCGTAGTAATGAGAAACGAGGAAATTCACCTGGACTCAGGGTAATCGATATCTCCACATTGACGAACGAGGATATGTACGCAGAACAAGACAAACACATCCGAAGAAACTGAAGATCGAGTTCCTCGCATAAAAGAAAAATTTAAATCAAATTTTAGCGTAAAACACAATCCAACTTTTGCGGAATGAGTTAACTGAGATATTCCCAACACACGCACAACGTTAGCTTTCAACAGTCCGTGTCATTCCCTTTTAGTGAAACCCTCAGTTTACAATTGTGAAAATTTCTCCTACAAGTAAGTTATTCTAATGGCTAGAATGCCTTCTAGTGGCCAGAACGACTGAGACAGAAGAAAATTTTAAATAAGGAACGAATTGACGAGGGAACTACTGTGAGACACACTACTGGCCATTAAAATTGCTACACCAAGAACAAATGCAGATTATAAACGGGTATTTATTGGACAAATATATTATACTAGAACTGACACGTGATTACATTTTCACGCAATTTCGGTGCATAGATCCTGAGAAATCAGTACCCAGAACAACCACCTCTGGCAGTAATAAGGGCGTTGATACGCGTGGGCATTGAGTCAAACAGAGCTTGGATAGCGTGTACAGGTACAGCTGCCCATGCAGCTTCAAAACGATACCACAGTTCATCAAGAGTAGTGACTGGCATATTGTGACGAACCAGTTGCTCGGCCACCATTGCCCAGACGTTTTCAGTGAGAGATCTGGAGAATGTGCTGGCCAGGGCAGCAGTCGAACATTTTCTGTATCCAGAAAGGCCCGTACAGGACCTGCAACATGAGGTCGTGCATTATCGTGCTGAAATGTAGGGTTTCGCAGGGATCGAATGAAGGGTATAGTCACGAGTCGTAACACATCTGAAATGTAACGTCCACTGTTCAAAGTGCCGTCCATGCGAACAAGAGCTGACCGAGACGTTAACCAATGGCACCCCATACCATCACGCCGGGTGATACGCCAGTATGGCGATGACGAATACACGCTTCCAATGTGCGTTCACCGCGATCTCTCCAAACACGGACGCGACCATCATGATGTTGTAAACAGAACCTGGATTCATCAGAAAAAATGACGTTTTGCCATTCGTGCACCCAGGTTCGTCGTTGAGTACACCATCGCAGGCGCTCCTGTTTGTGATGCAGCGTCAAGGGTAACCGCAGCCATGTCTCCGAGCTGATAGTCCATGCTGCTTCAAACATCGTCGAACTGTTCGTGCAGATGATTGTTGTCTTGCAAACGTCCCCATCTGCTATCTCAGAGATCGAGACGTGGTTGCACGATCCGTTACAGCTATGCGGATAAGATGCGTGTCATCTCGACTGCTAGTGATACGAGGCCGTTGGGATCCAGCACGGCGTTCCGTATTACCCTCCTGAAACCTCCGATTCCATATTCTGCTAACAGTCACTGGATCTCGACCAACGCGAGCAGCGATGTCGCGATACGATAAACCGCAATCACGATAGGCTACAATCCGACCTTTATCAAAGTCCGAAGCGTGATGGTACGCATTTCTCCTCCTTACATGAGGCGTCACAACAACGTTTCACCAGGCAACGCCGTTCAACTGCTGTTTGTGTATGAGAAATCTATTGGAACCTTTTCTCAATTTTTATTTGATATCCGCTTACCCATCTTACGATAGATCCAGTTGGTATGCTGCCACAGTTCACACCATAAGCAGGAAAAAAGCCCAAGTTGAACATCGAGTTCTGTGCCCTTTATGAGGTGTATACCGTCCAGTCACCGCCTATGTCCGACGTCAGTGTCCTATAATCACTCACAGACGGCAAGTGCAACAGTGGAAGTTGATGGTATGCTAAGAGTGTCGGTGGTGTGGGAAGGAGGGGCGGGGGGGGGGGGGGGCGACTACGCGGTAAATAGTACAGTCTTCGTCGCAATGCCGAAATGGGCCGATTTATCTGACGTCCCATTGGCTGTCAGACCAAGGGTGGATGCATTCCCAAAACAACGAAGATTGTAAACTGTTCGTCTGTCGCCGTGGCTGTAGTATAGGTGTGTGGGAAAATGGTTCTATCCAAACCCTGCACCGGGGAAACTGTGTTGCACCACTGACCGTAGATGACAGGGACTAACGACGGCTGCGGAGATGTGTACAGGAGAAAAGATGTGCAACTGTTGAGCAATTGACCACGCAGATGAACAAAGGACTTACCAACAGCGTCTCCTGAACGACCGTATTGCGAACGTAGCTGTGTGCGGGCCTCCGCATCTGACGCCTGGTTCATGCAGCCATCTTGACTGCTGCTCGCTGACGACGAAGGCTGGAATTTTCACGCCAGTTCTGCAACTGAATGGTGATAGCTAGCCCTTCCAGATGAATCACGCTTTATGCTCCATCGGTGAGATGGCCGTTAGCGCCTACGGCTCGAAACGCTTGAAAGCGAACACTCTGCAACAATCCTCGGAAGGTGCCAATCGGAGGAAGGAGCGTTATGGTCTGGGAAAAGTTTTCATGGCATTCCATGAGTGATATCGTCATTCTGGAAGATACAATGGGACAACACAAGCGGAACACTGTCAGCTGTTTTCCTGTAGATTGACTCTCGCCCACATACAGCTGTTGTAACTCAACATGCGCTAAAGAGTGTCGAATGTTGCCTTCGCCTGCTCGATCAACACATCTATCGCCAATCGAGGACATATGGAGCATCAGCTGATGACAACTCAAGTGTCATCCAGAACCAGCAATAGCCGTCCCTATATTGACAGAGCAAGTGCAACAGGCGTGGAACTCCGACCCGCAACCTGACATCCAGCACCTGTTCAACACAGTGCACGCACGTTTTCGTGCTTACATTCAACATCCTGGCGCTTACACCGATTATTAATGTACCAGCACTTTTTATTTGAAATGGCTTATCTTGCTCTATATTAACTTGTGATCTTGAGCAATGTTAATCACTTACTTATGTTACTTAGACAAATGTATTCCTGAAATTTCATTATTCTACATTAATTATTTTTCGATGTTGCAATTTTTTTGTGTCAGTGTATACAACGTGCTCAACTAACGTGCGTGGATGGTAACGAGGCTGCGTGTGAACAGCGGTGGAGGGTCATAAATGGCACCTTGCCCTTTTATTCACGCATATCTTAATGTTGCGATTTCCCTTCCATCCCCACCCCTCTTTACCCTGTGAGAACATAGTATGGCGCGAAAAACGGGATACGAAAAAACATAAAATCGTATTTCTGCTGTGGATCATATTCAGGTTTCGTGGAATGATTTTCAAAGTCTTCGTACATCCATATTTAAACTGGATGCGGGTAGGGCACAGCTGGTATAATTTTTTATTAAAAATGAAATTCCTCCAGCTGTACTTAAGATTTTATATTTACTTCGCTACTAGTTTCGACGTTGGGACAACGCCGTCCTTAGGCCCGTACGCTTTGATGAAATTAGTTGTGTATGACGCAATCTAGAAGTTACTAGTTACTGCCCGCCATCCATGTGGAGCACGTGTTGGTATCAACGCGGACTTCTAGACTGAGCCACACACAACTGATTTCATCAAAGTGTACGGGTCTGAACATGCGTTGACGCAACGTCGAAACTAGTAGCGAAGTAAATATAAAATCTGGAGGAATTTCATTTTTAATAAAAAAAATGATTTTCAACCGTCTCTTAATCGTTGCACTCTGTGCACCAGGACAAAAATTGCAGTCACATTGCATTCTAAGGGCGCCAGATCACGTCCCAAGTGCTGCAGCATCACGATGTTCTTAGAGAAGAGTTGAAACGCCCAGGGGAGTCAACAGTGTCGAACGTTGTTAGAGCCGGCCGAAGTGGCCGTGCGGTTAAAGGCGCTGCAGTCTGGAACCGCAAGACCGCTACGGTCGCCGGTTCGAATCCTGCCTCGGGCATGGATGTTTGTGATGTCCTTAGGTTAGTTAGGTTTAACTAGTTCTAAGTTCTAGGGGACTAATGACCTCAGCAGTTGAGTCCCATAGTGCTCAGAGCCATTTGAACCATTTTTTTTAACGTTGTTAGGAACGCCGACCTGTTGCTCATCGCACGGCGAACTACCGTTTTAGACAGCGAAACGTGTGGGAATCAACATCGCAAGTGAAACAATCGTTTCATTAACGCGCTTTAAGCCACCTATCTACAATCCTACATCACCAATTTAGTACTGGAGGGAAGTGCGGCACGTAAAAATTGCAGAGGAACACAAGGAGATGAGTACAGTAAGCAGATTGAAAAGGATGTAGGTTGCGGGGATGAAGACTCTTGCTCTGGTGTATCGCTGGAAAATGAAAGTCAAGTATTAGATCTTCATGAGCGAGAGGATGGCGGGTGGGCGGGCGGCAGAGTGAGGGGGGGGGGGGGGGGAGATGGTGAAGAAGATAAGTTCTATGAAAGCGGAGAAAGGCAACTGCACAAGATGTGTGAAGGTAGGGTTGTGGCGCAAACCCTTGACCGACCTATTGGCCTTAATATGGGGCAGAGTACACACTTCTGTCGCTACTGGTCTACGAAAGGGACGGTGGCGGGCCATCGCCTCCGCCGCCTTCACGCTAGACGTCTTCCCAGACAGCGATGTCATCTTTCAGCTGTATAATTGTTTCTGTCTCTCAGCCAGAACAGTGCTGCAGTGGTCTGAGGAGCATTATAGAGAACCCACGTTGATGTCTCGGCGACCAAATTCGCCTGATGTAAATCTTATGATACCCATCTGGGTCGCCATTTGGTGCCATCACCGTGTACACAGATCAGCGGCCCGTTGTTTGTGCCAATTACATGACTTGTGCCAAAGCATCTAGTTCCACATATCTCCGAAAATCTACCAACAACCTGTCCGATCACTGACACGCAACGTAATTACTGTATTTAGTTCCAAAGATGGTCAAACAAACTATCAAGCAAGAGGTAATAATGCTTTGGCTCATCAATGTATTTAACGTTCTCAACTAAGGTGTGTGATATGAACCGAGGCCGTTGCCGAACTGGGGATCCCTTTACCGTTTTATTCACGCACATTCAAATGTTTTACCCCACCTCCCAGGAGTGATCAGATCACGGTTGGGTGCTAAAAAGGAGGGGTGAAAAAGCATAAAATCGTAGTTTTGCTACGAATCACGATCATTTTTCGTCCAGAGGTTTTCAAGGGTGCCTTCGTATTTCCACGCTGCATACCAGTACAAAAGTTGCAGGTGCAACACACTCCAGAAGGATCAGACCACATTCAGTGGAGTTGCAGGCTCACGGTGTCCTTGGCGTAGGGCTGAGTTTGCGGAAACAGAGTGCCGTCTTCTTCCGTGACGGCTTCAGAAAACTTGTTCATCGTTGGCAGATATGTATCCAATTGGCTGGTGATTACATGGAAAAATTCAGTGGATTATTTCTGCGTTTGATTTATTAGAATATTCCCATCCAAACCCAATTAACGAAGGTGGAGGCGTTACTTTTCATTCAACCCTCGTACCTTCTGAGCTGTGGTCTTGGTTTTCCTTTTACACCTTGGTCTTTGAAGGCTCGTAGAGTCCGAGAGTGACGTTGCAGGGTTCCACGCTTCTGTACCGTTACAGAGGAAGGTCTTATGCATCATGGAGCCAAATTTCATACTTATGTGTCGGAATGAGAGACATTTACGGGTTTCGAAAAGTGAGGCTTTAATTTTGCTACGCAGCGTAGATACTCCTTCCACCTTTCAGATTTCCCTTATTTGCTTAATACTGGTTTTCCCATTGAGCTCGTGATATTCCATACAGTTTTTTTTTATGTCGCACTAACGTAACGCATTTAACGTCCCGTAGATGATGATGTCATTATAGACGGAGTACAGCCTCGGACTAGGACGGGATATGGAACGAAATAGGCTGTGCTCTTTCTAAGTAACTATCTCGGCATTCTCATTAAACGTTTAAAGGAAATCAAATAGTTAGTAAATGTGGATGGATGGGTGAGGATTTAAACCGACGTCCCCCAAAAACACGTCCAGAATCATAGTACTGTGTCACTTCATTCGCTGTGTCATTAACCTATTATTTCTTCCAGATTCCATAGAATTACGTCCTTGTGGATTTTTCTGAACAAACCCGTCGAACAATAATTCGCCTAATGCGATAAGAAGATCAAAGCTTAGCATTTCGAAACAAATTTCACTGTCCGTTGCAATAAATCTCATGCCTGAAGAGGGGAGCAGTTTGTTTTTATATGTTCTGTGTTTTATATCATGTTGATGGTAGTAGCCGAAATGTCGTTCTAAATAAAGAAATATAGTTAGTGGTCTAGGTGGCTTTATTCATAAAAAGTAGGACCAACCTCTCTGTACTGTAGATCCTCCCACTTGTGCACCTATCAGACGACGGTTATTTCCTGAGAAGTTCGCCCAAAACTCTCGTAGAACTTTATCCATGCTCTTTGAAGTGGTTGACAACAGACAGAATTCGTTTATTCATATTGAGCTGAAATTTTATGGCAAAGACATGCTATGCCGGCCACAGCCTGCTGCCTAGACATAGGTTTCAGACATCGAGTTATAATTCTGGGTTATTGGAAAATTAACCTAGAGCACATCTGATGGACTGGTAAATTCACCTGTAGAACTGTACAAGTCTGCTGTTATCAAAATCTGAGGGCCGTTGAGAAGTGTCAGGAATGACTCATACGTCTCGCGGTATGAGGGTACGTAATGCACCCAGGAGCATTGTTAAAAACTATCGATTTGATGGTCCAGGTATTATGGTGTGTGGAGCCAGAATATTGGGTGGGCACACTGACCTCCAAATCTTTGAATATGGTAACTCACCAGTCATCGTTATTATGGAGCTGTACTCCTTCCTCTGTGCTTGTTTACACTTTTACGGATGACAATGCACGACCGCATCGAAGAGAGCAGATGGCGAGGCTTTTGAACGGGAGGATATTTCGCGAATGGACTGTCCTGCCAGGTTCCACGAGTTAAACCCCATCGAGTACGTGTGGGATGTGATTGGAAGACATATTGCACCATTTCCATATGAACCAACGACCATCCAGCACTTTTTAACCTTGCTGGGGCAGGAATAGAGCACCCTACCAAAAAGAACTCCTTACCTGCCTTTTGGTACGCATGGGATACACTGCGGACCATGCATGCCGTCCATGGTAACACAACGCACAAAAAGGGCAATACAATGGTGCAGTTGTCATTTGTGCTCAGGTGGTTAATGTGAAAAGCTTTCCGACGTGATTGCGGCCGCACGACGGCAGTTAACAGACTGTCAACGCGTTGGTGGTTGGAGCTAGATGCTTGGGAAATTTCATTTCGGAAATCGCTAGTGAACTCAATATTCAGAGATCCACAGTTTCAAGAGAATGTCGAGAATACCAAATTACAGGCATTACCTCTCACAAAGGACAATGCAGTGGCCGATGGCCTTCACTTAACGATCAACAGCTGGGGCGTTTGCGTAGCCTTGTCAATGCTAACAGACAAGCAACACTGTATGAAATACTCTCATAGCTCAATGTGGGACGTACAACGAACGTATCCTTTAGGACAATGTGGCTAAATTTAACGTTAATGGGCTATGACAGCAGACGACCGACGCGAGTACCTTCGCCAACAGCACGGCATCGAATGCAATGCCTCTCTTGTACTCATGACCACATCGGTTGGACCATAGAGGACTGGAAGACCTTGGTGTGGTCAGTTCATACGAGGTGATGGTAGGGTTCGAGTACGGCGCCGATACCGCGAAAGCATGACACCGAGCTGTCAACAAGACACTGTGCATGCTGGTGGTGGCTCTATAATGGTGTGGGCTGTGTTCACATGGAATGGAGTAGGTCCTCTGGTCCAACTGAACCGATTGTTGATTGGATGCAAATGGTTGTGTTCTGCTACTTGGACACAGTTCACAGCCATTCGTGGAGTTTCGTTCGCAAGCAACGACGGAATTTTTGTGGATGACAGTGCGCCATGTAACCGGGCCACGATTGTTCGCGATTGCTTTGAAGAGCATTGTGAAAAGCTCATGCGAATGACTTGGCCACCGATCGATCATTTAATCGAGCAATCAATTCGTTCACGAAATCCTGCACTGGAAACACACAATTGTGGACTGCTGTACAGAGCACGGCTCAGCATTTCCGCAAGGGACTTCGAGCGACTTGTGGAGTCTGTGGCGTGTCGTAGTATCTGTTGTACAATTTTGGGCAGGACTACAACAAAACCAATTACTTATTATTAGCATAACAAGAGGTTTCATTAAATCGCTGCCTTGTTAAAGAAATCTCCACCTGGCAACGTGTAGCAATGTGTCTGTCAAGCAGTGTGAATGCCACTAAGTTCATGCACAAAAGTGATCTTATACAATTTACCGCTACTGTTACTCGAGGTAGCAACACTTTTCTTTAAGCAAAATGAACGGTTTTGACACACAATACCACACCCGCACAGTACTAATGTATTCTTTCCTATCATAAATATTTCATAAAAATTGTTAGTATGTAATCAGGCTTCATACATTAGCAGAGAACAATTTTATCGCGTAAGATCCTGTTGCACTATATTTAAAGATTATTCACAATCTAAGTGGAATTTATTACCTGTGAGTTGGTTCTGGGCCACCAATACACAATTATTATCGCAATAATTGACCATCAAGATCTACGTCTGTTTAAAAATTCAATTTAAATCTGCCGCTTCAATATTTCGCTAAGATGGTGGCTTACATAAGACAATCACTTATCGATTCCCCTTCAGGCACTGTTTTACTAGTAACAAATGATGTGTATATTAAATCTTTTTTGTACCTTTACTATACCCATTAACATTTAAAAGTATTTCTCAGTTTTAATCACTTATTATTCAGCATTTTAGCTATAAACCACTCTATAGATCAATTGCACTAATGGCTGCGCTCCATTGTAGCTGAACAGAAAACTTAGCGTTTATGTAGGTCGGAAATGATATTAAAATAAAAATCCAAACACACATATTGATTTCAATGACATAGAAACTCTATTTTTTAAATATTACTTAACAACATAGTACAGTTTTTTTACAGACCTCAGTGCTACAAGACATGAATCACATCCGATCAGTACAACAGTTCGATCAAGAAGAAGGATTATTTTAGAAGAATAGTAGATAACAAAAGATGAAGATTTTCATTATCTTTTTCCATAGGTATTGTCTGAGATTCAGGTCTTTTTTGCAGAATATTAAATTATGTCACTAACAATAATTATTATTATTTTAATAACGATGAAGTCCTTTTTTATTAATAGCAAGAGAATGTTCACTCAGATTCCACACACAACGATGTAAATAATTTTCTGAATAAATATATGCCTGGATATTACAAGTCCTTGCCACGTGGAGCTGCTGCACTAGGCTGGGAAAAAGGAGGTTCGGCACAATATTAGGAGGAATTTCATGACTTTTGTCACCTCAGTGTACATACTATTAAGAAACACATCCCACTATTTGTTATCTCCAGCGGACGGGCATGAATCGCGATAACTTCACTACAGATATTGTTTTTGAATATAAAGGTAATTTCTCTTTGTCTCATTGCGTATATACTTCAGTTACCTTCTCAGCTATAGTTCTATTTATGGTCAAAGTTTCGAGCTATGTTATGTGACACAAAATGCGAAAGTTACTTCTGTTCTTGAGTTTTACACGCCAGTTTACATTACAATAGGAACTTGACTCAAGTCTACTGATAAAGTGATCATTGATTTCTGTCTTTGCCATACGCATCGCAGTTACAGCGGGAGGCGTTTGAATGAGGTGAACAGCATTGTTAACAGTTGATTGGTTCCGTTCCCACTGCGCCTGCCAGAGACTGCTTTCCTTGTTAGGAGCTGCGCAGATGAAGCACTAATGAGATCGCCGCCTCTTGGGAATAAAGGTGGAAACAATGGTAAGGGGCGGAAGGGGAGGGGGCGGACGACACGCTATAAAATCACAGGGATTGGCTCGTTTTGTGTTTACGGCCTGAGCGAGGGACCCGCCCCGTGACGGAGTCAGCGAGAGCCTCGTTAGGACCGCGCCCGGCAGGCGACCCACGGCAAATTGACACTTATTGCCGTCCGCTGCCTCGCCGGGACGGAGGCCGATGGGGAGGTCATCGACACATGTCACCACGCCGCGATATTGCTCCTTATTCTCGAGTTCTGTCCCATCACTGCAGCTTCTAGGGCACTGTGTTTTCGGTCGTGGCTCCCTTCATACGACCCGCCTTACAAGGGCGGAGCAGACACTGTTCCGTAAAGATTTCAATGACGTCAACTTGCTAGGTTCGATACTAGGTGTAAGGAATAGATACAGTTACTGTTATGTCAAGTCACCTCCTGCATGTTGGAAGTCCATCGCAATTTTCCGACTTTGGCAAGACAGTATGCGGAACAGTGCAACAGGCAGTCAGTTTGTGAACTGCCGCGCGGGATTAGCCGGGCGGTTTGGGGCGCTGCAGTCATGGACTGTGCGGCTGGTCCCGGCGGAGGTTCGAGTCCTCCTGCGGGCATGGGTGTGTGTGTGTTTGACCTTAGGATACTTTAGGTTAAGTAGTGTGTAAGCTTAGGGACTGATGACCTTAGCAGTTAAGTCCCCTAAAATTTCCACACATTTGAACATTTAGAGTTTGTGAACTTACAGTGGCCAGAACAAAAAAGTGCAAGACAATAGACACTTGTGCGACAGATGCCGTAACTGATGAGAATTAAGCACTTGACGCTAAGGAACCTATCTTTAACCTGATGTGATGGTTTCCTTGATATGGTCACTTGACCGAAACTGCTTGTTGATGTAGCAGCTTTTGGTGGTTTTGTGATGTCGGAACTGGTTGTTGATACACCAGCTTTTGGTGGTTTCATTATGTCGTTCTTTAAATGAATAATTTATTATCTTTCTCTTCTATACTTCATGGATCAGGCACTCTTGCCATTCCAACTTCTCAGTAATCTCCAGAGAGTCCTTGGCCGCCCTCGATCTCTTCTTCCCCTCGGCATGTAATCCAACTTGCGCTTGGAAGTCTAACATTTTTCATTATTTGTAAATAATCGGTACTGTTATTCTATTATTTAATACTGTGTTGCGCACTGCTTCTATATTTAATTCTTTCTTGATATCCCTATTTCATCCATGTCCATCCTCGTACATCTTTTAACACTGCTTAAAAATTACCTTTCTGCTGATTGTATTTTACTCTGTTGCTTTTGAGTCAGCACCCAGGCTTCCCTGTCATAAATCAATGTGGGTAAAGCCGTTATGTTACAAAATTTGGTTTTCCTTTCTTTTTTAACTTCATTTTTAAGAGTTCTTTCAATGGCCCAACATACACTCTGAAATTGGTTGCCTTTGTTATTATTATTATTACAGAATTTGTCATCATACCTCTAAATCAATGAAGGATATTTATAGAGAGAGCCTTTAAAATTGTTCACTATCTCTTTTGAAAAGCTGTTCAAAACGTTGAGGCTTTCAAGATCGACAAACGTCAGCGGATCATGACTGGAGTGTTCATATCCTCTAGGGCATTAACGCGTTAATGTAACTGTTGGCAAAAGTCTGTGAATGTAACGGGCAGAACTTCACCGGCGATCCCCCGTCCATTGCCAGAGGAAGTAATCCGTCGCATTCAAATTCGGTGCTTGAATGAGCCATGAAGCACGTCACTACAACTTACTTGTATCTATCCACAGAGGAAGTTTTAGACACTTCTTGAAATTCTTAAAGAGACTTAGAACTGCTCCAGAACAGATTCCACATCAGGTGAACTAAGATTGAATCAGAATATTTCCATTCGCTAATTTTCTCTGCAATCATTTTTTGGAAGAAACTCAGTTTATATAGTATTTTCGGAGTAAAAAAGCACGCTGTAATAAACACGGTGTTTGTTTTAAAATACCCTTCATAGTCTTCTTCAAAACGGTATTTGGACAGCTGCAGCACAATTCAATCATTAACGTCCTTTCTTATTACCAATACTTCTCACTTCTCAAAAAATAGTATAAAGCATGAATATAATATTTGGATTAAAAATCACGTATGCTAATGCTTCAAGAGCTTAACATTACTAAAGAAACGGCACAGATACGTGAGTACACAACAGCCTGCCAGTACATTTCAGATGTGAGCAATATGCTGAAGTCAAAGTTTGAATTAAAAATTTTTCTGTCAGCAGCCCCTTCATTTTGCTGTAGAATGACTTAACAGAATCTCTTGAAATTAATATTTTAGGTTATATCATAATTAACATTATCACTATAGTACAACTACACTCCTGGAAATTGAAATAAGAACACCGTGAATTCATTGTCCCAGGAAGGGGAAACTTTATTGACACATTCCTGGGGTCAGATACATCACATGATCACACTGACAGAACCACAGGCACATAGACACAGGCAACAGAGCATGCACAATGTCGGCACTAGTACAGTGTATATCCACCTTTCGCAGCAATGCAGGCTGCTATTCTCCCATGGAGACGATCGTAGAGATGCTGGATGTAGTCCTGTGGAACGGTTTGCCATGCCATTTCCACCTGGCGCCTCAGTTGGACCAGCGTTCGTGCTGGACGTGCAGACCGCGTGAGACGACGCTTCATCCAGTCCCAAACATGCTCAATGGGGGACAGATCCGGAGATCTTGCTGACCAGGGTAGTTGACTTACACCTTGTAGAGCACGTTGGGTGGCACGGGATACATGCGGACGTGCACTGTCCTGTTGGAACAGCAAGTTCCCTTGCCGGTCTAGGAATGGTAGAACGATGGGTTCGATGACGGTTTGGATGTACCGTGCACTATTCAGTGTCCCCTCGACGATCACCAGTGGTGTACGGCCAGTGTAGGAGATCGCTCCCCACACCATGATGCCGGGTGTTGGCCCTGTGTGCCTCGGTCGTATGCAGTCCTGGTTGTGGCTATCATTGGCACCAAGGCAGAAGCGACTCTCATCGCTGAAGACGACACGTCTCCATTCGTCCCTCCATTCACGCCTGTCGCGACACCACTGGAGGCGGGCTGCACGATGTTGGGGCGTGAGCGGAAGACGGCCTAACGGTGTGCGGGACCGTAGCCCAGCTTCATGGAGACGGTTGCGAATGGTCCTCGCCGATACCCCAGGAGCAACAGTGTCCCTAACTTGCTGGGAAGTGGCGGTGCGGTCCCCTACGGCACTGCGTAGGATCCTACGGTCTTGGCGTGCATCCGTGCGTCGCTGCGGTCCAGTCCCAGGTCGACGGGCACGTGCACCTTCCGCCGACCACTGGCGACAACATCGATGTACTGTGGAGACCTCACGCCCCACGTGTTGAGCAATTCGGCGGTACGTCCACCCGGCCTCCCGCATGCCCACTATACGCCCTCGCTCAAAGTCCGTCAACTGCACATACGGTTCACGTCAACGCTGTTGCGGCATGCTACCAGTGTTAAAGACTGCGATGGAGCTCCGTATGCCACGGCAAACTGGCTGACACTGACGGCGGCGGTGCACAAATGCTGCGCAGCTAGCGCCATTCGACGGCCAACACCGCGGTTCCTGGTGTGTCCGCTGTGCCGTGCGTGTGATCATTGCTTGTACAGCCCTCTCGCAGTGTCCGGAGCAAGTATGGTGGGTCTGACACACCGGTGCCAATGTGTTCTTTTTTCCATTTCCAGGAGTGTATATTTCATGATATAACGTCATTTCGCAAAAAAAATGCTTGACTTCTTTCCACATTACAGACTCGCCTGCATGAGACTCATGAAATGCGACTAATACAGGTAATTCATAGGTACTGAAACGTGACGGGGTTCTCTCGTTAACTTCAATCAGCAGTTGGTTGTTGGTGGTCACTGTACGCAATGAAAACACTGTCATAATGAGAACACAACTTAGGTAAACACAACGCTATATTTGTTATTAGTGGGCTGCCCAATCAGGGAAAAGGTGTAGGACAGTTAAGGACGTTCACATATAACTTATCTGAGTAAGACAGACCTTCATACGCTACTTACGAGTCATAAAATTAATGTAAAACTGAAAGAGAGCGATATTCTCTAAAATCTCAATATAAATTATACAAAGGGACCTTAAGGGGGGTAGGACGTCAAACGGGCCGACTTGGAGCAGGAGAGGCATCACAGGAAATTTTAATTTCCACTGTCTATACTTTTACAAGTAATTTCATAAAACTTTGTCAGCATGACCAGGAAGGATTCAGGATTCACACTTATAGCAGTGGACGTGCAAAACATAACAAAATAAATTTTTTTATATATGAAATTTCATCATTTTTTCACTTACTGTTGGCTGCATTTGTTCCTATAGGTACATTTTTCTTCACAAGTAAGAGAGATTCTATGATGAATTTTGCACAGCATACAAACCATACTTACAGGTGTATGAGACTCTAGAATTTTCCAAATCTATTAAAACTGTGGTAAAAATTGAGATAAATAACTACAAAATTTGATTTTTTTCTAAATATAAAGTTTAAAACGTAAGAGCTCATTCATTTATTCATAAATTAAATAGCTTCTAGAGTTTCAGACACCTGTAAGTATGGTCTGTATCCTGTGCTAAATTCATCGAACAGTCTCTCTTACTTATGAAGAAAAGTGTACCTATAGCAACAAATGCAGTCAATAGAAAGTGAAAAAATATGAAATCTCACATGTAAAAAAAGTATTTTGCTATGTTTTTGAACTTCCGCTGCTACGAGTGTGAATCCTGAATCTGTCCTGGTCATGCTGACAAAGTTTTATGAATTTACTTGTAAAAGTATAGACAGTGGAAATTAAAATGTCCTGTGGTGCCTCTCCTGCTCCAAGTCGGCCCGTTTGACGTCCTACCCTCCTTAACGCTCAGTGTTATAACGAAACAGACGACAGTAGTTGCGTGGCAGAACAAGAAACCTGCTCAGAATGTGGATCGCACTACCGCAATTGCGCCACTTACATTTCCTCAAAAAGCAGCTAGGGTGCGTCAGTGAGCACCACACTGTAAACTCCACACAGAGGTGATGACTTAATGTTGCCAACGTGACGAACCAGAGTGTCAATTATCCAACGAAGAAAAGGAGCCCATTCCAGCATGCAAAACGCACCTTAAAAAACAGGGGCAGCAGTGTCTCACCAATTGGGCAACCACCTCAAGACAAGTACGGTGGCAGGGGTGACTCATTTGTGACTGGATACACCAAAATTTTGGAATGAAAGCGACTGAATTTCTCACACACCTCGGGCAGCACCACGGTATATACCATTCTTTGACGTTTGTACAAAAAAGCCATAAATGGCATGCTCAGTTATTCTCTAGAGACAGCAATGGCTGCGTGGCGGCCCCTGCCCTCAGCAAGACCAGTTCAGCTAACAAGAACTTGGAAGGGGCTGTGGCCCCACTTCTGCGAAACTGATCAGCTCCCTGGGGATGCTCGTCCCCTTCTTGTGAGACTCATGACCGCCTCTTGCCGACATAATGAAACTAGAGACCACACTTGGAGCACACTTTCTTAACGAGAGAAACGTAAATCTTTCCTTTCAAGCGAACATGCTCGCTATTCTTAACAAAATAACCACACAATGCAGACTGGTTATTAAAATACACTACCAGAAAAACATAGTACACCTGGAAATACGACGTAGATGAAACGCCTGGGCTAGCAGGCCAGAGCGGAATAGGTTGTGGAAAGGGGCCAAAATGAGTTGCACTCAACATACAAACTTTATTATCAACACCTAATATCACAACAAGAATGCAAAACACTCAATACTTTAGTCGACTTCCTTAATTAACCTTGGATAGGCTGAAGGCAAGATTTAAAATGGATGACACAAGGTCTAAGCAAAATTGAAACAAGGTCTTCTGGAGGTTTTACCCAAGAATATTTTCTAAATCTTCAATCTAATCGGCTGAAGGCCTTATCAATTTAATTTTAATGGAACTTCGCTGGAGGTCGCATATTAAGCATTAAGAAGAGTTTCAATCAAAAGGCAGAAGGCCTTATGTTAAAACATTCAATGCAAAATTCGGCTGAAGGCCCATACAAAAGCATCACAATCTTATGAGTTAAGGGCAAGACAAGAACATTAATTTAAAAGATATTAAAACTCAGCTGAAGGCCACACACCAACACAATAATTTAACGGCTAAGTCCTTAAAGATTCGGCTAAAAGCCCCATATAAGGAATAACAATCTTAGGCCTAACGGGCAAGAGAGGAACATTAATTCAGGATATATAAAATCTGGGTTGAAGTCCACACATCAACCAAATAATTAAACAAGGAAGCTACTATTTAACAGACACGGAACAGCACTCAGAAGTTTCCAAGGGTCGCCCGTTTACGTGTGACAGGCAGCCTATCCAACGACTTTTTAATCTGGAGGCAACCCAACCGACAGACAACCGACCGACCAATCAGCCAAATCAGTTCCGCTCCTCGCAACCAGCAAAACGACCACAAGATTTCAGTACAACGACACACAGAGTATTTGCGCCCACAACGACTAACAACACCGCAGCTGTCGGACTACAAGCTGCGCTGGACAGCAACAACGCGACGAGGAAAAAACACTGCCTAAATTTGCGTCAACGACCGCGGCAAGTAACCGGAACGTCGACGGCCACAAGGCTGAAGGTACCGCTGGTGAACATGCACAACGGAGAATAAATTAAGTTGAATTTCAGGGGGAGACAGCTGGAATCTTAGCCGACTTAAATACACACACGTTGTTGCTCGCGGGAATGTCCCAAAAGCCTCAACCAGGATTAAACGAAGAAATGTAAACAGTTGAGGCTCGATAGTAAGTTAAGCGAAGACTCAACCTTGATGTCCGAGATCGATTGGCGACGAACTTCTTAGCACTCGCAGACCAAGCAGCACCTCACACTCCAACTGCACATGCACACTGCCAGCGGCTCTAGCCCAACTCCACGCGACGGGGGCGTGCATGCTGCTCCACGCCAACCGACCCACTGGACTGCTGGTCCATCCGCGACTGCTGCTCCGTGCCCGACTGCACTGCTGGTGCGTCTTCCACTCACCGACCTCCTTCCGACGGACGACGTCCCGGAGACACTGGCTCGGACCCAACCATGCAGAGGGAACACAACCGACATCTCTGAATAGGAAGGAACCGACCCAAATACACGTCGTCGATGAGACGACCGACCGAACGACAAACCAACGGTCGTCCCCATTGGTACTGGCTGTGCAGACCTCACTGGGGCTCCGTGCCCGACTGCACTGGCGCTGCGTCGCGACCGCCCTACTGGCCCTTCTCCAACTGACTTCCAGACACACGACGTCCCGGAAATACTGTCAGTCGCCCAGAGATAGTACGACAGTGCACTTCTCGATATGCGCTGTTGCTGCCGCTCATGGGCAGGCAAGACAGTAGTTCAGTGACACCAGTAATTGAAATTAAAATGACGAGGCGGCCGTACGGTAAAAACAAGATGTTAAATAAAGATGGCACGAACATGACCCACGCACGGCTCAATAGATTTTGATCTTATGGTAGCGTATTTGATGGATGGGAAGTAGAAAATATATTGATAATGGTTTCAATGTCGTCCGCCAATTGACAGTGTAGCGGCATAGCTACCAGTGCACCCTCTGTGTGACCCTTTACTAAGGAATGCTCACAGCCAGAAGGCTTAGTGTAGTACAAACGCATGAAGCAAGCCACGCCCATGCTTCCTACAGCCAATTATTGAGCGAGTTTGAAAGGAGTCAGATTGTAGCCTTCTGACTTCCAGGGTGGTCCTTTCGTAGAATGAGCACACACGTTTGATGTGCTGCATCGGTTGTGCAACGATGCAGTGGTGACGTTCAGCAGTGGCAAATTGTACAGCTGCCACTGCACATATAAGCGCGCTTGTGAGCCCGTGCATGTCAAAACGAACTGTTGCGAACTAATTATTAGCAGTGGGACAATGGGCACGCACAGCTCTACCCCGTATTCCGCCCACGCCACAGCATCGACGTTCACGACTCAACTGCCAGAGGATCACTTGGAACGGCGCGCAATGGTATTTAGCTATGAAAGCAGATATTCTCTGCATACAAGTGATGGTCTTTTGCGCGTATGATGTGGATCTTGTAATCACTGTCTCGTATAGTGCATTCGTCTAACACACACAGGCCTCACCCCATTCCTTATAGTCTGGCGTGCGATAATATGCAACGATTTTCTGGAGTCTGGAGTGGCGCTAACCAGTGCTCAGTATATGCATAATGTTGTCAGACCCATTCTTTCGCCGTTCTTGCAACAGGAAGGTGATATGTTGTTCCAACTGAATAATGCTCGCCCACACACTGCCTGCAAGAGGTGCAGTAATTTCTCTGCTCCGAACGATGTCCAGACTTGTCTCCAGTCGAGCACGTGTTGGATATGATGGGACGAGGAGAGACTGGTGTGACTCGTCAACCAAGAACTCTCACGGAACTTTATGAACACTTTTGGCAGGAGTGGAATAGCGTATCCTAGGACACTATTCGTCACCTGTACGACCGACTGAATGTCAAAGTCAGCGCCTACATTGCCGCCTCTGGGGCTACACCTCGAACTAATATGGGCGTTTCAGCATGGATCAATGCCTGGTAGCTCAGAACTGCTTGTGCTATTTCAGTTACTACATATGTACTATTGAAACAATAAATCTTGAGTGAATTGAAAATCTCTAGCAGGAGGTAATAATTTTTTATAGCAGTGTAGAATCATTACTTTAAAAAATGGGGAATGACTTCTGTGGTACTAGAGGGAGCTGTAGAGGGCAAAAACTGTAGAGGAAGACAGAATTTGGAATACATCCAATACGTAGGTTGCAAGGTCTACTCGGAGATCAATACGTTGGCACAGGAGAGGAATTTGTGGCGGGCCACATCAAACCAGTCGGAAGCCTCATCACCAAAAGAAAAAAAAAAAAAAAGAATCACTTATCAATGTGTGACAGCCACGTCACAGTACATTTGGGGTTTCAGAAACAGCATGTAAACTGCAAGACATATAGTAAGTAGTGGATGGATTTTCTCTCCAAGTTTTTAATTATAATTACAGGTGCTCAATATAGGCACGGTATGTGAAGCAGTAAGTGTCAGTACGCTTGTGCAATTCATTGAAATCACTGACGTGACTTGTCTGGGAAGGCACAACGACAACTGTCTTTGGAAATCTGTTCATGGGTTGCCCTATCTGTAAGTGCTAACTAATTCGCTGTGATAATATAGAGCAGATGACGTGTCTACTTGTTAACACACGTCTGCCCCCTACCACAACTATGCCATGACGAGTACTACAATTCGAACCTTGGAGAGGTGCTCTATCCATCGATGTGTGTAATTTTCCTCTGTGTCTTGTCATTTTCATGCCATCGTCTCCACAGGCACTGGTGAATAATTCTATGTAATGAACTGTTATTATCCTAAACTCTCAGTAAAAATCTCAAATTACAGTAAAATGGAAAAAAAATAAAAATAAAGGCAACACTGTAAGCTGTTCCGTTCCAGAAAAAAGCTTGCCACGTACTTTCTGTACGTTCAAAAAGCATCTCAGAATTTAGTATACGCAGCAAATACTATGTATATCCCAACGCTACATATGTTTGCTTCCTGAAAACATCTGCAAAAGATTTGTATCTTAAAAGTAACATATAAATTTTATACACGAATAGATTGATAAAAGAAAATTTGTTGACCCCCAGTGTCACGAAGTAGTAACGCTGAGACAGTCTCGCCACTGCAATGCTGTCGGTCGTCGGCGGAGTGTGCAGTCTTTGGCTGCGGACAGTTGTCTATTATGTTAGTGCTGGCTTTTCTGTGCAGCAGTCACAAAATGGAAGTAGTCCGTCTCCAACCTAGAACGCTTCTGCCAGTTTACTTGGATCCCATTAACTTGGACCCATACTTTTCCCACTCCAAGAATCCATCTAGTTTAAAACTTGCGTTCTTCATAATTTCATAGTTTCTTGGGTAACCACGACTGCTCTCAAGTTCTTCAAGTTATTTCTCCTGATATGTGATCGGAGGGTTTTGCAAACTGTCAGTTTCAATAAAATTATTCTTGGTGTTGTGTTGTAAAATTATAAACCACCGTTTCGAACAATAGGGGAATTGGCACTTATCAGGGATGTTACGAAATGATAAGCCAGCATTGCGGTTATTTTTGCGAGATTGTATAACACATACCTGCAGACCTACTGTTTTATGAAGGTCACCGTGGCTGTGACTGGAACAAACTAATTAGCAGTTTCTGTATCTACACTATCTGCTCAGAAGTATCAGGACATTAAAATGGCAGGTGTCCACTCTTCGTCTTGACAATGGCTTGAAGCATGCTGGGCACAATTTCAGCGAGGTATTTGAACGTCTATGTAGGAATGACAGTCCATTCTTCCTCAAGAGCCGAAACTAGAGAGGGTAGTGCCATTGGACGCCGGAGTCTGCAGTGAAGTCTACGATCAATCACATCCCAATTGTGTTCCACTACATTTAGGTCGGGACTCTGCACACCGTCTATTACCTCGTAGGTGCCTCTTAATGACGGGGTGCAGTGTCATGCTGACACAGTTATCGTCTAGAAACTATTTCTCTACTGTACATAGTGTAACACCTCCTCCTCCGCATTTTAGTGTTGGCTGCTAATTTTCTCTTGGCATTCTCCAAACCCAAATGCTTCCATCGGATGGACACAGGGTATAGGGTATATCGTGATTCATCACGGCAAACCGCGCCTTCTCAGTCATCCACTGTCCAGTGGTGTAGCTCACTGCAGCACTTGGAGCTGCTCGAGCACTGTAGCCTATTTTGGATCTCCCACGGGTGACTGCTTCCTCTGATTTCATCCAAATTTTTCCAGTTATCCACCACAATCGACGGACCCTGTCCGTCAGTAAATGAGGTCTCCCTGGTCTTCGTTTATTTGTGGTCGTTCCTTCGTACTTATACTGCTCAGTCAAATCACCATCAGTCGCTTTGGGCAATTTTAGAAAGGCTGAAATGTTCCTGATGTTCCTCAAGTGACATCCAGTGCCTAGCACTGTTCGAAGTCACGGAACTCATCTGGCCGACCCAGCCTCCTGTCACTACTTTTCTACTGAAAACACAATTTTCCTTTCTAGAATGAAATTGTCACTCTACAGTGGAGTGTGCGCTGACATGAAACTTCCTGGCAGTTTAAAACTGCGTGCTGGACCGAGACTCGAACTCGGGACCTTTGCCTTTCGCGGGCAAGTGAACTACCAACTGAGCTACCCAAGCACGACTCACGCCCGGTACTCACAGCTTTAATTCCGCCAGTACCTCGTCTCCTACCTTCCAAACTTCACAGAAGTTCTCCTGTAAACCGAGTTCGAGTCTCGGTCCGGCACACAGTTTTAATCTGCCAGGAAGTTTCACAATTTTCCTTATTACTTTAAACCATGTTTCCATTCTCTTCCTTGGTGAGGAATGAATGGGCTATTATAGAGCGTGCTCGTTCGTTCTTTATCTGCCTCTGGTTTTTTTAAATAACATAATACTTTCTTTATAATTTACAATGGCTGCAGAAAGTGATTCTAAGTGACATTGTTAATATACTGAAAAAGATGTTTAGGTTAAACGGTAATTTGGTTTTTGTAGTTCGTAAGATTGAAGTTCCAATTTTGGTGTAATATGTAACATAAAATACAAAGGATACAGTGATAAAATAATATTTGGCAACAGTAGAATACGGTGAAACAAAAGAGAACACAGTTCCGCAATACGAAAGAATATATGAGTATTTTTGATGAAATAGAGTATTCAAGACGATATATTTAAACTGTAATACCGTTCCTACATTCAGTATACATATGGAACAGAACGGTTCTATTAAATGAACAGTTTTCCTTGGATATTTGATTTGAATGCGCTATTTTGCCAAATGGTTGTACTGTATAGTATAAATGAAAATACTAAGCTCACAGTCGAAGAGCCTTCGGCTACCAAAGACCATAAATTCCTTACATAAAACCCTCACTCCTCTTCTCCGAAAAGCTTCTGGAAGTCTGTAGAGTTGGAGTTTATCCTGTATTCACAATAACAGACTGACCCAGGTACTAGTTAAACAGAGACGAGAACCGTTAAGAGAAATTTTCCTCGCAATTAAGCTTTCACTGTAATGAGGGAAAACGTTATTCGAAATCATAGTTGCGCTTGGTGACGAGCGAGACTGCACTCCGGACATTAACGCGTCTGCAATTACCCAGTAGCGACACAGTAGGCAGACATTCCTCCTTAGTCTTAGCGAGGCCGTTAAGCGTTTATTGCTCACTCTTGTGATTGCCACCAGGCAGCGCGTTAATGGAACTGCAAGGAGTACATTTACTTCGCCGCGCTAGCCTGGTCCGCGCGCGGACGCAAATAAATTCGCACGGCGATGAAAGTTACTTAATTGCCCGTAAAGTGTTTTGTAGCTCGTCTTGACGGAGGCCTGCTGTTGTCTGCCGGCGAGCACCGTGGATGCAAGAACTGCTATTAGCATGCGGACCCGGCAGGTACGTACGTTTTACGGGGCCGTAAACCGGCAGTTGTTACAAGCGGTGTTTAGCTCGTTTGTTGCACATTCTTTTTACTGATTGGTTCATGTCGAAAGGTACTTGGAGTAGAGGAACTGCGAGCCACAAATGAAAAATGTCATTCAATGGCCAAGATAAAATGTCCACTTCGTAAGAATTATAACTCACATTCGATGCAGAGATTCTTTGCGCTCGAGAGTGAGTCACATACGTGTTTCATATGCGAGTATACCCTGCACAATCGAAGTTGGAAGAGAAAGCTGGCTTAGCATTTCGTGAAGAGCCAGATGTTTGCAGACCAAAAAATTGTTCATTGTAAAAAGGAAAGAAATTCCCATACAGATTTAGATCTATATTATTCGCAAGAAAAAAAAAGTTCATTTGGAGGATTATGGTGTCAGCGTACGAGATGGGCAGGAAGGAAAATGTGTGACACTGAAGTTATGCAGCGACTTCACCAAAGACCAAATTCGAGAGAACCAGACGGAAATTTGTACTATGTACCCTTTACCCTCCACTTGAAGAAAAGTGTGCACATATCAAACGCCTATTCTGCTCCGCCAAACATACGGACGTATCGAAATATTTAATGCATATTGAAGGGTGGCAATTTCACTCTCTTTCTTTCTCGAGCAAAGTAGAACTATTTCTGGAACCAAGAAGTAGATCACTAAATTTAAGAAACAGGCCTACCTGAAATATCTATACTCAAAGTAACATGAAGACTGTAACGAGTATAAGCGACAAATAGCAGTTGTCAAAAGAGAAACAAGAAAAATACATCAAAGATGGGAATATTTGCTGAGTGAAATGGAGCATGTTCTACATGGGAAACAAACTAAAGCCTACAGAATGCTGAAACTACTTAATAAAGATGAAAGAGATACGGTTCTAATTAACCCCATTTCAAAAAATGAGTGTTTGGATTATTCCCGAAATCTATGGACAGGTGATGAGGAAAATGTGAAAACTGCAGTTAGTGATGAGCGTTCATCTTGTGCCAATGGAGGAACTAAAGGTAGCGTTAAAACATCTAAAAGCACGATATCACCAAGTGAAGACAACATCAGTGTGGAATTATTTAAATATGCTTCGGAATCATTACTCCTAAAACTATTGAATTGTGTGGTTATTTGTTGTAAATACAGTAACGTACCAGACAACTAGGACACAGCAGTTGTCCCCTTATTTAGAAAAGAGTATTGCAGAATTGTGACAGTTATCGAGGTAATAGTCTCCTTAACTCTGAATTCATGATATATGCAAAACTGATCACAAATCCACTAACAGCACTTACGGAAATGTTTCTTACTGAAGAACAGAATTGGATTCGGGCGGGAAGGTCTTACTTAGTGTTTTTCTAGTACGCCAAAGTATTGGGAAACACGGAGACTATGACCAACCCACATGTACAGCGTTTATTTTCTATGAGAAAGCTTTTGACAAAGTTAACAGAATTAAATTACGGGAGATTTTATAAAAGAATAATATACCTCAGTATCTAATAAGTGTAATTCAAAGTGTGTATATACACAACAAAATCAAAGTACAAAAAGAAAGTCCGTTTGTGAGAACTCTCTCTCGAGGAGTGAGACAAGGATGTCCTCTACTACCCACATTTTTTTAATCTATACAGAGACGACGTCGTAAAAACAAGTCAGAATGAAGTAGTGCACCATTATAAGCTCAATAACAAAGTAATAAATACACTCCTGTTTGCAGATTATCAAATAATCTTACAAAGAGCGATTAGCTCTTCGCACAAGATGGGAGAACATTATAATATGATAATACCTAAATGTAAAACTGAGATAATGTAAGATAAAGGCATTCCATGGTAAGTTCCATTTAAGAGCAAATGATAATAAAGCATGAACACATGCAAAGTGAGCCATGGCGCCATTGAATTAGTAGGCTGTTCTGTCTGGCGCCACTGGCTCAGGTGTGGTATCGACTATCCCTCTTGCCTCCCCATTGCCAATATCTATGAGGAAAAGTTGGTATGTGTGGGTTATGTCTTTGCTCGCTGATACATATACGTGGTTCGCTGACCCGAGAGTGAGGTACGAAGTTTGGGGATTGGCGGTAGCGTCGCGACAAGAGGTGGTCACGAGGTCCGAGCGGCCGAAGCCACGAGCTGCGCAAGGAGGCTTGCGCAGAGCGAAGATACCGAAGTGTTTCAACAGGGTCAGCGTCGGCTACAAGCAGCAGACCGACGTCCCGTCGGTTAGTTGGCAGTATTCGTGTCGGACGACCGCTTGTTGCCTGGCTGCCCTCTTCTACCTGGCTTTCATCGGCACCACGGCACCACTCAGTAACCGCTGCGACGCACCGTGGATCCATGCAACTGCTTGTTGATAAAGGGGAGTAACATTCTGTAATCTTCGCGGTGATTTGTTTCATTGTCTACCTGCACTCCTTATTATCTTCTGGTTTGTACCCGACCCTCAGAGTTTTACTTGGTCGGCTCTTTGGTCATATATATAAGCAGTAGGATTGTGCTAAGACACTAGTCATCGTTTGAAAATTTGTTCCGCTATTATATTGCCTTTCCTTTCTGGTTTGTACCCGATCATTAACGTTCTAATTAATCAGCTCTTGGTCGTAAATATAGCCAGAATAATTGTACTAAGGCAAAGAGGGACCTCGTGGTTAGATTCAGCTGTTAACCGGTTCAGTTCTTCGATTGTAATTGCATTTCTCAGTCATTAGTTATAATCTGAACAAACTGTTGTACTAAGCTGTTCGTTTCTGTGTTTGAAAGACCGGGTTATTATTGGTGAATTTTAGCTGGATCTTGTGGTTCCGCCAAGTGAGTTCTCTGGTAATAAGAGTTCACAAGTAATGTTTTAAGACGTTCCTTCAGAGAGGTCTTAATAATTGGCAATCAGTTTAACTTTGAACATATTAACAGCCAACTGTCACCAGGGATTTAGTCAAAATAAAATTGTCAGAATGAACAGGTTGGGATTCATTCGCACCTTGGTTGCCGATTGAAATTAAGAGGTTGCTTGCGCTGAAGTAAGCCTTACCATTGTCATATTTTTTGCTAATCTGTTTAACCTTTAAGCACAGGTGCGCGTCTTAACTCCATTCCTCTAGGCATACAGCTTTCTAATTAAAGGTTAAGTCATTTTTTTTGAGTAATTGAATCACTCTTGTCATCAGTGCTGCTTATACAGTTTTCATGTGTTGCAGAAAGGCAATTAGTAAGACAGACTGTGTCCAGCGTGGTAGTAAACACCGCTGTTTCACCCAATAACGGGCAGGCTGCAGGTCCGGCCGTCATGTAATCATTGCCATATTGTTTGCTGTTTTGCAATACAGCACTTCAGATTTCTTTTACAAAGATTAAAAGCTTTTTCAACGTAATGTTTAAGGTCAAAATAATTTAGCGAATTTGTTCATATTGCTAAAGAAAATGTAATGGTTAAACGCTTCGATTATCTGTAAAAAACATTTTATATATTGTTAAATAAACAGGTTGTGTTAAAAAGAAAGGTATATTGATGGGTCCTCCCTTCCACGTTTTCCTTAATTCCAGTAAGTACCACGTATCACAAAAAATGCCAGAAGAACAAATACCTAAATTAGTATACAAATATACACCTCAAGAGAAAAGGAACGTTGGGCGTCCCAAGAAGAGGTGGGAAGATCAACTGCACTCTATTTGAAATTGGAACGAGCATGAATGCCTAAACCTAAATGCGATATGATGATTATGACAAAAGTATTTCGTCTTTCTCAGTGAAACTTAACTTGAATTCATCCTCGCCACGCAAGCTCTCGCTTAGTTCCTGTGTAGTACGTTCTTGTCTGTGTCTCCGCAAAATCAGGGGAGTTGAACCCAGGCCTGAACTTTGTTTCTCCGCGATGCGAATTCAGTGCCATAACCGTTGTTGTCCCGCTTTCGGTATTTACGTTTTATTGTAAGGTGGATGCTAAGGTATTACCCGGCAAGGCGTTGTCGTAGTGCAAGCAATAGCAGGAACTAACGTGCTCACATGACTAGTAAATGCTGCCACGCTCCGATAAGGAAGCGCTCGTTGTTATGCCGCAGTGGAAGGGAAAGTGAGCGCCGGAAATATCTCTGCTGGCTGGCGCGATGTCTTCCGGCTTAAATGGCTAAATTTGTTGACGATTAGAGAGAGAAGAGATTTGACGTGCCAGCGGAGAAGGCGACGGAACGTGGAGTCAAAATGTTAAAGTTCAACAATAGGAAGGCTTAAAGTTTACGGTAGGAGAGACATGAAGACGATCAGAGTCGAATTTAGTTTTCTACACCAAGCAAGGAAAAGCGAGGCACTCACGATTAATATTCCAGCGACGATAAGAATAAATGTCTATCAGGCAGCAATTTCTACGCTATTATGAAAAATATAAAGAAATGCCGCCTTTAGGGAAATGAACTTCGTCTAAGAAGGAATCTCTTAGAAAAAGTGCCGTAAAATAAACATGTTATGTGCGAATGAGAGGGAGATGGGCAAAAAAGACATATTACATTACGTTTTTGCGAAAGAGTGATCCATCAGAATCAAAGCGGCCAGTGTTTGGCTTAAATGAAATAGGGATTCGCACACACATAGCACCGTAAATAAATGTTGTAAGAGTAACAGTGTTTGAGAAGTATTATCAAACAAAATTATATTATGGAATGAAAGTGACTGCCAGTGTTTAATTGTTGCAGGTGGTGACATTTGATGAGCAATAAATGTTCGCGTGTGATATATGACTCAAATACCAAAACGTCCGTTTGTTACTCATAATTCGACCATGAAATCTGCTCTTTGTTTGTTTGAAGAGAATCACATTTTCCCTTTCTTCCACGAAACAAAATTTGCAAAAGCTGAAATATTTTCTAAATTAACGTAACAAAACTAACTGGCAACAGCTGCATTATCCTTTGTAGCACACTAATTTGTGAATTATTATGCCCACTTTCTCTTACTGGCAAATGCTCTAGTCCGGAACCATTTGGTGGTGACAAAACTCACAAGTGGAGGGGTGGGATCGCTTTTTTAAAGCACTGTATATAGTGGTAGGAGGTGAGTGAATGACACGCAAAAAATTTATGAATAAGATAAATACACTAGAGTCATTGTGATGAAGATTTACATGTCTAAACGAGCATGACGCGATTGGAACTCATCTCTTGCGTGTCAGTTACATGTTTTATATCTGTACGCTACACCACTACTCAGGACAAGACAGTCGGTTTTAAACTGTAGACTCTTGAGTCTAGAGCATCACGCAAAATTCTTTTTCTTGACCTCTTGTCTTTACCCTTCAGTACAATGCTAGCCGTTAAAAGTGCCCAAAATGTCTCATTACAATAATATTAAAGCAGTGATCGCTTCGCAATTATTTTCCGTTACGCACGTGATCTGCAGGGAGTAGTAAAACAGTCTCGCGCGAATAAGACAGCTCTCCTTGCAAAACCCCCTTCGTGGCCGCGCGGAGTGGCCGCGTTGTTTCAGGCGCCATGACACGGATTGCGCGGCCCCTTCCGTCGGAGGTTCGAGTCCTTCCTCGGGCTTGGGTGTATGTGTGTGTGTGTGTGTGTGTGTGTGTGTGTGTGTGTGTGTGTGTGTGTGTGTGTTGTTCTTAGAATAAGTTAGTTAAGTCTAGAGACCGATGACCTCAGCAGTTGGTCCCTTAGGAATTCACACACACACACACACACACACACACACACACACACACACACACACACACACCCTCCTTTCTCTACTAAATAAAATCTATGATAGCACTGACGATCTTGCTTAACAGAGATGACTAAATTGTAACAGTACGTTTACATAATCTTTTCGTGTTAGGCAAGTGACATTCGGAAGCCTTCATTTGATCGGTTTAGCAAAACAGATACAGACCCAACATGTAAATACACATCGTACATGGCATTCAGTTTTCAAAATTCGATTTTCGTCTTCGGCAAACTGCATCATGTGCAAACGCGATGATTGGCAGACGGCGTGTGAAACCAGCCCACTCGTAAGAACACCAAAGTGCACGCCAGTATTACCTCATCCCACCCGCCCCCTCTCCCGTCCCCCAACTGCTTCTTAGGCGTAAACGCGATGGTGCCGCCACTGTGGCGAGATAACTTCTTCCGAGTTACATAATTTTCATTTCATGTGTTTATATGTTAGTGTGGTAAGATGAGTAGTTATATGATAATGCAAATTTTCTAATCTTACGCTCAAGGTTCGTAGATGAGCAATACACAGGAGGTTACATTATTTTAAGGTTTAGTAAGCAAGTTTAGGGGAAATTAGTAGCATCTACGAAGGTAAGTCAATTACTATCCGCAGTTTGGTTACATTTTTGTTTATTTTGGTAGTACTGTCGTTTTACGTTGATGACGCATGATTTGCTTATTTATTGTTATATCTTTGCAATTTTCAAGCTGCTAGGTTAGTTTCGTTATCGCTGCCGTGCTGTTAATTATGGCTGCTCCGCTATCTATTTGCTACAAAGAAGAGCAACGTTCAGTGATCCGCTTTTCGAGGTGGAAGGCGTATCAGAGACCGAAATTCACCTAAGACTATCGGTACGGTACGGGAACATTGTTTTGCCACAACTGAGTGTCTGAAAATGGATTGAAATATTCCGAAATGGTCGCACAAGTGTTACGCACGATGGAGTCGGATGACCGTTTCCCATCACAAATGAAGAAACCATTGAGCGTCATAATAATTGACTTACCCTCGTAATTTCAGACATTTGAGGGTTTTAGCTGTCGAAATTTCTCTAAACCTGTCCCAAGCCTAGTAAACGTGCGCTCGTTGAATTTTGTATCAGCTGGCATTGCTGCGTCCATGTATTTACATTGATGTAAAGGGAAACTGGTAAGAAAACAGAACAATATTATATTGGCAGTCCCCATTTCTGGTGATTTCAAGCCATTGTTTGTCTGTAACCATTAAGAAATGAGCATTGTTTATGTGTTCATATCTCTTGCGTATTGTCCATAAAATTATATGATAATGCCCGTTGCCTCCTCGAATAGCGTGTAAATACTTCAAGTATCTGTGCAGTGCGTCGTTGAAGGTAATTCGCACTGTTATGACGGTTCCTGCTGGAAACTGTCGTTATACCGTATGTAAAATTTCGCACAATGTGGAACGCAATACGTAAAATGGAACCCTCCATTCGAAGTAGAACTTTCTAGACTCAGATTAAACACATTCGAGTAGTTACCTCTTCAATAAGGAAGTAAAGAACAAGCATTAAGAAATAGACTCTAAGTGATGATCTTTTCAAAAACGTAGGCGAAATTATAATCTTTCACTAAATGAATTCTACATAACTTAATAATCGCTTTCTCATACATTGAAAGTCTCAAGCAGGCTGTACTCGTAAAATGTTCGTACAATGAATACACGTAAAAATCACTGCATTCAAATTTTTGAAAATTAAATTTGCAGGCTTCAATCTTGTATAGATCCATCTGATTTTAACAATATACGACGTAAAATCTATAACACCCTCCCCCATGTAGTGATATAATAATCACGATAAAGAGGAAAAATTTTCTAGAGCTACCAGCCGCGCCAAGGGTTGTAAAATCCATGAATTTTCGGGCGAGTACTCTTCGGCCGTTGTCAATTGGTGACTGTGTTTTTGAGTACTGCTATCGTCCCTATATAGCTGCGCTATCTTCTGTGACGTCACTGGTGCCCGTCCCAACGCAATATTGGCGCTTTTTCGTTGCGCGCCCGACGCGTCCGCTTCAGCCTCCCGACGGCCGGGCCTCAATCCTAGCTTAGCTGTAGGCCGCAGTCCTTGTTGAGCGTGTTATTACAAATTTTTATCTCGATCGCTTCTTTAGTCAAGCTATCCCAGAAACAACTAGTCCTTCGGTATGTTTTCAGCGTCTGATATGGCTTTTTGCGATGGATCGTGGTAGCTGATAGCACGCATATGTCGGTTGTTATTGATGGTTTCTGGTAAAGACTGCGGCTGAGATATCCATTTGCTTTACGGCGGACGAGGACATCGAGGAAAGACGAGGTACCATCGGTCTGTACCTCCACCGTGAACCTGATATTGTTATGGATAGTGTTGTTGTGGTCGAAACTTGTCCCGACTTTCCACGTCCATGAGACCAGACAACGAACGTATCGTCGTCACAACGGTAAAAGCAAGTAGGCTTTGCAGGACCCGTGTCCACGAGTACATGAAATACCGTGTGTGTGTGTGTGTGTGTGTGTGTGTGTGTGTGTGTGTGTGTGGAAAGTTTTATGTACGTAGAACACGAGAGACGTTTTTGCCTTCTATACCCAGAGAAATCAGCAGTAGTGGAGTATGGTCTAGAAAATGGACATTGTATTTCATTCGGAAGGACATCACTTATTACATGGACTAGTAGTTTCTGCAATAACGTAATTAAAGAAGCGATCGAGATCAAAATTTGTGACGACACCTTCTATAAAGACGGCGGCTTACACCTAAGCACCGCTTGGGAGCGAGCCAAGAGGAGGTTGAAGCAGGGGGCCATCGAAGCGCAACGAAAACATTACCGTCTGTGGCATTGGAGCGGACACCAGCGACGTCACAGAAAGCAGCGCGGCTGTATAAGGACGGTAGCAGCAATCTAAAACACAGTCACTACTCGACAATGGCCGAGGAGAACCCGGCCGAAGGATCATGGACTTTACACCACTTGACGCGGCTGGTAATTCCAGAGAATTTTGTCATATATATATCAACGAGAAATCATGCATTCATATATCACGACAAAGTGGTTAACGAATTGGACCCAGAGGGAGGAGGGGGGGGGAGATGCAGAAGTGAAATCCTCATCCAGCAATTCTCCTTTGGAGTTTGAGCGATTCACCTTAAATCATGGATGAGGGTACTTTGCTGAACTACACTAGAGTTCGTAACTTCAAGGCGAGTGGTGTAAAGATACAGAGTAGTCAGAGGAAGTGAGCCACGTGATGTGTCACTCTGCCCTTCCTGCTGCATGCATTTCAGGGCTTAGCGTAACTTTTAACGTGCTCGTTGTGGGTACTGTTCGTTGATTATAGCATTAGTCAAGGGTTACAGAAGGGTAGAATACAAGGTATCGCACGAGTAAGTGTCAGAGTATTACAAACACACTTGTTACACCGAAAAAGCACATCCAAAATTTTTCGTCGTTTGATATCCGTTGATAACTTGCACTGTACTTCTAATTCTCAGTCTGTAACCTTTATTACAGAAACTATATTTAATATGTAGTGGAAGTAGTAGTGTATTTATTTCCGGATGTATATAATTTATTGTAATTAAAACGTAAATATTGTAAATTGCTGGGTAATAGCCAAGGGAAATGTATTTAAGTGTATCAAAAACAACGACGAGATGGCAGTAGCTGTACCGTTGATAACCTTTGGGTGTGGAGTGTCTCTGTCGCGCTGAAAGAGAGAGGAAGCAGAGCAGCTTGAATCATGAAAGAGTGTGGAAATATTTGTCTGGCGATCCCGCAGACACGTTGTGTAGCTATGATGGAGCCAGTCCAGGTGCACCTAGTTCGTTAAACCGCGAGTACTGAGGGCACGGTACGGGCGGACAGGCGGAGGAAGCTGTAATTCCAACTACTGCCTGTCCCATAATTATCCGTGGCTCTGGAGACAACTCGGGGTTATCAAACTGCAGCAGTAGCAACAGCACTGTCGTCGGCTACATTCTTCGTTGTCCGCACAGCTACAACATCGTAAGGCTATTAAGTGACAAAATATAAATAATATTGTAGAAGCGTTACGCAGTTGCATTTCTTTCACAAAGTATAACAAACCTGAATAATAACCTGCAATAGTTTAAACTTCTAGGGCACCTGTGTTGTCGTTGTTCGCAGACATTATTATCAAGCAGGGTCCCTTTACTTTCCGTGCAATTACCGAGTGCCATAACTAATTAACTGTTTACTGCCAGTTTTGTTTATCTACATACATATTCCGCTAGCCACCAAGCGGTGTGTGGCGAAGGGCACAATTCGCGCCGAAGTTATACATCCCCCCCCCCGTTCCACTCGCGGATCGCGCGAGGGAAAAACAACTGTCTGAACGCCTCAGTACGAGCTCTTATTTCCCTTATCTTTGAATGATGATCATTACGCGATTTGAAAGTTGGTGGTAATAATATGGGCTCTACATCCTCGGCGAAGATTGGATTTCGGAATTTAGTGAGCAGCCCTTTCTGTTTAGCGGCTTGTCTATCTGCAAGTGAGTCCCACTTCAAACTTTCTATGAGATTTATAACGCTCTCGCGATGGCTAAATGTACCAGTCACGAATCTTGCCGCTCTTCTTTGGACCTTCTCAATCTCTTGAATCAGACCCAACTGGTAAGGGTCGCATACAGACGAACAATACTCTAAGACTGGACGAACTAACGTATTGTAAGCTATTTCCCTTGTTGAAGGACTGCATCGCTTCAGGATTCTACAAATAAACCACAATCTAGAGTTCCCCTTAGCCGTTACTTGGGTAATCTGATCATTCCATTTGAGATCATTTCGAATAGTCACACCAGGATACTTGACTGATGTTACCGCTTCCAAATATTGATCATTTATTTTGTACTCATACATTAATGGGGATTTTCGCCTTGTTATACGCAGTAGGTTACACTTACTAATATTGAGAGATAACTGCCAGTCATTACACCACGCATTTATTTTCTGCAAATCCTCATTGATTTGTTCACAACTTTTATGTGCTAATGACCAGTTTCAGTCTAAATTTTCTGCCTCTATAACTGTTCATCCTTTTACTGCATAACAGAGGATGAAGTAATTTGCAATTTTGAGTATTAACTTCATTCACTTAAAGTACCGTAAAATTCCACTGGCAAAACTAATAACTAAAGATACAGCGCAAATTAAAAGTGCACAATTTCATTTATCCTTTATTTAACTTAGCGAGTTATTTCTGCTAGCTTGGTATGTATTTTATCGTTGTTATAGTAAAAGTAAAACCAGTTGCTCGTTTGCTTAAAATAAATTCAGTTCAGTCTTTCAATAATAAAAAGCAAATTGCCTGCCTTTTTCTAAATTTTGCATGACGTTACACTGAGATTAATGAAAGTCACTTTTTACATTAAAATGTTTTAATTACAGCCAGTGATTTATTTAACCAGTAACTTCATTTAATTTTACTTTCAAAATTTAGTATTTCAAAAAAAAGTAACTGCCAATTCTAGTGAACTGCTGTGTTGTGGAAAAGGTGGACAACCATCTCTTGCCACGCCAGTGATTACTTGCTTCAATTTTTTTAGCATTATCTGCCTCAAGATTCTGGAGATTCGTGGTCCTAGTGGGCTGGCGACCGTTTAATTATCCCCTTTTTAGCTAATCATTATTTTTTGTGTTATCAGTATTTTTTGTATCAAATATTACCTGGTACCCTTTTCCCCAGTGTGGTTCATGCGCAATTGCAACCATTTCGAAATTATGATCAGTATTTAGAGTAGGTCTAGAACAGATTCTTCCTTCGGGAGGGTCTGATGTAGACTTTCCTCTCACTAACCAGTATTATTTTCTTTCGGTAACGATAGCCTTACTCACAGTAAAATCTCATTAGGCATATGCGAACACGGTCAGTTATATCGCAATTCAGTAGGCCGATTAGGAAGCGGGAGGTTACACACTGCCGGAAAAAAATGCAATGCCATTATTTATATGTGATGTGACAGATAGTTCATTATTGCATATCACTAGCGAAAAAATTCTCCTATCGGAGCACAAAAAAGCGAATATTATCCCGTTTATTGAAAACACTCTTTCAATCTTCCAAAGCACCTTCAAAAATTTTCCAAAACATTTGGCTTGCGACCGTGCTCGAGCTTTTTCTTTAACATGGAAATCCCACGAGCTCTCCTACCTGTAACTCAGTCACCCGTAGAAGTCCATCGCTGTAAGTAGCTCTTGATCATCCACTCCCATTTACCCTTTCTCACTCACTTATTCCGCCCAACTCACTGTCGTTATCACTTAATTTCTCTCCGTCACTGTCTCTTGTGTTACAGGCACAGTCCTTTTCTTTCTGTCCTACCAGTTTTTTTTTTCTTATTGTCACTGTGTGCCTCTTGCTCTCTGTCACTGCTAACAACTCATTCCTTCCTTCCTGCCGCTGCTCTATTATATCACTGTCTCTATCTCTCTCTTCCTTGTTGCCATTGTATATGTTATATCTATCATTATAATTGGCTCTCACCCACTCTCTCTTTCTCTTTATTCCTCCCTTCCTCCCCCGCTCCCCCCCCCCTCCCTCTCCAGGCCCTGTCTCCTTCAGACTCTTCCTAGCATTGTTCTTTCACTGTCAATTATGATCAACTGGCACTGAGTCCCTCTCTTTCTCTCACAATTCCATGCTCTCCTTAGCTCTTTCCGTAACACAAACACTGTCTCCAGTTTTCCAGTATTTACTACACTTCTGTCTCTTTGCCACTGCCACTGCCTTCTTCCTTCTCAGCATAAAAAAGTGCGAATATGTTACCATGAAATCTAAAAAAAAAAAACCTTTAAAGGTGCTGACGAACGTAGTATAAGCCAGCTGGAACCCCCGTTCTCAGAGTCCTGAAATAACGAGCAATATGCTTCTTCTGCGATTGGACATTCTTCCGCTGGTTCCGTTTTCTTCCATGCAGCAGTAGGGTATGCAACGCACACGGAAAGAAATTTATCGGTTAGTAAAATTTAGACTGTTTCCTTATGTGAAATTCAAACAGAAAAAAACTAATTTTACAACTGAGACCGCATTTCACGCTAAAGAAAATTGCATTTGCTTCAGTACTACAACATGGTGTTCCCAGACGATAATAGAGACACTTTAGAGTATATTTCTTTGTGCCACGTCACTATATAAACTACTTTTTCGCCTCACACCGGGTTTTACATGCATATTTTACGGGTGCACGTGGAGTAACTTACGTAGGACCTCTGTATATCGGCAACGGATAAAGAGATCGGTATCTTAGCAACACATCCTGAAAGCTACAGACATTTGCTGTGCATATCTGTCTCAGAATCTGCCGTTAGGTTTTGGTATCCAGAAAACAATTTTTGGTGTGTTTCTCGACAACGGATAAAGATTTTTGAAAACGTGGATATGGCTCTAGACAAATGCCTCGAGAGTACAGCGTCAAAGTTTGAGCAGTTTTCTACGGTTATTTATTATAAGATTTCGCGTCATGCCATATTTTACGTATAGCAGTAGGGTCACTTCGTATCTCTGTGTCTTGGAAATGGATAGAAATACGAAGAAAATTTTCGAAGCTGTTCGAAATTGGAATCTTAGGAACACATTGTAAAAATTTCGGTCAATTATGGTGCATAGCTGTCTTGGAATCCTCGGCTGGGTTTTGGTCCGCTGGGGCTGTGAACGTATGGTAAAAATCGATTTTTTGGGCTTCCACAAGTTCCATCAGCCCCATCATAGACCACATCAAATGAAAAAAAAGCAACCTACTTGTTCCATTTTCCTAAGCAGGAGGAAGTGTGGAACATACATACTTTGCCTCTGTGCTGCAGGATAGTGACACCAGGAGGACGCTTCCATTGGGTATACAAATGGTCTCTAGCCCAAGGGGTATCCAAAACATTTTATCCTACCTTTTTGTCACCAATAATATCCTATTTATGAGCGTCGGAGGATCCCATTATATGGGCGGTGTAATGGAAAATATTAGGTACACATGGTGTCGCATGCATACCGATAGCACAATTCACAGTAAATGAAACACACAAGTCATGGTCAAGGGTTCCCAAACAGTCGCACTAGTACACAGTGTACCCCCCATCCTGCAGGCAAAAGCAGGTATGCATTATCAAATGCAGGTGGTCGTAAATGTCATCCAATGCAGGGAACAGATGGAAGTCCGATGAGGCAATATCAGGGCTCTAGGCCAGCTGATCCAATCTCTCCCTGTTCAACCAATCATCTGATGAGACAAGACCTCTTCTCTAAATACGGTCTGTAGGCGTTCGTGGATGACATGATCACACTTCTCCCAAGTGCCCAAACTGTCCGTCAGCACATGTCTATCTGCCATCCTGATGTACACTCGAATAGCCTCGGATACACCGGTCTGTTGCTATTCTCAGTTCCTCCACCGCTGACGCTCCTTCCGTCATTGAACGAGCGACGGGTAAGCATTCATACGGTGTTTGTTTGTGTCACATGGTATGCCATTTTCTCTTTCAAAAACAATACGGAACGTACTTTCGGAACGTTCCTCGTTTATGCACCATCACTTCCATTGCAAAGGGGCAACATTAAATAACCTTACGGCGTTCACGAAATGGGATGTGAAAACTCGCTTTACGACGGCCGCTCGTCTGTACGGACCATTCCTCGAAACGAGCGTCTGGTACACAACACGCCACTGCTCCGTAATCCCCACCGAGTTGTGACGACGGGCAGCGCGGGGGCGCGTGAGTAATTGGGAAAGTTTGCTTTCCTCGCACCTCGACGAGGCGTCCAGTAAACGCCCAGATTATCCGCACGCACTCAGACGTAATCGCGCATTACGCCTTAAAAGGGGCGTTTAACACGCCCATTAGCGGAACGCAATCCCTGCACAAAGCGGCGCGTGCGCCTGCGCCATCCAAGTTGTTTCCTCTCGGCGCCAAGTGGTCGCCGTAATTTCACGCGGAACAAGCGTCTGAATAATGGCCGTGATTCAAATGAAGTTTTATCGAGAAGTAAACAGTTTGCCACGTTTTCCTCGGCGTTTGCTTACAGAAATACAGTATATTGCAGCGCTACCGCTCGCGAGGCTCCTATTTAGTATTCAACTGTCCTGTAAATTGTTGTGAAACTGTTTCACTCGTGATGGGTGTTTTTGGAAATATCTGTAAGGGAAAAACACTAAAATCAGACTCACTATTATTCGTAACTTACTGATATACAACTAGTTTCTGACCGACGCCTATCATCAAACTACAGCGATGATTTCACATACACATTTCTACAATTTTCTCTTGCGGAAAAGACGTTCTTTACAGTCTAATTCAAATGTGAATGCGAGTAAGCGACATTTCAGAATAATTCTTGAGATCACTAAGCAGCGCAAGAATAAACATAAAAGTAGATGCAGTGTGAGACGCCCTGCTAAACCCGCAGGACAGGACAGGTAGTTTAAGTTGTGGAAAGGGGCCAAAATAGGTGGCTGTCAGTTACACTCGAACATACAACCTAGTATGTGATCAAACATTACAAGAGCCAATAAATTAAAAAAAAAAAAAAACACAGCTTTAGTTTTGGAATTTAACTAGCGGCTGAATGTGCTGTACAACCTCATGCCTTAAGGGCAAGACCACTTTAATTTAAAAACGGCTGAAAGCCAATACTCAAAACTCAACCAAAATCAGAAATTTAAAAGGCAAAGCCTTATCTTAAAACAGTTCCTTAATTAGGATGAAGGCCCAAAGAATCTGACGCCTTAAGGGGAAAACAACCTGAATCTAAATATCGGCTAGAAGCTATACAAGTACAAACAACAAGAACAAACAAGAAAAGACAGTACACCCAAGGGCGCTCAGAAGTTCCGAGGATCGGCCTGGAATTCAAACACTAACGCTCGCTTAGGTGAGACAGGCAATCGGCCCAACCATTCTCTATCCGACGACAATCCAACCGACAAACAGTCAACGGACCCACCGACAAGATAAGCTCCGCTTCACCCGACCAGCACACAACAGGGAGTTCAATGGAACAACGTAGAAGGCTTTGGCGCCCAAAACCAATTGTACATCGAGCTGTCAAACTACACACTGTGCTGGACAGCGACAACACGATGAGGAAAATACACTGCCTGAATTTACATCAACAACCAAGGCAGGTAACCGGAACGTTAACGGCCACAAGGCAGAAGATTCTGCTGGTGCACTTCAATTCAAATAACTAAGTACAGTTAAACTCCACCGGACGGAGGCTAAAATTTGCCAACTTGAAAACAAACATTGTTGCTTGCGGTAATATCCCAACAGCCGACAACGAACTCCAAACGAGACAACGTGAACAGTAATGACTTGCTGGTACATTAAGTCAAAACTCAACTTTCATGTCCTGGATCGGTAAGCCACGAACCTCGTAGCAACGGGAACAGCACCACACACCCCGACACCACATAGAGGCCGTCAGCGAGCACGGCCATACCATGCGCTGCAGAAATTTCCTCCCTGCTCCACGCCAACGACCAACTGCCTCATGCCTGGAAACGGTGAAAGGACCAAATATACGTCGGCCGATGTGACGACCAACTGAACGACCAACCAATGGTCGTCCTGCCCCAATCTCCCTCCATTGGACAGTTCATGTATGTCGCCAGCGGTCGGCGAGCACTGGCTGTCCACGCCTCACCGGCGCTCTGTCCGCGGCGTCTCTGCTGCTGCGTCTCAACTGCACTGCTGGTCTGTCTCCAACTGACAGTCAGACACACGACGACCCGGAAAAACTATCGGTCACTCCAGAGATGGTACGACAGTGCACTTACCGATACGCGTTGCTGCTGCCACTCACGGGCAAGTGAGGCAGGAAGTTAGTGACGCCAGTAAATGGAATAAGAAAACGAGGCGGCAGTAGCGTAGTAGAAGATGACAACAATAAATGGCATGAATACGAGCTGTACAGGGCTCACAGTGATTAGTTCCAAGTTGACATGTTACAGCACAGTATCGCACCATGCAACTGAAAGTAACAAAAAGAGTAATCTAAGGAACATTCTACGTACATTAAATGGCGTATGAGACAGAGGGATCAGTCTTCTAACTTGTTTGATGCCACCCATCCCAAATTCCTCTGTTCAGCCAACCTCATCATTTCAAAGTGGCACTTCCACCGAACGTCATCAATTATTTGTTGGGCATATTCCAATCTCCGTCTTCCCTACAGTTTTTACCCTGTACAGCTTCTTCCAGTTCCTTGTTGCCTTAACACGTGTCCTGTAATTCTGTCTCTTCTGTTTTGACAACGTTTTCCACATGTTCCACTCTTCATCGATTCTGCGGAGAACCTCTTCATTTCGCACCTGATTCGTCCGTCTAATTCTCGCCACCCTTCTGATGGAGCACTCCTCAAATGCTTCGGTTCTATTCTTTTCTAATTTTCCCACAGTCGCATATTCATTTCTATTTAAAGCTACGGTCCAAATGTACATTCTCAGAAACTAATTCCTCAAATTAAGGCCGATGTTTGGTTAGGAATGCCAGCTTTGGCTGCGCTACTCTGCTTTTTACATTCTTCTTGATTTCTCTTTGTAAAAGAATCCTATAGCCACCTTCCACCATCAGAACTAGTTAAGATAATTCTAAAAAGTTTCAAGAAGCTGGAATACCTTTGTCGTATGGCAGAATACAGTTTGCACAAACTGATAATGCTAACTAACCACAAAGCTATCACCACACTGTCTATAATACACAGATGGTTAAATCTTAACGTCGTCCTATAAATGGTTCGTGTGCCAGTACCTTGCAATATTACACACTTCTTTAGCCTTAACCAATTTAACCAAAATATTTCAATGCTAAATTGATGTATATGTAGAATCCGTTCGTTTCCATCCTTCCTCCTACTTTGATCTAGAATAGGCAACATAAATCACTCACACACACTCGACAGTTGGTACGTTGCAGAATATTCTGATTGAAGTTAACAATAAACACTGTCTCATAAAATACTGCTCATGTATGAAAGGATAAAACTTCCCAGAATTAAGTTACCAGTGTATAAATTGTAACATCTGACAGAAATCTGTAACACTACTTCTGATAAAACATGAGACTGAAAAGTAACAGTAACACAAGCTGTATGTTTTGCTACTTCTGATATCATCATCATCAATTATCTGCTATATTAGCAGGTCCTTTGCCTCTCCGTTTTCTACGATCCATTTCTTCCTTCTCGACGCTGCTGTACGTTGTACCGGCCATCGTGTCATCCAGTATCTGGAATCTCTTCCTTCCTCGCTTCCTTTTCCATTCTACATAACCTTCTAAAACTGTTTCTATCAGTCCGTCCTTATTTCTTAACATATGCCGAATCCAATTTATTTTTCTTCCCTTTATTACATCTAGTATATATATATATATATATATATATATTGTAGCTTTAAATATTTACTTGCTAAACAAGCATGAATATAAACGAATTTGCAGAATATAAACACTGCAATAGTTACAAAATTCAAAATTATTCTTTGAAGAGATGCAGATTCGTACACATTCGATAATCTTTTCACAGCCCCTTTTAAGCAGCATCTGTGCGAAAGTTTTTGGGGTGATAATAATGTAAGATACAATTCAACTCTGATCGTTTCTCTAATTCTCGTGATTTTATAAGTGAACGTGACAGTCTGTTACGATGTTGTCTTCACACGATGCTTGGTTGTAAAAGATTCACTTATCTCACCTGGTATTGTCGTTGCTCAGTTTGGTGGCCTTTGATCAGCACACCGTAGATGTTTGGAGATCTTTGCACCAAGAAAAATTTGTGGTTGCTATCTTGTTAATGCAGAATTAACGTAAAAGTTTAAAATAAAATTTCTACTCCCAACAAGGAGAAACTGTTTAACAACAGAAAACATCCTGACAGATTAAAACTGTGTGCCAGACCGAGACTCAAACTCGAGACCTTGAAAGAATATTGCGGAGACATGGCTTAGCCACAGCCTGGGGATGTTTCCAGAATGAGATTTTCACTCTGCAGCGGAGTATGCTTGGGTTGTTCAGATGGTAGAGCACTTGCCTACGAAAGGCAAAGGTCCCGACTTCGAGTCTCGGTCCGGCACGCAGTTTTAATCCGCTAGGAAGTTTCATATCAACGCACACTCCACAGCAGAGTGAAAATCTCATTCTAGAAAAACGAATGTCACTTTAGTGGTTTTGTAGACTCTCGGTTCGAATTTTCCATTGAGCCAGCTTCCCCTTCCCCCTCCCCAAATGACTTTTTTGCCCTCGATTTTTCCCTAGCGTAAACTAATGGTGAGTACCGTCTACAGTTGGCAGTATATGGCCAAGCAGTACCAAAAGCAAGGGAGGAGTACAGTGTGTAAGGTGGCAACATGAATGAATGTTAATTTCGCACCTTACATGGATATGTCAGCTGACATACTTTGGTAGTGAGGAAATCTGCCAATCAAAATGTACAATAGGTAATGCCAAAACGGATGACACTCGATTTGATGTTACTAACACACCAAACCCAAATTCTACATGTCAGTCAGCACGAGGTGAAAAAAGCTGCTGGAAGAAACGCTTTAGTTCGGGGACAGACGCGGGTTGTGCCGTCACGACCCCCCATCTAACAGGGGTTGGTGACTAGCCACCACAGAGACAACGAACGCACCAGGCGATACATCGAGGGGAGCAGGTAGCGTCCCAGCGTTACCAGTGAAGGAAAAATTCTTTAAAAAACTGCAGTGGGGAATTTCCAGATGGATACAACAGGCCAGAGGCGCTGTTAAAAAAGGTTGTAACCTCCCAGCAGAAATTGAATAATGAAAAATGGACCCAAGTGTAACCTCGTCATACAAAAAATGTTAAATAATAATGAAAAATGGAGCCAAGTGTAACCTCACCACAAAAATTAAAAAAAAAAGATAATTGACCATAAACCTCACAATAATATTGATTAAATAATGAACCATGAACCAAATGTAACCTCCTAACAGAAATAATACTATCTGGTAAATTTTATAAGGGCAGCAGCGCTGACTTTCGGCCCTGTATTCTGAATAAAAAAACAAAAATTCTTACCTCAATAGAAACTGCATCTATATCTGCTCTTAATTATACATTCTTCGACACAGCTTCGTGCAATGCTGGCGTATATATATATATATATATATATATATATATATATATATATATATATATATATATATATATATTGATTCTTAGAGGGAATGCATAGGAAATATTCTTTAAATTGAAATGAATGTTTTTCTTTAAAAGTTACTTTATAAAAAAAAAATTATTATTGGGGCATTTTTTTGAACAAATTAATTACAATTAACATACATTATTAAATATGCACAATGCTGCTTCTTTACCTTCTACAACAATACTCATCCTCCAGAGTCCTGACCAGAGTCGCGAGGAGAGCACACAGCCGACGCATGCCGACTCCAGCAGACTACTACTGTCCACTCGCTATTAAAGCCGACCGACTACTACTGTCGACTCGCTTCTACTGTATCCGACTGACTACTACCGTCGACTCGCGCAGACTAGCGCAGACTCGCGACAAGCAACAATTAACAATAAACTACTCTCTTGTCAGAGATTCTGTCTTGCTTCGCCCATCGCGGGCGAAGCGTACTCCTTACATAGTGCAGTTACCGATCATGTGAAAGGTTCGAGGTGCTCTCGTGATACATGCGTTTAACATTTAGGCGTCAGGAGCGGACACAAAATGTTCGATTGTCTGAAATAAACTCGGAAGGAGTAGAAGTGGCGATATTTAGATTCAGTTTACAGATAGGCCCTTTGAAATTAGCGGGGGTGGAAAGGAACGCTTCCATTGGTCTGAAAAGGCCGTGATGCGAGGCACAATAGGACATAGGTAGAGGATAGTTTGCTGCGAAAGACAGAATACCAAAAACTTAGGGGCTCTCCTCTCAACCAGCATCAGGTGTGGAACAGGGCGCATCACACTCTGTACGATGCCAGCGGGGCCGGCCGGGTGGCCGAGTGGTTCTAGGCGCTACAGTCTGGAACCGCGTGACCGCTACGGTCGCAGGTTCGAATCCTGCCTCGGGCATGGATGTGTGTGATGTCCTTAGGTTAGTTACGTTTAAGTAGTTCTAAGTTCTAGGGGACTGATGACCAAAGAAGTTAAGTCCCACAGTGCTCAGAGCCAATTTTTTTTTTTTTTTTTTTTTTTTTGAACGATGGCAAAAGACGAACTTTGTGTGAACACTGCATTCACTTTGGCTGATAATAGCTGGAAAGTTGTTGAGCTCCAATAGTGGAGAAACGAAACAGCCAGGTAGTGAATTGGTCTTGCGAGAACTGAGAGGGCGTTGAAGTATACACACTGCTCCATCTTTTCATGTGTATATCACCTTATTTTCCAGACTAGGAATGAGTGGATGTTTACTCACCTAACGAGATACATAGGGTTGTTTCAGCTGATAAAATCGGTAATGATTTTGATTAGCTTCTTATAGGATTTTCAGAGGGCGAGAGCATCCATGCAGTCGACAACCGACAACACGTCGCAGCTAAAGGTAAATGCCGCTGGCAGAGGTCTAAAATTGTTGGATCACCAGCTTACGTCCACTGTGAACACAAACAGCCTTGAGTAATCTTTTGCATATCTTGTCACAAAAACTAACCATCCCCCGTAGACTTGAGTGCCATGCTAAATAGTACGGAACTTAGAACTGGAATTGGGTGATTTGACATAATATTGTTCAACTCAGACAGTGCTTCACTATCTAGATGATAGATAAGTCTTGTAGAGAACTTTGTATTTAAATTTTATATTGTTGTGTTCAGTGTTATTTCTGATAATCAGGACGTAATACGTTATTTTGACAATTGTCCTGATATTTTCATGTCACAATGTATGTCAAGCAATGTGTTTCATGACAAGAACAAAGAAATTAAACAAATTTTGTACAGCTAAACACCGATGTACTCTGTCGTAGAATAAGAGTCCACTCCTGACACCAGTAATTTATTCCAGTGACGCTAATGCACTAACAGGGTGCTTTTGCTGATGTCTGACGTATTGTGAAAAGGAATGGAGCGTCAGAAGTGTTCGGATCCCCTGGCTCCATGCTTCTGTGACTCTTATGTAGCCCTCCGCATAATGCCAAAGTTGGCGCCCTTTTTACCGGCCTGAGACTTTCGAGGCCGCTCTTTTGCCATTCTTCGTAAAATTGATGTTTAGAAAATGCCCTATTAATGTCGCACTACATACAACGATAGCAAGGATGGGGTAGAGTTTAGTGGGGTGACTAGCTGCTCTAGCGATGCACAATGAATACCTTTAATTGCCCGAGTAATATCTATATTTATGTAGCGTCGTTAGTAAGAGGTTGTAAGCTGCTTCTTCGCAACCGTTTTAGGAACGGTACTACAAGTTGGTATTCGGTATAAATAATGCAGCCTACTGCGCCTGAGTGGGCGTAGGCTTCCGCTATTTCACGATAACACCATTTGTGGTAAATCACAGGAAACACGCACGGACCACACGCAAGGGCCTGGAGAGAAAATAGACGCGACAGAAACACACTTTGTGCTGGCTTTCGGAGTATAAATGCAGATGTCTTACGTGAATAAAGTATCTTTGGATTGTTCACGTGAGTTTTTTACTTTCTTACGAGCACCACCAGCACTGTGACATAAACAGTTCTCGACAGCATTAAGTAAGTATGTCGTACGTATATCAATAAGCTGCCGATTATAAAGCAGTTACATTAGCAATTATGAGAAAATTCTTAATCCAAGATTACCAACTAACATCGGTGCAACAATCTCAGAAGAAAAGTCAAACTTCAGAAAGGGACGTTCAAACGACTATAACATATTTATAACTAAACACATTTTGAGAAACATCGGGAATTTAGCTTAGCAATTATGTGTGTGTGTGTGAAATTTTATGGGGCTACTAAGGTCGTCAGTCCCTAAGCTTACACACTACTTAACATAAATTATCCTAAGGACAGACACACACACCCATGCCCGAGGGAGGACTCGAAACTCGGCCGGGACCAGCCGCACAGTCCATGACTGCAGCGCCTCAAATTGGTTCAAATGGCTCTGAGCACTATGGGACTTAACATCTGAGGTCATCAGTCCCCTAGAACTTAGAACTACTTAAACCTAACTAACCTAAGAACGACACACACATCCATGCCCGAAGCAGGATTCGAACCTGCGACCGTAGCGGTCGCGCGGTTCCAGACTGAAGCGCCTAGAACCGTTCGGCCACTCCGGCCGGCTCGCAGCGCCTCAGACCGCTCGGCTAATCCCGCACGCTTAGCAGTTGATAATGAGAAAGACTTTGATAAGGTAAAATGACCCCTTTTGTGAAAAATATTGAAAAAAAAAGATTTCCCTCAACACCTTATCAATGCGAAAAAGAGTCTATATGCAAATGCAAAAGAGCTATAAGTTTAGATTCGAAAATGTCAGATGCAGCTTTAATAAGTCAATGTGGTCGACAATGGTGCAGTCTATCACTTACTTCATTTAATTTATATTTTGATGACCTATGAAGTAAAAAAGAAGAAAAACAATTAGGACTTAAAGTAGGCTCAAGCGTGCCGCTAAATACTCTGTTGTATGCTGGTTACCAGATAATTATGCAGAAAACAGAACAGAATGAGCCAAAACGCGGTATATTGCAACTTAAATATATTTGCGAAGAAGACAAAAATAATAACTCTCAAAGGAAAGAATCTGTTGAGATCGGAAATAGCAATAATAGAGAAAGTTTTAGAACAAGTCTCCCACTTCAGTTGTCTAGGATGTGATATAAGTTTTCACTGTTAACAAGATACTGAGAAGAATGTTAATAAATATCAACCTACCTGCGGAAAAAATTGCAGAACTTTGGGAAGAGACACAGAGGAGGAAACACAAACGAAACTTTGTAAAGTAATGACTTTACCTACTCCTGTACGTGGTTCCGAATCCCAGATAGTAACAAAAAAAGCAAAATCACGTATACAGGCAGCAGATATGTAAGGGGCTGTAATAAAATGGGTAAAATAATGAATGAAACGATAAGATCCAATTCAAAAATCTTTTCATTTAATGACTAGACAGGAGAGAGCAGAATGAAATTGAAGGATCTTTTTGACAGAATGATTGGATATAGATTTCGAAAAATGATAACGAATCATCAGTCGACTGGAAAGAGAGGACTAGGCAGACCTCGCAAGTGATGGATGGATGGATGAGACAGACAGAAACAGGTGACTACACCACGTTATCTTTCTCAGCAGAAGAAGATGATGATGAATTATGACAGTCAGTTGTTACTGAGAAATGCAATCGACGTTACTATCGGAAGTTCGACTTTTCATTCAAATTTGAGGCGGCATGATTTCCCCTGTTTTACACAGTTTATATCTCTCTGGATTCGATAACAGGTTTCCTTCAATCTACTGGTTACAACAGTAGCACCGACTCCAATTTCGACGTCTTGCATAGAAGGAAATGAGACGCTTTGATGGATCATTTTATTCAGAGACCATTTCCCGTAATGCTACAGTAGTGAAGTCGAACGATGGCACATTCGGCGGACTGACTGGCTGGTAGTGGCTCAGAGCAGATAGTTGAACCGGATGCGCTAGATGTGAGGGCTCACGTATCCGCCACATCTGGAGATAAATTCCCGGCGATCAGTGTAATGGCGCTATTTCAGTTAGGATGACTTTACGCCAGCTTAGGGGTAACAGATCGCGGCCGGCTCGCTGAGACAATGGGCCGTGGCTCGTCTCGCATCGCGAGGCCTGGCTTAGCGTAATGCGACTTCCTCCCCCCCTCCCCCCCCCCCCTCGTAACACCGCCCACGTCCTGGAGCCTACCCGCCGCCCTCGGTAAACACGGCCCAGCGAAACTCGATAGGTCTGCCAGCTACACTCCACTTCATTCGCTTCACTTGCAGCTATATTTAGGCTCCACCTACGTACAATGTTGTCGTCTTCTTCGGTACGGTCTGATGGAAGCCAGTGCCTCTTCTCTCTGTTCCCTTTTACAGTGACACAGAAAGGACGTATTCTCTAAGGATGAACCTAACGGAACTCGTTTCTCTAGTACAGAAGGAGCTCCAACCACCTTTACGCTATCTTGACAAAATTCCATTTTTTTATTTATATATCAGTTTATTTATTATCTAAGTAACAAATTGTTACCAGGCGGTATTTCGTGCGACTTGACGAAAGCATCTGATTGTGCAGTTCACAGTATTCGTATTGAAAAGCTCAAATTTTACTATATGAGGAGTCTTGTTGGTAGCTGGTTTTCACGCGATCTAACGAAAATGGAACTGTCACATTAAGAAACCTTTCGAGTACACATGTTACCGGCCAAACCCGATTTTAGGATGAAATAGTTTCGCCTGGATCAAACTCGTTCGTCCTATTACCGATAGGATGAAACAGTTTAGCCTATGTTGAGTCGGTTTATCCTAGTTAGATTTTACATGCTTTAGAATAAACTGGTACGTCCTAGTATGAACTAATTTTGCCTAGTTTTATATCTTCTATAAGCTTTCCAAAGCAAACTGAATAAAGGCATAGAAAAAAATGGTCAACATAATTCAGTGAAGTTATTTATTAACTAATCAGTAATTTCACATTTGTCACTAGATCAGGTAACATATATCCATCCACAGAAATCACCTTATCTGCAGTTTGCTTATTTACTTAGTTTTGCAAGGTTTTCTTTGATGGCACTAAGAATTGCAGAGTACTTTGTTTTTCTTACAATTGCATTTGTTTGTTGTACAATTTCTCATGCAACTGCATTTCATGAAGCCTTGCCCTGATCCAACAGAATGTTTTGTGGCTGCAGTCCTTAAAGATATTTCAATATCCTAGTTAATATCTCACACATCTAAAGACTTCTGAAAGCTGACTTCGGAATCAGTTCTAAAAAAATAAAAAAAATTAAAACAAATATTTTTAAATATTTTATTACAAAAATTAGGCAAAATTTTAATAAAACTGTACCTGCAATAATGTTTCTGAACTACGCCATGTTTCGTGCCAACTTTATAGAGGCCTTCATCAGTCTTTTGAAGTATTACTCCAATTATGTTTCGAAGTTCACCTCTGCCTTTCTCTACATCTGGAGTAGGTATGGTTACGTTGTCTCCAATATCAGTTGGTGGATGGGATTTGTGAGAGGAAGCTTTCATTCTTTTAGCTTTTTTTTTTTTTAAATTTTCTGTCGAAATTTTTCTAGCATTTTGAATGTCGTTTGTATTTTTCACAATGTTATCATCACCACTGTCTTCGTACTGTTCAGTATTGCTGTCATCTTCGATTGCCCTCTTTACGTCATCTTAATCCTGAATATCATTTATGATATCTTGAGGCAACGAGAAAGTAGAAAGTCCTATTCTAGGTACGATTACGAATAATGCTTTGTAAGGTGATTGTTTTATGCCAGAGTGGTAAGCTTGATTTTTCATGAATTGGACATATCTTAATCCTTCCGACCGCTTCGTCGAATTGTTGTATCTTTAACCAAGAACTTATCATATTTTCGATGTCTTGGTTGGCAAGTTCAACAGAGCCCTGACTTTGGCTGTGCCTTGGTTTTCCATGCACAATTTTCAGTTATGACCAAAGCTTTGCGAGTTCACTTACAACATTATTGACAAATTCTCTGCCATTATCAGATTGAAGAATGCACGGCAGCCCTACAGTTTTGAATATGTCATTCAAATGATAAGCCACTTCGTCAGCTCTCTTTGATGTTAACGCGCGAAGGAGAACAAATTTTGTGAGATGGTCTTGGTAAACTAGAATGAATTTTAAATTCCCGTTTGGTTGTGTTTGGAAATCAATCAAATCGACTTGGCATCTGCTATTCATTTCCGAATTGAAAATTGGCTTTGAAACTAGCCCTCTTTTCTTTTTTGTCTTCTTTTGTTGACAAACATCATACATTGATAAATAGAAGCGTATCATTTCTTTTGTGATATCGTCATTTTTTTTATGTCTCGGTTAATACTCAATCGCTACCACCATGAACCACAGCTACATTTGCTGCGTCAATCACATCATAAAGTTCATCGGCTGAAACCAAGGATTTTATATTCCCTAAACACGTTGCAATGAGTTTTTCACATCACCAATTTTCAAAACAGCAAATCCTTTCAGTCTTCTTTTTTGTAATGATGTTCTTTTTCCCACCTTTCCGCGTCTTCTACTTGTTTAACCAAATCCGCATATTCGTCTACTGATAGCACATTATAATGACAAAACGTTTTGTTTTCACTCTGCAAAATTTCCTCCAGAAACTTATCTCTCCACAGCTTTTGATTGACTTGTCTACTACTCGAAGGCTCATCCATGATGAAACGCCTCACAATAATTATATCAGGATTATAATAAAATCTTTTAAACACAACCAGCAACTTAACACGCGCATTCTTCGATGCAAAAATCGTTCAAAACAAAGAACAGTGCGAGCGAAGAGCGGATGAGAGGCGCGAGTGGCGAGCCAGAGATGATTCGGGGACTCCCCGTTCGTTCAGGCAGCGACATGCGTTCCGACTAGGCAAAATTAGTTCAGATTAGGATGTACCAGTTTATCCTAAAGCATGTAAATTCTATTATAAACCGATTCGACCTAGGCTGAATTGTTTTACCCTACCGGTAAAGGAAGAACGAGTTTGACCTAGGTGAAACTAGTTCATCCTAAAATCGGGTTTGTCCGGTAACATACACAACAGTAGCATTTTCAGAATGGATTAATAAGCACTACAAGCATACAACCCAAGAAGCAGAAATTGTTCTTGTTGCTGAGAGTGCACCTGTTATAATCAAGACTAATGGAGAGACTACAATACTTGAAAACTATAGTAAAATTCTTCGAAACTGTGCTTAGAATAAAAGACATTATATGGATTTCAGTGTGCTGCAAGGTCAGATCAAACGATTAGAAATAATGTCTGCCGGTAAACGAATAAACGAAACAGAATATTTTGAGGTCTTGAGCGTTTGTATCGACACGAACGTGAACTAAAAATCACATGTTGTAGATCTTTTGAAACGTCTAATCTCGGCCACTTTTTTTTCTTCATCTATAATACAAGATTTTGGACATGATAATGTGAAAAGCAAGACTCAGTTTTTCTATTTTCATTGACTTACATTATCAATCACTCAGTCTAAGTGTGGCGTAGAATGTAGTGAGATACCAGTTGTAAGGAGGTCAATGACCATTTATCAAACTGTATAAAGAATTCAGTAGGTGACGTATTTCACTGCAATCAAAAAGTCCTATATGCTTTACAATTACTTCTACTCCTCAGTCAGATTCAGATTGTGTAATGGTGCGTGCGAGAGAGAGAGTGAGAGTGAAGAAAACACATTGAACATAGTTAACTATAAAACATTATTATCAAAAAAATAGCTGAAGAAAACATGTAAATAATCACCACGTTGCCGTAGTTTTCACTGAGAAAGTGTACAATAACTGTAAAACTATTGATTCTACATCATAGCGAGAGGTCTCATTGTGATCGATTCAACATGCAAATAACTTAACTAATATAAACTATTGTAGAAATGCCATTTTGCAAGTTAAGGTGCTGTGCTATACAATCGTCATTGTGCGAATGGTTCCGGTCACAGCCCACTTGGTGTACACACATCATTGTTACAGGAAAGTTGTCAGGCGAAAATGACGTTTAAAAATTATAGTAAAAAACAATTAATACTAATTATGATCGCAATTTTTTGCCGTTTTATTTTTTTGTATTCTTTCAATTGTTATAGAAGCGACACTCCATGCACCTACCTATCCACGAACAGATACTGTTTGCTAACATTGAATTTATGAAATTCTGTTTTCTATGTATGTAACTTTTGCTGCTGACAAAACGATTGCTTATTTCACTACTATTTCAAGTATCCTTTTCGCCAGATAATTTTCCTGTATCCATGAGGTGTGTATAGGTACTGAATCTGATCAAACCGTTCGTACAAAAAACATTGAACTTTACAGAAGCTTAGCGTGTTATAAAATGTTATTTCTACAACTTATAAAAGCTGTGGAAGACATTCAACGAAAACTGTTTAACGTAAACTAGTTCTAAGGCGGACATGAGTCACGTATCTTATTCGTAATGGATATTATATTTACATTAGTGGCTATAACAAATACACTGCCTCACAAAACTAGTGAAGCACCCAAAAGATACCGTACGATGTCAGTGTAGCTTCGTAACCATACAACCGTTGCCGAGTTTGTAAATGACTAGGGTTTCATTTTCTGTAGAAGATAGAATGACCACCACAGTGTATTAGTGTTGTTCACGTCAAGTAGTTGTTACCAGGCCTGGTGGCGTATATAACCGCTGCGAAAATCAGATGATAAGTGACCACTGTGAAGGAGACAGAGGTGATACGTATACGTGTGAGACAGCGTTATTAGAAGATGACAAAGTTAGAAAGAGGCCTCGTTGTGCATCTCTATTTCGCACGCTCGCAGAATCGTCCAATATAGAGATTTTGTGGCACACTCAAATGTGACAGCGGTCCAGTGTCGGACTGCAAGAGAAATTAAGGGCAGACATACTCGCCACCTAGGTTGCAGCTGACCACGTTTGACCAAGATAAGGGAGGATCGCCGTATTGTGCACAAAGAGTACCGTAAACCCTTCACAACTGCCCCTGCCATCCGAGGACACGTAATGGACTCCCTGTAACACTCTGCGTCATTCCGCGCCATCGGTGGGAGACCTAGCAGGCCGGTCTGGGGAACTACCATTCCGTGCATAGGCTGCCGTCAGCATCACAACATGGAGTTCTGATGGATGGCGGCGCATTTTCAGCGAGGTTCTGCACTACCCAAGATGACCACTGACGGTAAATAGCGGCTGCCTGGGAAGAGGCCAAATTCTTCCAACGTTTGGGAGAGGCACAGCGGTGTTACTCCCGACGTCACGGTGCGAGGAACCATAGAGTGGCGGTGGTAAGTTCCTATGAGAACAAACTGCTGAGGTTATCGGTCCCTAGGCTTACGCACTACTTAATATAACTGAAACTAACTTACGCTAAGGACAACACACACCCATGCCCGAGGGTGCAGCCGCGCGAACCATGACAAGCCGCCTGAGACCTTGCGGCCACCCCGAGTGACGAGCCATCGACTATCACTTCAGGTCACGTCTGGTAGTGAATAAGGGAACTGGCCGGCACAACGGTAAGCCACGGACATCGTCGGCCTACGTGTGTTACATCTCAAGTGTCAGTATCGTGATGCTTATTTTCGACAAGTGAATGGTGGTATACACATGACATCTCTTCAACTGTCTGCGAGCTCTTTAAGTACCTACGGCCAGCAATATCCGCATATGTGTCATCGATAAAGTATGCGTGGGACCAGCTAGGACGTTAACTCCGTTCCAGAAGTAGTACCCAGGATATCAAGGACCAGTCACAACACTCGGGGGGTCAGCTTGCTTCAGCAGAGAAACAGTGGCTTTGTGACACCATTCACAAGTGAATCAGCGAATGTATCCAGGCTAGAGTGGTGCTACGTCATACTGATAAGTTGTACCAGGAGCCATTGTGACGAATTATTGTCCTAGATTATGAGTTTACTGTGGAGCTACATCTTCGAAAATACGCATTTTAATGACTAAATGCGAAATACTTGTGTTGTTAACTTTAAAATATAAACAAAGACCAAACTTCGAAACTATTTGAGTATGTGGGACGCATGAAATGTTTGGCTGAAGACAGAGAATTTCAGAGCATGGGTAATTTCCAGGTGATATTAATAATGATAATAGAAAAGGAAACACTGTATCCGAACGGAGTTCCTTTTTTGTCGTAATTATATTCCATGTTCTTTTAAATATACGTTTATCAGGCTTGCTTTATCCGCTAGATGAAAACAATACTGTCTTCTTGGTTTTTTAATAACAATTTATCTTCGTGGTGTAAGAAAGCTTTGCGCTGGACAGAAAAAATGACACATCGACCTAATAAATTCGGCCGACCATTTTTATTATTAAAAGATATGCTGCTTAATGGCAGAATATATCACTTCCGATTATTTTCTTCTTAAATGCTATTCACTGACTGATGAGCAGCTGTAATAGTTATTTCCGCCTAAGTTTCTGTGTTCACTTGCTCGTCGAACACCTCTTTAATCTAAAATGTTGGCCGGCCGTTGTGGCCGAGCGGTTCTAGGCGCTTCAGTCTGGAACCGCGTGACCGCTACGGTCGCAGGTTCAAATCCTGCCTCGGGCTTGGGTGTGTGTGTTGTCCTTAGCATAAGTAAGTTGAAGTTACATTAAGTATTGTGTAAGCCTAGGGTCTGATGACCTCAGCAGTTTGGTCCCCTAGGAACTTACCACAAATTTCCAAAAAAATGAGTCAGATGCTTTAAAAGATTATCCTGGAAGAAGTCCAACTTAATATTTCTTTACAGTTCACCTGCACAATTAGTATGCTAATCAGCAGGCGTAGTTGACACACATGAATTAGCGTGGTGCATAAGTTCGTACCTTTTCTCCACAAGGTTAATAAACACGACAGAAATCACATGAGAGTGACTTTAGTCATGAATTGCATATTCTCCTCCACTGTTTACAAGAGGCTGCCAAAACTCTGGTAAGTTTTCGACTATGCGACTGTAGAAGTCATGTGCCCCGAGACTTTGTATTGACGGACGACAGTGCTCGACGTCACAGAGAACAAGTGACTGATGTTTTCTTTGAAACGGAAAATGCTGCATTTAAGGCGAGGCCTGCTGGCTCTCCCGATTTGAATCCCCTATAGCACGTCTGGGATGCACTAGGGAGACGTGTGGCGTCACGTCAACATTCACCAACCACTCTCGAAGACTTTCGAGCAACTCCGCAGGAAGAATGGGCGTTATTGCCTCAACATGACATTGATGACGTTCTTCACAGCATGCTACGTCGTTGTCAGGTCTGTACTGCTACAAAGAATTGCCACACCTCATAGTAAGCACATTAACCAGTTGTCGCAATGTGTGTGCAAATTTGTTAAATTGGAAGAAACGAAGAACATTTTCGTCTACTATTATGTGTGTTGCAGTTGTTTATGTTCTTTATTCTTTGCGTTGTTTCTACTTTGCTGTCACCTGTTCATACTGTTTTGTGGCAATATAAACGCAACTTAACAAACTTTCCGTTTGTTGCTCTAATTTTGGACACCATCGTAATTAACATTCACTTTATTTTACAAGTGTTGACAACATATAACAGTCTTACAATTCAAGGCCTTATGCGAAACTGATAAATTTTTAAACACTCATTTCAAATAACAGTGGTCAACAAAGTTCTGAGATGATGATCACAATGGTGTACCCGATGTTGGCGCCGCTGCAGAGTGTCAGCAGTGTCGTGGTAGTGACCCATACTGCCGATTTGCTACATCGGTGGAACACGGATGAATCATTTGTCAGGATCCCCTCCGTGCGACATAAACAAACTGAAAACACCAACATTTCAGTACACAAATCATAGAAGTAAACGTACTTATTTAAAGCATGTACTATAGTGAGCCGGCCGCGGTGGCCGAGCGGTTCTAGGCGCTTCAGTCCGGAACCGCACGACTGCTACGGTCGCAGATTCCAATCCTGCCTCGGGCATGAATGTGTGTGATGTCGTTAAGTTAGATAGGTTTAAGTAGTTCTAAGTTCCAGGGGACTGATGACTTCAGCTGTTAAGCCCCATAGTGCTCAGAGCCATTTAATGCACTCTCTTCCAAAGCAGCGAACAGTGAAATGCCACCCAGGGAGCCTCGTTAGCAGGAATACTCTCTCTTCTGTGCGCTGTAGTCGACTGACGTCGTGTGTTTCGATGTTTGTTTAGGTGTAGCGTCCCCATACTACGGCGCAGTTACCTCGCATCGAACGGACGGACGGACAGATAATAATTGTCTGAAAATAAAAAATTAAATTTTTCCCTCGAGGGAAGACTTGAACCAAGGACCTCTCGTTCCGCACTGCTCAAGCTAACCACGGGACCATGGCGCTCCTGCGCTCCGATTCTCCTTGATGTTTCCTATCTTGCGCATGGACTACTCAGTTTGTGTATTTTGCTTGTTTTTTTCATAGTTCCACTCAACTTCTTCCTGTTTTCTCGATTGATCTGTGTTCAGTTTTTCAAGGCCTATCCACTGTGCCAACTTATAACTAAATCTGAGGTGGATGCGATGGGGAGGTTGCCTTGTCAGAGCCATTTGAACCACTTATGCTACACTGATGTTGCTAAAGCGGAAAATAAGGACAGCGCTGAACCTGGAGCGTTACAAGCTGTATATTGTGCCCAGAAACTGTGTTCGCTGTAGCATGTATCTCCATCGTATACGGATGTGCGCATTGCTATTGAGCACTCAGCAGTGAAAGGGTTGCCACGCACTACATAAAATCCACAATTTAAGACTGACCAGCCGCCCACAGCTTTCAACGTTGTTGAATTTAAATGTGGAGAAACTGCCGCGTCAGTCGATATGTGCTGACGGAGCAGCTCCCCCAGTGTGTCGCCGGGTCCCTCGTGATTTATGCAAAACCGCGGGCGCCTGAGAGCGCGTAGTAGCATTACGTGTCGCTGCACCGCACGGGGACCCCGGGCGGGCGCGCCGCTGCGCCGTGTTTGGAGTGCAGCGCTGTTTGCGGCGCGTCTCCGGCTCTGCGACAACAGCGGACGGCGCCAGCAAACACCGCTCCGCCGTGCTCTGCCCTCGTGTGCTGCGGTGCAACGTCGCAAGGCGCAACAGCGCCGCGCCGTGTGTCGCACCTAGGCCGCCCGAGGGCGCTCGTACACAAACAGCTTCTTGTCACACCACTGGAAAACCCTGGGACAGTCGTTTGAGCTGTTACGTTACGACGCTGCACTCGCCAGAATGCGAGGCCCCTGTGGTCACGACGTAGCCTCTCCGAGATGTCACGGTGTTAACGTGTAGGCCGACGGTAAAACTATGAGAGGTTCTTCCAAAATGCCCGGAACAGGACTTCCTTCGTCGTGGGCGGTTCAGTACAGCAGGCATGGTCAACGTTTCGTGACCTACTGGCCTGTTACACGTAGCCTACGTATTTAACATCGCGGGCCGTGACGTGACAGCAGCGCTCCTATCTTAGAAAGCCAAGTGACGTTAATGTTCATCGGATAACCCACCGGATATGAACGGTACCCTTTTTCCGACACGCCGCACCAACAATGTATGCCTCGAAACACGCGTTTTTTAGAGTACATTCGTTTTATGTCCACACAGTGAAAGGTCTCTGTTGGATTCCTTTCATGTTAATTTTTTAAAACTGTTGTCATTTACGGTGTACATACCACTTCTAAATTTACTGTGGTGTTTCGGACTATCTGGGAGGAGACTGAGCAGCGGAACGTATTATTTTAAACACATAATCAAGAACGATCTGTCACACTACTACACTTTAAAACACAGTTTATATGTAATTCATGTCACACAGTCTCATACGGAGCCTACATCCGCTTTATTTTATATACTGTATATGATAAAATACTGTCATCCACCTTCCCTTCTGTGTGAAAGGATGAATGAGCAAATGTATTTCTAGTTGCATGCTTGATGGTAGCAGACAAGCCTGTCTGCTAGAGAACAGTAGGACCAACGTCAGAACAGGTAGCTACGCTTTCTAAAAGCAAAGGTGTTTCTATTCTTAGTATGGTCCTGTCCGTCCCTTGCCATGTTGGTATAGGATGTTGTGACTTGGCAAGACAGCCAAGCCACTAGGAGGTAGCCGAAAGGCACGCGTTTAAGCTCACGCAGGCTGGCGTGAGGTCTGGAACAGGTAAAGTAATTATACTAGCAAAAAAGGTACGTAGCTTCTGGAATACTTAACTTTAATCCATAATTGGTGAACATAGGTCTGACGGTACAGGCATCACAAGATAAATAGCAAATGATTATTGCGCCTTGCTAGGTCGTAGCAAATGACGTAGCTGAAGGCTATGCTAACTATCGTCTCGGCAAATGAGAGGGTAATTTGTCAGTGAACCATCGCTAGCAAAGTCGGCTGCACAACTGGGGCGATTGCTAGGAAGTCTCTCTAGACCTGCCGTGTGGCGGCGCTCGGTCTGCAATCACTGATAGTGGCGACACGCGGGTCCGACAAATACTACCGGACCGCGGCCGATTTAAAGGCTACCACCCAGCAAGTGTGGTGTCTGGCGGTGACACCACATAGGAAGCTGCCTCTCTGGGCACTTCCGTTCAGTGTCTGGAAGCACCCTTGGTAGGGGCCCACGGCAGCCTGTCCGCGGCGAGCGTCTGAAGTGGTAAGATCTCTGGCTAAGCGCGTGTCTGCTAAGTCCGTAGGACAATGGATTTCTTAAGTTCAGCCGAACTGAAAATTTAATCACCTTTATTTCAGGTTTAGATCTAAAATATTTAATGTTATCTTAAATTGCAACGCAGTGTAATTCGAGTGTGAAGTTCAGAATATCTTCCAGTAGTTGCTTTGTCACTACTTTGTGAGTAAATTGGAACCACGTGTGGATGATCCGTAACTCTAACTAAGATCATCAAGCTTAAATGCGAATGTGCGTGAGATTACGAATGTGCGTGAGATTATAACGTCTTGTCTTGACAATATTTTTCAATATAGCAACTTTTCTTTATGTTCAACCCACGTGGGGTGTACTTTGTGAGACCAGTACCACGTGCTTATACAATTGTTTGACCCATCAGGTTAATAGTAAGACGATAGTAACCAGTTCGAGGTTTCTCTTTTGTAAATTGCGTTTCGATGTAATTTATTTTAATTATCAAAATTATTGTGGAGTTACAATCTTTGTGTAAACCGAGTTGACCACGTGAAGCATGTGGTGTAATCATCAAAGTAGCCCTCAGCTATTCTTTTCGGGGAGATTTCACAGAGTGTTAGTATGAATTTAGTATACCAGTATGTGGTAATTTCATGACGGACAGGATTGCGCTACGAACGTAACTTCTTTGGGTGAAAATTGAATCGGTTGGTTGTGGTTAATTTCCTCTTGCATATGTTTCAACGTTCTTCGTGTCTTATTTTATGAATTCATTGTTGTATGCAGTCTCCCAATCTTGGCTCCATATTTGATGTGTTCCGTAAGATTACAAACTCACATTTTCAAAATCCTATATAAGGCACCAGTTTAGTTATGAATCAAGTTTAATATGCTGAAATTTTAACGGAACAATGACCAATGTTAAAATAAATTTCCAAATTTAAACTGATTTATTTCTTTTCATTTAAATTGTCTTTTTATATATATATATCACCGGTTATCGTAAGATGACTACTAAAAGATTATAATTAATGTTAGTCTGGTTGGGAATTTGGTAAGCTAGACTGGACACCTGGTGAAAAAGTTGCTCAGTAATGCAAGGTTAATTTCCCCAGATAGCTCACAGCTTTTAACTCGCTTTTATTGTCTTGAATATCAGCACCGCTTTCAGAACTAATTAATGCATCAACATTACAACATCTTCAGATGTTTATAATGATTTACGCGTCGTTAACATTGTTTCTTTTGCAGCTGAATTAAAAGCTTCCGCTGCAAAATTCTGTAACGTCGTTGGAAAAGACACACTGATTACAGCACGTAAATAAGTGTACACATCTGGCTGGAGACTGGACGTCAGGCATCTTTAAATGTACTCATGACGAATGAAGGACTATAAAAGCAACTCGCTGCAATTAATTTATTATAAATTACTTCCAGTTTCAATAGTTCCAGTATTCTAAGACGTTCACATAAGACAAGAATTATTTACTAATGCTAATACGTGAAAAAACAGAGAAAACGAAATACGGTCATCCCAGTCGAAAAGCAATTAGAAGTAACTTCGAGATTTTCGACCACGGGCAGGTCATTAGGTGTATCAGGGGTCCCATATCACTCCAACTGTACACGTCCCACATTATTACAGATCTTCCACCAGCTTGAACATTCCCCTGTTGACATGCAAGGTACATGAAATCATGAGTATGCCTCCAAACCCGTACACGCCCATCCACTCGATACAATTTGAAACGAGAGTCGTCCGACCAAGCAACATGTTTCCAGTCATCAACAGTACAATGTCGGAGTTGACGGGCCCAGGCGAGGCGTAAGACTTTGTGTCGTGCAGTCATCAAGGGTACACGACTGGGCTTTCGGCTCGGAAAGGCCATATCCATGATGTTTCGTTGAATGGTTCGCACGTTGACACTTTTTGATGGCCCAGAATTGAAATCTGCAGCAGTCTGCGGCAGATTTACATTTCTGTGACGCTGAACGATTCTCTTCGGTCGTCGTTGGTCCCGTTCGTGCAGGATCTTTTTTTCCTGCCGCAGCGATGTCGGAGATTTGACGTTTTTTCCAGATTTCTGATATTCACGGAACACACGTGAAATGGGCGCACGGGAAAATCCTCACTTCATTGCTACCTCGGAGATGCTGTGTCCGATCGCTCGTGGGCCGACTATAACATCACGTTCAAACTCACTTAAATATCGATAACTTACGATTGTAGCAGCAGTAAGCTATCTAACAACTGCGTTAGACATTTGTTGTCTTACATAGGCGTTCCTACAACAGCACTGTATTCTGCCTGTTTGCATATTTTCGTATTTGAATACGCATGCCTGTACCAGTTTCTTTGGCACTTCAGTGTGTATAGTATGGAATGACAACATCAATCCAAACAGCCCTCGAAACGGCTCATGGGACGTATGCACTATGTAAACATAAAACTAGAATTAAAGAGGACAAATTAAGACGAATTTCATCCCGCTGTACCACGCATTATTGTTATACAAACGACCCATCAGCAGCGACGGGTAATCTTATACATACTCCCGTTCTCTTCTCTGCAGAAAAAGTTGTCCTCTTTTCGAACCAATCGTCACACTTTGTCGCTGAACGCCAAGGTGATTTGTGGCCGGAACTGTGCACCATCCAGAACTGCCAGCTTCGCAAATAAATCCGCTAATTTCGTGCATGTAATTTCGGTCTGGGTTAAGAATTTAAGGTTTTATTTCAACGTGAAAATAAGAGCAACTGTATATTTATTCTGGGCGAATTCAGATTATTTACGAAACTTTAGTTGTGATACTGTCTCCTTTAACTTGTCTTGAGCTACCAACCCTCGATGTATACTCAAAGTACAGAAAAAATGAATGATGGCATATACGAAAGTTTCGTTGTCCCTTGTCTTTTCTACGTGAAGGATCGGAAATCGGTCCACAAAAGAATCTTACAGCCATTCATCTGAAATTGTTTATGAAAAGCGAAACATATATGGCTAAATGGATCTCCAAAGCAGGAGGGCACTGCGATATCTCCAAATTCCGTTACTTTCTGCGTATACTCGTATAGAATGACAAGCACGACAGCACCACTGAATCCATGGGATTAAAAAATATCTGCCGTTTTCCGGCATTGTTCAAAACATTCGTTTTGTGTTTCGATTAAAATAACACAAAACGGTAAATACACTAACAGATGTGCCTCATTCACATAGCATTAATATTTTCCACCGTTTTTTCGTAATTCCCATCTCTCTCTTAGTTTGAAAAGGACGTATTGCACTATACTCCCCTGCGACAAATAACAATAGTAGCCCTCCAGCGTTTGAAATGACAGAGAATGTTTGAAACACATTTTCTCTTTGACGAAATGTTTCGCCTGCTGTTATTCTCAGTTTATAACTAGCTCTTGTAATTCCTTGGCTGGCTCTGAGCACTATGAGACTTAACTTCTGAGGTCATCAGTCCCCTAGAACTTAGAACTACTTAAACCTAACTAACCTAAAGACATCACACACATCCATGCCCGAGGCAGGATTCGAACCTGCGACCGTAGCGGTCTCGCGGTTCCAGACTGTAGCGCCTAGAACCGCACGGCCACTTCGGCCGGCTGTAATTCCTTTATTGGATTGATAAATCCCACTGATAAAGTCTTTTAAGTGTAATTTATTCTAATGGATAGTTGCATTATTCCAGGTGGCTGACTACGAAAGGCATTCAGACTTTTTGGTATTTATGTAGTGTTGGGCAGAGGATGATTTAAATGTCTATGTTTGGACGTGTATCGTTTCCGTGCTATAGCAACCGGTCTGTAAAAGAACGTATTCTACTTTCCCTCATCTTCTGGATGTGAGAGCGCCACTAAATAACTACGACTGTAATAATTTTCACCATACTAACCAAGCATTTAATGTGGCACCCGTGTTCAAGGTCAACCACCAATGTATTAGCGGAGACACAAAAGATCCTCAGCAAACGAAAGAAAATTTGTTGTGTCATGTGATAATTCACTACCTTACATTTTAAGCTAAAGTTCCACGACGTCAGTTATATGTTTTAAAATGTATTATTTACCAGAATTACGGTAAATTGCTCTCAGTTGTTAACCGAGCACTCCTTATTTCTGTGCACACTTTGGTGGATATTTAATTTCAGTTCAGCACTTACTTTAGAGCAACTTTGCGGTTCAACAATAAAATTTTGACTTTGCAGCTGAGTGTGCACTTCTGTGAAACAGTCTGGTACGTCTCCGCATTAAACCGTTTCCTCCAGGAGTTTTAGTCTTGCAAGTTTCTCAGGAGAGCTTCTGTGAAATTTTGGAAGGTTGTACTGGCGGCAGTAAGGCTGTGAGGATGGGTGGTGAGTCGTGCTTGGTTAGCTCAGTCTGTCAGTCTGCCTTTGGCAGGGTAAGAGTGCGGGCAGCGCTCGGCCGTTCACGCCGCTGCGAGCGCAGAGTGTTTGTTTCCTTCCACATCATCGCGCTTCTATCATGGTCACCTCTTACAGTAAAATCATTCTTAAGTTGAACTTTTCGAATGAATACGCACGACCCAAAGCACTGGCCGTCAAGCATTTCCCACTTGATGATGCCAAGATCCCCCGTGACGATCTCACAGGCATGCATCTGCCGACCATCAGCAGCGTCGTTTATGTTAAGACGACTTCCGACGCTGCCTGTAATGAGATTATCCAACGGAAGCGACACGGACTTCGACGTCAACATCGGGCCTGTGGACGTGGACCACTTTGGACTTGGCCCTCGAATGATCCGTGTTTCCGAACTACCTTCAGAGGTACAGGAAGGCGAAGTCATCGCAGCCTTAAGCGTGTAAGGAAGAGTCCACAGTCATTTAGTTAAAACGTGGGTACAATTTACGACGTATGTGGCGCTTAATGGTGTGAGACAAGTCCGAATAGACCTCAAACGTCACGTCCCATCTTATGTTTTTTGGTTCAAATGGCTCTGAGCACTATGGGACTCAACTGCTGAGGTCATTAGTCCCCTAGAACTTAGAACTAGTTAAACCTAACTAACCTAAGAACATCACAAACATCCATGCCCGAGGCAGGATTCGAACCTGCGACCGTAGCGGTCTTGCGGTTCCAGACTGTAGCGCCTTTAACCGCACGGCCACTTCGGCCGGCTTATGTTTTTTCTAGGGACTGCCGAGCAGTGATTACGTCTGACGGACAACCTCGAACATGTTTCGGTTGTGACAGAGAAGGTCACGTCGGTAATGAATGCCGGCAATACCGCATCACACAACTATGCCACGATGACACGAACCCCTACATAACCACAAACGCCTTTCCAGTCACCTAAGCGACGGCACTGCACGTCAAGCTGTCGTAAGACTCCGCCCATGACCCTCTCTCAGGAAAGACACAGCCAGAGGAGTCACAGCAGCTTGCCATCGGCAATGCCGCCCGCGACCGTGATTTACAACGGGACGACCCACGCTCGACGTTTGCAAGGATACCTGCGAGTCTTATGGAGACTGAAGAACGCATTATACGATCCTCGACTTTTGTACTGAAACGATGTGAATATCTCCCTTCCTCAGACAGAACACCCAATGTCGGAAGCAAAATTCGTCCCAAACGGCGCAAGAAACGCGACAAGACATGAGAATAGGCCACTGTGTCGTCTTCGCAGGAATAAGAGGTGACCTAAAATCTGCCTGCGTACACGATAAATCGTTTTATTGCTGCCACGGAGATACGTTTTCCATAAGACCTGAAGTCGTAGAACATAGAACGTCCTTAATCGCCGAAAGGATTGAGCCGACTCGACCAGCGCAGCCATCTCTCGCCAATCTTGAAACTGACGTACGGTTATCAAAGCGGGTGATGGGGATTTGCCACCTTCATCTCAAGAAGAAATGAGATCTGTTCCTCCGATAGATCAACACTAAAATCGGGATATTCCCACAATAATTCCTTTTCCACTATGGACTTCCACAGTCCTCCACGACAACCTTCATCAGATATGAGCATGTCGGCAGCACGGATCCTCCACAGAGCACACCGAATAACTACCATCAGCACCTATATTATCGGCTCCCAATTTAAACGTCAACTACTCTGCGACCCGGTAAGAACAGCGGACATCGACATCGTCCTGCTACAAGAACCGAGAACCGAGGACAACAACCTGGTCCGCGCCTTACAGATACAGATAAATGCGCCTCCCCATCGGATATAGAGCACTCGGGCACCGGCACCCTCCTCCGAAAACGGACTGCAGTTTCCGATGTCGCATATCTACCAAGAGCGTGAGGGGTGGCCCTGACAGTTGAGGAAACCAGAATCATAAGTCTCTACACCCTATCGGGCACAGATAAACAGAGGGATCACAGTTCCACGCAAAAGATATCACGCCTTTATTTCTCGGCAGATACGATCACCTCATCGTGAACAGAGATTTGAACTGTGTTCTCGAACAATACCCAAGTTCACCACATGCCCGATACTTCACTTCCTTGTCCACTGCCTCCACCTTGTCTATGCTTAGAGGGTAGTAGGCAGTGACCTTCCGAGGCTAGCACACATCAGGAGCCACTCTGCCAGCCGACTCGACGGAGTATACATCGCTGACACTCTAACACCTGATCTTTGTGTGTGTGTGAAATCTTATGGGACTTAACTGCAAGGGTCATCAGTCCCTAAGCTTACACACTACTTAACCTAAATTACCCTAAGGACAAACACACACACCCATGCCCGAGGGAGGACTCGAACCTCCGCCGGGACCAGCCTCACAGTCCATGACTGCAGCGCCTTAGACCGCTCGGCTAATCCCACGCGGCACCTGATCTTTCCGACGCAGAACGTTGGCCATGTGCCATTTCGGATTATGACCTCTACATCTGTTCCATCAACCTGCGTAAACAGTCTCTATGGCGCAGTGCATATACCTCGGAAACTCAGCGCTACGCTATCGGGAGAACCCGAATGTTGACACAGGCCACGAACACATGGCATAACTGTGTAAAACGCATAATGCTTTACGAGACCGCCCTGCAGTGGTGGATGATGATGATGAGGTCCCATACTCTGAGGAGCGTAGGGGAAGATGAGGGAGACCCGCACCGCTGTACTAGGCAAGGTCCTAACGGAGGTGGTTTCAAAAAAAATGGTTCAAATGGCTCTGAGCACTATGGGACTTAACTGCTGAGGTCATCAGTCCCCTAGAACTTAGAACTACTTAAACCTAACTAACCTAAGGACAACACACACATTCATGCTCGAGGCAGGATTCGAACCTGCGACCGGAACGGTCGTGCGGCTCCAGACTGTAGCACCTAGAACCGCTCGGCCACTCTGGCCGGCCGGAGGTGGTTTGCCATTGCCTTCCTCGCATTGGTGGATACTGTGCTCCAAACCAGCCATCCGCCGCACCTTGGCACAATAGCCAAAGCCTGCTGGAATTAGCACACAACAGATTTCTACTATACCAGTCTACGTGACTTCACTTACCATCTCCCCTCCTCAGACTGCCAAAATCTCTCAATGCATCAAGGCAAAAATTTAACCCCGACTAGGAGCCGTTCAGAAGGAGCCGTTATACGAGCGCGCAACCATTAGCGGTGAAGAACCTTCTACGCATGATACCGTTCAAAATGCACAACGACGTCGCCGTCGACATGCCTTATTGCCAACTTTAGACCTACCCGATGGTTGACGGGTGACTTCGCTAACTCCCATCGCCGGTCCTTGCAGCTGTGGCTAAAGGATCACTGAATCAACCTCTCCAAGATTCGATGTTGCCACCGTGGAGAGACATGCACTGGGAACTTTTATCCCGAGTGGCGCTCCCGCCACCGACGTTCGTGGAAGGTCCCGAAACACGCAAGAGGAACATAGCTTGTTAGTTACCGGCCGATCACGTTACTAAATTTCGGATTCAAGATTTTCACATACCTTTCACCTTTGAGATTGAGGCAAGTGTTACAACAAGTTTTGTCCCATGAACAAACATCCTTATGTGGCGATAATAACATCCAGACTGCCCTAAGTGAATATCGAGATGTGATCGGTGTGGCAACACTACCAAGAATTCTAATTTCCCCCGACATTCACGAAGATGATCAAGCGACTATTTAGAGGGATGGCGCCATTGCAATGGAACCGCTCATCTGCGGATTACGGCAGTTACTCCACTCCAGGATAACATTCTCCGCTGCCGCGCTTACGCGGTAGAATTGGCCCTCCTCGTACTTTCGGCGGCTGAAATACAAGCTACGATGCAATGGGTTACCCGTTACAATGTTGTGGCAGCAAGTGCTATGAACGTCACAAAATCATGCGCCATGAATATCGGCTGTGGCCTTTCCACAGACAGCGTAGTCGCGCTGTGTAGCAGCGCGGTCTAGGGGCGTCTTGCCACCGTTCGCGGGGCTGCCACCGTCGGAGGTTCGAGTCCTCCCTCGGGCATGGGTGTGTGTCTGGTGGCTTTAGCGTAAGTTAGTTTAAGTTAGAGTAATTAGTGGGTAAGCCTAGGGACCAACAACCTCAGCAGATACCACAAATTGTTCAAATGGCTCTGAGCACTATAGACTTAACATCTGAGGACTTCAGTCCCCTAGAACTTAGAATTACTTAAGCCTAACTAATCCACATCACACACATCCATGCGCGAGGCAGGATTCGAACCTGCGACCGTAGCGGTCGCGTGGTTCTAGACTGAAGCGCCTAGAACTTACCACAAATTTCCAAATTTCCAGACAGCGTAGATCCCTTCAACTGTGGACAACCTCCGCTGTCTCGGAGTGATGTATACGTGAGAGCTTCACCGTATCTCGGCGATCAGTTTTTTAGCACTACGGTAACGATTTCGGGTAA